>NC_142436.1:98368333-98997500 GCF_059453495.1 Arachis ipaensis
ATTTTTCTCTTTCCTCATTAAATTCAAAAATATCTTTTCTCTTTATTTTAATTGATTTTTTTTTCAAAAATTACAAAAAAAAAATTCAGATTTTTATTTTAAAATTTTTATCTTATCTTATCTTAGTTTTAAATTTTAAATTTTAAATCTTTTTCAAAAATCATATCTTTTTCAAAATCTTATCTTATCTTATTTTAAAATCAAATTTAAAATTTTAAAAATCAACCCTTTTCAAATTTTTATCTTATATTGTTGTCAGTGTTTCTAGTTTTAGGAGTTTGTTTTCATTAATTTTTATTAATTTTTGTCTTTAATTGCTACTATGAATTCTCACCCCTCTGGTTTCAAGTTTGGTTCCAATGTTATTGTAAGGAATGGAAACTATAATAAAAATAGGCATCAAGGTTGGAAGAATCAAAGATGGGAGGAGCCACAAGGATTTGATCAACCCTCTTGGTAACAACCCCCTCCAATGCGCTATACCAAGACAATAGTTATGGTGGACCCTTTCGTGACAAACCACTTTCACCAAATTACTATGGTCAAGAGTCATTCCAGGGAGCATACCAAGATGATGAATATGGTGGACCCTCTTGTAGTTACCAACAAGCCCCGCCATATGCTTATGAACTGCCTCCCCAACATACCTTTGAACCACCATACTCACAAGCACCTTACCACCAAACACCCCCATATGACCCTAACCCACATTCACCACACCAACCACCACATGAACCACACCCAGAACCACCACCTCAATATCCACCATCTCCATATCCTTATCAAGAAGAACCACCTCTGTATTATGAGCCCTTTCTCCCAACAAATGAACCCTCCTATCCACCCCAACCTCCATTGGATAACACACTCATCTCTAATATCATTGGTCTCACCTCTACACTCCAAAATCTTATAGCCCGCATGGACCAACCCTCTACCTCCAATATTCAACTATCAAGCTTCAGTGCACTTCCTTTTCAACCACATAATAATCTCCCCATCCCATTACCACCCTCCATGGAAGAGCACCTACATCCATCGATCCAAAAATAAGATGATCCCAGTTATGCTATTGATATGGAACAAGAAAGAAGGAATCATCTTCGCGAATCCATACTTCATAAGAAGCTAGATGAGGCCCTACAGATGAAGGTAGTGGAGACCCTTGAAGTCGAAGGAGTGGTTGAAGAATTAGTGAAGGAAGACAACAAGGAGGAGTCTGATTTTGTCTTAGAGCAAGAGGAGGCCCAAAATGTGGAGAAAGGAGAGACCCTTGAAGATGAAGGAATAGTTGAAAGGAGTTATCATGGAAAGAAAATCATCAAGGATGAGTACGATCTTATACTAAAACAACTGGACAAAGCAGTAATTATTGAAGAGGAAGAACCGGTTGAAGACTTAGGAGATGCTGAACCTCCATGGGAAAGTCTAGTCATAGAACCTCCTTCCAAGACGTCTGAATTTGATGTTGAAGAGGGTGTACAACCTCCAAGGAATATCATGGCTAAAGACTTTGAAGAGGTTGATCAAGAGATGGAGATTAAAGAAGAAGAAGCACAACCTCCCATGCCCTTGGTGAGTAATGAATAAGATATTGAATTGGAAGAAAGCTACCAAGAGGAAGAGGTTGAAATTGAAGAAGCTTGCAAAGAGGTGGAAGTTATCAAGGAAGAGCACAAGGGAATGGAGCTTGAAATCACCTTGCCAAAGTTGTTAGAGACCTCTCCGCCTAAGTCACCATCATCCTTCAAAACATTCAAGTGGGTAAAATTCATATCCCTTAGCTTTCTCATCCCACTTGAATATGGTTTACTTGAGACAGATGGCAACTTAGAGCTCTTTGTAGCTATAAGAGCAAGCGGGAGATGGTTAGTAATATGAATTGTCATGCAAAGTTCAATATGGTTGTATGCTCCAAATTAAAGTACAAAGGTTGGTATAAAGCTCAACTGAATGGGTCTAGGAAGTTGTTTGGCTGCTTTAGTGAGAATTCAGATTGCTTGCTACCCAGTTGGAACAATAATGATCAACAAGAAGACGGGTGCAAAAGCAAGATTTGGGATCCCAGAATTTGTTCTACCAATCAACACTCCTGGGGCCTTGTCACTTGCTTTAACTTGCTTGAAGGCTTTATGCAACTAGTGTGGGATCCTGGAGGCTATTGGAATCACAAACATTGGTGGAGATTCCTGGATGAGTTCAAGCACAAGCCACCATAACAAGGAGCTCACCAAATGTCCAACTTAAGGACTTTAACTAAAAGTGCTAGGTGGGAGACAACCCACCGTGGTATATTCTTTCCTTTTTGTTCTTAGTTTTATTTTATTTTATTTTTATTCGTGTTTATTCATAATTTCTGCACAGTCATTTGCATTCTGCATTTTGCAGTCTACATAAAAAAAAGAGAGCACGCGACGCGGAAGCGTCACTGATGCGCTCGCGTCATACGTGGATTCAGAAGAAAAGAGAATTGAACAGAAAGTCACACGGGAGTGTGGCTACAAGCGTGCCTTAGGCACCAACGCGTTCACGCGAACGCGTCCCTGACACGTCCACGTCAATTGCAAAATCAGCCTTCACGCGTACGCGTCACCCTACAAATTGGCGTAAAGAGGTGTTAGGCCGAAAGTTATGCTGGCCTGGTACGGGCACTGTGCCCAAGGCACAAAATCACCCACGCGTAGGTGTCAGGGACGCGTACGCGTCATGTTCCCTTTATGGCCAGCCACGCGTACGTGTGGGCGACGCTTACGCGTCGCATGGCTAGTTCCGTTTTCACGCGTCCGCGTGATGGACGCGTACACGTTGCGCGCTGTTTCTACATTCTTACTTCTTTCTTCATTCTTTCTGACTTTCTTTTTCTTCATCTCTTTAACTTCTCATCCTTCTTTTCAGTTTCATTCTATTTTACTTAATTTATCTGCATACTTCCATTCATTGCACTTTAATTTTGTGCATATTTTTATTTTCTTTTCTAAATTTATTATTTTTCCATTGGTGTTAAATTTTCTTATTCAACTGTTACATCTTTTCTCGCATCACTCTGGCGCTTTATGACTTGTTCTGTTCTGATTGGGTGATTTTATTTTAGTCAATGCTATTATTTTATGATACTTGCTTTCCATTTGCATTGATATGCACTTCTACTATCTTGTATTACCCACACTCTCTTCCCCTTTGTTGCAACTTTTGTACTATTGATATGCCATGTGTTTCTACTATTTTCTCACTGCATGTTGTAGCTACCACGTAACTGAGACTCTTATTATTTGGTATAACCCACTCATATTTTATTTGTTTTCTATCTTTATTCTTCGGTTACTCTTCTTCTTTTTCCTCTTCTTTCAGGATAACCACCGGAAAAGGAAAGGAAAAGAACTTCTATATGGGGCAACAGACAAGTCCATCTACACAATCTCTGGAGTGACGAAAAACCAGCATGGCAGGTTTCGCAACCAGCGATTTCTGGGCTGTTTCTGGGCCAGTTTTCGGCCCAAAAAACACAGATTAGAGGCTATAAAGTGGAGGAATCCATTCATTCATCAATGATACTTTCATATTCACAATTTTATGTTTTAGATGTAGTTTCTAGAGAGAGAGGCTCTCTCCTCTCTCTTAGGTTTTAGGATTAGGATTTCTCTTAGATTTTAGAATTAGGATTCCTTCGTTTTCTTCATTCCAGGTTCAATGTTCCTTTAATTTATGTTCTCTTCTACTTTTATTTATTTTTGTTAATTTAGTTTGTTTATTTTCCCAAATTGGTTTATGGATTCCTATGTTTAATTTGATTTCATTATTTAATATAATTTGAGGTATTTCAGATTTAAGATTTCTTTCTTTTATTTATGCTACTGCTGCTTCCAATCTAAAGGCATTTTTATTTGAGTAGATTTTCTCCGTTTTTGCTTTGGTTAAGTAATTGGTAACACTTGAGAATTGAAAATTGAGAATTGCTGATTGATTTGGATCGCTCTGAAGCTAGTCTTTCCACAGGAGTTGACTAGGACTTAAGGATCAAATTAATTGGTCCACTTGACTTCCCTTTATTTAGTAAGGGTTAACTAAGTGGGAGCAAAATCCAGTTATCATCACACCTGATAAGGATAACTACGATAGGATTTCCAGTTCTCATACCTTGCCAAGAGATTTTCTAATTATTAATTTATTTTTCTTGTCATTTAAATTACTTGTTCCCTATTCTAAAAACCCAAAATTTTACCTTTTCCATAACCAATAATAAATACACCTCCCTGTAATTCCTTGAGAAGACGACCCGAGGTTTAAATACTTCGATTATAAATTTTATTGGGTTTTGTTACTTGTGAAAACCAACGTTTTTGTACGAAAAGATTCTCTGTTGGTTTAGAAACTATACTTACAACACGATTATAATTTTATAAAAAAAATTTTTTTACCGGCAAAAGTCCGATCGTCAGCGCTGTTGCCGGGGATTGATTTAGATTGACAATGATTAAGTAGGTGATAATCTAGATTAATCATTTTTTTTCTTTGTTTTTGCTAAGCATATTAACTGTTGTGTTTTTGTTTCTGCTAACTTTAACTTTACTCTCGCAATAGAGTGGTCTGTTTTTATTTTCCTTTGGTTTGTTTGTGTTGTATTCCAGGAGGAAGAAGAGGTGCATCCACCTCTTTTGATTCTGAGCCTGAGAGGACATTCTTGAGATTGAGAAGAGAAGCAAGAGGGAAGAGAGTTATAGGAGAAGAAGAATCAGAAGACGAAGACCAAGAAATGGCGGGTAACCTCCCTAATCCACCAGAAGAGGTGGCCAACAATAATGGCCAGCCTCCAAGGAGAGTTCTAGCATCATATACCTTCCCCAATCCAAGAAACTCTAAGTGCAGTATACTCACTCCTAATGTTCATGCAAATAACTGATTTGAAGCCTCAACTTATCACTTTGGTACAAAACAATTGTTCCTATGGAGGAGGCCCCCTTGAAGATCTAAATCAACACCTATCTGTCTTCTTGAGGATATGTGAAACTGTCAAGACAAATGGTGTGCATTCGGATATCACAAGTTGCTTCTGTTTCCATTCTTTTTGAGGGATAAGGCATCTCAATGGCTAGAGACATTCCCCAAAGAAAGCATCAACACTTGGGATGATTTGGTGAACAAATTCCTATCTAAGTTTTACCCACCTCAGAGAATCATAAGATTGAAAATAGAAGTGCAAACATTCACTCAAATTGATGGAGAATCACTTTATGAGGCATGGGAAAGATACAAAGCTCTGATTAGGAAATGTCCACCTGAGATGTTTAGTGAATGGGACAGACTTCAGAATTTTTATCAGGGGTTGACTCTAAAAGCTCAAGAGTCTTTGGATTACTCTGCATGGGGATCATTACAACTGATGAAGACAGCTAAGGAGGCCCAGAATCTCATAGACACTGTGACCAACAACCAATACTTTTATTCTCATTAGAGGCAACGCCAACCAGTTCAAAAGAAGGGTGTGTTGGAGCTAGAAAAAGTGGACACTATCTTAGCACAGAACAAGTTGATGCACCAGAAAATTCAAAAGCAAATGAAGATGATGGCAAAGAGAATTGATGGACTTCAAGTGGCTACAATTAGCACAACAAGCCAAACTTCAAATGGATGGAGCCGAAGTGAAGAAGGTTCTGAGAAATACAACTATGATCAGCAACCAGAACATGTCCAATACATGCATAACACCTCAAGCTCTTCTCAAAATGAATTCCATGGAGATGCATACAATCCATCATGGAGGAATCATCCCAACTTGAGGTGGGGTGATAATCAGAATTCATGGCAAAAGAATCACAATTCCAACAACTCCCACAACACAAACAACCAAAATCATTCATCCAATAACACTAACCAATACAGAAAACCACAAAACTCATATCAGCAACCCAACAACAACTCACAAATTCACCAAAATAACTTCTCCATATCACCTTTCAACTCCCAGAATAACCACCTCAACAACCCAAATAACTTCCAGCAACAAACATCATATTCCAACATACCATCCATTGACCATCAGGAAACCAGGATCTCAACTCTTGAAGCAACATTACAAGCACTTGCTCAGACCACACAGAGTCTAGCCAAAGGGAAAGAGAGTTTAATCGAAGGACAAGAGCGACAAGAGGCCACCATGAGGAATCTTGAAAGACAAGTAGGGCAATTGGCCAGACAAGCTGAAAGACCAACCAATGTTTGTCCAAGTGATACCATTCCAAATCCCAAAGAAGAATGTAAGGCCATCCAGCTAAGGAGTGGGAAAACTTTGGAGAATGACAAAGGTGCTAGCCAAAAGCAAGTAGAGGAGGATAAGCATGACCAGGATAAGCTCAAAGAGAAGAAGGAAGAGACACAAGATTCAAAGAAGGGAAAGCAAGTTGTGGAAGAGCAAATACAGGAGAAAAAAAGGGAGGTGAAACCTTACATCCCTCCTCTGCCATACCCTCAAAGGTTGCATAGAGAGCTCAAGGACCAATAATTTCCCAAGTTTTTAGAGATTTTTAAGAAGCTAGAAATCAACATTCCCCTTGCTGATGCTCTAGAGCAAATGCCATTGTATGCTAAGTTTCTCAAAGAGCTTATCAATAAGAAGAGAAGCTGGAATGAGAAAGAGACAGTGGTCTTGACTCAAGAGTACAATGCAGTAATCCAAAAGGAACTCTGATGAGAGGACTTTTGTGTGGCCTAGAATTTCACAATTGAGTTCTCATTGTAAGTATAGTTTCTAAACCAACCATAATCCTTTCATACAAAAATTTGTTTGTCACTAGTACAAACCCCTAAATTTATAAACCGAAGTATTGAACCTCGGGTCGTTCTCCCTAGGAATTGCAATAGAGTGTCCTTGTTATTGGTTATGGAGTATGTTTTGGGGTTTTTGGGATACAAGGCATGAAAAGTAAATGGCAATGAAAATAAACTAACAACTAGAAAGCTCTTGGCAAGGTTGTGAGAATTAGAAGTCCTATCCTAGTTATCCTCCTCAATTGTGACCACAATTACCCATTGCTACCACTTAGTTAACCTCTAACTATGGAGGAAAGTCAAGTGGATGAATCAACTTAATTCTACAAGTCCTAGCCAACTCCCAAGGGAAAGACTAGCTTTAGTGGTATCTAAATCAATTAGCAACTTCTAATTATCAATCAACAAGGGAATTAGATAACTCAAGCATCACTGATTACTCTACCATAGCCAAGAGGAACAAAATCTACACTAAAATCCAACCAAGCATTTTATCAAACACTTGGAAGGCACAAAAGGAAAGCAAAGTAAATTGATAACAAGAATAAAATCTAACAACTACTCATTGCAAAGAATTAATAACAACAATAAAAGGAAACACAATTATTATGAATTACCTCTAATTGAATTGAAAGAGAAGAAAAGGAACAAGAGTAGATCTACAACAAAGCATAAAAGCAACATAAAAGAAATTACAACAAAAGAATAGAGGAAGATGATTGCAACAACAATGAATTAAGAAGCAAAAGTAGATGGAAGCATGAATGAAAACCTAGATCTAAGAACTAATCCTAATCCTAATTCTGATCCTAGAGAGAAGTGAGAGCTTCTCTTTCTAAAACTAACCTAAACTAAACTAATGATCAAAAGTATGTAAAGTCTATTAATTCCCCTTCAATCCTTGGCTTAAATAGCTTCAGAAATGAGCTGGATTGGGCCCACAAGACTTCTAAAATCACTGGCCACAGGTTGCATTAAGTGAAGCATGTGCCACCATCGGCGCGTCCGCTCACCGTGCGTGTGCGCGCCCCTATGCGCGAATGCAACTATGGCAAATCTTATATCATTTTGAAGCCCCGGATGTTAGCTTTCCAACGCAACTAGAACCGCATCATTTGGACCTCTGTAGCTCAAGTTATGGTCATTTAAGTGCGAAGAGGTCGACTTGACAGCTTTTGCAATTCCTTCATTTCTTCATGAGTTCTCCATTTTTACATGCTTTTCCTTCATTCCCTTGATCCAATCTTTGCCTCCTAAATCTGAAATAACTTAACAAACATATCAAGGCATCTAATAGAATCAAGGTGAATTAAAATTAAACAATTAAGGGTCTAAAAAGCATGTTTTCACTCTTAAGCACAATTAAAGGAGAATTTACAAAACCATGCTATTTCATTGGATAAATGTGGGTAAAAGGTTATAAAATCCCCTAAATCAGGCACAGGATAAACCCTACAAATGGGGTTTATCAACCTCCCCACACTTAAACCAAGCATGTCTTCATGCTTAAACCAAGAGAGAAACAAGGGGTATCAACATTTATTCAATGAAGTCTAACTAAATGCAATCTACCTATATGCAACTATCTATATGAATGCAATTGCTTGGTCAAAATACATCAATTCCCAAGAAGCATATATGCACAAGGGCTAAGGACTAGCAAGTCTAATCCACAATTGAATTGAGTTATTAAATATTTTTACAAACTTGCATGAAAAATGATGATTATAGGTGAAAACATGTAGTTGAGCATCAAACCCTCACCGGATGTGTTTGCACTCTATTCGCTCAAGTGTTTAAGGTTGATTCTCTCAATTCTTCCCTAATCATGCTTTCCAAGATTTATTTTTCTTCTAACAATCGACATTTATTTCATGCATGCATACAAGTATCATGAGGTCTTTTCATTGGTTGTAATGGGGCTAGGGTCAAGGTAGGATGCATATATGGTTAAGTGAGCTTGAAATTTGAATCTTTGATAAGCTTAGACTTCCCACCTAGCCTATGACATCCTATACAATTGAAAACTAACCTAACTACCCATTTTTCTCACTTTCTTTTTCAACATACTCATGCATTTTCTTTTCTTGATCACAACACATATGCATTGATTCTTATTGACTTTACTTTGGGGCATTTGTCCCCTTTTTATTTCTTTTCTTTTTTTTTCTTTTTCTTTCTTTTTATATTTTTTTTATTTTCTTTTCCATACTCTTCTTTTTGTTTCTTGTTCTTTTTCTTTTATTTTTCTCTTTTTTTTTCTTTCTTTCAAACTATATACAAGAACATCAATGCATAAGGTCTATACATTTTAATTAACACATGAGCATGTACCCAATTCCCAATATTTGTAACAAAAATACAAAACTACCCTTTTATTCACCCAATGTCCCAAGATTTCCCACACTTAAATGACACACACTCTAGCCTAAGCTAATCAAAGATCCAAATAAGGACATTTATTATTTTTCACTTTAAGGCTTGTAATGTGCTAAATTAAGAACAAGTGGGTTAATCATAGGCTCAAAGTAGCTAACAATGGGAGATAAAAGGTAAGGCTATTTGGGTAAGTGAGCTAATGAAATGATGGCCTCAATCATATACATGCATGAATACAAGGAATAACGGACATATAGAATTAAACAAATCAAAGATCACAATCAAAGGAAGAGAACAATTTCACACAAGAAGGAAAAATAAGTGGTTGTAAAATGTAACCACACAATTAGGCTCAAAACTCACTTGGTTGTGGTCTTGGCTCAAAAACCATGTTCCAAAATAAATTCTTTCAAGAAAGTTCAATAAAAAGTTTTCAAATTGGTAGGTTGCCCTGAAAACACAATTCCTTGGAAAAAAAATCATCACCCTAACCAAGTAGTCCTAGCATAAAAAGAAGTGATAAAAATATGTACAAATTCTAACTAACATGCAACCTAAGAGAGCTAAGAATTGGTGTTGGACAAGAAAATTGTTACCCATGGAGATCGGTCAGACGACCTCCCCACACTTGAAGATTGCACCGTCCTCGATGCATGTAAAGAAGAGCAAGGTGGATGGGTTGCTACAATTGTTAAGCTTCTTCAAAAGGTTGTGCGGATGACTTGTTTGTTGCCCCATTTCGAAGCTTTTCCTTTTTCTCCTTCTTGGTGGCCTACCTAAAGGAAGAGAAAAAAGAAAGAAAATTAAGCCTATAACAAAGATATCAAAGCAAAGAGAACATATAAAACTAGTTATTACAGACGGATCTTTCCGACGGATTTTATCCCACGGAAATACAGACAGAATTTCAGAGGGATTTTTTGTTAGAAAACAAAAAAATGAATTAGTATAAATTCCAGACAGAAAAAAATCCGTCAATAATTTTGTCGGAAAAATTAATTTATTTTTGTGAAAAATAGTTACAGACAAAAAATCCGTCTGTAATTAAATAAACATAATATTGTGATTTTATAAAATTATTACAGACAGAAAATCTGTCTGTAATTTAAAATAATCCCTCGGAAATATTAAAATAAAGGATTGGTTAATGTTACTCTCAATCCCTCATTTCACTTTTTTTTTATGTTTTCCTTGGATTACTGCCATGGCTTCTCTCTCTCCATCGAAGATTTGACGACCTCCGCTGTCGCGCCACCACCGCCGCTCGCGTCGCACAAGCTCCCTCCACCACCGCTCTCATCGCGTTTGCTCCCTTCATCACCATTGTTGCACGAGCTCTCTCCGCCGTGCTCTTGTCTTACGAGCTCCCTCTGCCGCCACTCTCGTCGCTGCTTCTTCTCTCCTCGCCGGAGGTTTGTCATCGTCTCTTCTCATCACCGTTAGTTCAGGTAGGCCTTCGCCTCTTCATCCCAAACCCTAACCCTTCCATTGTGACTCTGTTCTGATTTCATTATCCCTAGCCCTAGCCGTAGCGCTAACCCTGTCCTTTCCCTATTTTGCTTGAAGTTGAAAATCAAAGAATACGATCCAAGAGAGCTTTTATGTTTGCAAATTAGCTGTTGCTACTGCAGAGAACTGAGTTTCTAAATTCTAAGGTATGAATTTTGTATGTTCCTGTAATTTGTGAAATCTGAAACATAAAAATTTCTATGATTGTGGTATAGAATGAAGTTTGTTTATGAACTATATATTTGAATTGCTAAGATTTTTTATTTGGAATTTGCATGTTCTTGTTCCTTCCAGTTCTTGTTATGACTTATGACTATTGATTTTGGCTCCTCCTTCCTGTTCTTGTTTGAATCTGCTGAATTGCTTTTTATCAAGTTTTTTAAATTTAGAGTTCTCTGCTAAATAGTTACATTAGTTCTTTACTGAATTGCTTTTTATCAAAATTTAGAGTACAAAATAATAGTGAAAAAAAGACGAAAATTAGTTTTTTGTGGACTCTTGAATGATATATGTTGCTTTATTTATTTTAGCTTCTGAGCATTTTTACCTATGCTTTGGCGGCAATTTTGATAGATTTTCTGATTTCCTTGCCGTGAAACATGATTGTGAGTTTGGTGATGACTTGGATTTAAATGAAATAACCTACGTATTAGGGGTATAAGAAGCTTCCTCTCCCCACTTAGTGCTAAATATCATTGTTGTTCAATGCATTTGAAGGATTTTTATTTTTATGGTTCCGTCTCTGAACTTTTGTTTCATATGTGCAAATATAATGCAGGGCCCCAATTTGAAGGATAAATGCATTGAACTATATTGCTATTCAGTGATTAATTAATTTATTGCAAATTGATATGAGGTTCTATATATGAGGTTCTATATATAAAATTCTCTTCAAGTGCTAAATATCATTGTTATTCTTTTCTTTTTACTTAGTGAATATACGAAGTTTGTGTTAGAATCCCTTGAACTGTAGGATACCATAAAGAACTATCAGAGCCTTGACTCTACAGGATGGTTTGCTCTTAAATCTACATGTTCTTATCTTTCTTGGTACTGATACTAATTTTCTGGTTTGAAGATACTACATGTTTTTTGTTACAAATTCTATAGAGATTAGTTTTCTCACAATGATAACTACATGAAATATTGATTTATAACATAATTTCTATGGTGGTGTATATTAAGGAAGCAACTACAAAGATTAGCTGCTGTTGTCTTTCATGGGAAAAACTATGCTATAGTGATCTCCCCAACTGACTTGACACTACTGCCTCTTACTATGTCATGAAAAGAATTAAATCCCTTGATCATAAATATGCCATTCAAAGGACAGTTATTGCATCAATCCATCAGCCTAGTGCTGAAGTTTTTCAATTCTTTGATAATATCTGTTTGTTCTCTGCTGGCAAAACAGTTTACATTGGACCTGCTTCTGCTGCAATTCAGGTTAATATACAACTAATAACCAACTAACTAACTAGTTTATATTTTGAATGCCCATCATTTCTATAATACTATCATAAGAACATCATCTTGTATGTAGTTTTTCGCTTCCAATGGTTTTCCTTGTCCTGCTCTTCAAAACCCCTCAGATCATATGCTAAAACGTATAAACAAGGACTTCGATCAGGTAATAAGCTTTCCAATGCCTCTTTTCTTTTCTTTAACAATTCAGTTGTTCTAAATGAGATTTCCTCTGTCACTTGCATCTCTTTGGCTGCTAAAGTTGAAGAAACTCAAGTGCTTCTTCTCTTGGACCATCAAGTACGTGTTTTTTTCTCCTTTATATCAGAAAACTCATCATGACGTTTCTAATAATGTGATTATTTGATCATGAATCATCATCAGGTTGAAGATGCAAAATATGTGTTTGAGTCAAAGACTATTCAGAGAATGGAGCTTCTGATTCTGTCCACCTTGAATTGGAAGATGCATCGTGTGACCCCACTCTCAGCGATTGAAGAATAGGTGGATTTGACACAGCACATGCTGTAGCTAGGTAATTTTGTTATCGGTTCTTTTTTTTTCTTTTTGGCTAATGAAAAATATTTCATGGATTTGAATTTTAGTGTGTAAGTTTTAATTTAATTTTCAGGGCATATGATCGAGCTGCGATCAAGTTCTGTGGCATTGATGTAGATATCAATTTCAACATCAGTGATTATGATGAAGATATAAAGCAAAATATATGTAATTGATTGACCAAATCTATGCACGCCATTGCCAGAAGATATCCACATTGCTTCTTTATTGTTCCAAATCTGTTTCTGCTTATATGCAATAAAATCAATTTATTTCATTGCCTTGGCTTTTATTTCTTCTCCCAAAGTTTCCTTCTATTTTGTGTTGACGTACTGTGTGAATGTGAATGGTTTAGTCTGTTTTAACTTTTTAGTTGATTCTTGTGCTTGCTCATATTTTTGGATTGTCTTAGTCGTGCCTTTCATCTGAGTCTCGTGCTTCTGTGTAAATATTTTTGCCTTGTTCATGCTGTTTTCAATCTTTGTCAGGTCCCACGAGGAAAAACGATCTGCTTATGCACCCAAATTCAGAGTGAGGTATGATGGAGTTTATAAAATAGAGAAATGCTGACGTAAGAGGGGGATACAAGTAAGATACTAGGAAATCCTTGTAATTAATTAATTTAATAGAGAGATAGGCTTATGAAAGGTATATGTTGCCTTGGACTTTCCTATAAAGACTTTTGATGCACACGAAAACTTGTCTCTCAACAATTTTCCTTCGGCAAGTGTACCGAATTGTCGTCAAGTAAAAACTCACAATAGAGTGAGGTCGAATCCCACAGGGATTGATTGGTGAAGTAACTTTAATTAGAGGAATGTTCTAGTTGAGCGAAGCAGAATTTGGTTTGAGTGTTGCAGGAAATTAAATGGCGAGAATGTAAATAGCAGAAAATGTAAATGCCGAAAGTAAAGAGCTGAAAGTAAATGGCGGAAGGTAAATTGCAGAATTTAAATGGGAATGGGGAAGATGCTCATAAAAGTAAATTGCAGAAATTAAAGAGAATGGGTAAGATCAGAGATGGGGATTCATTGGGCTTAGGAGATGTTACATTCTCCGGATCAAATTCATTTTCATCTCTTCCTCAATCAATGCATTCATTGATCTCCTTGGCAATCTTAAGTGATCGAATTCCAATTCCTTGGCAATTCAATCTCTCAAATCTTGATCAATAGCCAATTCCTTGGTCAATTGCTCATGAGAAGAGATGAAGTATGGTCACTGATTATACCACATGCATTCCCAAATCAAGTGTTGGTAGGATTATAGCCACCATATCCAACCGAACCCAATTTGGTCCAACATGAGAAAGCTTTTCTAGCATGATCTCTTCATTCCTCTTGCAAGGTTCAGAAGAAATCCAAGTATGAATAGCTTCTTTTCTAAGATAACTACCCAATTGGATGAAGATTGAAAGCTTTCTAGTAAAATCAAGAGAAAAGATAGAAGAAGAGTAATGAAAACTAGTACTGATCCATCAAATTACAACAGAGCTCCCTAACCCAATGAAAGGGGTTTGGTTGTTCATAGCTCTGGAAATAGAAAACAAAGATGGAGAATACATCATCAAAATTAGAACTAGAAGTGCAAAGGAAGTAAATTATACAGAGAGTAGTTCCCAATTTCCAATCCCCCCTTCTTAGCTTTTTTTCCTAATTCAAAACTACCCCTATATATACTACTCTTCTGATCTTCTAGTTAGTTCTTCAAGTCATGGATATGGGCCTTTGGATCTTGAGTTTGAAGCAGTCATCTTCTGCAGTGGGCTTAGCTTTACTTGCAGAGAGAAAGTGTGAAGTAGGCAGGGTGTTTAGCTCAGGACGTTAGTGGCATTAACGTTAAGTGAGAGTGTGGGTTCGAGAACGTTAGTGACAATCACCTTTTTCACTAACGTTCCTCACCCAGGGATGGTCCACGGTAACTTCAACGTTAGTGGCACTAAAGTGACCACTAACATTGCCTCTTGGTCCTTCGCACACGTTATTGGGACTCACCTTTCCCAATAACGTTGAGAGTCTTCCCTTTCCCCTACGTTAGAGTCCACATTAACTAGGTTAATGTGGCTCTTAACGTAAGCTTGCCAATCCTTCGAGAACGTTAGTGACACTTACCTTTGTCACTAACGTTCTAATGTGCCCCTACTTCCCACGTTAGAGTCCACGTTAACTAGGTTAACGTGGCTTCTAACGTAGCAATGATAGCCATTTCCAACGTTACTGATAAAGGTGAGTGTCACTAATGTTGGCTCATCCCTTATCCACGTTAGCTTCCATGTTAACTAAGTTAATGTGGGAGTTAACGTTGCTCACATTGGCTCATTCCAACGTTAGTGACAAAGGTGAGTGTCACTAACATTGGCGATTCTTGCTCCCTCCACGTTAGCTTCCACGTTAACTAAGTTAACGTGGGAGTTAACGTGGCTCATTGTTGCTTAGCACAACGTTAGTGACAAAGGTAAGTGTCACTAACGTTGGCTTCTCTTTTGCTTCTCAACTTTAAAGTCCACGTTAACTGAGTTAACGTGGCTCTTAACGTGGCCAATTGTGAGCTTGGTCTAACGTTAGTGACAAAGGTAAGTGTCACTAACGTTGGCTTCATTTCTTTCTTCCACTTTAGAGTTCACGTTAACTTAGTTAACGTGACTCTTAACGTGGCCTATTATGGCTTCGAGGGCGTTATTGGCGATTACTTTTCTCATTAACTTTGCAAGTTAGCTCCCATTCCACGTTAGAGGTCACGTTAGTTAAACTAACTTGGCTGCTAACGTGGTTCTTCCTTGCTTCCTTTGTCCTAAAATCAAGCAATAAAGTGCATCAAAGCTCTAGTCCCAGTCATGGGAAATGCATCATCCAATTTGTCATTAAATTCATGCAAAATCCTCATGAAATCATGTAAAGTGCACAATGTATGCTTGAATCAAGATGCATGATGAATTGGATGATGTAAAGTGCACAATGTATGCTTGAAATTCATGAAATCCTCATTAAATTCTACCCAAAACTTGCTTATTCCCTAAGAAAATGCATGAAACTACCCTAAAAACAATAAAGAAAAGGTCAGTGAAACTGGCCAAAATACCCTGGCATCACAACACCAAACTTAAAGCTTGCTTGTCCCTAAGCAAGTACTGGAACAAGAGAATGATGAATGGAATGCCAAGAGAAATGAGTCATTATTGTGGAAGTTATGTCCTTTGGTTTTATGGTGGTTTCATGCATAGCAACTTAGGTTCATTCCTTCACTGGCTTTCAGACCTTTATCATGTCCTAGAACACTCACTTTATTGCATCCCATGAGACTTTTATTCATTGATCCTTTTTGTTATTTCAGGGCTTGTTTGTATTCTTAGACTAGGTGCTTTGTGAGGGGGCAACTCTTTAAGATAAGCTTTCAGCCAGCACTCCCGAACCAGTTGGTTCAAGGTGCTAGGTGTTGAGACACCCAAGTTACCAAGTGATGAAGCACTCCTACGAACTTATTCATCCAAGCAGATACTTGGTACAAGAGCACCACAGACACATCTCTCAAGTTTCAAACCCTTGGTGCCTAGCCTTATTCTTTATTAACTTTTCTTTCTTTTTCAACTCCTATTGTTCTTTTCCCCTTTTTCTTATTAGGATCTTGTTATTTAGCTAGTCTCATGGGGTGTGTTTCAAGCATATGATTCAGGCCAGATAGTTATCTTCCCACCCTTGTTGGTGAACCAACTTAGCTAACTTATGACCACATCACAAACTAAGGAATTTACTCTACAATATGAAATCCCCTCTGGTTTTTGATAATAAACATTCTCTTTTTTATTTGTTTCAAAAAAAAGGAGACAAACAACACAATAAGCAGGATGTAATTGAAAACAGGCAACTTGACTAGTAATCATAGACCTAAGCAATGAGAAGCTTAAAGACAGAATTAAAAATTTCTAAACTACCATGGAACATGTTCTATTTCATACATGATTTTCCTTATTTAAAGCTTGAAAAAGATGGAACAGATAGGGAACTCCACCACCTTTTACTCATGGGATTGCCCATGCTCTCCCTCTAGCTCGTCTTCATTGTGCCTACTTGTTGCGCTTGAGCTCCCACCTCCTTTGCCTTTTCCAATTAACTTCTTCCAGAAGCCAGCATCTTCCATCTTCTTCTTTAATGTTTCCTTCTACTGTTTCACCTTCCTTTCTTCTTGTTCTACAAAATCTTTTTGGACCTTATCATAAGTAGGGATGCATAGTGTAAATTATGCATATGAATAGACATGTAGTTCAACTTGGCTTGAGTGTTTATGTGGAACTCCTCCCTATGTAGTTGCCGTCCTTCATTAAGTACACTGAACTCATTGAATACCTTCGTCTGAGCTAGCTGGCATTGGTTGAGTTCTTGAAGGCGCTTATCTTGAAGCTCCTGCCTTTCAGACACTTGATTGATGGCTTGAGTGAGCTGGGAATAATGTTCCATTTGCTGTTTCTGCCACTCCCCTTGTTGATTCATCCAATTAGAAAGGAGCTCTTCTTGACGATCCATCCTTTGAGCTTGAACATGCAGTTGTTGTTCTTGTCCCTCCATATAACTCCTTGCTAGTTCCTCAATGGCTCCATGAATGTGATTCAGATTTATGTTGGTTGGGTCATAATATTCTCTTTGTTGGTGTTCTTTTCCTGGTGAGACTCTTCTTGGTGAGCTCCTCCTTTTGGTTTTGGCTTTCCTATGTGAGGTCTTCTTTGTTGTTGGGCTGGTGTCACAAAGGTTAGACGCTGAAATATAATTAGCCTCCCAGGATTTAACCAATCTGGGTTGCTATCCTCGAAGACAACCTTGGCCTTCATGCACAGTCTGAGGATGGTGCTGGGGTACCAAAGCCTGGCACCCGAATCAATCTTCTTAGATGCCTCTTGAATCCCCTCAGCTATAAGCTCGTGCACATTGATATCTCCACCTTGTACTAAGCAATGTACCATAGTAGCTCGAGTGACGTTGACCTCGGAATTGTTTGCTGCTGGGAGGATAGATCTTCTCACGAGTTCAAACCATCCCTTGGCTTCAGGGCTGAGGTCTCCTTTCTTGATGAACTTGGGCCTCTTATTCGCATACCTTTCCCAGTCAGCTCCTATAACACATATGTCATTCACAATTTGTTCGAGTTCATCATCATCAGGGCTCCTACTTACTCTTGCTTGATAACCGAGCTCATCAAAATGTGGTGATTTCAACTGAAGAGTCCTTGTTATAGCGTTGGGGCTGAAATCCACCTCTCTCCCTCTTACGTAACTTTTGAAGGTGGGGGCCTTGGTTTTGTCTTCTCTGACCACGTTTGCATAGAACTCTTTGATGAGGTTTGCATTTATCTTCCCCTTCGGGTTCGTAAGCCTTTGCCAAACCCTTTGTTCAATCTTCTCTCGAATCTGTGGGCACTCATCCTCATCAATTTGGAACGTTAACTCAGGCAGTATCTTCTTGAGCTTTATCCGTTCAAATTCGAGTTCATGGAACGCAGTTTTGAATCTATTCTCATCAAAAGAAATACTCTCTACTGGTTCCTTCCTCTTTTGCCTTTTGGAGCTTGATGATGCCATGAGTTTGAGTTTGATGTGTGAAGAGGGTGGAAGGTACGGATAGATGAGGAATTTGATTGGTTAGGACAAGGTGTGATGAAGGAATTTGGATGCAGAAGGTGTGAAGTGTGAGAAATGGCACTTTGGGTGTGAAGGGGAGGTACGGAATAAGGATTACTTATATAGAAAGGTGGTGAGTGAATGGAAGGTGTGGATTAATGGAGTTGTTGTGTGATGGACGGATGGGGTTTTGTGTGGAATAAGTACAAGGATTGCCAACTTTATGATGGGGTTGGTTCAGTTTCCAAGTTTGTTCTTCTTCCAATGTTGCATGGCAACCATTCCCAATGCATTCCCCCTTGAGACACGTGCGAAATATACTTCCTTTTATGTTATCCGAACCCTTCAAAGCCCCATCAATGATCCTACAAAATAAAAAAAATGATTAAGAACACAGTTGTAGGAAGTGACGGCAAAATTTAAAGAATAACTACTTTTTAAAGTTTTTGTTTTAACTAACTAAGTGCCATTCATTAGTGCAAACCAACTGACTAGCTCAACATCCATGTGTACAACATTTGCAACACCAAACTTAGTTTGGTGCCGTGTGATGTAAAAGAATTGTTCAAGGCCTCTAAGAGTGACATGATATGGGTTACATTGATGTTCTCTTAGTGTGCCTTGAACACCAAACTTGTTCTTCACTATATGTTGAACACAATGACTCATACAAATGCATATCAAGTTGATTTAAAATTCATGAACCTTGCATTATTAACTAATCTAAAAGCATATAAAATATGGGTTGCCTCCCATGAAACGCTTCTTTAGCGTCACTAGCTTGACGTTTTGCCTTTATCAGGGTGGTTGGTAATGCTTCAGATCTTCCCCTCTTGTAGTAGACCTATATCCATTGGCTTCATCAAGGATCTTCACATGTTCTAAGGAAAGAACTCTGTTAATGGTGAAGACCTTAGGTAACTGAGATGGGATAGTGGGGAGATAAGGTGGAATATCTGGGAAGTAGGCTGAGATCACTTTATCCCCCGGAGAAAAGTCCTCTGTAGGGATCTTCTTGTTCCTCCACCTCCTTGGTGTCTTCTTCTTTGTCCCTTTTGATGATGCCTTGCTCTTTGTGACCTCCTCTTCTAAGGAAATTTTGTTGTTGGTCTCACATGACTCTGGTGGTTTAGGTTCCTCCTGATTTTCCTTAAGCTGTGACAGCTGCTGAGTTCCTTGTTCATCAACTAAGGGTTTCCCAGAGGTGTTGTTTGTGCTTCAGTGCTTGCTTCTTCCCTCGATATCTCATTATGATCTTTGCTTGGTTCTTTGTTCTATTGATCTGTTTCTTGTGAGAGTTTGAAGACATTGAAGCTGAGTTGTTCATCATGGATCCTCAAAATTAGCTCCCCTCGCTCCACATCTATGAGTGCTTTGGCTGTAGCTAGGAATGGTCTTCCCAATATGATTGGGTGAGTGTGACTCTCTTCCATGTCTAAGATGACAAAGTCTGTGGGAAGAAAGTATTTCCCAACCTTTATTAACACGTTTTCCACCACTCCTATTGCTTGTTTTTGAGTTTTGTCAGCCAGCCTGATGACTACATCTGTGGGCATTATCTCATTGATCTGCAGCCTCTTCATAAGGGATAAAGGCATTAAGTTGATGCTTGCTCCCAAATCGCAGAGTGCTCTATCAAACAGTGTTTCTCCTATTGCACAGAGAATGTGAAAACTCCCTGGGTCCTTCCTTTTTATAGGCAACTCTGGTTGAATGAGAGCATTGCATTCCTTATTCATCACTATTGTTTGTCCTCCCTTGAGTGAGCTTTTCCTGGTCAGAAGCTCCTTCATATACTTGATGTATAAGGGCATTTGTTGGAGGGCCTTGATGAATGGTATGTTTACATGGAGGGATGCAAATAGGTCAAGAAACCTTGAGTATATTCTCTTCACTACAACACCATTGAGTAATTGGGGAAAAGGTGCATAGAGTTTCAGCAGCTCCTTCTGTGTCAGCTCCTTTTGTAAAGTTTTGGGTTCTTGGCGATCTTTTTCCTGTTTCTCTGCTGATGTCTCTCCAAGTTGTTCTAATGGCTTGTTTTGCTTTTCCTCAGTCTCCTTATTACTTGTAGTAACCATCTTGCAATCTTTCCATCTGACTTTCTTTGCTTCACCTCTCGAATTTTTCTCTGTGTCACTTGGGAAGCTATCAGTAGGTTTGGGAATCTTTTCAGATAAGTGTCCCACTTGAAATTCCAGCCTCTTGATGGTGTCTCCCTGGTTCTTGATGCTAGCTCGAACCTCCTCTTTGAATACCTTATTATCTTAAATCTCTTTGCATATGCCCTCAAGCATAGTCTCAATTTTGGAGAGTCTATCTTCAGATAAGGGTGAGTTGAGAGTGGAGGGGTGAGTTTGGTTATTCTGGTTTTGGTATGGATGTGGAGAGGTTTTGTTAGGGTGGTGTTGATATGATCTTTGTGTGGAATGTTGGTGAGCTGCATGGTTGTTGGGGTTGTGACGTCTCTGATCTTGGTTTTGATCTTGTTGATTTCTCCACCCAAAGTTTGGGTGATTCCTCCATCCAGGGTTGTAGGTTTTGGAGTATGGATCATGGGTTTGCCTGGGCGAGTTTCCAATGTAATTGGCTTGTTCTTGCTCCTCCTCTGCCTCAGCATTCACTCCCTCTTGGGTTGCTGATGAGGTGGTGATTGCTGCCACTTGGTTCCTCTCCATCTTCTTGGTGAGGTCAGCCAGCTGCTTGGTAATAAGCTTATTTTGGGCCAGCAATGCATCCACATTGTTTAGCTCCATCACTCCTCTAATGTTGCCTCTTTCAGAAGCATAGAAGTAGTCATTCTCAGCTACAGTTTCAATGACATCTATGGTTTCTTCAATGGTCTTCTTCTTGTTCAGAGATCCCCCGGATGAATGGTCTACTGCCTTTTTTGATTCCTAAGAAAGGCCTTCATAGAAAATGTGTAGCTGCACCCATTCATTGAACATATCTGGTGGACACCTTCTTATCAGGTCCTTAAACCTCTCCCATGCTTCATATAGAGTGCCACCATCCTGCTGCCTGAATGTTTGCATCTCAGCTTTTAGCCTGTTAATCCGTTGAGGGGGATAGAATCTTGCCAAGAATTTGTTTATCACATCTTCCCAGGTTGCTATACTCTCCTTTGGGAAGGATTTCAGCCATTTAGATGCCTTATCCTTGAGTGAGAAAGGGAACAGAAGTAGTCTATAGGTGTCAGAATGAACACCATTAGACTTCACAGTATCACATATCCTCACGAAGGTGGTTAGATGTTGATTGGGGTCTTCTTGGACACTCCCTTCGAATGAACAGTTGTTCTGAACAAGGGTGATGAGCTGTGGCTTTAGTTCAAAGTTGTAGGCATGTATGGTTGGCCTTTGGATGCTACTCCCACAGTTTCCTGGGTTTGGGTTGATGTAAGAACCCAAAACTCTTCTCTCTTGCCCAGCATGATTTACTGGACCCTCTCTGCCGTGGTTGTGAGCCTCTTCTTCGTGATGGTTCTCTATGTTTTCATCCATGTCTGGTTCAAAATATTTTTCTCTTCCTCAGCACCAACTACTCTCTTTCCTCTTGCTTCCCTCCTTAATCTAAGGAAGGTCCTCTCAGGTTCAGAATCAAATGAAGTTGAAGCCCCGCTTCTTCTCCCTGTCATGCAACCAAGAAGGCACAAGCAAAGAACTAGATGCAGAGACTATTCTTGTTAGAAATGCTGTTAGTGTGAGTGAAGCAATATATCAAACAGTTAGTGGGTTAGTGGACTGAATCGTAAACAACTAAGAAAATAGGTAGTAGGAAGGGAAGAAAATAACTGAACAGAAAGTAAATTACTCAAATGAACTTAAATCAAACAAAAGAAAAAAAATGCTCAATCTAGTTATCCTCCAATTTAATCATTGTTGATACAAAATCAATCCCCGGCAACGGCGCCATAAACTTGATACACACAAAAACTTGTCTCTCAACAATTTTCTTTCGGCAAGTGTACCGAATTGTCGTCAAGTAAAAACTCACAATAGAGTGAGGTCGAATCCCACAGGGATTGATTGGTCAAGCAACTTTAATTAGAGGAATGTTCTAGTTGAGCGAAGCAGAATTTGGTTTGAGTGTTGCAGGAAATTAAATGGCGAGAAAGTAAATAGCAGAAAATGTAAATGCCGAAAGTAAAGAGCTGAAAGTAAATGGCGGAAGGTAAATTGCAAAATTTAAATGGGAATGGGGAAGATGCTCATAAAAGTAAATTGCAGAAATTAAAGAGAATGGGTAAGATCAGAGATGGGGATTTCTTGGGCTTAGGAGATGTTGCATTCTCCGGATCAAATTCATTTTCATCTCTTCCTCAATCAATGCATTCATTGATCTCCTTGACAATCTTAAGTGATCAAATTCCAATTCCTTGGCAATTCAATCTCTCAAATCTTGATCAATAGCCAATTCCTTGGTCAATTGCTCATGAGAAGAGATGAAGTATGGTCACTGATTATACCACATGCATTCCCAAATCAAGTGTTGGTAGGATTATAGTCACCATATCCAACCAAACCCAATTTGGTCCAACATGAGAAAGCATTTCTAGCATGATCTCTTCATTCCTCTTCCAAGGTTCAGAAGAGATCCAAGTATGAATAGCATCTTTTCCAAGATAACTACCCAATTGGATGAAGATTGAAAGCTTTCTAGTAAAATCAAGAGAAAAGATAGAAGAAGAGTAATGAAAACTAGTACTGATCCATCAAATTACAACAGAGCTCCCTAACCCAATGAAAGGGGTTTAGTTGTTCATAGCTCTGGAAATAGAAAACAAAGATGGAGAATACATCATGAAAATTAGAACTAGAAGTGCAGAGGAAGTAAATTATACAGAGAGTAGTTCCCAATTTCCAATCCCGCCTTCTTAGCTTTTTTTCCTAATTGATACGCACAAAACTTGTCTCTCCAAAAATTTTCTTCGGCAAGTGTACCGAATTTGTCGTCAAGTAAAAACTCACAATAGAGTGAGGTCGAATCCCACAGAGATTGATTGATGAAGCAACTTTAATTAAAGGAATGTTCTAGTTGAGCGAACCAGAATTTGATTTGAGATTTGCAGAAAATTAAATGGCGGGAAAGTAAATAGCAGAAACAATAAATGCTAGAAATAAAGAGCTGAATGTAAATGGCGGAAAGTAAATTGCAGAATCTTAAACGAAAATGGGGTAATTGCTCATAAAAGTAAATGGCAGAAATTAAAGAGAATGGGTAAGATCAGAAATGGGGGGTCATTGGGCTCAGAAGATGTTGCATTCTCCGGATCAAGTTCATTTTCATCTCTTCCTCAATCAATGCATTCATTGATCTCCTTGGCAATCTTAAGTGATCGAATTCCAATTTCTTGGTAATTCAATCTCTCATATCTTGATCAATAGCCAATTCCTTGGTCAATTGCTCATGAGAAGAGATGAAGTATGGTCACTGATTATACCACATGCATTTCCCAAATCAAGTGTTAGTAGGATTATAATCACATATCCATCCAAACCCAATTTGGTCTAGAATGAGAAAGCATTTCTAGCATGATCTCTTCATTCCTCTTTCAAGGTTCATAAGAGATCCAAGTATGAATAGCTTCTTTTCCAAGATAACTACCCAATTGGATGAAGATCGAAAGCTTTCTAGTAAAATCAAGAGAAAAGATAGAAGAATGAGAATGAAAACTAATATTGATCCATCAAATTACAACAGAGCTCCCTAACCCAATGAAAGGGGTTTAGTTGTTCATAGCTATAGAAAATGAAAACCAAGATGAAGAATACATGATGAAAGTAAAACTAGAAGTGCAGAGAAAATAAAATACAGAGAGTAATTCTATGCCAAAGGCTCCCTAAAGTTTTCAACTCCCTAACTAATTCAAAGCTACTCCTATATATACTACTCTTCCGATCTTCTAGTTGGCTTTTCAAGTCTTGGGTATGGGCCTCTGAATCTTGAGTTTGAAGCAGTTATCCTTTTCATTGGGCTTAGCTTTGCTTGCAGCGAGAAAAGGTGAAGTATGCAGGGACTTTGACTCAGGACGTTAGTCGTGTCAACGTTAAGTGAAAGTGTTGGTTCGAGAACGTTAGTGACAATCACCTTTTTCACTAACGTTCCAATGTGCCTCTATTTCCCACGTTAGAGTCCACGTTAACTAATTTAACATGGCTTCTAACGTAGTCATGCTAGCCATCTCCAACGTTAGTGACAAAAGTGAGTATCACTAACGTTGGCTCATCATCTCTTTATCCACGTTAGCTTCCACGTTAACTAAGTTAACGTGGGAGTTAACGTTGCTCATGGTGGCTCTTGGTGGTTCACCCCAATGTTAGTAACAAAGGTAAGTGTCACTAACGTTGGCTATCAATTGCTCTCTCCACGTTAGCTTCCACGTTAACTAAGTTAACGTGGGAGTTAACGTGGCTTATGGAGGCTTGGCCAACGTTAGTGACAAAGGTGAATGTCACTAACGTTGGCTTCTCTTTTGCTTCTTAACTTTAGAGTCCATGTTAACTAAGTTAACGTGGCTCTTAACGTGGCCACTTATGAGCTTGGTCCAACGTTAGTGACAAAGGTAAGTGTCACTAACGTTGGCTCCATTTTCTTTCTTCCACATTAGTGTTCACGTTAACTTAGTTAACGTGACTCTTAACGTGGGTTATGATGGCTTCGAGAGCGTTATTGGCGATTACTTTTCTCATTAACGTTGCAAGCTAGCTCCCATTCTACGTTAGTGGTCACGTTAGTTAGACTAACGTGGCTGCTAATGTGGTTTTTCCTTGTTTCCTTTGTCCTAAAATCAAGGAATAAAGTCCATCAAAGTTCTAATCCAAATCATGAGACATGCATCCTCTAATTTGTCATATAATTCATGCAAAATTCTTATGAAATCAAGTAAAGTGCACAATGTATGCTTGAATCAAGATGTAAGTGAATATCTACCCAAAACTAGCTTATTTTCTAAGAAAATGCATGAAACTACCTTAAAAATAGTAAAGAAAAGGTCAGTGAAACTGGCCAAAATGCCCTGGCATCACAAATTCAAAACTACCCCTATATATACTACTCTTCTAATCTTCTTGTTGGTTCTTCAAGTCTTGGATATGGGCCTTTGGATCTTGAGTTTGAAGCAGTAATCTTCTGCAGTGGGCTTAGCTTTACTTGCAGAGAGAAAGTGTGAAGTAGGCAGGGTGTTTAGCTTAGGACGTTAGTGGCATTAACGTTAAGTGAGAGTGTGGGTTCGAGAACATTAGTGACAATCACCTTTTTCACTAACGTTCCTCACCCAGGGATGGTCCACGTTAACTTCAAAGTTAGTGGCACTAACGTGACCACTAACGTTGCCTCTTGATCCTTCGCACACGTTATTGGGACTCACCTTTCCAAATAACGTTGAGAGTCTTCCCTTCCCCCTACGTTAGAGTCCATGTTAACTAGGTTAACGTGGCTCTTAACGTAAGCTTGCCAATCCTTCGAGAATGTTAGTGACACTTACCTTTGTCACTAACGTTCCAATGTGCCCCTACTTCCCATGTTAGAGTCCACGTTAACTAGGTTAACGTGGCTTCTAACGTAGCAATGATAGCCATTTCCAACGTTAGTAACAAAGGTGAGTGTCTCTAACGTTGGCTCATCATTTTCTTATCCATGTTAGCTTCCACGTTAACTAAGTTAACGTGGGAGTTAACGTTGCTCACATTGGCTCATTCCAACGTTAGTGACAAAGGTGAGTGTCACTAACGTTGGCGATTCTTGCTCCCTCCACGTTAGCTTCCATGTTAACTAAGTTAACGTGGGAGTTAACGTGGCTTATGGTGGCTTAGCTCAACGTTAGTGACAAAGGTAAGTGTCACTAACGTTGGCTTCTCTTTTGCTTCTCAATGTTAGAGTCCACGTTAACTGAGTTAACGTGGCTCTTAACGTGGCCAATTGTGAGCTTGGTCCAACGTTAGTGACAAAGGTAAGTGTCACTAATGTTGGCTTCATTTCTTTCTTTCACGTTAGAGTTCACGTTAACTTAGTTAACGTGACTCTTAACGTGGGCTATTATGGCTTCGAGGGCGTTATTGGTGATTACTTTTCTCATTAACTTTGCAACTTAGCTCCCATTCCACATTAGAGGTCACGTTAGTTAGACTAACGTGGCTGCTAACGTGGTTCTTCCTTGCTTTCTTTCTCCTAAAATCAAGCAATAAAGTGCATCAAAGCTCTAGTCCCAATCATGGGAAATGCATCATCCAATTTGTCATTAAATTCATGCAAAATCCTCATGAAATCATGTAAAGTGCACAATGTATGCTTGAATCAAGATGTAAGTGAAATTCTACCCAAAACTTGCTTATTCCCTAAGAAAATGCATGAAACTACACTAAAAACAATAAAGAAAAGGTTAGTGAAACTGGCCAAAATGCCCTGGCATCAACTTTAACCATCTCTTAAACCACTTTGATTTGATGCCTTTGCAGTTATTACTATGTATAAGATTCTTAAGTTGATATAATTTTGCTTCTTGCTTCATCAATTTTGCAGAGTTTGCTTGCCTCTTGTGTTGCAAGGTGTTGAGCGTCCCTGTGACAACTCCTTGTGGCCACAACCTTTTCTGGCTAAAGCTTTATCAGAAAGAGGGGAAGCGAAGGTGGGCGCACCTTGCGAGCACAAAAGAATGTTATGAAATGCCCTTCATGTTCAATTGACATAGCTGAATTTCTTCAGAACCCAGAGGTAGTACATCATGTCTCTTTTTAATTGTCTGAGCATATTGTTGGTGATGGTATTTGGGAAAGCTTGAATTTGGTTTTACTCCCAAACTATTTTAATTAGGAAGGTGGATGTTACTGCCATTGACTATCTATTTTTGCTTCTTGTTTTATATTTGACACCAAATGTGGATAACTTAAAATCCAACCCTTAATTTGTTCTATTTACTGTTAACCCAAAGTCACTGAAAAATCTTAGGCCTTCTTTGAAATGAGATTCAATGGAGAGTTGGCAAGTTTAATTAGGTGGTGTTCACATTTAGAAATAAATCTTCTAAAGAGGAGCATTCATAAATATGCAATTTACAGTTTGTATGTGATCTTGCGATTGTATTTATGCTGTTTCTGGCCTTTGCAATAGGTTAACAAACACATGATGAGCGCGATAGAAACCCTCCTCCGCGAGGCTGAGATAGAAGAGAGTTCTGAAGTGTCCAATGACAAAAATAATGAAAATATAGAGACTGTGAATGATGATGATGGGAAAGAAGTTTCAAAGCATTGTGATTCAGGTGAGAATGTCCTAGAGGAGATCAAGGACAATGATTTGAATCAGCCACATAAGCACAGAAAGGGTGCTGGTGATTCAGCTATTGTGAACAGTGAGGAGCAAATCAATGTGGCAATAGATTAGATTGGAGTCTACCATGGAGTGAAGAATCATGTAACTCAGATTAGATTGGAGAGTTTAAACTTTAAAGAGAGCATGAGGAAATAGTTTTAAAACTTAGGCTGAAAGTCCTGCCCTTCTTTGTTGTAGTTTAAAAGAAATTTTGGGGTATCTTTTTATTGAGACAGTGAGATATTGGATAATGGTGTTGAAAAATAACATCCATTTTATAGGTATTATGTAATGAATATTATGTTTATCTATGTGATTTTTGGTTTTTTTTTTTTTTCAATTTACAGTGTGTTTGATGGAGTAAATTTAGAAAACAAATCTAAAGTATTTATTTTACAATAGAAAAATAAAAAAAATCTATTTTACCTTATAGACAGATTTACAGACAGATTTTCTGTCTGTAATTAGAGTGTAAGATGATTCTCCAAAGTTCAAATTACAGACGGAAAATCTGTCAGAAAATCTGTCTGTAATTACAGATGGATAATCTGTCGGAAAATCCGTCTGAAAATTCGTCTGTAATTACAGACAGAAAATCCGTCAGAAAATCCGTCTGTAATTACAGAGGGAAAATCCGTCGGAAAGTTCGTCAACTTCAGGAAATGGATGGAGAATTTACAGAGGGAAAATCCGTCGGTAACTGGTAAAAATCCGTCGGTAATTTTCTGACGTAATAAAAATCCGTCGGTAAATAATTTCCGACGGGGCTTTTACAGAGGGACAAAATCCGTCGGTAATTTCGTCGGTAACCAAAAATCCATCTGTAATAAAGACCAAATCCGTCTATAAATCTGTCTGTATTAATCTATTTTCTAGTTATGATAGGCGGGGGCTAATGCCAAATAAGGGTAAGGTTCTTACTACATGGTAGCTACAACATGTGAGTAAGAAAGCAATATAAGTAAAGGCATATCAACTAACACTTGATGCAATAGTAAAATTAAAACATGAAGAATATATTGAGCATCAAGTTCAAATAAGAAAAAGTGGGTCATGAAAAACAATATGAGGTCAAATCAATGCACAAAGACACAAGAGTCATACAAGATGAAGCATTGATTTAGAAGTTTCATCGCCCAACAATATCAAACAAGTCAAGAAGCACCAAAATAATGCAAGAAATTCTCAACAATAGACTAGAAAAATTCAACACCGTTATTAAAACAAGAAACTTAAAAAAAAGAAAATTATAATAAGCTATAAAAACAAAATTAAAATGCAATGAATGAAAGTAAGCAATTGCAATAAAAGAAAATAGAAGAAAATAATTTATTTATTTATTTATTTATTTATAAAAGAAAATTATTTATTTATTTATTTAAATTTTTTATTTATTTATATTTTTTTAAGTTTTTTTTTATTTTATTTTATTTAAAAATTTTTTTTCAAGAGAGGAAGAAGAAAGGTAGAAAGAAAAAAGAAGAAAAGAAGAAAGAAGAAGAAAGGAGAAAGGAGAAAAACAGGGTGCAAATCTGCGCATAAGCGCCATGCGTGCTTAAGCGTACCTTGCGCAGTTGGGATCATGGGCGCGTACGCAGCATGTGCGCGGGCGCGCGCATTGCGGATTATGCCATCGGCGCACATGTGCGCAGTGCGCATATGGGTACATTAGGTTGTGCCAGGAGCTTAATGTTTGCGCAGAATTAGCACAACTCTCTGGAAAATGTACCAGGAGCCATGCAGTGCAATCTGCGCGTACGCGCCATGCGTGCTTAAGCGCGGATTGATTTTTTTTTTTTTAGAAGCATAAACACAGAATTTAACACTCTCCTAACCTATAAATATCCTAAAGCAACCAAAATTCAAATTTAACAAAAATCTTTAAGTTTTTGAAAAAATTTTCAAAGACAAAACAAACAAAACTTGTACTTCAAGTAACCTACTTTAACAACACTCTAAACAAATCAAAACTCACTACAACAACCTATCAATCAAAACAAAATGTATAAGAGTATAGAAAAGAAGAAAACTAGCTATAATGGCAACTCAAATCACTTATTAAGTATATATACAAGAGAATGGAAAGAGTTTACCATGGTGGGGTGTCTCTCACCTAGCACTTTTATTTATTGTCCTGAAGTTGGACTTATGGGGAGCTCCTCATCAAGGTGTCTTGTGCTTAAATTCATCTTGGAACATCCACCAATGCTTGAATCTCCAATAAGCTTTATTCTTTAAAGATAATAACTCCAAGCCTTGATGGAGTTCTTCACAAACCATAGGCTCCCAAAGTTGATTCTCCTTGTGCGATCCGGGATCCCACACTTTATTTTCACACCCGTCTTGAAGTTGATCATTATTAGTCCATCCGGGTGGCATGACTCTAGAATTCTCATGTAAGCGACCAAACAACTTCCTAGACTCATGCAATTTAGTTCTCCACCAATCATTACTATACAACTTTGAGCATGCAACCATCATGAACTTAGAGTGATGTTTCCAACCACTACATAACTCTCTTCTACTTTTAACTCCACGAAGAGCTCTAAGTTGACCATCATTTTCAATCAAACCCTATTCAAGCGAGAAAGTAAAGCTTAGGGATAAGAATTTTACCCACTTGAATGTTGTGTTGGATGGTGACTTGGGGAGGGAGACCTCCCTACTCTTAGACAATGCGAGGTCTACTTCTTTAGGCTCTCCTTTAGTTATTTCCACCTCTTTGCAAGCTTTTTCGATTTCAACCTTTTCCCCTATATCACTTGGCTTGGTGTTGTCTTTAAGAACTTCAATTTCTTGCCTAATGAGAGGTGATTCAATTTTGGATAGGAATTCATCGATGAATGAATTCATCTCTTGATCAACCTCTTTATATTCTTCAATTTCAATATACACCAATTCAACTTTTTCCCTTTGGTAGCTTTCTTCCGATTCGCTCTCTTTCCCATTGCTCACCAAGGGTATGGAAGGTTGTGCACGTTCTTCTCTAATTTCAACTTCATGTCCAATGGGAGAGGATTCCATTGTAGAGAGAAATTCATCCATGATTGAATCCATCTCTTGATAAGCCTCTTCCAAGTCTCCAACTATGATATGCCTTGGAGGTTACGCACCCTCATCAACATCAATATCAAACTTCTTGGAATAGTTCTCCATGATGCTACGTTCCCTTGGACTTTTAACATCTCCTAAATCTTCAACCACTTCTTCCTTTTCTTCACTAACCATAGGCTCCTCCAATTGTTCCAACACAAAATTCGACTCTTCCTTCTTCTCCACCAGATTTTCCAATCTCTCTTTCATGTTTTGCTCCTCCTTTGATTTTTCACATGTGGCCACGGAAGCACCTTGAGTATTCAAGCATTGGTAGGCTAAAGTATGCACTACTTTAGTCAAATTGGTCACAAACTCTAAAGTGTTCCTTTGCATATCTGCTTGGCCTTGAAGTAGCAAGGTGAGAGAATCATCTATTGGGGCTTGGGGTGGATAAGAGGGTTCATTATTTTAGAGAGAGGGTTCATAGTAGGAAGATGATTCTTCAAAGTAAGGGTATGGAGATGGTATGCATTGAGGTGGTTCTTGGTGGTAATCTTGATAGGGTTATGGTGGCTCTAAAGGTTCTTGCTCATAATGGTCATAAGGATATGGTATGGGTGATTGGTCATGTGATGGGTATAGATCATAGGAAGGTGTTTGGTAATGAGAGGCTTGTGAGAATGGTTGAGGTTCATGCTGAGGATAAGAGTCATAGGCATACGATGGTGGTAATTGATTATCATAAAAGGATTCACCATAGCCATTGAATTGACATGCTTTAGGATGGAAATTATACCGATATGCATCCGGAGGTTGTTGCCAATAGGAGTGATCAATTCCTTGAGACTCCTCCCATCTTTGTTGGTTCCTTCCATAATGAGTGTCATCATTGAAGTTTACCTTTTCTACAACACAATTAGAACCAAACTCATAGCCAACGTGAGAATTCATGATAGCAAGAGAAAATAAGAAACAAAAGCTAACTAGAAAAAATGAAACAAAATCCTACAAATAGCAAAGCTATTTACAATATTCACATATATACAATAACCAATAACATAACACCATTGCAACTCCCCGGTAACGATGCCATTTTGATGAGAGGACTTTTGTGTGGTCTAGAATTTCACAATTGAGTTCTCGTTGTAAGTATAGTTTCTAAACCAACAATAATCCTTTCATACAAAAATTTTTTTGTCACTAGTACAAACCCCTAAATTTATAAACCAAAGTATTGAACCTCGGGTCATTCTCCCTAGAAATTGCAATAGAGTGTCCTTGTTATTGGTTATGGAGTATGTTTTGGAGTTTTTGGGATACGAGGCATGAAAAGTAAATGGCAATGAAAATAAACTAACAACTAGAAAGCTCTTAGCAAGGTTGTGAGAATTAGAAGTCCTATCCTAGTTATCCTCCTGAATTGTGACCACAATTACCCATTGCTACCACTTAGTTAACCTCTAACTATGGAGAAAAGTCAAGTGGATGAATCAAGTTGATTCTACAAGTCCTAGCCAACTCCCAAGGGAAAGACTAGCTTTAGTGGTATCCAAATCAATTAGCAACTTCTAATTATCAATCAACAAGGGAATTAGATAACTCAAGCGTCACTAATTACTCTACCATAGCCAAGAGGAACAAAATCTACACTAAAATCCAACCAAGAATTTTATCAAACACTTGGAAGGCACAAAAGGAAAGCAAAGTAAATTGATAGCAAGAATAAAATCTAACAACTACTCATTGCAAGGAATTAATAACAACAATCAAAGGAAACACAATTATTATGAATTACCTCTAATTGAATTGAAAGAGAAGAAAAGGAACAAGAGTAGATCTACAACAAAGTATAAAAGCAACATAAAAGAAATTACAACAAAAGAATAGAGGAAGATGATTGCAACAACAAAGAATTAAGAAGCAAAAGTAGAGGGAAGCATGAATGAAAACCTAGATCTAAGAACAAATCCTAATCCTAATGCTAATCCTAGAGAGAAGTGAGAGCTTCTATCTCTAAAACTAACCTAAACTAAACTAATGATCAAAAGTATGTAAAGTCTATTGATTTCCCTTCAATCCTTGGTTTAAGTAGCATCAGAAATGAATTGGATTGGGCCCACAAGGCTTCTAAAATTGCTGGCCACGGGTTGCATTAAGTGAAGCATGTGCCACCATCGGTGCGTCCGCGCACCGTGCGCGTGCTTGCCCCTAGGCGTGAATGCAACTATGGCAAATCTTATATCATTTTGAAGCCTCGGATGTTAGCTTTCCAACGCAACTGGAACCGCATCATTTGGACCTTTATTGCTCAAGTTATGGTCGTTTAAGTGCGAAGATGTCGGCTTGACAGCTTTTGCGATTCCTTCATTTCTTCATGAGTTCTCCATTTTTACATGCTTTTCCTTCATTCCCTTGATCCAATATTTGCCTCCTAAATCTGAAATCACTTAACAAACATATCAAGGCATCTAATGGAATCAAGGTGAATTAAAATTAAACAATTAAGGGTCTAAAAAGCATGTTTTCACTCTTAAGCACAATTAAAGGAGAATTTACAAAACCATGCTATTTCATTGGATAAATGTGGGTAAAAGGTTAGAAAATCCCCTAAATCAAGCACAAGATAAGCCCTACAAATGGGGTTTATCAGTCTCCCACCAAAGCTCAAAGATCCTGGGAGTTTCATCATATCATGCACCATAGGCAATATGACCTTGGAAAAAGCGCTCTGTGATTTAGGTGCTAGCATCAATTTATTGCCTCTCTCACTAATGAAAAAGCTTGCAGTAGAGGAAGTCAAACCCACCAGAATGTCACTTTAAATGGCAGATAGATCACTCAAAATACCCAATGGGGTTGTGGAGAACTTATTAGTGAAGGTGGGAGAATTTATCTTCCCTGCCGATTTCGTCGTTTTGGACATGGAAGAAGAAGGACACAATTCAATTATCTTGGGTAGACCTTTCCTAGCAACAGCAAGAGCTATCATTGATGTGGAGAAAGGAGAGATGACCCTCAGGGTGCACAATGAACAAATGATCATCAATGTCTTTTAAGGCCATGCAATATCCCCCTGAGAAGGAAAAGCAAATGAGGGTGGAAATGATAGAAGAATTGGAGGAAGAGATACTTGAAGACAACGGCTAGGAGGAACAAGAAAAGGAAATAGAGGTAGAACAAGATGTCTCAGAAGAATAAGTGATTGAAATCTCTTTTGAAGGCAAGAAAGAGGAGGTGCCAAAGCAAGAGTTCAAGCCCCTCACTCCTCATCTCAAATATGCATATCTTGGTGAAGAGGATAGCCTTCTAGTAATCATCAATTCATCATTGAGCACACAAGATAAAGCCAAACTGATTGAGGTGTTGAAGAATCATAAAACAGCTTTAGGATGGACAATTGATGACATCAAGGGTATAAGTCCTGCAATTTGTATGCACAAAATCTTGCTAGAAGAGGACTCAAGGCCTGTGGTACAACCCCAAAGAAGGCTTAACCCGACTATAAAGGAGGTGGTTCAAAAAGAAGTGATGAAGCTGTGGAATGCTGGAATCATATACCCAATCTCTGACAGCTCTTGAGTAAGCCCAGTTCAAGTGGTGCCAAAGAAAGGTGGCATGATTGTCATCTTTGATGAGAAGAATGAACTCATTCCCACAAGGACAGGGACAGGGTGGAGAATGTGCATTGACTATAGAAGACTGAATAATGCCACAAGGAAAGATCACTTCCCTCTCCCCTTCATTGATTAGATGCTGGAAAGATTGGCTGGCAATGCTTACTATTGCTTCTTGGATGGGTACTCTGGGGACAATCAAATAGTGGTGGATCCCAAGAATCAAGAGAAGACATCCTTCACATGTCCATACGGAGTCTTTGCTTACAGAAAGATGCCCTTTGGGCTATGCAATGCCCCTGCTACCTTTCAAAGGTGTATGCCTTCTATATTTTCTGACATGGTAGAAAAATTTTTAGAAGTCTTCATGTATGATTTTTTTGTCTTTGGCAATTCATTTGATACCTGCTTGCATTATTTAACTCTTGTCTTGAAAAGATGCCAAGAAACTAATCTGGTCTTGAATTGGGAGAAATGTCATTTTATGGTTCCTGAAGGGATAGTTCTTGGGCATAAGGTTTCAAGCAAAGGTATAGAAGTTGATAAAGCTAAAATAGAGATCATAGAAAAGCTTCCTACACCAGTTAATGTGAAAGTAGTAAGAAGTTTTCTTGGACATGCTGGTTTTTACAGGAGATTCATCAAAGACTTTTCAAAAATAGCTAAACTACTAAGTAACTTGTTGGTGGTTGACAATCCCTTTGTCTTTGATGAAAGCTGTAAGCATGCCTTTGAAACTTTAAAAAATAAACTCACTACAGCAGCAATCATCACACCCCCAGATTAGGAATTACCTTTTAATCTCAAGTGTAATGCAAGTGACTTTGCAATTGGTGCTGTATTGGGGCAAAAGAAAGACAAGCTGCATCATGTTATATACTATGCAAGTAAGGTGTTGAATGAGGCACAGAAAAATTATACCACCACCGAGAAAGAGCTCTTGGCAATTGTATATGCATTTGATAAATTTAGATAATACTTGATTAATTCAAAGGTTGTAGTATATACTGATCATGCTGCTCTCAAGTATCTCATGTCTAAATAGGATTCAAAGCCAAGGCTTATTAGGTGGGTGCTATTGCTACAAGAATTTGACATTAAACTGAGTGACAGAAAGGGAAGTGAGAACTAAGTTGCAGACCATCTATCAAGACTTCAACAAGAGACCAATCAAGATGAACATCAACCAGTGAATGAGAAGTTCCCAGATGAATATCTTCTCCAAGTCCAACAAGCACCTTGGTTTGCTGATATTGCAAATTGCAAAGTTGGAAGGAAGATTCCTCAAGAGTTTACCGGACAACAAGTGAAGAAGCTGCTTAAAGAAGCCAAGAAATTCTTGTGGGATGAGCCCTACTTATTTAAGAGGTGTTCAGATGGAATGATAAGAAGGTGTGTTCCTGAGAATGAAATGAGAGACATATTGTGGCACTGTCATGGTTCAGCTTATGGTGGACATTTTGGGCCAGAGAGAACAGCTGCTAAAGTGCTTCAAAGTGGATTCTATTGGCCAACCATATTCAAAGATGCCAGAGAGTTTGTGCACCAATGCAATGAATGCCAAAGAGATGGAGGACTAACAAGGATGAATAAAATGCCTCAAAACTTCATTTTGGAAGTGGAAGTGGATGATCTTTGGGGCATAGACTTCATGGGACCGTTTCCCCCATCATACTCCTTCAAATACATCTTGGTGGCTGTAGAATATATTTCAAAATGGGTGGAAGCCATGGCAACCAATACATGTGATGCTAATGTGGTTCTGCATTTTCTTAAAAGAAATATCTTCACCAGGTTTGGAGTACCAAAGGGACTTATTAGTGATGGTGGCAGCCACTTTTGCAATAAACCAATGGAAAAACTGCTCCACAAATATGGATTAATTCACAAAGTGGCCACACCATATCAACCTCAGACTAATGGCCAAGCTGAATTGGCAAACAGGGAGCTGAACAGAATTCTAGAAAAGACAGTTGGAATCACTAGAAAATATTGGGCAAGAAAATTGGATGATGCTCTATGGGCATATAGAACAGTATTCAAAACAACAATTGAGAAGTCACCATTTCAGCTAATCTATGGCAAATCTTATCACCTTTCTGTGGAGCTTGAACACAAAGCTTTCTGGGCTACTAAGCTCCTCAATCTTGACTCTCAAGCAGCAGGAGAGAGAAGGCTTTTGCAACTCAATGAACTGGATGAATTCAGAATAGAAGCTTATGAGAATGCTAAGATATACAAGGAAAGATCTTGGAACAAAGAAGAGAGCATTCATGAGTTGGGATGAACAAGAATGGAGGATGTCAAGCTATTGACAATAAAAGAGCACTTTTTGGGAGGCAACCCAACCAGAGGTAGTTTTCTTTTCTTAGCCATTTCAATAAAAGGGTTAATTAAGTTTATCTGTATTGCAAGGAGCTAAGTTTGGTGTTACACACCAAAACAAGATAAGGGTGAATATAGGATGCTAAGTTTGGTGTTCCACCAAAAAGTTCATTAAAAACACATTTCAACCCTCTGCATAGATGGTCATTGGCTCCAAAAAATCAGGGAAACTACTTAACCATTGTTTGCTTTCTAGTTTATAGTTTGATTTCTTTAATAAAAAACACAAGGACACAAAGAGGGATACAAAAGCTATGGATGATGAGGGCAAAAGAAAAACTAGAAGACATCACTAAGAGGTTGTATTGTTACTTAATTCCCTCTGATTTGAAGTGCTTTAAAAATTGGAAGTATAATTGTATCCCTGCTGAATGGTATTAGGTTAGTTAGAATTCAATTGCATTTTGTTATATGTCTTTGAATTAGCATTTTAGGCTGCTAGTTTAAAATGCCTAGATCACTCATCCTACTTGAATTTGTGTCTTGTTCCCCTCTGCATAAATAAGAGAAAATGTTGAAACAGAAGTGAAAATGTTGAAACAAAAAGTGAAACTGTCCAATTTGATAGGAATAAGAATAAGGTTCAGTGGTGGTAATTGCTTGATTAGTTGGTAAGATCAATAATAAAAGCTGCAAGGTAGAATATCTCTTTCAAGTATAAACTTAGTTGCTGCTATGGACCTTCAATTCATAAATATCCTTAGAAAAAAAGAGCAAAAAGGAAAGAAAGAAAAGCTGAAAATTGGCAACAAAATGAAAGAAGCAAATAATAAAGCTAGACACCAATGGCTTAGACCTTAAGACATATGCCTGTGGTGCTATTGTATTAGGATCTGCTTGGATGATTAGGTTCTGAGGAGTATTTTAAAACTTGGTAACTTGGATTAACTAATCCGAGATTATCAACCGAAAATCCACCATCAAGAACAACCTAATTATAGAGCATTTAGTAACCCAAAGAGGTGCTGGACATCAATGTTCTTAAGTAGAATTATAAGCTAAGTGTCTGTAGTGAAGAGGTGTTGATAAAAAATTAAGCAAAAGAGCTACTGCAACACTTGACACTGAGCTACAATTGAGAAATAGGTTTCTGAAGCAAAAGAAAGAAAGGAAAATCTAACAAGGATCAATAAAGAATAAGGTCTTATAGCAGCAACTCTAGTTAATACTCAAAGAGGCATTTCACATTTGGAAGTTGATAATAATTGAGCTGCATTCTGTCTGTATAAAACCCCATGAACCAAATTCAATCACCTGCTAATAAGGACATATATGCTTATCTGTCTTCATTCCTTTTTCTCATGTTTTAGTGCTTCCATGGGGACAAGCAAGATTTAAGTTTGGTGTTGTGATGACAAGTCATCTTAAGCTAGTTTTACTAGAAATTTTCATTTGTTTTCATTAGGTTCTATGAACTTTCTTGCACAATAAGTAAGTGATTGGAGTGGAATTTCATGTTTATCTTGACTCAATCAAACATTAGTAATTTTGTACAAAATCATGAGATTTATGCAAGAATTAGGTGTTATTATGAATGATGCAAAACCTTATGATTTTGGTGAGACTTTGATTGCATGTTTGATTGATTTCAGGTTAAAAAAATGAAGAGAAAGAGAGGCAGTGCAGAATAACGCTGCGCTCAAATGGAAAACGCTACGTTCTCTTGCAACGCGCACGCGTACAGGATGCTTACGCGTCGGGCAAGGATTTTTAGAGACCCACGCGTACGCGTGCATGAGAGCGCTACATTGTCTAAATGAGCATTTTCGAGCAAGTTTCGAATTTTGGATTGAAGATTTGGTATCGAGGCGCACACGTACATGATGCGCACGCGTCGATGTAGCATCTTGGAAGAAGCACGCAAACGCGTGGGTGGCACGGAAGCTAGGAATTCACATTTTTCCATCCACGTGCACGCATAGAGGACGCGCACGTGTGGGGAGCGCTCATGGCGCGAACGTAGTTCTCGTTTGAAGAACGCTATCAAGGATGCGCACGCGTGAATGGTGCACGCAAGCATGATGGAGGCTGAAGATGGCAATGACGCGTACGCGTATGTGATGCGTACGCGTCGATGTGCAAAGGCGCAGGGACGCGCACGCACAAGGGACGCGTACGTGTCGGTAAATGAACGCTGCGCTCTCTTTCAAAACGCTACATTCCCCTGGAAGCTGCAACCAAGTACCAATCCTGACCCACTTCATCAAAGGCCAAAAAGCCCACTCCAAGCACTTGATGACTGAATTGGAAAGTGTATAAATAAATGAAAATTTGATTTCATTAGGACATTTGAACCTTTTGATCTTTTACCTTTGCTTTCTGTTTTCTTTAAGAGTTTTGTAGAATTCTGAGATCAGATTTTACTTTCTGTTTTCCTTCTGTTCTTCTTCTCTACAATTTTTCTTTTCTGTTTTTGTACTAGAGCAATGATGAACTAAACCCCAATTTCGTTAGCGGGAGGAGCTCTATTGTAATTCTAATGAATCAATGAAATTATTCTTCTTCTCAATTCAATTGTGTAGCTATTGGGTATCTTCTATTTTGATTTTGAATTATTCACTCCGGAAGGGGGTTTAATTCAGTGAATGCCTGTGTGAGCCTCGGAAGGGGAATCACTTGCATTAGAATTGGAGCTATATCCTTCACTACTCTCTTGATCAACAGTATTCGGGAGGAATTGAGATCCTAAGAGTTAGTGTGGCTTATGGATGAGAGATATGAACTTAACCTCTTCTCATGATAATTAGATCAAGGAATTGGCAAGATTGATTGTGATTAGAGAGATTGGATTGCTAAGGAATTGAGATCCAATCAATTTTAATCCGCCATAGATCTACCAAATGATTGAGAAAGGAGTTGAGTCTAAGTTGATTTAGGAAGGATTACAGTACCTCCAAACCCTGATGAATCATTTTCTTTGAATTTTTTCAACTTAGATCTCTCTGATATTTATTGCAATTTACATTCTGTTTGATTTTCCAGAACCGAATTCCCTTTCTAATTCATGCAATTTAAGTTCCCTTGCACCTTAGATTCTACAATTTAAATTCCTTGCACTTTAAGATTCAGTCATTTACCTTTCTTGCAATTTAAGTTTCAGCTCTTTTAATTTCTTGTTCTCTAAGTTTCTGCAATTTACTTCTCCTGTAATTTAAGATTCTGCCAATTTACTTTATGCACTTTACCTTCTTGCAATTTACTTTCTGTCAATCAAATTTCACTCAAATCATCAACCGTCTGGTTAACTAAATTCATTACCCAACTAAAATTGCTCAATCCATCAATTACTGTGGGATCGACCTCACTTTTGTGAGTTTTACTACTTGATGCGACCCGGTACATGATGAACGAATTTTTGACGGTTTAGAAATTCACAAATAAATTCTCGTTGCAAGCATAGTTCCTAAACCAACAATAATCCTCTCATACAAAGGATTGTTTGTCACTAAAACAAACCTCTAAATTTATAAACCGAAGTACTAAACCTCGGGTCGTTCTCCTTAGGAATTACAATAGAGTGTCTTTGTTATTTGATGCCAAGGCATCTTAGGCTAGTTTCACTAGCCTTTTTCTTTTATTTTTAGTTGTTTTATGCATTTTCTTGAGCCTTAAGTAATCATTTTGGGCCAATTAGTCATGCTTGTCTTAAATCATTCAACATGAAGATTTTGATGCAAATTCCATGAGTTTTTAGTTATATTCCTTGAATGCTATGAATGGAAGAATTCTCATGAAATTTTGCAAGACTTTGATGCAATTGTTGGATGATTTCAGGAAAGAAGAGGCTAGGCAAGGAAGCAACAAAATCAATAAAGGAAGCTTGAATATCACATGTGGAGTTTAAGTTCCAGTTTAAGCTTAAACTGGAACTTAAACTACCAAGCCATATAATGCTGGAAATGGCGTTTAAGTTCCAGTTTAAGCCTAAACTGGAGCTTAAACGCCAGAATCATGAAGGCTAAGAAATGCTGAAACTGAAGTTTAACCTCCAGTTTAACCTTAAACTAGAGGTTAAACGCCAGAATGAGAATGCCACTCAGGAAGCATTTCCACGTTTAACCTCCAGTTTAACCTTAAACTGGAGGTTAAACGCCAGAAATGGGAAATGCACCAGGGAGCCAATTCCAACTGGAGCTTAAACGTGTTCGACCAAGTTTTCTCCTCCAGGGTTGCTTTCTCCATTTCCACGTTTAAGCTCCAGTTTAACCTTAAACTGGAGCTTAAACGTGTTCGACACCTCCAGGGCTACCTTTCTCAGCTTCCACGTTTAAGCTCCAGTTTAACCTTAAACTGGAGCTTAAACGTGTTATATTGAACAGCTTGACCATGCCTTCTTCAAACATAAATAACTTGAGCTACAAAACTCCAAATGAGGTGATTCAAAATGCATTGGAAAGAAGACATCTAGAGCTTTCCAAGCATATATGGCATGCATGGTGGATACTAAAAATTGAGGGAGAAAATAGCCCCGTAATGTGCATAGAAGAGCATAGTACCAACATGCAATCAGGCCAGCTGACCTCTTCACCTTCCATGGAGTATAACTCGAGTTTTAGAACTCCAAATGATGCGCTTCCAGTTGCATTGGAAAGTAGACATCCAGAGCTTTCCAACGATGTATAGAAGTATGGGGTGGACAATGCAACTGAGCTCCCAAAATTGGCATTTTCGAGCACGTTTAAGTGACTTAAACGTTGGCTTAAACGCTGTCAAACCAACCAGCAACCTTGTCACCTTCAATCAAACATAACTTGAGCTATAGAGATCCAATTGAGGTGCTTCCAGTTGCGTTAGAAAGCTGACATCCATAGCTTTCCAACGAGGTATAATAGTTTATATTTGGCATCAAATTGGCAAGGTTGACAAGAGAACAAAGTGACGACTCAAGAAAGGGGGGTGCAACGTTTGAGTGTAGTTTAATGGATCATTATCCTTTTTGGATCAATTATGTCACTCTACCCTTCAAGCAAGCAAGGCCCATCAACAACACCAAATCAAGGCCGCAAGAATCATCTAGAATAGTTTATTTTCATTTGATTGTAATTTGCTTTGAATTTCATTTTCATTTTGTAATTTAGGGAGCCTATTTAAAGGCCTTAGTTTCTGCATTTGAAAAGGGGGGGGGGGATGGAAGGGAAATCCAGCCCCTGAGGGGGAGAGAACTGGAAATCATTTTCTTTTAGTTTTGTAATTGAATTCAGAGCTATGACTCACTAAACCCCTTTCATTGGGTTAGGGAGCTCTATTATAATTCAATGAATCAATAATAGTTTTATCTTCTTCTTCAATCTTTTCTCTTGAATTTTGTTAGAAAGCTTCTCGATCTAATTCCATTGGGTAGTTGTCTTGGGAAAGAAACTACCCATAATTGGAATCCTTCGGAACCTTGGGAAAGGAATGGAGGATTCATGCTAGAGAAGCTTTCTCACAGTGAATTGGATTGGGGTTTGGATGGATATTGTGACATGTAATCCTACCAAATTGTGGTTCATGAAACTGTGTGGTATAATCAGTGATCGAGCATCATCTCTTCTTATGAACATTTAAACCAAGGGATTGGGAATTTGTTCGTTTTTAGAGAGAATTGGTGAGCCAAGGGATTGGGATCCAATCATATAAGATTGCCAAGCAAAATTCAATGAATGCATTGGTTGAGGAAGGAATAAAAATGTTTTGATTCGGAGATCTCAATATCTCCTAACACCCAATGAATTCCCCATTTCTGATCTACCACTTTCTCTTTACATTCTGCAATTAAATTCATGCAATCACCCCATCCCTTTTAATTTCAGCAATTTAGCTTCTCGCTCTTTAATTCATGCAATTTTACATTCCGCAATTCTCATCTAAATCTTGATTCCGCTCAACTAGAACATACTTCTAATCCGAATTGCTCACTCAACCAATCCTTGTGGGATTCGACCTCACTCTATTGTGAGTTTTTACTTGACGATAACCGGTGCACTTGCCGGAAGGAATTTTGCCGATCGTGCAATTTCCTAAATCGTAGCATAACAAGTTTATGCGCATCATTATTGTTTATGAAGTATGTTTGGGGTTTTTGAGATTTTAGACAAGAAATATAAATGGCAAAGAAAATAAACTAACAACTAACAAAGCTCTTGGCAAGATATGAGAACTAGAAGTCATATCCTAGTTATCCTCCTCAATTGTGACCACGAATTGTCCATTGCTACCACTTAGTTAACCTCTAACCATGGAGGAAAGTCAAGTGGATGAATTAACTTGATTCCATAAGTCCTAGCCAACTACCAAGAGAAAGACTAGCTTTAGTGGTATCCAAATCAATTAGCAACTTCTAATCATCAATCAACAAGGGAATTAGATAACTCAAGCGCCACTAATTACTCCACCTAGGCCAAGAGGAATAAAATCTAACTCATAACTAAAAGAGGCATTTCATCAAACACATAAAAGGCAATAGAAGTAAACAACATAAATTGCAAGAATTAAAGAGAGATGTAACTACAATAGCAAGAGATCAATAATAGAAAAGCAAAACAATTATGAAACAACAAAGAACTTACCAATTGCATTGAAGAAGAAATGTATATCTACAAAAGAAAGTTCATAAACTACAACTAACAATACAAAGGAATTACAAGAGAAGAAGAATTCTACAACTACAAGAGAACAAGTAAGGAAGACCAAGGAAAATTAAGAGAGAAGAAGAATTAGATCTAGATCTAAACCTAATCCTAATTCTAGAGAGAAGAGAGAGCTTCTCTCTCTAGAAACTAACTAAAAGCATGTGAAAACTAAATTAAAACTAAGTATCTAAGTGTTTGATTACCCTTCAATCCTTGGCTTAAATAGCATCAGAAATGAGTTGGATTGGGCCCAAAATTCTCCTAAAATCGCTGGCCACAAGTTGCATTAAGTGAATCATATGCAGCCATCGGCGTGTACGCGTACAGTGCACGTACGCATCCCTATACGTGCGGAAACTATGACAAATCTTATATCATTTCGAAGCCCCGGATGTTAGATTTCCAATGCTGCTGAAACCGCATCATTTGGATCTCTGTAGCTCAAGTTATGGTAGATTAAGTGCGAAGAGGTCGGGCTTGACAGCTTTGCAATTCCTTCATTTCTTCATGAGTTCTCCGTTTCTACATGCTCTTTGCTTCATTCCCTTGATCCAATATTTGTCTCCTAAATCTGAAATCACTTAGCGAACATATCAAGGGGCTCCTCTCTGGGCGTTTGGACGATGGGCTCTGCTCTTTGGGCGTGGGACGCCTGGAAGGGGGCAGGAAGCTGGCATTGAACACCAGTTTTGGGCCTTCTAATCTGAAGCAAAGTATGGACTATTATATATTGATAGAAATCTCTAGAAGTCAGCTTTCCATAGCCATTATGAGAGCTCCATTTGGACTTCTATAGCTCCAGAAAGGCTCTTCCGAATGCAAGGAGGTCAGATCCGGACAGCATCTGCAGTGCTTTCTCTGTCTCTAAAATAGACTTCTACTCCAGCTCCTCAATTTCAGCCAGAAAATACCATAAATTTTACAAAAATGCAAAAACTTATAGTAGAATCCAAAAAATGTGAATTTAACACTAAAACCTATAAAAACATAATAAAAACTAAACAAAAACTATTAAAAACTATATGAAAATGATGCCAAAAAGCGTATAAAGTATCCACTCATCAGTGCCGTTACTGGGGATTGACTATGATTAACAACTATTAGTTGTTTGATTACTTAGATTAGGTATTTTAGTTATAATTTTATTCAATTTTTGCTTCATTATTTTCAAAAATTTAGTAATATTGTTTATCCTTAATTTCTAAAATTATGTTTGGTGTTACCTAGTTAATTCTATTTTAATTTTCCTGTTAATGTTTTTTATTAATTTCAAAAATTCCCAGCTTGATTTTGGTCATTATTTTAAAATATTTTAGCCTTAATTTGTAAGTATTATTTCTTTACACAGGTTACCTTACATGGAATTTTCTACACTCTGATGTAGAGAATCCCACTTTTCTTGTTTTCTGTCTGTTTATGAGCAGGAACAGGGACAAGGAGCCCCTTTTTCATTTTAATTCTGAACCTGAAAGGACTTTGAGGCAGCACTTGCAACAAGCTAGACTTTACAAGGCTAGAGAAAATCTGAGTGAAACTTCTGAAAAGGAAGCTGCAGAGTCCACCATGGATCAGAATCATGCTGTGAATGCCAATATGGCAAATATAAATGAGAATGAGTAACCTAGAAGAGTGCTTGGCCCATACACTACTCCCAATACAGATCTTTATGGGAAAAAGCATTGTGGTGCCTCCTATAGCTGCAAACATCTTTGAGTTGAAGCCGCAGCTAGTCACTCTTGTGCAACAAAATTGCCAGTATCATGGACTCCCTCAGAAAGATCTAAATCAGTTTATTTCTAATTTTTTACAGATTTGTGATACTGTAAAGATGAATGGAGTGAACCCTGAAGTTTACAAACTCATGCTCTTCCCATTTACTTTGAGGTATAGAGCAAAGCTGTGGTTAGATTGTCAACATAAGGAGAGTCTGAATACTTGGGATAAGGTTGTCATTGGATTCCTGACTAAGTTTTTCCCACCAAAAGCTGACTAAGCTAAGGGTGGAGGTTCAGACCTTCAAACAAAAAGATGGTGAGACCCTCTATGAAGCTTGGGAGAGATACAAGCTGCTGACCAGGCAATGCCCTCCCTACATGTTTTCTAAATGGACCTAGCTGGATATCTTTTATGAGGGCTTATGTGAAATGTCCAAAATGTGTTTAGATAATTGATAATGAGAATTTATACCGGTTTAGAATTTAATAAAATACATTGTGAGCATAGCCTAAACCGATAATCGATCCTCAAATCAAATTTTAATAATTGGTTATCACAAGTACAAACCCAATAAAAATTAACCGAAGTATTTAAACCTCGGGTCCTCTCACATGGAATTGCAATGAAGTGATCAATTATTGGCTATGAAGGAACAAGGGGGGTTTGATTTGGTAAAAGGGCAAAAAAATAAATGGCAAGAAAATAAAGCAAGCAAGTAAAGAAAACAAGTGATAAAGAGAGACATTCATAGTAAGGATTGAGAATATAGGCTTTCCATCCTAGTCACTAATCATAACAATGATTAACAAGAGCATATCCTATTTTGACATCTCCAACATAGGAAGAAGGTACACTGTTATCTTCAACATAGGGAGAAAGTCAAATAAGACTAGTTAATCTCAATCCAAAAGTCCTTATCAACTCACTAATTGAATTAGCAAGAAATTAGAGTCAATGGAAATAATATTAACTAACAACTCTAGATCACCAACATGAGTTGGGTATTAATGACTCAAATTGCCTAATTTCTCTTTCGAAGCCAAGAATGCTCAAAAAGCTACTCTAACATCCAACAAGCATTTTGTCAAATATTTGGAAGGCATAAAAGGAAAGCATCATAAAAGTGCAAGAATAATAAAATCTAACAACTACTAATTGCAAGGAAACAATAATAACAACTCAATTAAACAATAAAAGAACATAAAACATAAATTTCATTAAAAGGAATCCAAATCCAACAATGATGTTCATAAAACTAAAGAGATGCACAAAAAGGGAAATTAACACTACAAACTAAGAGAATGACGATGTAGAAACAAGAAATTGTAAAGAAAACAAGATGAAAACATGAAATTAAGCCTAGATCTAAGAAGACAATTGACCTAAGAACCCTAATTTTAGAGAGAAGAGGGAGCTTCTCTCTCTATAAAACTAACGTACATGATGCTAACCTAAAACTAATTGCTCCCCCTTTGACTCATCTTGAATTCTGCATGAAAAAGTCTCTGGAATAAGTTGGATTTAGGCTTGGAAAGCTCAGAAATCACCCCCAGTATTTTCACTTTAATGAAGTCTGATTACTTGCATCATTTACCCTTTTTTCTTATCTAAAAAGGACCATAAAAGAGCATAATCTCATTTGATCATTGCAATTCATGAGCTAATTGATGAATATTATGGTACATTGCTTTGAAATGGGTTTGTGCTGAATTTCAGGTGAAAAGAGCAACAAAAAGGGAAGAAAACAACAAAATAAAGTTGGGCGTGTGAAACTAGCGTGCCACTTGGAACAAACGCCATGAAAGCATGAGGGTGTGGCATGCCAGGAGCTGGGTGTGGCACGCCAGTATCATTTCCTAGAGAACAATATTGAAGGCCGCAAAAGGGGCGTGGCATGCCAAGCTGAGCGTGCCACGCCAAGTCCATCACATAATATGGGCGTGCCACTTGAACCATTGGGCGTGGCATGCCAGTTCATCAATCCAGAAGGGGACAAACACTTGGGTGTGCCACTTGGTATTGAAGGCGTGGCACGCCAGCTCTAGCCCATCACTTGGACGTGCCATTTGAAGACCCAGGCATGGCACGCCAAGCTTAAAGGAGCCACCTTAAGGTGGGCGTGCCACTTGAACATCAAGGCGTGGCACGCTAGTTCAAGTTTCCAGAGAAGAGGTTGAAGACCCAAACACTTGGGCATGCCACTTGGTGTCGAAGGCGTGGCACGCCAGTGATCATCCTCACTTTGGCATGCCCTTTTGATCCCAAGTGTGGCACGCCAATGCTAAAGAAGGCCAAACACCAAGGCTGGGTATGCCTCTTGAGGTCGAAGGCGTGGCACGCTAGCATTCACCACCAACTTGGGCGTGCCACTTGATGTCGAAGGCATGGCATGCCAACTTGAGAAACCAAGGAGAAGAAGACTGGGCGTGCCACTTGAATGCTGGGCGTGGCACGCCAGCTACTAGAGCAAGGAAGCATGCATTATGGGTGTGGCACGCCACACACTGGGCGTGGCACGCCAGTTATGTTTTCCAAAGATGTGAAGAAGGGTTTTCATGTGCGTGACATGCCAGTAATAAAATCCAGAGAGGAAGATGAAGCAACCACAATGGGCGTGGCACGCCAGACCCTGGGTGTGCCACGCTAGTTCAACTTTTCAGAGAAGAAAATAGTGCACACACAATGGGCGTAGCACGATAGACCCTGGGCGTGCCACGCTAGTTCAATCCTCTAGAGAAGAAGAGGAAGGACAAAGTGGGCGTGGCACGCCAGACCCTGGGCGTGCCATGCCAGTTCAACTTTCCAGAAAGGAGAAGAAGAAGAAAAAGGCCTGGGCGTGCCACTTGGGCTCGAAGGCATGGCACGCCAGGCTAACCAAGCTTTAAAAAGGCCTGGGCCTGCCACTTGGGCTCGAAGGCGTGGCACGCCAGGGAGATGGATGCATTGAGCGTGCCACTTGAGGGACTAGGCATGGTACGTCAAGCCAAACTTATTGGCTAGGCATGGCACGCCACTCAAGCGCCAGCCACACGCCTGCCACGCCTAGCCTGGAGAATTCTTGTTTTGGAGTTTCTCCTTCCCTCCAGCTGTAATTTTCTTTTCTCTTTTGTATTTTTTTAATTCTAGTGCTAGGAGTAGTATAAATAATCCCTAAAAGTACTGAGAGGGGGTTGTTGAGTAGAAGTTTTGTTGAAGTATAGTTAGATTTACTTTTCACATCATCTTCTTCCATCTCTTGTACTTTTCTCTTAAGTTATGAGTAGCTAAATTCTCTCTCATTGAGAGAGGGAGCTCTGTTGTACTTGATGGATTAATGATAGTGAATTTCTTCTTCTCTTCATCTTCTCTTTGATTTGCTAGAAGGAATTTCGTTTTAATGCTAGTGTTCAATCATCTTAGGAAAGAGGTTGAATGCTAAATGGGTTTCATGGGAACCTTGGAAAAGGAAACATGAAACTATGCTTGAAATCCCTTCTCACACTTGAGTAGATATGGGTTTTGGTGATTGGATATGGTGACATTTAATCCACCCACTATTTGGATCTATGAGGATGTGTTGTATAATCAGGGACCAAGCATACCTCTCTTCATGAGCAATTAGACCAAGGAATTGGATGATTATCAAGATTTGAGAGATTGAATCACCAAGGGATTGGGTTTCAATCAATCATGATTGCCAAGAGGTCAATGAGTTGCATGATTGAAGATGAGATGAGCTGGATTTAATCCAAAGAGAACAATATCTCCTGATCTCAATGAATTCCCCTTATTCTCATCTTTCACATTCTTTATAGCTTTCTTTACATTCTGTTATTCCCTATTCCCATTTACAATTAAGTCATTTATGTTTATGCACTTTACATTCTTGCCATTTACGTTTCTGTAATTTACTGCTTCTCTTCACTTTTGAGCCATTTACATTTCTGCTCATTTAAATTTTTGCAATCACAATCTATATTGCTTAGCTTGACTAATTCACCCATTGATTAAAATTGCTCAAATCTACCAATCTCCATGGATACGATCCCACTCCTAGTGGGTTATTACTTGATGATATTTTTAGTGTAACAACCCTGATTTTCGAGTACATAAGATCTTTTCTGAAAGTACGGATTTCTCCAGAAGATCAGTAAAGGGAACACCTCTGCTATATCATCAAGCATCTCAATCCTCATTATCATTATGTCATCCTTAAGCTATAACCTCCTTTGAGGCAAGCTCGATAATGCAATCGCGAAGAACCTAGTTTTTGAACCGTATCGGTTGGCAGTTTTGATTCTGATTTTTCTAAATAGTCTCTGTTTGACAAACCGGACTCGATTCATGAGAGGAGAGAGATAATAGTATAATATTATCATTATATTAGTATTAGAACATGCTTGAATGATATTATAAGGTTACCTGGTCTGTTTTTGTTGAAAACAGAAAATCGGTTTAACCGGGTTTACAGTTTACTGGTGCAGCTTAGCACCAGCACTCTCTGATGAATTTAGCAATACCAAGGCCTCAATATACATGTTCTATTCTCATAATAAATATGTTACTAGTGTCATTTATGCTAGTAGCTCAGAAAATAATTTTTAGAGATGTTTTTACGAGTATTCCGATACACCTAGTTTTAGTAGTTGTACACCAGAGATATTTTAATATTATTTTAATCCACCTCCAAGCCAACCAATCACAACTCACCTTACACCCCCAAGACCTCCAAGGCTGTCTCATATCATCATTTTGGCCGAAAATAACAAGAGAGAAAAGAGATAAACTTTTATGAACACTTAATCTTCAAAGCTTGATTTCTTCTGAACTAAAACTCAAATCAAAACTCCGTTTTCACCAAAATGATCCTCTCTTCTTCATCTACATAACCATGTGATTTATTAAGGCTGGAAATAAGGTGAGATGGCTGTCTCCCTCCCATTTCAATTCGGTTTTCAAGGAAAACCATGCAAAACATGTGTTTTCTTGATGTTCTTCCTTAGGAATCATGCTTAACTTGACTTGAGGGCCAAGAAACGTGAATTTCCAGCAAGTCTAAGGTGAGATATCTCTTCCTAACATACTGAGTGAGATTTGGTCAGTTGAGAGTTTTTGGATTTAAAGTTGTTCTTGATGTGATTTAGGAGGAAAAAGTGCTTAAGGACCACCTGAAAGTTTAACCGGATTTGGAGCAACAAATCAAGGTAGGGTGTCACAAAATTAATCTTGATTATTTGTGTTTGAGATGTGTGAATGTTGTATGATTTAGCTGTGCTAAAAATTGGTTGCATATATGATTGATTCTTGGTGAAAATTTGGTGAAATTTTGATGAAATTTGATGAAATTCAACTATGAATGTGTGTTCTTGTGGCTGCTGGAAAACGAAACCCTAGGCCCTATATTGGGGTTCAATTTGTGTTAAAATCATGTAGAAAAGATGGGGTTTTAGTGGCTGGGAATTTATTTTGAATTTTGGTAAAAATCGGTTGCTGAAAAGACTTAAAAACGGGTAAAAACAGAGAAAGAATATGAAGAATTTATGAAGAACATGAAGAACACTTTGAGTGTGGTGAAGAACAATGAAGAACACCTTTTTGATTCATAAAAGGGCAAGAAAGTAATTATTTTGGTGTTTGAGGGGTTATTTGGTAATTTCTGAAAGTTAGGGTGGTAAAAGTAGAAATATTAAAAGTTACGGGTGGTAAAAAGTAAATTTTAAAGGTTAAAAGTAAAAGGTAAGTTAATTTTCGAAAATATATTAATAAAATAATAAATAATAATAAAATATTAAATAAGAAAGAGGTACTGCATAAGAATGTGAAAGTGATGATGAATAATGAGAATGATAATGAATGATGATAATGAGAATGATTATGTGATGATCTGCTGCATGAAGGCAGTCAGATAGATGGTGGTACGACCACTGAGAGTGCTTTCCTGGGATACTTAGCTATAATGCTATTCTGTAAGTCAGAGGACTCTTACAGAGGTATCGAGAAAACACAACTGGCATATACTCTTGTAAGTCAAAGGACTCTTACAGTGAGTGTGTGTGTGTGCTCTTGTAAGTCAAAGGACTCTTACAGTGAGTGTGTTTGGCAGATATAAGTTAACTAGCTCCGCCATGCAAGTCAAAGGACTCTTGCAGTGGGTTGCTAGTGTCGCCCTGCAAGTCAAAGGACTCTTGCAGTGGTTTGCCTCACAAGTCAAAGGACTCTTGCGAGGGACATTGCCAACAGGAAAGCCTTACGTGGTCAAAGGACTCCGGGTAACGTCGGGGGCGGGTATGTAACCGACAGATGAGCTCATTACCTGCACTAGGCTAGACATGCATCATACTTGGTTGCGCATTTCCTTTGTTATGATTGTGGTATGAATGTATGCTTTCCTTGTTTGTATTCAATTCTCTGTGTTTGTGTTTTTTTCTTGTATTCTTCTGTTTGTGTTTTGCTATCTGTTTTCTCTATCTTTTCTACTTATCTGTGTTTTCTAATTACTGCTTCCTTGTATTCTGCTAATAGTCTGCTAAACAACATAGAATTAATGAACGTAACTAATAACCCCGACCCTACTAAGGACTCCCCAGTTCTTACCCCTTTTCTCTCCCTTCCCCCTTCAGATGGAAGTAAGAGTACCTCACCATAGTTCACTGATGACCATTCGCAAGAAGAGGATTCTGCTCTAGATATCTTCTGAGTCTAGGGTGAGTATTGTTCTCTGTTTATATATATATACTGTGAGACCAGCCAACGTCTGCACCCCGTTCGTATGCGCACTTTAACCAAGATCCTGTGTACGAGATTCCTATTGTGTGGCTACTTCATGAGGTACCAGAGAGATGTCATGTGGAAAAGTCTGATCGTGCAGAGGAGTAGCAGATGATGTTCTAATTTTTGATGATGTTCCACCTGACTTGAGTTGTGAAGACTTAGAACGTGCTTTCCCTCGCTTTAGTAGTTAAGAGGGACTAGGTGAGTATAGGGTCTAGGCTAGCCTGGGTGCCAGCTTAGGGACTTCTTAAACAGGTCAGGACCTGGGAGGTTGTATGTATGTATATGTATATAGTTATTATCTAGCTATATTTAAGGGTGTTCTAACTAAAGGTCTATACTCTAACAAAGGCTGGATCACTAAATGTTGCTCGCTACTTGTGATGTATTTATGTGTGGTTGTTTATAACTGTTTTATCTGTTATTACTTGTGAATTGAATATGAGTGATTCTGCCTATTAATCCAAACATTTTCAAAAAAAAAAAACCTCGCAAATTAACTACGCTTTTAACAACAAATCAGGCTCATATGATAAATAATAGATAATAATTAGGAAGACAAATTGGTAGCGTTCAGTTTCCGGTATGATCTAGACATATTGAAAATTGGGTCGTTGCAATTTGGTATCAGAGCAGTTCGTTCCCAGTAGAGCCTGGGGAGTGGACTGACTATGCTTCATTGCATACTCTGTTGTGTGTCTCATGCGTATAGGATATCCCAGTGATATATGTTGCATGATTGTCTCTGTGTTTTCATTTTGGGAATGTTCACACTTGACTTGAAGTGTTAAGACTGATCACCTTAACAATGATTGTTTGGTGTGAACAAGACTACAATGGGTTCACGGAGATGAGGTGTACGGGAAGGAATTCCTAATGTTAACTACGAGAGGGAATAGGAAACGTTTATGGCTACCATGAACAACGTGGCTGAAGTAGTGCGTGAAGCTGCTGTAGCAGCGGCTAGGGCTGTTGAACATCTCGGAGTGAGAAATGGGAACGAGAATGAATACGGAGAAGATAATGGGAATGATGAGAACAACTTAGGGCATCTTGAAAGACCTATGACCCTTGCGACCTTTCTGAAGGTTAATCCACCTAAGTTTAAGGGTACACTCGTTGCGACTGACGCTGATAACTGGTTTCGAGGTATTGAACGATCACTGAGAGCGAAGCATGTTCCGGAAGGACAACACGTGGAGTTCGCTACTTATATGCTCGAGGGAGAAGCTGAGTACTGGTGGCAGGGGATTTTCCTTGGGATATTTTTAACGATGAATTCTACAAGAAATATTTCCCAAGAGCAATGCGTGATGCTAAGGAGATGGAGCTTATGTAGTTGAAACAAGGGGATATGACTATTGCTGAGTATGCTCGTAATTTCGATGACTTGTGCCATTTCTCCAAGATTTGTCAAGGGAACCCAGAAGACTTTGAGGAATGGAAGTGCTTGAAGTTTGAAGGAGGCCTTCATGATGATCTGATGAGTTCAATAGTTCTGCTGGAGATACGTAATTTTGCTGAATTAGTTAACAAGAGCAAGTTAGTGGAAGAATGTATTAAGAAAGTGACTGTGGCCAAGGTGAGTCGCCAAGGATTTCCACCAAGGTGTCTTAGCAATCATCAGGCAGCTGGGAGAAGGGTGCATTTTAAAGCGCGTGGCATACGACAGCATAAGAACCTACAAGTTGGTAACATTACTGCTCACCGTACGGGTAAGAATGTAGGTAAAGTAAGGCAAGGCAATGGTAAACGAGCCCATCAGGCTTACATAAACACTGCATGTAAGCAATGCAAAAAAGAGCATGATAATAGGTCTTGCCAGTTTGGATCACCTAACTGCTATGCTTGTTGAGAACTTGGACATATTGCCAAGGATTGTCCGAAGGGATTTACTCAAAATTCAGTTAGAACCCAGCAACAAGGACGAGTGTTTGCTATCACTATTGATGATGTTGTGCAATCGAACGCCCTCATTCAAGGTCAGGTTATGTCAAAAATCAATTTCTAACTGTACTGTATGATTCGGGTGCATCGCATTCTTCATTTCTCTAACTATTGCTCACGAGTTAGGATTATATTTCTTTAAATTGAATTTTTACTTGATTGTCCATACACCTGCATCCCAAAATGCTTTGACCAGTTTAGTGTGCCTGCAAGTACCATTCGCTATTAGGAAAAGGACTTTTATACATGATCTAATCTGTTTGCCTCTATGTGGTTTAGAAGTTATTTTAGGATTAGATTGGTTACCTAAGTATCATATTTTTCTTGATTATTTTAAAAGAACTGCTGTTATTCCATCTGATAGTCTATGTACTAAACCATTTCTGTCCCACACCTTATATCTGAATTCTGTAAGAGTTACCTTAGGCGGGAGTGATTGTGAGGGGTACGTTCTGTTAGCGGCTAGCTCAAATGATAGTGAATTAAGCTTAGAACGAATCTAAATGATGAAGGAATTTCCTGATGTTTTCTTGGACGACATACCTGAGTCTCCTCCTCAGCGAGAGATAGAATTCAGCATTGATCTAGTACCTGGAGCCGGACCGATTTCCATAGCACTGTACTGGATGTCACCATTGCTTGCAGAGTTGAAGAAGCTGTGAGATAGGATCGTAGTGGCCTATGGAGGTACAAGAAAAGAATTTGTGTGCCTAATTCTGGAGAATTGCGACAAAAGATTCTTGCTGAAGCTCACCAAAGTAGATTTTCTATGTATCCTGGAGTGACAAAGATGTATCGAGATTTGAAACAAATGTTCTGGTGGCCGGGCTTAAAGAAAGAAGTACCTGATTATGTCTCAAAATGTTTAACCTGCTAGAAGATGAAGGTGGAACATCAGAAGCTGTCAAGAACCTTGCAACCCTTAGAAATACCACAATGGAAATGGGAGCAGATTACTATGGATTTTGTCACGAGATTGCCAAGAACCTCAATAGGACACGATGCCATCTGGGTAATTGTGGATAGGTTGACAAAGTCAGTGCACTTCCTTCCGATTCAAGTTGACTATACTTTAGAAAGGCTGGAATGAATATATATTCAAGAAATCGTATGACTACATGGGATACCTTCATAAATTGTCTCAGATCGAGTTTCGAGGTTTACTACTAGATTCTGGGGAGCTTTTCAGAAAGCGTTGGAAACAAAATTGCACACGAGTATAGCATACCATCCTCAGATAGACAGACAATCAGAGCAGACAATCCAGACGTTAGAGGAATGTTACGATCATGTATGATAGACAACCAAAGCAGCTGGGATAAGTATTTGCTTTTGGTCAAATTCGTCTACAACAACAGTTTCCAATAAAGTATCGGGATGGCACCATATGAAGCTCTCTATGGAAGAAGATGTCGGACACCATTGTGTTGGAATGACGATGGACAAGCTAGTGTCTTAGGTCCAGAATTAGTGTAAGAAACTACTGAGAATATAAAAGAGATTCGTCGAAAGATCCAGACAGCACAAAGCCGTCAAAAGAGCTATGCCGATAATAGACGTAGACCCTTAGAGTTTAGTGACGGAAACCGTGTCTTTCTAGAAGTAACCTCGATTACTGGAATAGGTAAAGTCCTTAAGACTAAAAAGCTTAACCCACGATACATAGAACCTTTCCAAATACTTAAAAGAGTCGGTCTAGTAGCTTATCAAATAGTCCTTCCTCCTTATTTATCAAACCTTCATGATGTTTTTCATGTCTCGCAACTTAAGAAATATATTCCCGACAAGAGTCACGTTTTACAACCAGAGACAGTACAGTTATGAAATGATTTGACATATCAAGCATCATCGGTTCAGATAGTAGAAAGAAGTGATAAGCAGCTAAGAGGCAAAGTTGTTCGCTTAATCAAAGTAGCATGGGAACCAAGAGGAGAGGAAGAGCACACTTGGGAACTGGAAGATAAGATGAAAGCTGATTACCTGCATTTATTCCTAGGTAACTGAAATTTTGAGGGCAAAATTTTCTTTTAGGAGGGCAGAATGTAACAACCCTGATTTTCGAGTACATGAGATCTTTTCTGAAAGTACGGATTTCTCCAGAAGATCAGTAAAGGGAACACCTCTGCTATATCATCAAGCATCTCAATCCTCATTATCATTACGTCATCCTTAAGCTAGAACCTCCTTTGAGGCAAGCTCGATAATGCAATCGCGAAGAACCTAGTTTTTGAACCGTATCGGTTGGCAGTTTTGATTCTGATTTTCGTAAATAGTCTCTGTTTGACGAACCGGACTCGATTCATGAGAGGAGAGAGATAATAGTATAATATTATCATTATATTAGTATTAGAACATGCTTGAATGATATTATAAGGTTACCTGGTCTGTTTTTGTTAAAAACAGGAAATCGGTTTAACCGGGTTTACGGTTTACTGGTGCAGCTTAGCACCAGCACTCTCTGATGAATTTAGCAATACCAAGGCCTCATTATACATGTTCTATTCTCATAATAAATATGTTACTAGTGTCATTTATTCTAGTAGCTCAGAAAATAATTTTTAGAGATGTTTTTACGAGTATTCCGATACACCTAGTTTTAGTAGTTGTACACCAGAGATATTTTAATATTATTTTAATCCACCTCCAAGCCAACCAATAACAACTCACCTTACACCCCCAAGACCTCCAAGGCTGTCTCATATAATCATTTTGGCCGAAAATAACAAGAGAGAAAAGAGAGAAACTTTTATGAACACTTAATCTTCAAAGCTTGATTTCTTCTTAACTAAAACTCAAATCAAAACTCCGTTTTCACCAAAATGATCCTCTCTTCTTCCTCTACATAACCACGTGATTTATCTAGGCTGGAAATAAGGTTAGATGGCTGTCTCCCTCCCATTTCAATTCGGTTTTCAAGGAAAACCATGCAAAACATGTGTTTTCTTGATGTTCTTCCTTAGGAATCATGCTTAACTTGACTTGAGGGCCAAGAAACGTGAATTTCAAGCAATTCTAAGGTGAGATATCTCTTCCTAACATACTGAGTGAGATTTGGTCAGTTGAGAGTTTTTGGATTTAAAGTTGTTCTTGATGTGATTTAGGAGGAAAAAGTGCTTAAGGACCACCTGAAAGTTTAACCGGATTTGGAGCAGCAAATCAAGGTAGGGTGTCACGAAATTAATCTTGATTATTTGTGTTTGAGATGTATGAATGTTGTATGATTTATCTGTGCTAAAAATTGTTTGCATATATGATTGATTCTTGGTGAAAATTTGGTGAAATTTTGATGAAATTTGATGAAATTCAAGCTATGAATGTGTGTTCTTGTGGCTGCTGGAAAACGAAACCCTAGGCCCTATATTGGGGTTCAATTTGTGTTAAAATCATGTAGAAAAGATGGGGTTTTAGTGGCTGGGAATTTATTTTGAATTTTGGTAAAAATCGGTTGCTGAAAAGACTAAAAAACGGGTAAAAACAGAGAAAGAATATGAAGAATTTATGAAGAACATGAAGAACACTTTGAGTGTGGTGAAGAACAATGAAGAACACCTTTTTGATTCATAAAAAGGCAAGAAAGTAATTATTTTGGTGTTTGAGGGGTTATTTGGTAATTTCTAAAAGTTAGGGTGGTAAAAGTAGAAATATTAAAAGTTACGGGTGGTAAAAAGTAAATTTTAAAGGTTAAAAGTAAAAGGTAAGTTAATTTTCGAAAACATATTAATAAAATAATAAATAATAATAAAATATTAAATAATAATATTTAATTAAAATTAATATTTTAATAAAAATAATAAAATAATGCGAAAAAGGCAGTTTTCTGTAAAAGCTTTAGAAAGACAACTTTAAGCGCAGAATCTCATAATTACCTTCATAAAACACCTAGGTAGTGGTAAGAACATATTAGTGAGGTAAAGATAAATAAAAGATAAAAAGTTAAAGAAAAGATAAACACCAAAGAAAAGTCTGTAAAGTTTTAATGACAGAAAAACAGACAGAGACTAGTGAACGAACTAGGGCAACTTAGTTAGTACTTGAGTTGCGACTAGGGTTAGGTATAATATGAAAAGTTAAACTGTTTCAGTATAGACTTAATGAACCTATACTTGGGACAGGCTAACTATTCATACCGAAATTTACATAAACTTTAAATACATACGTTAAGCAGAGAAATCAGAGCAGAGTAGAGAAACACAAAAAATAGAGTAACCAGAGTAAAGTAAAGAGATAAAGAGAAAAAGAGTAATATAGATACAAATGAAAAGAGTAATTAGAGAAGAGAAAAGAGATGCAGAGAACAGAATAATTAAAACAGAGTAAAGAGATACTGAGAAAGAAAGAGGTACTGCATAAGAATGTGAAAGTGATGATGAATAATGAGAATGATAATGAATGATGATAATGAGAATGATTATGTGATGATCTGCTGCATGAAGGCAGTCAGATAGATGGTGATACGACCACTGAGAGTGCTTTCCTGGGATACTTAGCTATAATGCTATTCTGTAAGTCAGAGGACTCTTATAGAGGTATCGAGAAAACACAACTGGCATATACTCTTGTAAGTCAAAGGACTCTTACAGTGAGTGTGTGTGTGTGTGCTCCTGTAAGTCAAAGGACTCTTACAGTGAGTGTGTTTGGCAGATATAAGTTAACTAGCTCCGCCATGCAAGTCAAAGGACTCTTGCAGTGGGTTGCTAGTGTCGCCCTACAAGTCAAAAGACTCTTGCAGTGGTTTGCCTCACAAGTCAAAGGACTCTTGCGAGGGACATTGCCAACAGGAAAACCTTACCTGGTCAAAGGACTCCGGGTAACGTCGGGAGCGGGTATGTAACCGACAGATGAGCTCATTACCTGCGCTAGGGCTAGACATGCATCATACTTGGTTGCGCATTTCCTTTGTTATGATTGTGGTATGAATGTATGCTTTCCTTATTTGTATTCCATTCTCTGTGTTTGTGTTATTTTCTTGTATTCTTCTGTTTGTGTTCTGCTATCTGTTTTCTCTATCTTTTCTACTTATCTGTGTTTTCTAATTACTGCTTCCTTGTATTCTGCTAATAGTCTGCTAAACAACATAGAATTAATGAACATAACTAATAACCCCGACCCTACTAAGGACTCCCCAGTTCTTACCCCTTCTCTCTCCCTTCCCCCTTCAGATGGAAGTAAGAGTACCTCACCATAGTTCGCTGATGACCATTCGCAAGAAGAGGATTCTGCTCTAGATAGTCTTCTGAGTCTAGGGTGAGTATTGTTCTCTGTTTATATGTATATACTGTGAGACCAGCCAACGTCTGCACCCCGTTCGTATGCGCACTTTAACCCAAATCCTGTGTACGAGATTCCTATTGTGTGGCTACTTCATGAGGTACCAGAGAGATGTCATGTGGAAAAGTCTGATCGTGCAGAGGAGTAGCAGATAATGTTCTAATTTTTGATGATGTTCCACCTGACTTGAGTTGTGAAGACATAGAACGTACTTTCCCTCGCTTTAGTAGTTTAGAGGGACTAGGTGAGTATAGGGTCTAGGCTAGCCTGGGTGCCAGCTTAGGGACTTCTTAAACAGGTTAGGACCTGGGAGGTTGTATGTATGTATATGTATATAGTTATTCTCTAGCTATATTTAAGGGTGTTCTAACTAAAGGTCTATATTCTAACAAAGGCTGGATCACTAAATGTTGCTCGCTACTTGTGATGTATTTATGTGTGGTTGTTTATAACTATTTTATCTGTTATTACTTGTGAATTGAATATGAGTGATTCCGCCTATTAATCCAAACATTTTCAAAAAAAAAAAAAACCTTGCAAATTCACTACGCTTTTAACAACGAATCAGGCTCATATGATAAATAATAGATAATAATTAGGAAGACAAATTGGTACCGCTCAGTTTCTGGTATGATCTAGACATATTGAAAATTGGGTCGTTACAGAGTGAATTCCGGTCATCAAGTTTTATGGCGCCGTTGCTGGGAATTGGTTTGACTTTGACAATGATTAAATTGATGGGAAGCTAGGTTAAGCACTTTTAGTTACCTTGCTAATTCCTGTCTTTTTAATTCTTTAGTTTTCTTAATTCTTTTTTATTTTTTTTATTTGATCATTTTTGCTGTTCATTGTTCATATTTCAGTTTTTTTTTGCTCTATTAACTGTTTGATCAATTGCACCAACCAAACTAACCACCAGTCTTAACAAGAAGTGATTCCTTCACTTGTCCTCTGTCTGCTATGTGTTGAATGTATGACAGGTAGAAGAGGAGAAACTTCATCCTCTTTTGATAGTGAGCCTGAGAGGACCTTCCTGAGATTAAGGAGGGAAGCAAGAGGCAAAGGAATAGTTAGAAAGGAAGTAGTGGAGGAAGATCTGGGAGTTACTATGGAGCAAGAGGTGCATAACCATGTTGGAGAGAATGCTGGTAATCATGTTGGGCAAGAGAGGAGAGTTCTAGGCTCCTACATCAACCCAAATCCAGGAAACTGTGGCAACATCATTCTAAAGCTAACAATCCATGCTAACAACTTTGAGTTGAAACCTTAACTCATCACACTTGTACAGAATAATTTCTCATTTGGAGGGAATGCCCAAGAGGATCCCAACTAACACCTCACTACATTCTTGAGGGTTTGTGACACTGTAATGTCAAATGGTGTACACCCTGACACCAACAAATTACTTTTGTTTCCATTTTCTCTCAGAGAGAAGGCAGTAAAGTGGTTAGAAGCATTTCCCAAGGAGAGCTTAACAACTTGGGATGAGGTTGTGAACAAGTTTCTAGCAAGATTTTACCCACCACAGAGAGTTAATAGACTGAGAGCTGAGGTGCAAACCTTCAGACAGCAAGATGGTGAAACACTTTTTGAGGCATGGGAAAGGTTCAAAGACTTGGCTAGGAAGTGCCCTCTGGATACGTTAAACGAATAGGTTCAACTACACATCTTCTATGAAGGGTTGTCATATGAAACAAAGAAAGCTGTAGACCACTCTTCAGGGGGTTCACTCAACAAGAAGAAAACTATTGAAGAAGCCATAGATGTTATAGTGACTGTAGCCGAAAATGAGTACTTCTGTGCTTCAGAAAGAACTCAAAAGAAAGGAGTGCTGGAGCTCAATTCTATGGATGCTTTGTTAGCACAGAACAAGATGATTGCAGCTCAATTAGCAGCCCTAACAAAGAAAATGGAGACAAGCCAAGTCTTAGCTGTCCAAGCTGAAGCACCTCCACAAGAAGGAGATGCACCAGAAGTTGATTGCGAATGGGAGCAAGCAAATTATGTGAACAATCCCTCTAGACCCCATATAATCCCAACACCAAGACATATAACCCAGGTTAGAAGAACCACCCAAATTTTGGGTGGGGAAATCAATAAAACTACAGCCAAGACCACAAACCATACCAATCTAACCAATACAACAACCACAACCCCAACCATCAGTTAGGAAACAATAGACCCTATCACAACTCACAAAATACATCATATCACTCCACCCAGCAAACACACAATAACCACCATCAAGATACATCATCCTCAACCATGCAACCATGTGAAAACCAGTAGTAATTTTGTAAAGTTGGAGGCTGCCATAGCACAATTGTCAACACAACTGACAGGAACTATTTCTACCATTCTAGAAAGACAAATACAGGCTGAAAGAAAGATAGATGCAACCCAAGAAGAGTTCAGATCCAACATAAGAAATCAAGTGATAGTAATTTCAAAATTGGAAGCACAAGTAGGGAGCTTGTCTAAATAAATACCAATACCTACACATACATTTCCCAGTGATACCATGGCCAAACCAAGAGGGGAATGCAAGGCCGTCACATTAAGAAGTGGAAAAGTTGTAGAAGAAGCATTCCCAAGTCAAAGCAACTAAGAAGAAGAAGTTGCAAAGGAACCTGAAACCAAGAAAGAAGGAGAGACCCTGCACCATCCTCACCAAAGCAAGTCCTAAAGCCTTCTGTGCCAAAGACACCCTATCCACAAAGACTAAGGAAGGATTGGAAAGATAGCCAGTTTTCTAGATTCCTAGAAATCTTCAAGAAGCTCCAGATCAACATACCCTTCGCTGAGGCATTAGAGCAAATACCACTCTATGCCAAATCTTTGAAGGATCTCATGACAAGAAAAATGAACTATGGTGAAAAGGAAACCATAGTGCTAACTGAGAAGTGTAGTGCCATCATACAAAAGAAGCTTCCTCAAAAGATGAAAGATCCTGGGAGCTTCCAAATTCCCTGCATCATAGGTGATATCAACATTGAGAAAGCATTGTGCGATCTGGGGGCTAGCATCAATCTCATGTCCTTGGCTATGATGAAAAGAATGAGGATTGAGGAAGCCAAACCAACAAGAATGACACTCCAATTGGCTAACAGAACGTTCATGTTTCCTCACAGGGTAGTGGAAGATTTGTTGGTGAAAGTAGGATAGTTTATTTTTCCAGCTGATTTTGTGGTGTTGGATATGGAGAAAGAGGCCAACACATCAATCATCCTAGGAAGGCCATTCCTTGCTACTTCTAGAGCCATTATTGATTTTCAAAAAGGGGAGTTAGTCTTGAGGTTGCATGAAGAGAGGATGGTCTTCAATGTCTTCAAAGTAATGAGTTACCCTAAGGAATCCATAGGAGAATGCATGATGGTAGACACCATAAAAAAGATAGTTCAAGGAGTTTTGGAAGAAGAACAATGTGAAGAAGCTATAGAGCTAGAGCAACAAGAATCAAATGGAGAATTACCACAAGAAACCTTGGAGGATTCAAACATGTTAAACCATACAAGCAACAAGGAAGTGGAAGCACCAAAACTAGAGTTGAAGACCTTGCCTCCAAGCTTGAAGTATGCTTACTTGGGTGACAACAACACATACCCAGTAATCATAAATTCAAGCTTGAGTGAAGGACAAGAAGAGGAACTTATCCATGTGCTGAAGCAACACAAGGATGCTATAGGATGGACACTTGCAGATTTGAAAGGCATTAGTCCTTCAATGTGCATGCACAAAATCCTGCTTGAGGAAGATGCCAAGCCCTAAAGACAGCAACAAAGAAGGCTAAACCTAACAAGGAATGAAGTAGTCCAAAAAGAGGTGTTGAAATTGTGGCAAGCTGGGGTGATCTACCTAATCTCAGACAACCCCTGGGGAAGCCCAGTGCAAGTAGTCCCTAAAAAAGGAGGGGTCACTGTTGTTCCAAATGAGAAGAATGAGCTGATCCCAACAAGAACAGTGACTGTCTGGCACATGTGCATAGATTATAGGAAGCTTAATGAAGCAGGAAGGATCACTTCCTCCTACCTTTCATGAACCAGATGCTAGAAAGACTTGCGGGACATGAATATTATTGCTTCTTGGACGGTTATTCTGGTTACAACCAAATAGTTGTAGAACCTAAGGACCAAGAAAAGATCTCATTTACCTGTCCCTATGGTGTTTTTACTTATAGGAGAATGCCATTTGGATTGTGCAATGCACCTGCAACATTCCAAAGGTGCATGCTCTCCATATTTTCAGATATGATTGAAAGATTTATTGAAGTGTTTATGGATGACTTCTCTATGTTTGGTGATTCATATTCTAACTGCTTACACCACTTAGCCTTGTTGCTAAAGAGATGCCAAGAAACCAAGCTCGTTTTGAATTGGGAGAAGTGTGGCTTTATGGTCACAGAGGGGGTAGTTCTTGGCCACAAAATCTCAAAAAGATGCATAGAGGTGGACAAGGCCAAGGTGGAGGTGACTGAAAAGTTATCCCCACATTACAATGTCAAAGTAATTAGAAGTTTCTACGACATGCTGGCTTCTATAGGAGGTCCATTAGAGATTTCTCAAAGGTTGCCAAACCCTTAAGCAACCTGCTTGTCTCTAATGTACCTTTTGTTTTTTATAAGGAATGGATGCTAGCCTTTGATGAGCTTAAGAATAGACTTTCCTCTGCACCTATCATAGCACCACCCTGCTAGGATCTACCCTTTGAGTTGATGTGTGATGCATCAGACTTTGCTGTTGGTGCTGTTTTAGGATAGAGGAGAGATAAATTAGTGCATGTTATTTATTATGCTAGCAAAGTCCTTAATGAGAATCAAAATAACTATACCACTATAGAGAAGGAACTACTTGCCATAGTCTTTGCATTTGATAAGTTTAGATCATATCTTATTGGTTCTAAAGTAATTGTATTCACTGATCATGCAGCTCTCAAATTTTGCTTACCAAACAAGAGTCCAAGCCCAGATTAATAAGGTGGATCCTGCTACTCCAAGAGTTTGATATCGAAATTAAAGACAGGAGTGGAGCAGAGAACAAGGTGGCTGACCACCTATCAAGGATCCCACAAGAAGAAGATGAGGCACACCAACTTACAGTGAATGAGAGCTTCCCTGATGAGCTGTTGATGATGATCCAAGATGCTCCTTGGTTTGCAGACATATCCAATGTCAAGGCTACTGGAGAGCTATCATAACATCAATAAACACATGAGGAGAAAGTTACTCAAATATGCTAAACACTACATTTGGAATGAGCCTTATTTGTTCAAAATGGGTGCTAATGGGATCTTGAGAAGGTGTATTTCTTATGAGGAAGGGCAAGAAGTCCTCTAAAAATGTCATGGATCTGCATATGGAGGCCATTTTAGTAGGGAAAGAACTGCAGCCAAGGTGCTACAGTATAGATTTTTGCTGGAAATCATGTTGGGCAAGAGAGGAGAGTCTTAGGCTCCTACATCAACCCAAATCCAGGAAACTGTGGCAGCAGCATCCTCAAACTAACAATTCATGCCAATAACTTTGAGTTGAAACCTCAACTCATCACACTTGTTCAGAATAATTGTTCATATGAAGGAGGAGCCCAGGAGGACCCAAATCAATATCTCAGCACATTCTTGAGGATTTGTGACACTTTAAAGTCCAATGGTGTACACCCTAACACCTACAAGCTACTCTTATTCCCTTTCTCCCTCAGAGATAAGGTAGCAAAGTGGTTGGAAGCATTCCCCAAGGAGAGCCTAACCACATAGGAGGATGTTATAAACAGATTTCTTGCAAGATTTTATCCTCCACAAAGAATCAACAGGCTAAGAGCCGAGGTACAAATTTTCAGACAACAATATGGTGAAACACTCTATGAGGCCTGGGAGAGATTCAAGGATTTGACAAGAAGATGCCTACCAGAAATGTTCAATGAGTGGGTGCAACTACACATCTTCGATGAAGGGCTGTCCTATGAATCAAAGAAGGCCATGGATCATTCTTCAGGAGGCACACTCAATAAAAAGAAAACCATTGAAGAAGCCATAGATGTCATCGAGACTGTAGCTGAAAATGAGTATTTTTATGCTTCAGAAAGAACTCAGAAGAAAGGAGTACTAGAACTCAATTCTGTGGATGCCTTGTTAGCTCAAAACAAGGCAATTGCAGCACAACTAGCAGCCTTAACCAAGAAGATGGAGGCTACTCAAATTTCAGCAATTCAAGACCAAACTCCTCAACAAGAAGGAAGTGCATCAGAATTTGAAGGTTACTGGGAACAAGCTAATTATGTGAACAACTCATCCAGACCATCATATAATCCAAACTCTAAGACATACAACCAGGTTGGAAGAACCACCCAAATTTTGGGTGTGGAAACCAACAACGCCATAACCAGGACCACAACAAACGTTATCCATCAAATCAACACAACACTCACAACCCCAACCATCAAAAAGGCAATCATAAACCTTACCATAACTCACAAAACACATCATACCATGGCAACCAACCAACACACAACAACCACCATCTAGACACACCACCCTCAACTATGTAACCATGTGAAATCAAGAGCAACTTTGAGAGGATGGAGGCTGCAATAGAACAATTATCATCACAACTTACAGGAGCCGTCTCCACCCTTATGGAGAGACAAACGCAGACTGATAGAAGGATAGATGCCAACCTAGAAGAATACAGGTCAAATCTGAAAAATCAAGGCACAGCAATCTCAAAGTTAGAAGCACAAGTAGGGATCTTATCCAAGCAAATCCCAATGTCCACACACACATTTCCCAGTGATACCATGGCCAACCCAATAGGGGAATACAAGGCTATTACACTTAGAAGTGGGAAAGTTGTGGAAGAAGGAACCCCAAGCAAAGGCAACCATGAAGAAGAAGCTATAGAAAAGCATGAAAACAAGAATGAAGGAGAGACCCCTGCTCCATCCTCATCAAAACCAGTCTTGAAGTCTTATGTGCCAAAGGCACCATACCCACAAAGGCTGGGAAAAGATGGGAAGGATGGCCAATTCACTAAGCTCCTAGAGATCTTCAAGAAGCTCCAAATCAACATACCATTTACTGAGGTATTAGAGCAAATGCCACTTTATGCCAAATTCTTGAAAGAGCTCATAACAAGAAAAAGGAACTGGGGGCAAAGGAGACCATAGTACTAACTGAGGAATGTAGCGCCATCATACAAAAGAAGCTACTTCAGAAGATGAAGGACCCAGGGAGTTTCTAAATCCCTTGCATTATAGGGGATATCACTATTGATAAAGCCTTGTGTGACTTGGGAGCTAGCATAAACCTCATGTCCCTAACCATGATGAGAAGGAAGAAGATTGAGGAAGCCAAACCAACAAGAATGGCACTCCAATTGGCTGACAGAAATCCAAGTTTCCACATGGGGTAGTGGAAGACTTGTTAGTGAAAGTGGGGGAATTCATTTTCCCAGCTAATTTTGTTGTGTTATGTAACGGCCTAGCCCCAAAGAAACGGCGCTTTTTCGGGATCAAACGGAATTTTTACAGAACTTTTAGGAATTTCTATGCATATAAGCACCTCCACTGCACAGGTGTTGCGTCATCAAGCTGCTGAGTCAGTAGCTTGATTGCACAGGATACCTCTCCTAATCTAAGTAGGCATGTCGCGCAGAGTTGCGTTGTTGAGCCACTTCGGGCCCAAAGTTCAAAATTCTGATTTCCGTGGTTAGTCTCTATGTGACGAGCCGGTCACGAATTTCGAGAGAAAAATTATATTAATATAATATTCATATATTATTATTTTATTCAAAATATTATATTATTATCTTCTCTATTGTGATTAATGTTGATCTATGTTTAGTAATATAATAACCGAGCTTGAAATCTACCAGTAACGGATAATACCGGCATTCTTAGATGAACTTAGCACTACTAATGCTTCATCATATATCTTTTATTCTTATGATTATCCAGTTACTAGTGTCATTTACACTAAGTAACTTAATGTTTATGCATTAGTAGTGTAATTACTTAAGTTCTAATACATCTAGCTTTAGTAATTATCCTTTTCTGAGATATTTTGACAAGTAACTTTTGGATAATCATCATCCAAAAGCCACAGCCTCCCTTGGACAGCTTGGCTATCATTTTTGTTCTTGGAAAAGCTTAGAACACCATGAAAGAAAACCATGAAGCTTCCATGAACACCTGAGCTACTTTCCCCGTTCTTTCTCAAACCGAAACCCCTATCAAAAATCTAATCTTACCAAAGTGTTCACCTCTTCCTCCTCTTCATTTCTATGTCACTTTTCATGGAGTAAATCAAGGTATGAAGGCTGCTCCTCCTCCTTGAAGATTCGGCCATTGTGGTTCCTTAAGTTAATGATGTTTTCTTCATGTTTTCTCTTAGGATCTCTTATTCAATCACCAAAAGCTCCAATAAAACGTGATTTCTAGTTACCTTAAGGTTAGGAAAACCTTCTTTTCATCATCATGAAGCTTCAGCCTTCATGGTTCATAAGATTCTAAAGTTGTTTTTGGTGTTAAAATAGGCGTAAAAGTGCTTCTGGAAGCTTGGTTTTAGTGCAATCTTGGACAGCAGCAAAAGAGGTAAGGTTTGGTAAATTAATCAATGATTGGCTGTGTTCTTGAAGTGTTAAACCAGATCTTGTTGCTTGAGATTTGATTTTGGGTGTTTGTGTGATGGTTTGATCATGGAAACTTGTTGTTTAATGCTTGAAAATCATGTTTATGATGGTTTTGAAGTGGCTGTTGGTGCTTCTGAAAAACGTGACATTCCAGCCATGAAAAACATGATTTTTGATGCTTATTTGATGTGTATTTGATGGCTGAAAAGTTTCTCTTTGGTTTGATAAAAATCGGGTTCAAATCGGTTTCCGAAAAGATTGAAAAACTAGCTGAAAATCAAGCAGAAATCCGATGAACTTTTGGAGAAAAAAAATGTTTTTGGTTTTTGGAAAAACATGAAAACGTGTATTCAAGGAGTTTTGGGGTCAAAATGAAATTATTAAAAAGTTTGGGGTTGAAAATTAATTAATCAAAAGTTGAGGGGCTAAAGTGCAAATATTAAAAGTTATAGGGGTCAAAGTGCAATTTCCAAGAAGTCTAGGGTCAAAATGCAATTTTTGAAAGTTAAATAAAATATTATTTTTTTAATAATAAAATATTAATATATTATTTTATTAATAATATTATTTTAATAATAATATTATTTTATTAATAATAATAAAATATTGATAAAAAGACAGTTTTCCCTAAAAGCCTCAGGAAGGCAGATTTGAGTCCAGAATTCTCTAATTTCCTTTACTAAACACCTAAGAAGAGGTATAAGAGAAGATATAGAGGTATATGAGGTAAAGAAACAAGATTTTGAAACCTGTGTTTAAGATAAAAAGAAAAGGAGTTAAAAGTGATATAGATGTGTACCTGACCTTACATAGTAAACAGAGAATTGTAAAATGAGCTTTTTGTAATGTTGTAAAGCTTGATTTATGATGATTTCTAAGTGATGGAGAGTATGGTTATATGTGAATTATGAGCCTTCGGGCAATGCTTGTGAATGTTGTGCCGGGACGCCCGTATTGTGATGTTGCTTCCCAGACAGGCTGCGGTTGAGTAGTACCAGCCCTGCAAGCTGAATGCTTGGTAGAGGCCTGACTTGCATACCTGCGGTATATTGAGACCTGAGCAAATACTAGCCCTGCAAGTCGAGAGCACTTGGAAGAGGGTATGCGGTACTTAATCTGGGATTAAGTTCTGGGAAGGCCTTATCTGACTTGGAGGGTCGGATTGCGTCGGGTGCGGGTCGAAACCGACAAATGAGCTCATTACCTGCAGTAGGGACAGACATGCATCATACTTGTTTGTGCATTATTTATTGCTTATCTTCTTGTGTTCTTGTTCTATTCCTTGTTTGTTTGAGCATAACTGTGTGATTGCATATTAATGTGTGAATGTGCATTTACTTCCTATTTTCTCTCTTGTTCATGTGTTAGTTTATGTTGCTGTTATGTACATATTACTCTATATTTATTTATACTTCTATGACCACGGACATTATAAACGAACTTAACTGTAAACCCCGACCTTACTAAGAACTCCCCAGTTCTTACACCTTACACCTCTACAGATGGACACGGGAGTCCTATTCTACGAGATTGATCCACCGTACATCCGCGAGGACCCGGTGCGTGGCGAGTATTACATCTACTGTGCGGTACCTCGTACCCATAGTTATGTAGTTCGTGGTAGACCTTTCCAGAACCCTATTAGGACGGCATACTTTAATCCTGATGCACCCCATGACTTTCCTTTATCTTGGTTACACCCCGGCGGACCTGGGATACCTCATCCTGAGGAGCAGATGCCACCTCCACCTGACTATCCTCCTCCACCTGAACCTCCTCTACCTGATGAGCCTATACCTGCCCAGCATATCCATGAGGCACTGATGCCAAGGCATCTTAGGCTAGTTTCACTAGCATTTTTCTGTTAGTTTTAGTTGTTTTATGCATTTTCTTGAGCTTAAAGTAACCAAAAATGGTTAAATGAAGAACAAAGCAATGAACCATCCAAACAGTATGATTTTAATGCAAATTCCATGAGTTTTAGTTATATTACTTGAATGATAAGAATGGAAGATTTCTCATGAAATTTTGCAAGACTTTGATGCATTTGTTTGGATGATTTCAGGGAAGAAGAGGCTAAGCAAGGAAGCAACAAAATCAATAAAGGAAGCTTGAATATCACAATTGGAGTTTAAGTTCCAGTTTAAGCCTAAACTGGAGCTTAAACGCCAGAATCATGAAGGCTAAGAAATGCTGGAATTGAAGTTTAACCTCCAGTTTGACCTCAAACTGGAGGTTAAACGCCAGAATGAGAATGCCACTCAGCAAGGAGTTCCACGTTTAACCTCCAGTTTAACCTTAAACTGGAGGTTAAACGCCAGAAGTGGGAAGAGCACCAGGGAGCCATTTCCACGTTTAAGCTCCAGTTTGACCTCAAACTGGAGCTTAAACGTGTTCGACAGATTTTCTCCTCCAGGGTTGCTCTCTCCATTTCCACGTTTAAGCTCCAGTTTGACCTCAAACTGGAGCTTAAACGTGTTCGACACCTCCAGGGCTACCCTTCTAAGCTTCCACGTTTAACCTCCAGTTTAACCTTAAACTGGAGGTTAAACGTGTTCGACCTCCAGGATGCCTCCTTCCATTTCCACGTTTAACCTCCAGTTTAACCTTAAACTGGAGGTTAAACGTGTTCGACCTCCAGGGCTGCCCTTCCTATATCCACGTTTAAGCTTCAGTTTGACCTCAAACTGGAGCTTAAACGTGTTCGACTACATGACTCTCCAGGGCTGCCTTCTTCCATTTCCACGTTTAAGCTTCAGTTTAACCTTAAACTGAAGCTTAAACGTGCTTCTACAAAAGGCCTCACTGGAAGTGTCTGGCGTTTAAGCTGCAGTTTAAGCTTAAACTGCAACTTAAACGCCACTCTTGGAAAAGGTTTCTGGACCAAAGATATTGTGGTTTAAGTTAGTATTTGAGCACAAACATTAACTTAAACTTATTCTGGTATGAAACCCAATTGAATATCATGGTTTATGGGATTGGGCCTGAAGGATTGATGAGTCTGAAATTTCAATTTATTGAGTCATGTGCCATTATTTGATTATCACTAAGTTGGCTCAATGAATGTTACAGAATTTGGACCAGCAGCCTCATCAAGATTATGGACCATAAACCCAAGGCAAAAGGAAAGCAGGGAGAGGCCTCAAAGCCCAAGAAACACAACAGAAGCTCAATATAGAAAGTGTATAAATAGGATAGAATTTAAGTTAGAGAGGACTTTTACCTTCACTTTTAGCTAGTTTTCATATCTTTGTAATTGAATTCAGAGCTATGACTCACTAAACCCCCTTTCATTGGGTTAGGGAGCTCTATTGTAATTCAATGAATCAATAATAGTTTATCTTCTTCTTCAATCTTTTCTCTTGAATTTTGTTAGAAAGCTTCTCGATCTAATCCCATTGAGTAGTTGTCTTGGGAAAGAAACTACCCATACTTGGAATCCTTCGGAACCTTGGGAAAGGAATGGAGGATTCATGCTAGAGAAGCTTTCTCACAGTGAATTGGATTGGGGTTTGGATGGATATTGTGACATGTAATCCTACCAAATTGTGGTTCATGAAACTGTGTGGTATAATCAGTGATCGAGCATCATCTCTTCTTATGAACATTTAAACCAAGGGATTGGGAATTTGTTTGTTTTTAGAGAGAATTGGTGAGCCAAGGGATTGGGATCCAATCATATAAGATTGCCAAGCAAAATTCAATGAACGCATTGGTTGAGGAAGAGATAAACATGTTTTGATTCGGAGATCTCAATATCTCCTATAACCCAATGAATTCCCCATTTCTGATTTCCACTTTCTCTTTACATTCTGCTACTCAATTCATGCAATCACCCCCATTCCCTTTTAATTTCAGCAATTTAGATTCTGCTCTTTAATTCATGCAATTTAAGATTCCGCCATTTCAATTTCTTGTCATTTACTTTTCCCGCCAATTTTACATTCCGCAATACTCATCTCAATCTTGATTCCGCTCAACTAGAACACACTTCTAATCCGAATTGCTCACTCAACCAATCCTTGTGGGATTCGACCTCACTCTATTGTGAGTTTTTACTTGACGATAACCGGTGCACTTGCCGGAAGGAATTTTGCCGATCGTGCAATTTCCTAAATCGTAGCATAACTAGTTTATGTGCATCAGGCACCTCCTGCACCTTTTGTCCTTGATGAGTGGGGTGTTCCTGTGTTTCCACCCGAGCTTGATCCTTTACCTGAGCCGATCGAGCCTCTTGTCTTTAATGAGCAGCAGGGACATGAGTATGATCAGATCATGGAGGCGCCATCTCCTTCTCCCGACTGTATTTTGTTTGGTAGCTATCCTTTTATGGTTCCTGTGGCCAACAGTGGTTCCTCTGCTATCACTCCAGCAGAAGAAGAGGACGAGGAAGAAGAAGATCCAGAGGAAGATCCTAACTTCATCGTTATCTCCTCTGACAGCGATGACGATGAGCCAGGCGAGGCGCCAGCAGGCGAGCATCACCATTCGCCCGGTGATTTTCCGCGAGGTACTCTGGACCAGGATTGAGGAGAATTTTTGAGACGCCTAGTCTAACTTCAGTACATTAGAGTGTCTCCCTCACTTTTGTTAGCATGATTAGAGGGAATAGGCATATCATAGAGTTAGGCTAGCTTGGGTGCCAGCTTAGGGGCTTTTGGTCAGGCCAGGCCCTGGGGCGTCTTATGTACATATGTGTATATACTATATGAGTCACTGACTTAGGGGTGCTGTACTATAGCTCTATGCTTATATAACTGAGCCACTTCTGTAACATGATGTATGTTATAGTGTGTTATTCCATATTCTATTATCTTTTGTCTTATGTATGTGAATGTTTAATTATCCCTTGATATATGGAAGGTATGCGACTCTAAATTATTCTTGTTAAAAAAAATTTACTTGTAAAATTCGCGGGGTTTTAACGACGTACAGGCTTATATTTATTAATTAATAATACAAAAGGAAAAACAAGTTGGTAACATTCGACTTCTAGTATGATCTAGACATGCTAGAAGTTGGGTCGTTACAATTTGGTATCAGAGCGATTCTTCCTGTTAGAGCCTGGGGAATGGACTGAATCATGCTTTATTGCATGCTCTGTGGTGTGTCTCATGCTTATAGGGTATCCATGTGATATGTGTTGCATGAATGTCTTTGTGCTTTCATTCTGATAATGTTCACGCCCAACCTGAGGTATTAAGACTGATCACCTTGGTATTGATTGTTTGGTATGAACAGAATCAGGATGCCTCCACGGAGACATAGCGATCGGGAAGGGTCTACTGTTAATAATCCGCCGCGAAACGATGATAATCTGTTTGCTGCGATTCACGCTATGGCTGAGGCTGTACGTGAAACGGCGACTGCTACTACCCGAGCAGTTAACCGTCTGGGGGAACGTAATGGAAAGCGTAACAATGACCGTAATGGTGAGAATGGTGGGAACGGTGATGGAGATAACATGAATCATGATAGACCTATGACATTAGCTACTTTCTTGAAAGTTAATCCACCGAAGTTCAAGGGTACGACTGTAGCAACTGAAGCTGATAATTGGTTCCGAGGCATAGAAAGGTCCTTGAGGGCACAGCATGTCCCGGAAGAACAGTATGTAGAATTTGCTACTTATATGTTGGAAGGGGATGCTCAGCACCGGTGGCAGGGCATTCAATGTTTACTACAGCAAGATGAGGGTAATATTTTGTGGGATGTTTTCAAAGAAGAGTTCTATAAGAAGTACTTTCCTAGAGCTACTCGTGAGGAAAAGGAGATGGAGTTGATGCAGTTGAAACAGGGAAGTATGTCTATTGCTGAGTATATGGTGCACGAAATTGTGATCTCTGGTAATGGCTTATTAGGCCAGATACTCTAATCTAGTTTTATTGTCTGTCACAACTTCGATACAACTAACCAGCAAGTGCACTGGGTCGTCCAAGTAATACCTTACGTGAGTAAGGGTCGAATCCCACGGAGATTGTTGGTATGAAGCAAGCTATGGTCACCTTGTAAATCTCAGTCAGGCGGATATAAAATAATTATGTGGTTTTCGAATTATAAATAATAAAATAGGGGTAGAGACACTTATGTAATTCATTGATAGGAATTTCAGATAAGCGAATGGAGATGCTTTCGTTCCTCTGAACCTCTGCTTTCCTGCCGTCTTCATCCAATCAGTCTTACTCCTTTCCATGGCTGGCTTTATGCAAGGGCATCACCGTTGTCAGTGGCTACATCCCCTCCTCTCAGTGAATAATATGCTCACGCACCCTGTCACGGCACGGCTATTCATCTGTCGGTTCCCGATCATGCTGGAATAGGATTCACCCTCCTTTTGCGTCTGTCACTAACGCCCAGCACTCGCGAGTTTGAAGCTCGTCACAGTCATTCAATCATTGAATCCTACTCAGAATACCACAGACAAGGTTTAGACCTTCCGGATTCTCTTGAATGCCGCCATCATTCTAGCTTACGCCACGAAGATTCTGGTTAGGAGATCTAAGAGATACTCATTCTAGCTTAATTCATGTAGAACAGAAGTGTTTGTCAGGCACGCGTTCATAAGGGGGAAGGATGATGAGCGTCACACATAATCATCACCCTCATCACGTTCTTGGGTGCGAATGGATATCTTAGAAGCGAATTAAGAAGAATTGAATAGAAAACAGTAGTACTTTGCATTAATCTTTGAGGAACAGCAGAGCTCCACACCTTAATCTATGGAGTGTAGAAACTCTACCGTATGAAAATACATAAGTGAAGGTCCAGGCATGGCCGAGATGGCCAGCCCCCTAAAACGTGATCAAAGGATCATAAGGTAATCCAAAGATGCCTAATACAATAGTAAGAGGTCCTATTTATAATAAACTAGCTACTAGGGTTTACATGAGTAAGTATTTCATGTATAAATCCACTTCCGGGGCCCACTTGGTGTGTGTTTGGGCTGAGCTTAAGTGTTGCACGTGCAGAGGCCATTTGTGGAGTTGAACGCCAGTTTTTGTGCCAGTTTGGGCGTTCAACTCTGGTTTTGGATCCTTTTCTGGCGCTGGACGCCAGATTTGGGCAGAAGGCTGGCGTTGAACGCCAGTTTACGTTGTCAATTCTTAGCCAAAGTATGGACTATTATATATTTCTGGAAAGCCCTGGATGTCTACTTTTCAACGCAATTGGAAGCGCGCCATTTCGAGTTCTGTAGCTCCAGAAAATCCACTTTGAGTGCAGGGAGGTCAGAATCCAACAGCATCAGGAGTCCTTTTTCAACCTCTAAATCTGATTTTTGCTCAAGTCCCTCAATTTCAGCCAGAAAATACCTGAAATCACAGAAAAATACACAAACTCATAGTAAAGTCCAGAAATGTGAATTTAACATAAAAACTAATGAAAACATCCCTAAAAGTAACTAGATCCTACTAAAAACATACTAAAAACAATGCCAAAAAGCGTATAAATTATCCGCTCATCAGTATACAAGGAAGTTTGAAGATTTATGTCATTTTTCCAAGGTTTGTCAAGGGAATCTAGCAGATTTTGAAGAGTGGAAATATTTGAAATTTGAAGGGGGACTCCGTGAAGATTTGTTGAACTCAGTGGTTCTATTGGAAATACGGAATTTTGCGGAGTTGGTTAATAAGAGTCAGCTAGTAGAGGACTGTGCTAAGAAGATAGCTGCAGCTCGGATGAATCGCCCAGGATCTTCTTTTCAGAATTATAATCGGTATACAGCTCCTCAGGAAAGGAATTTTAAGCAGGGAGCAATGCCTTCACGAAGGTACAATCAGAATAGAAATGTTCATGCACGTCCTATAGGAGGGAATGGAGGAAGAATGAGACAGGATATAGGTAAGCGACCTCAGCAGGCGCAGATGCGACCAGTATGTAGGCAGTGCGGAAAGGAGCATGGAGGTAGACCTTGTCAGCTTCCAGGCGTTATCTGTTTTTCTTGTGGTCAGCCTGGACATATGGCTAAGGACTGTCCGAAGAAGCCAGTACAAGGAATAGATAGGCCGCGACAGCAAGGACGTGTGTTTGCTATGACTGCTGATGACGCAATGAAATCAGACTCCCTAATTCAAGGTCAGTGTTATGTCAAATCTCGACTCTTAACTGTACTATATGACTCTGGTGCATCACATTCATTTATTTCTGAGACTGTTGCGCATAAGTTGGGATTAGATTTCACCATGTTAGATTATAATCTAATTGTTCGTACACCCACATCTCAAAATGCCTTGACTAGTCAAGTATGTCAACAGGTGCCTTTTGTCAACAGGTGCCTTTTGTTATTGATTCTCCTAGTTCAGTATGATGATTCTTGAACACAGCTATTTCATGAGTCTTGGCCGTGGCCCTAAGCACTTTGTTTTCCAGTATTACCACCGGATACATAAATGCCACAGACACATAACTTGGTGAACCTTTTCAGATTGTGAGTCAGCTTTTGCTAAAGTCCCCAATTAGAGGTGTCCAGGGTTCTTAAGCACACTCTTTTCTTGCTTTGGACCTTGACTTTAACCGCTCAGTCTCAAGTTTTCACTTGACACCTACACGCCACAAGCACATGGTTAGGGACAGCTTGGTTTAGCCGCTTAGACCAGGATTTTATTCCTTTAGGCCCTCCTATCCACTGATTCTCAAAGCCTTGGGATCCTTTTTATTTGCCCTTGCTTTTTGGTTTTAAAGGTTATTGGCTTTTTCTGCTTGCTTTTTCTTTTTCTTTCTATATTTTTTTTTCGCCCTTTTTTTTTCTTTTTTTTTTTTCTGCAAGCTTTGTTCTTTGCTGCTTTTTCTTGCTTCAAGAATCATTTTTATGATTTTTCAGATTATCAAATAACATGTCTCCTAGTCATCATTCTTTCAAGAGCCAACATATTTAACATTCTTAAACAACAACTTCAAAAGACTTATGCACTGTTCAAGCATACATTCAGAAAACAAGAAGCATTGTCACCACATCAATATAATTAAGCTAAGTTCTAGGATAACTTCGAAACTCATGCACTTCTTGTTCTTTTGAATTAAAACATTTTTCATTTAAGAGAGGTGATGGATTCATAGGACATTCATAACTTTAAGACAAAGTTACTAACTACTAATGATCATGTAATGAAGACACAAACATAGATAAGCACATAATATAGAAAACGAAAAACAGAGAAAGTAAGAACAAGGAATGAATCCACCTTAGTGATGTCCTTGAGCTCTTCTATGTCTCTTCCTTGTCTTTGCTGCTCCTCCTTCATTGCTTTTAGATCTTCTCTGATTTCATGAAGGATGATGGAGTGCTCTTGATGTTCCACCCTTAGTTGCTTCCAATAATTGTGTGGAAGAAAATGTATCCCCTGAGGTATCTCAGGGATCTCTTGATTTGCAGTCAAATGTTCTACCACTGAGCTATAGACCATTGATGGAAGCTTTTGTCTTCCCTTTCCTCTTTCTAGAGGTTTCTCTGGCCTTAGGTGCCATCAATGGTTATGGAAAAAACAAAAAAGCTATGCTTTTACCACACCAAACTTAGAATGTTGCTCGCCCTCGAGCAAAAGAAGAAAGAATAGAAGAATAAGAAGAAGATATGGAGGAGATGGATGGGAGTGTGTATTCGGCCATATGGGTGGGATTGGGTGGGAAAGAGATGTTGAATTTTGAAGGTAGTGGGTGTATGGATGTGAGTGATAAATGGAAAGTAGAAGGGATGATCATGAATGGGAAGAGAGATGATAAGGTAGGTGGGGATCATGTGGGGTCCACAGATCCTGAGATGATCCTGTGGGGTCCACAGATCCTGAGGTGTCAAGGCATTTACATCCCTGCACCAATTTAGGCATGTAAAATGCCCTTGCACACAACTCTAGGCGTTCAGCGCCAGGTTGGTGCCCATTTTGGGCGTTCAACACCCCTTTGCTGCCTTTTCTGGCGTTGAACGCCAGAACCATGCTTGTTCTGGGCGTTCAGCGCCAGGATGCTCCCATTGTGGGCGTTCAGCGCCAGAACTATGCTCTGTTCTGGCGTTTGAACGCCAGACAAATGCTCCTCCAGGGTGTGATTTTTCTTCTGCTGTTTTTGATTCCGTTTTCAATTTTTATATTTATTTTGTGACTCCTCATGATCATGAACCTATAAAGACACATAACTAAGAAAAGTATAGTTAGATAAATAAATATTGGGTTGCCTCCCAACAAGCGCTTCTTTAATGTCAATAGCTTGACAGTGGGCTCTCATGGAGCCTCACAGATGTGCAGAGCTTTGTTGAGACTCTCTAACACCAAACTTAGAGTTTGAATATGGGAGTTCAACACCAAACTTAGAGTTGGTTGTGGCCTCCCAACACCAAATTGAGAGTTTGACTGTGGGGGCTCTGGTTGACTCTGCTTTGAGAGAAGCTTTTCAAGCTTCCTCTCCATGGTTATAGAGGGAGATCCTTCAGTTTTGAATACAAGGGAGTTCTCATTCCATTGAAGGACTATTTCACCTCTGTCAACATCAATCACAGCTCTTGCTGTGGCCAGGAAAGGTCTTCCTAGGATGATGGATTCATCCTCTTCCTTTCCAGTATCCAGGACTATGAAATCAGTAGGTATGTAAAGGCCCTCAACCTTTACTAATACATCTTCTACTTGTCCATAAGCCTGTCTTCTTGAGCTGTCTGCCATCTCTAGTGAGATTTTAGCAGCTTGCACCCCATAGATTCCCAGTTTCTCTATTACACAGAGGGGCATGAGGTTTATTCCTGAACCAAGGTCACATAGAGCCTTAAAGATCATGGTGCCTATGGTACAGGGTATTATGAACTTTCCAGGATCCTGTCTCTTCTGAGGCAATGTCAGTTGATCCAGATCACTTAGTTCATTGATGAACAAGGGAGGTTCAACTTCCCAAGTATCAATGCCAAATAATTTGGCATTCAGCTTCATGATTGCACCAAGAAACTTGGCAGTTTGCTCTTCAGTAACATCCTCATTCTCTTCAGAAGAGGAATACTCATCAGTGCTCATGAAGGGCATAAGGAGGTTCAATGGAATCTCTATGGTCTCTAGATGAGCCTCAGAGTCCTTTGGTTCCTCAGAGGGAAGCTCCTTATTGGTCACTGGACGTCCCAGGAGGTCTTCCTCCTTGGGATTCACGTCCTCTCCTCTCCTCACAGGTTCGGCCATGGCACTTATGTCAATGGCCTTGCACTCTCCTTTTGGATTCTCTTCTGTATTGCTTGGGAGAGTATTAGGAGGGATTTCAGTGATCCTTTTACTCAGCTGGCCCACTTGTGCTTCCAGATTTCTAATGGAAGACCTTGTTTCATTCATGAAACTTACAGTGGCCTTAGATAGATCAGAGACTAGATTTGCTAAATTAGAAGCATTTTGTTCAGAGTTCTCTGTCTGTTGCTGAGTTGATGGTGGAAAAGGCTTGCTATTGCTAAACCTGTTTCTTCCACCATTATTAAAGCCTTGTTGGGGCTTTTGATCCTTCCATGAGAAATTTGGATGATTTCTCCATGATGAGTTATAGGTGTTTCCATAAGGTTCACCTAAGTAATTCACCTCTGCTATTGCAGGGTTCTCAGGATCATAAGCTTCTTCTTCATAAGAAGCCTCTTGAGTACTGTTGGATGCAGCTTGCATTCCATGCAGACTCTGAGAGATCATATTGACTTGCTGAGTCAATATTTTATTCTGAGCCAATATGGCATTCAGAGTATCAACTTCAAGAACTCCCTTCTTCATAGGCGTCCCATTATTCACAGGATTCCTTTCAGAAGTGTACATGAACTGGTTATTAGCAACCATGTCAATGAGTTCTTGAGCTTCTGCAGGCGTTTTCTTTAGGTGAATGGATCCACCTGCAGAAGTGTCCAATGACATCTTTGATAACTCAGATAAACCATCATAGAATATATCCAGGATGGTCCATTCTGAAAGCATGTCAGAAGGACACTTTTTGGTCAACTGTTTGTATCTTTCCCAAGCTTCATAGAGGGATTCACCTTCTTTCTATCTGAAGGTTTGAACATCAGCTCTAAGCTTGCTCAGCTTTTGAGGAGGAAAGTACTTGGCTAAGAAAGCCGTGACCAGCTTATCCCAAGAGTTCAGGCTATCTTTGGGTTGAGAGTCCAACCAGATTCTAGCTCTGTCTCTTACAGCAAAGGGGAAAAGCATGAGCCTGTAGACTTCAGGATCTATTCCATTAGTCTTAACAGTATCACATATCTGCAAGAACTCAGTTAAGAACTGAAAAGGATCTTCAGATGGAAGTCCATGAAACTTGCGGTTCTGCTGCATCAGAGAAACTAATTGAGGTTTCAGCTCAAAGTTGTTTGCTCCAATGGCAGGAATGGAGATGCTTCTTCCATGTAAATTGGAATTAGGTGCAGTAAAGTCACCAAGCATCTTCCTTACATTATTATTATTTTCGGCTGCCATCTCCTCTGCCTGTTCGAAAATTTCTGAAAGGTTATCTCTGGATTGTTGTATTTTAGCTTCTCTTAATTTTTTCTTCAGAGTTCTTTCAGGTTCTAGATCTGCTTCCACAGGAATGTTCTTATCCTTGCTCCTGCTCATATGACAAAGAAGAAGGCACAGAAAAATAATAATAATAATAGAGATCCTTTATTCCACAGTATAGGGATCTCTGTGTGAGTAGAGGAAGAGGGGGAGACAAAGAATGTAATATAATGGAAGAAACACAACTGTGAGGAGGCTAGAGATGTGAGGTGAGATGTTAGGATATGAATGAATAAATAGAAGAAGATGGGAGAGGGGGAATTTTTGAAAATATTTTTTTGAGAAAGAGTTAGTGATTTTTGAAAAATGGTTTTTGAAAAATGTTTAGTATTTTTTTTCGAAAATTTTTGAAATTAAAAATAAAAAATAAAAATAATTAGTTAATTAAAAAGAAATTTTTGAAAAAGAGGGAAGATATTTTCGAAAATGAGAGAGAGAGAGTTAGTTAGGTAGTTTTGAAAAAGTTAAGAAACAAACAAAAAGTTAGTTAGTTAGTTGAAACAAATTTTGAAAAGATAAGAAGTTAGGAAGTTAGAAAAGATATTTTGAAAAGATATTTTTGAAAAAGATAAGATAAGAAGATATTTTTGAAAAGATATGATTGAAGTTAGTTTTGAAAAAGATTTGATTTTTAAAATCTCAATTAATGACTTGATTCATAAGAAATCACAAGATATGATTCTAGAACTTAAAGTTTGAATCTTTCTTAACAAGCAAGTAACAAACTTCAAATTTTTGAATCAAAATATTAATTGATTATGTTATTTTCGAAAATAAGAAAGAGATTTTTGAAAAATAGTTTTGAAATTTTCGAAAATAATTAAGAATTTTGAAAAAGATTTGATTTTTGAAAAAGATTTTGAAAAAGATAAGATTTTCAAATTGAAAATTTGATTTGACTCATGAGAAACAATTTGATTTTAAAAATTTTTGAAAAAGTCAACTCAAATTTTCGAATTTGATGAGAGAAAAAGGGAAGGATATTTTTTTTGATTTTTGAATTTTTATGATGAGAGAGAAAAACACTAAAAAGATGCAATGCATGAAATTTTTAGATTAAAACATGTGATGCATGCAAGAATGCTATGAATGTCAAGATGAACACCAAGAACACTATGAATGTCATGATGAACATCAAGAACATATTTTTGAAAAATTTTTAATGCAAAGAAAACATGCAAGACACCAAACTTAGAATTCTTTAATGCTTACGCACTAAGAATTCAAGAATGCATATGATAAACATGAAAAGACACAAAACAAAAATTCATCAAGATCAAACAAGAAGACTTACCAAGAACAACTTGAAGATCATGAAGAACACTATGAATGCATGATATTTTCGAAAAAATGCAAGATGCATATGCAAGTGACACCAAACTTATGATATGACTCAAGACTCAAACAAGAAACACAAAATATTTTTGATTTTTATGATTTTCTAATTTTTTTTGGATTTTTATTTTATATTTTTCGAAAATAGTTTTGAAAAAGAAAAATAAGGATTCCAAAATTTTTAATATGAATTCCAGGAATCTTGCCATGTTAGTCTAAAGCTTCAGTCCAGGAATTAGACATGGCTCACTAGCCAGCCAAGCTTTTCAAAGAAAGCTCCAGTCCAAAACACTAGACATGGCCAATGGCCAGCCAAGCTTCAGCATTTAACATCAGAGTATATTGATCTTGATAACAAATTGCTGCTCATCATTTACCAAGTATGTAACTTACCTCTGATAGTTTGGAAGCCTCAGTCCAAAAGAATTTAGACATGGCTTTACAGCCAGCCAGGCTTCACATGCTTCATGAAACACTAGAATTCATTCTTAAAAATTCTGAAGAAAAATATTTTATTTTTGAAAACATTTTTATTTTTTTCGAAAACAGATGAGAGATTTTTGAAAATATTTTTGAAAAATTTTTGAAAATAAAATAAAAAGAAAATTACCTAATCTGAGCAACAAGATGAACCATCAGTTGTCCAAACTCAAACAATCCCCGGCAACGGCGCCAAAAACTTGGTGCACGAAATTGTGATCTCTGGTAATGGCTTATTAGGCCAGATACTCTGATCTAGTTTTATTGTCTGTCACAACTTCGATACAACTAACCAGCAAGTGCACTGGGTCGTCCAAGTAATACCTTACGTGAGTAAGGGTCGAATCCCACGGAGATTGTTGGTATGAAGCAAGCTATGGTCACCTTGTAAATCTCAGTCAGGCGGATATAAAATAATTATGTGGTTTTCGAATTATAAATAATAAAATAGGGGTAGAGACACTTATGTAATTCATTGATAGGAATTTCAGATAAGCGAATGGAGATGCTTTCGTTCCTCTGAACCTCTGCTTTCCTGCCGTCTTCATCCAATCAGTCTTACTCCTTTCCATGGCTGGCTTTATGCAAGGGCATCACCGTTGTCAGTGGCTACATCCCCTCCTCTCAGTGAATAATATGCTCACGCACCCTGTCACGGCACGGCTATTCATCTGTCGGTTCCCGATCATGCTGGAATAGGATTCACCCTCCTTTTGCGTCTGTCACTAACGCCCAGCACTCGCGAGTTTGAAGCTCGTCACAGTCATTCAATCATTGAATCCTACTCAGAATACCACAGACAAGGTTTAGACCTTCCGGATTCTCTTGAATGCCGCCATCATTCTAGCTTACCCCACGAAGATTCTGGTTAGGAGATCTAAGAGATACTCATTCTAGCTTAATTCATGTAGAACATAAGTGTTTGTCAGGCACGCGTTCATAAGGGGGAAGGATGATGAGCGTCACACATAATCATCACCTTCATCACGTTCTTGGGTGCAAATGGATATCTTAGAAGCGAAATAAGAAGAATTGAATAGAAAACAGTAGTACTTTGCATTAATCTTTGAGGAACAGCAGAGCTCCACACCTTAATCTATGGAGTGTAGAAACTCTACCGTATGAAAATACATAAGTGAAGGTCCAGGCATGGCCGAGATGGCCAGCCCCCTAAAACGTGATCAAAGGATCATAAGGTAATCCAAAGATGCCTAATACAATAGTAAGAGGTCCTATTTATAATAAACTACCTACTAGGGTTTACATGAGTAAGTATTTGATGTATAAATCCACTTCCGGGGCCCACTTGGTGTGTGTTTGGGCTGAGCTTAAGTGTTGCACGTGCAGAGGCCATTTGTGGAGTTGAACGCCAGTTTTTGTGCCAGTTTGGGCGTTCAACTCTGGTTTTGGATCCTTTTCTGGCGCTGGACGCCAGATTTGGGCAAAAGGCTGGCGTTGAACGCCAGTTTACGTCGTCAATTCTTGGCCAAAGTATGGACTATTATATATTTCCGGAAAGCCCTGGATGTCTACTTTTCAACGCACTTGGAAGCGCGCCATTTCGAGTTCTGTAGCTCCAGAAAATCCACTTTGAGTGCAGGGAGGTCAGAATCCAACAGCATCAGCAGTCCTTTTTCAACCTCTGAATCTGATTTTTGCTCAAGTCCCTCAATTTCAGCCAGAAAATACCTGAAATCACAGAAAAACACACAAACTCATAGTAAAGTCCAAAAATGTGAATTTAACATAAAAACTAATGAAAACATCCCTAAAAGTAACTAGATCCTACTAAAAACATACTAAAAACAATGTCAAAAAGCGTATAAATTATCCGCTCATCAGTATACAAGGAAGTTTGAAGATTTATGTCATTTTTCCAAAGTTTGTCAAGGGAATCTAGCAGATTTCGAAGAGTGGAAATATTTGAAATTTGAAGGGGGACTCCGTGAAGATTTGTTGAACTCAGTGGTTCCATTGGAAATACGGAATTTTGCGGAGTTGGTTAATAAGAGTCAGCTAGTAGAGGACTGTGCTAAGAAGATAGCTGCAGCTCGGATGAATCGCCCAGGATCTTCTTTTCAGAATTATAATCGGTATACAGCTCCTCAGGGAAGGAATTTTAAGCAGGGAGCAATGCCTTCACGAAGGTACAATCAGAATAGAAATGTTCATGCACGTCCTATAGGAGGGAATGGAGGAAGAATGAGACAGGATATGGGTAAGCGACCTCAGCAGGCGCAGATGCGACCAGTATGTAGGCAGTGCGGAAAGGAGCATGGAGGTAGACCTTGTCAGCTTCCAGGCGTTATCTGTTTTTCTTGTGGTCAGCCTGGACATATGGCTAAGGACTGTCCGAAGAAGCCAGTACAAGGAATAGATAGGCCGCGACAGCAAGGACGTGTGTTTGCTATGACTGCTGATGACGCAATGAAGTCAGACTCCCTAATTCAAGGTCAGTGTTATGTCAAATCTCGACTCTTAACTGTACTGTATGACTCTGGTGCATCACATTCATTTATTTCTGAGACTGTTGCGCATAAGTTGGGATTAGATTTCACCATGTTAGATTATAATCTAATTGTTCGTACACCCACATCTCAAAATGCCTTGACTAGTCAAGTATGTCAACAGGTGCCTTTTGTTATTGAGGCTAGGACTTTTATACACGACATGGTTTGTTTGCCTTTGTGTGGTTTAGATATTATCTTAGGTCTAGATTGGTTGTCTAAGCATCATGTTTTCCTTGATTGTTTTAAATGAATTGCTACATTTCCATCATCTGAAATGCACACTGAACCAGTTGAGTCTTGTACTTTCTATTTGAATTCCCTAAGAGTTATTTCTAGTAATAGTGGGTTAGAGGGTTACATTCTACTATCGGCTCGCTCAGAAACTAATGAACGAGACTTGGAGCAAATCCGAGTGGTGAAGGAGTTTCCTGATGTTTTTCCGGATGATATACCTGAGTTTCCACCTCCGAGAGAGATAGAGTTTAGTATTGATCTGGTTCCTGGAGCCGGACTAATTTCTATAGCACCGTATCGGATGTCACCGTTGGAACTAGCAGAGTTAAAGAAGCAGTTGAATGAATTACTGGGGAAGAAGTTTATTCATCCGAGTGTATCACCATGGGGAGCTCCAGTGTTACTAGTAAAGAAGAAGGATGGTGGAATGAGGTTATGTGTGGATTATCAGCAATTGAACAAGATCACAATCAAGAACAAGTATCCACTCCCAAGGATAGATGATCTAATGGACCAGCTGAGAGGTGCGACAGTATTCTCGAAGATTGATTTGCGGTCAGGTTACCATCAAATCCAGGTGAAGGAATCAGATATACCTAAGACTGCCTTTCGAACTAGGTACGATCACTATGAGTATACGGTTATGTCCTTTGGACTGACTAATGCTCATGCTGTATTCATGGATTATATGAATTGCATTTTTCGTCCGTATCTAGATCAGTTTGTGGTAGTCTTTATAGATGATATCCTCATCTATTCCAAGATAGAAGAAGAACATGGAGAGCATTTGAGGATTGTGTTGCAAATATTAAGAGCACGGAAGCTATATGCGAACTTGTCAAAATGTGAGTTTTGGGCGACAGAAGTGGCATTCTTGGGACATGTGATCACACGAGATGGAATAACTGTAGATCCTTTAAAGATCGAGGCCGTAGTACAATGGAAGCAACCCAAGACAGTTACAGAAGTTCGTAGTTTCTTGGGGTTAGCAGGATACTATCGGCGGTTTATCAAGGGTTTTTCACAGATAGCTTTACCTTTGACTCGCCTTACTAGGAAGGAAGTTCCGTTTGAATGGACAGAGAAGTGTGAAGAAAGTTTTGAAACTTTAAAGGAAAAGTTGATGACGGCGCCAGTTTTGGTGTTACCAGACCCACATGAACCTTTTAAGGTGTATTGTGATGCTTCTTTCAAGGGACTTGGATGTGTATTGATGCAGCATAGGAATGTGGTAGCTTATGCTTCGAGACAACTAAGACCTCACGAAAGGAACTATCCGACACATGATTTGGAATTAGCAACAGTGGTCTTTGCACTTAAGATTTGGAGGCACTATTTGTACGGAGCCCAATTTGAAGTCTTCTCTGATCATAAGAGTTTGAAGTATATCTTTGATCAGAAAGACCTTAATATGAGGCAGAGGCGATGGATGGAATTCTTAAAAGATTATGATTTTAAGTTGAGCTATCATCCTGGGAAGGCAAATGTAGTCGTAGATGCTTTGAGTCAGAAGAGTTTGGGCATATCCTGGATAATGATCAAGGAAGAAGAAATGATCTCAGCCTTTGAAAACTTAAAATTAGGAATGAGAGAGACATCAAGAGGAGTTGTTATGGCGCGACTACAATTAACATCTGACTTTAAGATAGCTATTCAGCAAGCTCAAGCCCATAATTCAGGAATGCTGACATTGTTAACACGGATGAAGGCAGATCAGCCGGAAGAGGTACGCCAAGATAAAGAGGGAATATGGAGATATAGGAACAGAAATTGTGTACCAGCTCAGGAGGATTTGAGAAAGAACATTCTGACCGAAGCTCATGAAAGTAAATTTTCTATCCATCCCGGAACGACTAAAATGTACCAAGATCTAAAGAAGATGTTCTGGTGGCCGGGAATGAAGAAAGATATAGCAACGTATGTTTCAAAGTGTCTCACTTGCCAGAAGATTAAGGTGGAACATCAAAAACCACCTGGAACCCTGCAACCATTGGAGATACCGCAATGGAAATGGGAAGAGATTACGATGGATTTTGTTACTGGGTTACCAAGAACCTCTGTCGGGCATGATGCAATTTGGGTAATTATAGATCGATTGACAAAATCAGCGCATTTTCTACCAATTCAAATTGGTCACAGCTTGGAGAAACTCGCCCGGTTATACATTCAGGAGATAATACGATTGCATGGAATACCTTCATCAATTATGTCAGACAGAGATCCAAGGTTTACTTCTAGATTTTGGAGAGCTCTACAGAAAGCTTTTGGGACGAAGTTGCACTTAAGTACAACATATCACCCACAGACTGATGGACAGACAGAACGAACAATTCGTACCTTGGAAGATATGTTGAGATCTTGCATAATGGACCAACAGGGTAACTGGGACAAATACTTGCCATTGATTGAGTTTGCTTATAACAACAGTTATCAACAGAGTATTGGAATGGCACCATATGAGGCCCTCTACGGAAGAAAGTGTCAATCACCATTATGCTGGTATGACAAAGAGGAAGGCAGGATTTTGGGGCCGGACTTGGTACAAGAAACTACCGAATGGATTAAGCACATTCGAGAGAAGATTCAAACTGCCCAAAGTCGACAAAAGAGCTATGCAGATATTAGGCGTAGGCCCTTAGAATTTAACGAAGGTGACCATATTTTCTTAAGAGTGACACCTACGACTGGAATAGGTAGAGCTCTTAGGACTAAGAAATTGAATCCACGATACTTAGGTCCTTTTCAAATTCTTAAAAGAGTCGGTCCAGTAGCATATCGAGTAGCTCTCCCTCCTTATTTGTCAAACCTTCATGATGTTTTTCATATTTCACAACTCAAAAAGTATAATCCCGATGAAAGCCACATTTTACAACCAGAGACAGTACAGCTGCGAGCCGACTTGACATATCAAACCCTACCAGTCATGATTGTGGAACGAAGTGACAAACAGCTTAGAGACAAGACAGTATCATTGGTTAAGGTAGCATGTGGACAAACTGGAACTGAAGAGTACACATGGGAGCTGAAAGACAAGATGAGAACAGAATACCCATTTCTCTTTTCAGGTAATTGAAATTTTGAGGACAAAATTTTCTTTTAGGAGAGTAGAATGTAACGGCCTAGCCCCGAAGAAACGGCGCTTTTTCGGGATCAAACGGAATTTTTACAGAACTTTTAGGAATTTCTATGCATATAAGCACCTCCACTGCACAGGTGCTGCGTCATCAAGCTGCTGAGTCAGCAGCTTGATTGCACAGGACACCTCTCCTAATCTAAGTAGGCACGTCGTGAAGAGTTGCATTTTTGAGCCACTTCGGGCCCGAATTTCAAAATTCTGATTTCCGTGGTTAGTCTCTATGTGACGAGCCGATCACGAATTTCGAGATAAAAATTATATTAATATAATATTCAGATATTATTATTTTATTCAGAATATTATATTATTATATTCTCTACTGTGATTAATGTTGATCTATGTTTAGTAATATAATAACTGAGCTTGATATCTACCGGTAACGGATAATACCGGCATTCTTAGATGAACTTAGCACTGCTAATGCTTCATCATTTATCTTTTATTCTTATGATTATCCAGTTACTAGTGTCATTTACACTAAGTAACTTAATGTTTATCCATTAGTAGTGTAATTACTTAAGTTCTAATACATCTAGCTTTAGTAATTATCCTTTTCTGAGATATTTTGACAAGTAACTTTTGAATAATCATCATCCAAAAGCCACGGCCTCCCATGGACAGCTTGGCTATCATTTTTGTTCTTGGAAAAGCTTAGAACACCATGAAAGAAAACCATGAAGCTTCCATGAACACCTGAGCTACTTTCTCCGTTCTTTCTCAAACCGAAACCCCTATCAAAAATCTAATCTTACCAAAGTGTTCACCTCTTCCTCCTCTTCATTTCTATGTCACTTTTCATGTAGTAAATCAAGGTATGAAGGCTGCTCCTCCTCCTTGAAGATTCGGCCATGGTGGTTCCTTAAGTTAATGATGTTTTCTTCATGTTTTCTCTTAGGATCTCTTATTCAATCACCAAAAGCTCCAAGAAAACGTGATTTCTAGTTACCTTAAGGTGAGGAAAACCTTCTTTTCATCATCATGAAGCTTCAGCCTTCATGGTTCATAAGATTCTAAAGTTGTTTTTGATGTTAAAATAGGCGTACAAGTGCTTCTAGAAGCTTGTTTTTAGTGCAATCTTGGACAGTAGCAAAGGAGGTAAGGTTTGGTAAATTAATCAATGATTGGCTGTGTTCTTGAAGTGTTAAACCAGATCTTGTTGCTTGAGATTTGATTTTGGGTGTTTGTGTGATGGTTTGATCATGGAAACTTGTTGTTTAATGCTTGAAAATCATGTTTATGATGGTTTTGAAGTGGCTGTTGGTGCTGCTGGAAAATGTGACATTCCATCCATGAAAATCATGATTTTTGATGCTTATTTGATGTGTATTTGATGGCTGAAAAGTTTCTCTTTGGTTTGATAAAAACCGGGTTCAAATCAGTTTCCGAAAAGATTGAAAAACTAGCTGAAAATCAAGCAGAAATCTGATAAACTTTTGGAGAAAAAAAATGTTTTTGGTTTTTGAAAAAACATGAAAACGTGTATTCAAGGAGTTTTGGGGTCAAAATGCAATTATTAAAAAGTTTGGGTTGAAAATTAATTAATCAAAAGTTGACGGGCTAAAGTGCAAATATTAAAAGTTATAGGGGTCAAAGTGCAATTTCCAAGAAGTCTGGGGGTCAAAATGCAATTTTTGAAAGTTAAATAAAATATTATTATTTTAATAATAAAATATTAATATATTATTTTATTAATAATATTACTTTAATAATAATATTATTTTATTAATAATAATAAAATATTGATAAAAAGACAGTTTTTCCTGAAAGCCTCAGGAAGGCAGATTTGATTCCAGAATTCTCTAATTTCCTTTACTAAACACCTAAGAAGAGGTATAAGAGAAGATATAGAGGTATATGAGGTAAAAAAACAAGATTTTGAAACCTGTGTTTAAGTTAAAAAGAAAAGGAGTTAAAAGTGATATAGCTGTGTACCTAACCTTACAGGGTAAACAGAAATTGTAAAATGAGCTTTCTGTGATGTTGTAAAGCTTGATTTATGATGATTGCTAAGTGATGGAGAGTATGGTTATATGTGAATTATGAGCCTTCGGGCAATGCTTGTGAATGTTGTGCGGGGACGCCCATATTGTGATGTTGCTTCCCAGACAGGCTGCGGTAGAGTAGTACCAGCCCTGCAAGCTGAATGCTTGGTAGAGGCCTGACTTGCATACCTACGGTATATTGAGACCTGAGCAAATACCAGCCCTGCAAGTCGAGAGCACTTGGTAGAGGGAATGCGGTACTTAATCTGGGATTAAGTTCTGGGAAGGCCTTATCTGACTTGGAGGGTCGGATTGCGTCGGGTACGGGTCGAAATCGACAAATGAGCTCATTACATGCAGTAGGGACAGACATGCATCATACTTGTTTGTGCATTATTTATTGCTTATCTTCTTGTGTTCTTGTTCTATTCCTTGTTTGTTTGAGCATAACTGTGTGATTGCATATTAATGTGTGAATGTGCATTTACTTCCTATTTTCTCTCTTGTTCATGTGTTAGTTTATGTTGCTGTTATGTACATATTACTCTATATTTATTTAAACTTCTATGACCACGGACATTATAAACGAACTTAACTGTAAACCCAGAACTTACTAAGAACTCCCCAGTTCTTACCCCTTACACCTCTACAGATGGACACGGGAGTCCTATTCTACGAGATTGATCCACCGTACATCCACGAGGACCCGGTGCGTGGCGAGTATTACATCTACTGTGCGGTACCTCGTATCCGTAGTTATGTAGTTCGTGGTAGACCTTTCCAGTACCCTATTAGGATGGCATACTTTAATCCTGATGCACCCTATGACTTTCCTTTATCTTGGTTACACCCCGGCGGACCTGGGATACCTCATCCTGAGGAGCAGATGCCACCTCTACCTGACTATCTGGTGCACGAAATTGTGATATCCAGGCTCGAACAATCCCTGGCAACGTGAGCAACTTGATACACGTAATCGTGATTACACTTTAATTATGTAAAATTCATGGCTCTTTCTTTCCCTGGCAATGGCGCCAAGAATATGGTGCCAATACCGTGGTTCACAACTTCGATACAACTAACCAGCAAGTGCACTGGGTCGTCCAAGTAATACCTTACGTGAGTAAGGGTCGAATCCCACGGAGATTGTTGGTATGAAGCAAGCTATGGTCACCTTGCAAATCTCAGTTAGGCTGATATAAATTGATAATGATGTTTTCGAATACTAAATAATAGAATAGGGATAGAAATACTTATGTAATTCATTGGTGAGAGTTTCAGATAAGCGAATGGAGATGCTTTTGTTCCTCTGAACCTCTGCTTTCCTGCTATCTTCATCCAATCAGTCTTACTCCTTTCCATGGCTGGCTTTATGCAAGGGAATCACCGTTGTCAGTGGCTACATCCCCTCCTCTCAGTGAAAAATATGCTCACATGCTCTGTCACAGCACGGCTAATCATCTGTCGGTTCTCGATCATGCTGGAATAGGATTCACCCTCCTTTTGCGTCTGTCACTAACGCCCAGCACCCACGAGTTTGAAGCTCGTCACAGTCATTCAATCATTGAGTCCTACTCGGAATACCACAGACAAGGTTTAGACTTTCTGGATTCTCTTGAATGCCGCCATCATTCTAGCTTACGCCACGAAGATTCTGGTTAGGAGATCTAAGAGATATTCATTCTAGCTTATTTCATGTAGAACGGAAGTGTTTGTCAAGCACGTGTTCATAGGGGAGAATGGTGATGAGCGTCACACATAATCATCACCTTCATCACGTTCTTGGGTGCGAATGGATATCTTAGAAGTGAAATAAGATGAATTGAATAGAAGACAGTAGTACTTTGCATTAATCTTTGAGGAACAGCAGAGCTCCACACCTTAATCTATGGAGTGTAGAAACTCTACCGTTGAGAATACATAAGTGAAAGGTCCAGGCATGGCCGAGATGGCCAGCCCCCAAACGTGATCTAAGATAGCATACAACTGATCAAAGATGGTTCAAAAGATACCTAATACAATAGTGAAAGGTCCTATTTATAATAAACTAGCTACTAGGGTTTACATGAGTAAGTAATTGATGCATAAATCCACTTCCTGGGCCCACTTGGTGTGTGTTTGGGCTGAGCTTAAGTGTTGCACGTGTAGAGGTCCTTCTTGTAGTTGAACGCCAACTTTTGTGCCAGTTTGGGCGTTCAACTCTGGTTTTGGCTCCTTTTCTGGTGTTGGACGCCAGATTTGGGTAGAAAGCTGGCATTGAAATACGTCATCTATTCTTGGCCAAAGTATGGACTATTATATATTGCTGGAAAGCCCTGGATGTCTACTTTCCAACGCAATTAAAAGCGCGCCATTTCGAGTTCTGTAGCTCTAGAAAATCCACTTTGAGTGTAGGGAGGTCAGAATCCAACAGCATCAGCAGTCCTTCTTCAACCTCTGAATCTAATTTCTGCTCAAGTCCCTCAATTTCAGCCAGAAAATACCTGAAATCACAGAAAAACACACAAACTCATAGTAAAGTCCAGAAATGTGAATTTAACATAAAAACTAATGAAAATATCCCTACAAGTAACTAGATCCTACTAAAAACATACTAAAAACAATGTCAAAAAGCGTATAAATTATCCGCTCATCACAACACCAAACATAAATTGTTGCTTGTCCCCAAGCAACTGAAAATCAAATAGGATAAAAAGAAGAGAATATACTACAAATTCCAAACTATCAATGAAACAGAGCTTCAATCATATGAGCGGGACTTATAGCTTTTTGCCTCTTGAATAGTTTTGGCATCCCACTTTATCCATTGAGGTTCAGAATGATTGGCATCTATAGGAACTCAGAGTTCAGATAGTGTTATTGACTCTCCTAGTTCAGTATGATGATTCTTGAACACAGCTTCTTTATGAGTCTTGGCCGTGGCCCTAAGCACTTTGTTTTCCAGTATTACCACCGGATACATAAATGCCACAGACACATAATTGGGTGAACCTTTCCAGATTGTGACTCAGCTTTGCTAAAGTCTCCAATTAGAGGTGTCCAGGGTTCTTAAGCGCACTCTTTTTTTGCTTTGGACCTTGACTTTAACCGCTCAGTCTCAAGTTTTCACTTGACACCTACACGCCACAAGCACATGATTAGGGACAGCTTGGTTTAGCCGCTTAGACCAGGATTTTATTCCTTTAGGTCCTCCTATCCATTGATGCTCAAAGCCTTGGGATCCTTTTTATTTGCCCTTGCCTTTTGGTTTTAAGGGTTATTGGCTTTTTGCTCTTGCCTCTTGGGTTTAAGAGCTTTGGCTTTTTCTGCTTACTTTTTCTTTTTTTTTCTATTTTTTTCGCCTATTTTTTTTTCTGCAAGCTTTGTTCTTTGCTGCTTTTTCTTGCTTCAAGAATCATTTTTATGATTTTTCAGATTATCAAATAACATGTCTCCTAGTCATCATTCTTTCAAGAGCCAACATATTTAACATTCTTAAACAACAACTTCAAAAGACATATGCACTGTTCAAGCATTCATTCAGAAAACAAGAAGCATTGTCACCACATCAATATAATTAAACTAAGTTCAAGGATAAATTCGAAACTCATGTACTTCTTGTTCTTTTGATTTAAAACATTTTTCATTTAAGAGAGGTGATGGATTCATAGGACATTCATAACTTTAAGACATAGTTACTTCTACTAATGATCATGTAATGAAGACACAAACATAGATAAGCACATAACATAGAAAACAAAAAACAGAAGAAACAAGAACAAGGAATGAATCCACCTTAGTGATGGTGGCGTTTCCTTCTTGAGGAACCAATGATGTCCTTGAGCTCTTCTATGTCTCTTCCTTGTCTTTGTTGCTCCTCCCTCATTGCTTTTTGATCTTCTCTTGTTTCATGGAGCATGATGGAGTGCTCTTGATGTTCCACCCTTAGTTGTCCCATATTGGAACTCAATTCTCCTAGGGAGGTGTTGATTTGCTCCCAATAATTTTATGGAGGAAAGTGCATTTGAGGCATCTCCGGGATCTCATGGAAATGAGCTTCTTGCGCCTCTTGAGCTCCATGACTGGGCTCTCTTGCTTGCTCCATCTTCTTCTTAGTGATGGGCTTGTCCTCTTTAATGAGGATATCTCCCTCTATGTCAATCCCAGCTAAATTGCATAGGTGGCAAATGAGATGAAGAAAGGCTAACCTTGCCATGGTGGAGGCCTTGTCAGCCACCTTGTAGAGTTCTTGAGGTATAATCTCATGAACTTCCACCTCTTCTCCAATCATGATGCTATGGATCATGATGGCCCGGTCTATAGTAACTTCAGACCGGTTGCTAGTGGGAATGATTGAGCATTGAATGAACTCCAACCATCCTCTAGCTACAGGCTTGAGGTCCAATCTTCTTAGTTGAACCGGCTTGCCTTTGGAGTCAATCTTCCATTGAGCTCCTTCTACACATATGTCCATAAGGACTTGGTCCAACCTTTGATTAAAGTTGACCCTTCTAGTGTAGGGGCGTTCATCTCCTTGCATCATAGGCAAGTTAAACGCCAACCTTACATTCTCCGGACTAAAATCTAAGTATTTCCCCCGAACCATTGTAACATAGTTTTTTGGATCCGGGTTCTTACTTTGATCATGGTTCTTGGTGATCCATGCATTGGCATAGAACTCTTGAACCATTAGGATACCGACTTGTTGGATGGGATTTGTTAGAATTTCCCAACCTCTTCTTTGAATTTCATGTCGGATCTCTGGATACTCATTTCTTTTGAGTTTGAAAGGGACCTCGGGGATCACCTTCTTCTTGGCCACAACATCATAGAAGTGGTCTTGATGGGCTTTGGAGATGAACCTTTCCATCTCCCATGACTCGGATGTGGAAGCTTTTGTCTTCCCTTTCCCCTTTCTAGAGGATTCTCCGGTCTTAGGTGCCATCAATGGTAATGGAAAAACAAAAAGCTTTTGCTTTTACCACACCAAACTTAGAATTTTTCTCGCCCTCGAGCAATAAAAGAAAGAATAGATGAAGAAGAAGAAGAAATGGAGGAGAGGGAGAAAGTGATGTGGTTCGACCAAGAAGGGTGTAGAGGGTTTGTATTGTGTGAATTTGAAGAAGAATGGAGGGCTTTATATAGGGAAGGGAGGGGGGTTAAGGTTCGGCCATATGGGTGGGTTTGGGTGGGAAATTGGTTTTGAATTTTTAAGGTAGGTGGAGTTTATGAGGTAGGTTTATGGGGAGGAGTGGATGGATATGAGTGGTGAGGAGGTGATGGGGAAGAGAGATTGAGGTGATTGGTGAAGGGTTTTTGGGGAAGAGTGTTTATGGGGTTGTGTGAAAGAGAGTGGTAAGAAGAAGTGAGTGGAGGTAGGTGTGGATCCTGTGGGGTCCACAGATCCTGAGTGGATCCTGTGGGGTCCACAGATCCTGAGTGGATCCTGTGGGGTTCACAGATCCTGAGGTGTTCAAGGATTTACATCCCTGCACCCATTAGGAATGTAAAAATGCCTTTGCACACACTCTGGGCGTTCAGCGCCAGGTTGGTGGCCATTTTGGGCGTTCAGCGCCCATTTGTGTGCCATTTCTGGCGTTGAACGCCAGAACCATGCCTGTTCTGGCGTTCAGCGCCTAGAAGCTGCCCATTTTGGGCATTCAGCGCCAGAACCATGCTCTGTTCTGGCGCTGAACGCCAGATAGATGTTCCTCCAGGGTGTGATTTTTCTTCTGCTGTTTTTGATTCCGTTTTCAATTTTTATATTTATTTTGTGACTCCACATGATCATGAACCTACAAAGACATATAACTAAGAAAAATATAGTTAGATAAATAAAAATTGGGTTGCCTCCCAACAAGTGCTTCTTTAATGTCAATAGCTTGACAGTGGGCTCTCATGGAGCCTCACAGATGTTCAGAGCATTGTTGAAACTCTCCAACACCAAACTTAGAGTTTGGATATGGGAGTTCAACACCAAACTTAGAGTTTGGTTGTGGCCTCCCAACACCAAACTTAGAGTTTGACTGTGGGGGCTCTGGTTGACTCTACTTTGAGAGAAGCTTTTTCTGCTTTCTCTCCATGGTTGCAGAGGGAGATCCTTGAGTTTTAAACACAAGGGAGTCCTCATTCCATTGAAGGACTATTTCACCTCTGTCAATATCAATCACAGCTCTTGCTGTGGCCAGGAAAGGTCTTCCTAGGATGATGGATTCATCCTCTTCCTTTCCAGTATCCAGGACTATGAAATCAGCAGGGATGTAAAGGCCTTCAACCTTTACTAACACGTCCTCTACTTGTCCATAAGCCTATTTTCTTGAACTGTCTGCCATCTCTAATGAGATTTTAGCAGCTTGCACCCCATAGATTCCCAGTTTCTCTATTACAGAGAGGGGCATGAGGTTTATCCCTGAACCAAGGTCACACAGAGCCTTAAAGATCATGGTGCCTATAGTACAAGGTATTATGAACTTTCCAGGATCCTGTCTCTTCTGAGGCAATGTCAGTTGATCCAGATCACTTAGTTCATTGACGAACAAGGGAAGTTCAACTTCCCAAGTATCAATGCCAAATAGTTTGGCATTCAGCTTCATGATTGCACCAAGAAACTTGGCTGTTTGCTCTTCAGTAACATCCTCATTCTCTTCAGAAGAGGAATACTCATCAGAGCTCATGAATGGCATAAGGAGGTTCAATGGAATCTCTATGATCTCTAGATGAGCCTCAGAGTCCTTTAGTTCCTCAGAGGGAAGCTCCTTATTGGTCATTGGACGTCCCAGGAGGTCTTCCTCCTTGGGATTCACGTCTTCCACTCCCCTTGTAGGTTCGGCCATGATGCTTATGTCAATAGCCTTGCACTCTCCTTTTGGATTCTCTTCTGTATTGCTTGGGAGAGTACTAGGAGGGATTTCAGTGATCCTTTTACTCAGCTGGCCCACTTGTGCTTCCAGATTTCTAATGGAAGACCTTGTTTCATTCATAAAACTCACAGTGGCCTTAGATAGATCAGAGACTAGATTTGTTAAATTAGAAGCATTTTGTTCAGAGTTCTCTGTCTATTGCTGAGTGGATGATGGGAAAGGTTTATTATTGTTAAACCTGTTTCTTCCACCATTATTAAAGCCTTGTTGAGGCCTTTGATCCTTCCATGAGAAATTTGGATGATTTCTCCATGATGAGTTATAGGTGTTTCCATAAGGTTCACCTAAGTAATTCACCTCTGCTATTGCAGGGTTCTCAAGATCATAAGCTTCTTCTTCATAAGAAGCCTCTTGAGTACTGTTGGATGCAGCTTGCATTCCATGCAGACTCTGAGAGATCATATTGACTTACTGAGTCAATATTTGGTTCTGAGCCAATATGGCATTCAGAGTATCAACTTCAAGAACTCCCTTCTTCATAGGCGTCCCATTACTCACAGGATTCCTTTCAGAAGTGTACATGAACTGGTTATTAGCAACCATATCAATGAGTTCTTGAGATTCTGCAGGCGTTTTCTTTAGGTGAATGGATCCACCTGCAGAAGTGTCCAGTGACATCTTTGATAGCTCAGATAAACCATCATAGAATATATCCAGGATGGTCCATTCTGAAAGCATGTCAGAAGGACACTTTTTGGTCAACTGTTTGTATCTCTCCCAAGCTTCATAGAGGGATTCACCTTCTTTCTGTCTGAAGGTTTGAACATCAGCTCTAAGCTTGCTCAGCTTTTGAGGAGGAAAGTACTTGGCTAAGAAAGCCGTGACCAGCTTATCCCAAGAGTTCAGGCTGTCTTTGGGTTGAGAATCCAACCATAATCTAGCTCTGTCACTTACAGCAAAAGGGAAAAGCATGAGCCTGTAGACTTTAGGATCTACTCCATTAGTCTTAACAGTATCACATATCTGCAAGAATTCAGTTAAGAACTGAAAAGGATCTTCGGATGGAAGTCCATGAAACTTGCAGTTCTGCTGCATCAGAGAAACTAATTGAGGTTTCAGCTCAAAGTTGTTTGCTCCAATGGCAGGAATGGAGATGCTTCTTCCATGTAAATTGAAATTAGGTGCAGTAAAGTCACCAAGCATCTTCCTTACGTTATTATTATTTTCGGCTGCCATCTCCTCTTCCTGTTCGAAAATTTCTGAAAGGTTATCTCTGGATTGTTGTATTTTAGCTTCTCTTAATTTTTTCTTTAGAGTCCTTTCAGGTTCTGGATCTGCTTCCACAAGAATGTTCTTATCCTTGCTCCTGCTCATATGACAAAGAAGAGGGCACAGAAAAATAATAATAATGATAATATGGATCCTTTATACCACAATATATGGATCCCTGTGTGAGTAGAAGAAGAGGGGGAGACAAAGAATGTAATATAATGGAAGAAACACAACTGTGAGGATGGCAGAGATGTGAGATGAGATGTTAGTAGATGAATAAATAAATAGAATAAGATGAGAGAGAAGGAATTTTCAAAAATAGTTTTTGAAAAAGAGTTAGTGATTTTTGAAAATAGTTTTTGAAAAATGTTAGTAATTTTCGAAAGTTAAGATTTAAAAATTAAAAATTAAAATAATTAATAAATTGAAAAGAAATTTTGAAAAAGGGGGAAGATATTTTTCGAAAATGAGGGAGAGAGAGTTAGTTAGGTAGTTTTGAAAAAGTTAAGACACAAACAAAAAGTTAGTTAGTTAGTTGAAACAAATTTTGAAAAGATAAGAAGTTAGGAGGTTAGAAAAGATATTTTGAAATTAGATTTTTGAAAAAGATAAGATGAGAAGCTATTTTTGAAAAGATATGATAGAAATTAGTTTTTGAAAAAAAGATTTGATTTTTTTTAAAATCACAATTAATGACTTGATTCATAAGAAATCACAAGATATGATTCTAGAACTTAAAGTTTGAATCTTTCTTAACAAGCAAGTAACAAACTTCAAATTTTTGAATCAAAACATTAATTGATTATGTTATTTTTGAAAATTTGATATAAAAATAAGAAAAAGATTTTTGAAAAATATTTTTGGAATTTTCGAAAATAACTAAGAATTTTGAAAAAGATTTGATTTTTGAAAAAGATTTTGAAAAAGATAAGATTTTCAAATTGAAAATTTGATTTGACTCATAAGAAACAACTTGATTTTAAAAAATTTTTGAAAAAGTCAATCCAAATTTTCGAATTTGAGGAGAGAAAAAGGGGAAGAAATTTTTTTTTATTTTTGAATTTTTATGATGCAAGAGAAAAACACTAAAAAGATGCAATGTATGAAATTTTTAGATCAAAACAATGAATGCATGCAAGAATGCTATGAATGTCAAGATGAACATCATAGACATAATTTTGAAAATTTTTTTTTAATGCAAAGAAAACATGCAAGACACCAAACTTAGAATTCTTTAATGCTTAGACACTAAGAATTCAAGAATGCATATGAAAAACAATAAAAAACACAAAACAAAAAATCATCAAGATCAAACAAGAAGACTTACCATGAACAACTTGAAGATCATGAAGAACACTATGAATGCATGAAATTTTCAAAAAATGCAAGATGCACATGCAATTGACACCAAACTTATGATATGACTCAAGACTCAAACAAGAAACACAAAAATATTTTTGATTCTTATGATTTTCTAATTTTTTGGGATTTTTCGAAAATTATTTGTAAAAGAAAAAATAAGGATTCCAAAATTTTTAATATAAATTCCAGGAATCTTGCATTCTTAGTCTAAAGCTTCAGTCCAGGAATTAGACATGGCTCACTAGCCAGCCAAGCTTTCAATGAAAGCTCCGGTCCAAAACACTAGACATGGCCAATGGCCAGCCAAGCTTCAGCAGGTAATTCAGACATGACACGCCTGACATACTCATTCCCAAAGGAATTAGACATGGCTTTACAGCCAGCCAGGCTTTACATGCTTCATGAAACACTAGAATTCATTCTTAAGAATTTTGAATAAAATTTTTGAAAACATTTTTATATTTTTCGAAAACAGATGAGAAATTTTTGAAAGATTTTTTTTTTTTGAAAAATTTTTGAAAAGAAAACAAAAAGAAAATTACCTAATCTGAGCAACAGGATGAACCGTCAGTTGTCCATACTCGAACAATCCCCGGCAACGGCGCCAAAAACTTGGTGCCAATACCATGGTTCACAACTTCGATACAACTAACCAGCAAGTGCACTGGGTCGTCCAAGTAATACCTTACGTGAGTAAGGGTCGAATCCCACGGAGATTGTTGGTATGAAGCAAGCTATGGTCACCTTGCAAATCTCAGTTAGGCAGATATAAATTGATAATGATGTTTTCGAATACTAAATAATAGAATAGGGATAGAGATACTTATGTAATTCATTGGTGAGAGTTTCAGATAAGCGAATGGAGATGCTTTTGTTCCTCTGAACCTCTGCTTTCCTGCTATCTTCATCCAATCAGTCTTACTCCTTTCCATGGCTGGCTTTATGCAAGGGCATCACCGTTGTCAGTGGCTACATCCCCTCCTCAAGTGAAAAATATGCTCACATGCTCTGTCACAGCACGGCTACTCATCTGTCAGTTCTCGATCATGCTGGAATAGGATTCACCCTCCTTTTGCGTCTGTCACTAACGCCCAGCACTCGCGAGTTTGAAGCTCGTCACAGTCATTCAATCATTGAATCCTACTCGGAATACCACAGACAAGGTTTAGACTTTCCGGATTCTCTTGAATGCCGCCATCATTCTAGCTTACGCCACGAAGATTCTGGTTAGGAGATCTAAGAGATATTCATTCTAGCTTATTTCATGTAGAACGGAAGTGTTTGTTAAGCACGTGTTCATAGGGAAGAATGGTGATGAGCGTCACACATAATCATCACCTTCATCATGTTCTTGGGTGCGAATAGATATCTTAGAAGCGAAATAAGATGAATTGAATAGAAGACAGTAGTACTTTGCATTAATCTTTGAGGAACAGCAAAGCTCCACACCTTAATCTATGGAGTATAGAAACTCTACCATTGAGAATATATAAGTGAAAGGTCCAGGCATGGCCGAGATGGCCAGCCCCCAAACGTGATCTAAGATAGCATACAACTGATCAAAGATGATTCAAAAGATACCTAATACAATAGTAAAAGGTCCTATTTATAATAAACTAGCTACTAGGGTTTACATGAGTAAGTAATTGATGCATAAATCCACTTTCTGGGCCCACTTGGTGTGTGTTTGGGCTGAGCTTAAGTGTTGCACGTGTAGAGGTCCTTCTTGGAGTTGAACGCCAGCTTTTGTGCCAGTTTGGGCGTTCAACTCTGGTTTTGGCTCCTTTTCTGGTGCTGGACGCCAGATTTGGGTAGAAAGCTGGCATTGAACGCCAGTTTACGTCGTCTATTCTTGGCCAAAGTATGGACTATTATATATTGCTGGAAAGCCCTGGATGTCTACTTTCTAACGCAATTGGAAGCGCGCCATTTCGAGTTCTGTAGCTCCAGAAAATCTATTTTGAGTGCAGGGAGGTAAGAATCCAACAGCATCAGCAGTCCTTCTTCAACCTCTGAATCTGATTTCTGCTCAAGTCCCTCAATTTCAGCCAGAAAATACCTGAAATCACAGAAAAACACACAAACTCATAGTAAAGTCCAGAAATGTGAATTTAACATAAAAACTAATGAAAACATCCCTACAAGTAACTAGATCCTACTAAAAACATACTAAAAACAATGTCAAAAAGCGTATAAATTATCCGCTCATCACTATCCTCCTCCACCTGAACCTCCTCTACCTGATGAGCCTATACCTGTCCAGCGTATCCATGAGGCACCTCCTGCACCTTTTGTCCTTGATGAGTGGGGTGTTCCTGTGTTGCCACCCGAGCTTGATCCTTTACCTGAGCCGATCGAGCCTCCTGTCTTTTATGAGCAGCAGGGACATGAGTATGATCAGATCATGGAGGCGCCATCTCCTTCTCCCGACTGTATTTTGTTTGGTAGCTATCCTTTTATGGTTCCTGTGGCCAGCAGTGGTTCCTCTGCTATCACTCCAGCAGAAGAAGAGGACGAGGAAGAAGAAGATCCAGAGGAAGATCCTAACTTCATAGTTATCTCCTCTAACAGCGATGACGATGAGCCAGGCGAGGCGCTAGCAGGCGAGCATCACCATTCGCCCGGTGATTTTCCGCGAGGTACTCTGGACCAGGATTGAGGAGACTTTTTGAGACGCCTAGTCTAACTTCAGTATATTAGAGTGTCTCCCTCACTTTTGTTAGCATGATTAGAGGGAATAGGCATATCATAGAGTTAGGCTAGCCTAGGTGCCAGCTTAGGGGCTTTTGGTTAGGCCAGGCCCTGGGGCGTCTTATGTACATATATGTATAACTATATGAGTCACTGACTTAGGGGTGCTGTACTATAGCTCTATGCTTATATAACTGAGCCACTTCTGTAACATGATGTATGTTATAGTGTGTTGTTCCATATTCTGTTATCTTTTGTCTTATGTATGTGAATGTTTAATTATCCCTTGATATATGGAAGGTATGCGACTCTAAATTATTCTTGTTAAAAAAAAATTTACTTGTAAAATTCGCGGGGTTTTAACGACGTACAGGCTTATATTTATTAATTAATAATACAAAAAGGAAAAACAAGTTGGTAACATTCGACTTCTAGTGTGATCTAGACATGCTAGAAGTTGGGTCGTTACATGTTAGACATGGAAGAAGAGGCCAACACATCAATCATCCTACGAAGGCCATTCCTAGCTACTGTTGGAGCCATCATTGATGTGAAAAAAGGGGAACTAGTCTTGAGATTGCATGAAGAGAAGATGGTCTTCAACGTCTTTAAGGCAATGAGTTACCCCAAGGAGTCCGTAGGAGAATGCATAATGGTAGACACCATAAAACAGATAGTTCAAGGGGTTTTGGAAGAAGAACAATATGAAGGAACTATGGGGCTGGAACAACAAGCCTCAAGTGGAGAACTATCACAAGGAATCATGAAGAATTCAAGCATGCCAACCACCACAGACAACAAAGAAGCAAAGGCACCAAAACTAGAGCCGAAAACTTTACCACCCAGCTCGAAATATGCATATTTGGGTGCCAACAACACCCACCTAGTGATCATAAATTCAAGTTTGAGTAAGGAGCAAGAGGAGGAGCTTATCCAAGTGCTGAGACAACACAAGGATGCCATAGGCTGGACACTTGTAGATTTAAAAGGGATCAGTCCTTCAATGTGCATGCACAAGATCTTACTTGAGGAAGATGCCAAACCTTCAAGGCAACAACAAAGGAGGCTGAATCCAACTATGAATGAAGTGGTTCAAAAATAAGTGTTGAAGTTATGGCAAGCAGGGGTGATTTACCCCATCTCAGACAGCCCTTGGGTAAGCCCGATGCAAGTAGTCCCAAAGACGGGAGGGATCACTATTGTACCAAATGAGAAGAATGAGCTGATACCTACAAGAACGGTGACCGGGTGGCGCATGTGCATTGACTATAGGTAGCTTAATGAAGACACCAGGAAGGATCATTTTCCCTTACCTTTCATGGATCAGATGCTCGAGAGATTTGCAGGACATGAGTATTATTGCTTCCTAGATGGGTATTCGGGCTACAATCAAATTGTTGTAAACCCCAAGGACCAGGAAAAAACTTCATTTACTTGTCCATATGGTGTTTTTGCTTATAAGAGAATGCCCTTTGGATTGTGCAATGCACCTGCAACATTCCAAAGGTGCATGCTCTCCATCTTTTCGGACATGGTTGAGAAGTTCATAGAAGTATTCATGGACGACTTTTCTGTGTGGAAACTCATATTCTGATTGCCTATGTCATCTTGTCCTGGTGCTAAAAAGGTGCCAAGAAGCCAACCTGGTTTTGAACTGGGAGAAGTGCCATTTTATGGTAACTGAGGGGGTGGTTCTTGGCCACAAGATTTCAAAAAATAGCATAGAAGTAGACAAGGCAAAGGTGGAAGTAATTGAGAAACTACCTCCACCTTGCAATGTCAAGGCAATCAGAAGCTTTTTGGGACATGCTGGGTTCTATAGAAGGTTCATCAAGGACTTTTCAAAGATTGCAAAACCACTTAGCAACCTACTTGTCTCAAATACTCCCTTTGTTTTTGATAGAGAGTGCATGGTAGCCTTTGATGAGCTTAAGAAGAGACTCTCCTCTGCACCTATTATAGCACCACCTAGCTGGAATCTTTCTTTTGAATTAATGTGTGATGCATCTGATTTTGCTGTTGGTGCCGTTCAAGGAAAGAGGAAAGACAAGCTAGTACATGTTATTTACTATGCTAGGAATGTCCTTAATGAGAATCAAAGGAACTACACCACAACAGAGAAAGAACTTTTAGCCATAGTCTTTGCTTTTGATAAATTTAGATCATATCTTATTGGCTCTAAAGTAATTGTATTCACTGATCATACAGCACTCAAATACTTGCTTACCAAATAAAAATCTAAGCCTAGATTAATAAGATGGATTCTGCTACTACAAGAATTTGACATTGAGATTGAAGATAGGAGCGGAGCAGAGAATAAGGTAGCTGACCACCTCTCAAGGATTCCACAAAAAGAAGAAGAGACACACCAAGTTGCAGTAAATGAAAGCTTTCCTGATGAGCAGTTGATGATGATCCAGGTAGCCCCTTGGTTTGCAGACATAGCTAACTTCAAGGCTATTGGGGAACTACCAACCAATATCAACAAACACATGAGGAAAAAGCTAATCAAGGATGTCAAACACTACATCTGGGATGACCCCTATTTGTTCAAGCAGTGTGCTGATGGAATCTTGAGAAGGTGTGTCTCCCATAAAGAAGGTTAGGAAGTGCTGTGGCAGTGCCATGAATCCACATATGGAGGCCACTTCAGTGGAGAAAGAACAGCAGCAAGAGTGCTTCAATCTGGATTTTACTGGCCAACAATGTTCAAGGATGCTAAAGAATTGGTGTCAAGATGTTATGAGTGCCAAAGAGCTGGTAATCTAACCAAAAGAAATGAGATTCCACAGTAATTCATACTAGAGCTTGAACTATTTGATGTATGGGGAATTGACTTTATGGGACCCTTGCCAACCTCCTACTCAAATAGTTACGTATTGGTGGCTGTTGATTATGTCTCAAGATGGGTAGAAGCCATAGCCACTGCAAAAAATGACAACAAGGTTGTGATAAGCTTCTTAAGAAGGAATATCTTCAGCAGATTTGGAGTTCCTAGAGCCCTCATTAGTGATGGAGGGACACACTTCTGCAACAAACAACTTGAGACACTCCTTCTCAGGTATGGTGTCAAGCACAAGGTGGCAACTCCGTACCATCCACAGACCAATGGGCAAGCTGAGATTTTAAACAGAGAACTCAAAAGAATTCTTGAAAAAACTATTGGAAGCTCAGGAAAGGATTGGTCTAAGAAGCTGGATGATGCATTATGGGCCTACAGGACAGCCTACAAGACACCAATTGGAATGTCCCCATACCAACTAGTATATGGCAAGGCTTGTCACTTACCAGTTGAGCTTGAGCATAGAGAGTTTTGGGCTCTAAAAATGCTAAACTATGATAAGCAAGCTGCTGGAGAAAGATGATCAATGCAGCTAAATGAGCTGGAGGAATTTAGAAATCAAGCATATGAGAATGCAAAAATCTACAAAGAGGACACAAAAAGGTGGCATGATCAAAAGATAGCAAGAAGGGAGTTCACTGAAGGACAAAAGGTGCTGCTGTACAACTCGAGACTCAAGTTCTTCCTTGGGAAACTTAAGTCTCGATGGTCAGGACCCTTCACGATACTCAAGGTGTTTCCCTATGGTCCTACGTGCATTCGGAAGAAAAGATAATTGAACAGAAAGTCACATGGGAGCGTGGCTACAGGCATGCCTTAGGCACCAACGCGTTCACGCGAACGCGTCCTTGACACGTCCACGTCAATTGCAAAATCAGCCTTCCACGCGTACGCGTCACCCTACAAATCGGCGTAAAGAGGTGTTAGGCCGAAAGTTGTGCTGGCCTGATACGGGCACTGTGCCCAAGGCACAAAATCACCCACGCGTACGTGTCAGGGACACGTACACGTCATGTTCCCTTTATGGCCAGCCACGCATACGCGTGGGCGACGCTTACGCGTCGCATGGCTAGTTCCGTTTACGCACGTCCGCGTGATGGACACGTACGCGTCGCGCCCCGTTTTTACATTCTTACTTCTTTCTTCATTCTTTCTTACTTTCTTTTTCTTCATGTCTTTAACTTCCCGTCCTTCTTTTCACTTTCATTCTATTTTACTTAATTTATCTGCATACTTTCATTCATTGCACTTTAATTTTGTGCATATTTTTATTTTCTTTTCTAAATTTATTATTTTTCCATTGGTGTTAAATTTTCTTATTCAACTATTACATCTTTTCTCGCATCACTCTGGCGCTTCATGACTTGTTCTGTTCTGATTGGGTGATTTTATTTCAGTCAATGCTATTCTTTTATGATACTTGCTTTCCATTTTTATTGATATGCACTTCTACTATCTTGTATTACCCACACTGTCTTCCTCTTTGTTGCAACTTTTGCACTATTGATATGCCATGTGCTTCTACTATTTTCTCACTGCATGTTGTAGCTACCATGTAATTGAGACTCTTATTATTTGGCATAACCCACTCATATTTTATTTGTTTTCTATCTTTATTCTTGGGTTACTCTTCTTCTTTTTCCTCTTCTTTCAGGATAGCCACCGGAAAAGGAAAGGAAAAGAACTTCTATATGGGGCGACAGACAAGTCCATCTACACAATCTTTGGAGAAAAGAATCAGTTATAACCACCCGTCCACCTGCACATCTCAGCATGCACCGAGGACGGTGCAATCTTTAAGTGTGGGGAGGTCAATACCGACTTCCGTGGGTTAGTTACCTTCTTCTCAACACCAATATTTTATTTTCTTTGTTTGTTCATTGTTGCATTGGCATGTTTGATTGCATATTTGTTTGATTTTGTGCATATTTTACCACTTGGTTAAAGTGATATTTTCTTTTTCAAGAAACTTTTTATAACATTTCACTAATTTGATTTAAAATTTTTGATACACTTGTTTGAAGAAATATTATACTGGAACATGGTTTTGAGCTCGAACACACAAAACCTGTGAGATTTTGAGCCTATTTGATTGGTTACATCTTATCAACCAATATTTTATTTATTTGGTGTGTGTTTTTCTCTCTAAAATTGTGATCTTTGTCTTGTTTGATTCTATATTTCCATGGTTTGATGTATGCATGCACTTATATGATTGAGGCCTTTGTTTCACTGAGCTTACATACCCATATGGCCTTACCTTTCATTATCCCATGCAAACCAATTTTGAACCTATTATACCCCTTTGTTCTTTACTTTAGCACATCATTAACTCTAATCAGAAAATAATAATGTCCTTAATTTGAATCCTTGGTTAGCTTAGACTAGTGAGAGTGCTCATGAATTAAGAATTGAGTATGTTAGAATTTTCTGAAAATGTGAAAGAATGTTGAGAATATGTTCATGCATTCAATACCTTAATCATATGCCTTGAGAAAAACAAAAGAAAAAAAATTTAGTAAGAAAAAAAATTAAAAAAAATGAGAAAAAAAAAAAGAAAAAGAGCAAATAAATAAAAGAGGACAAAATACCCAAAAGTAAATGATAGCAATGCATATGATTTGTACTCAAATTCGAATGCATGAATATGTGGAAAACATGGTTAATGGATAGTTAGATGTTGTATTACGATTACATGGATTGTCTAAAGTTAGGTGGAAAGTTTATGTTAATTAAGGATTCAGATTTTAGCCCACTTGGCCAAATACAATCCTACCTTGACCTAACCCCATTACAACCCTTAAAAGACCTCTTGATATGTGTATCTGTGCATTAAATTTTTGTTGATTGTTAGATGAAGAGAAAGCCTTAGAAAGCAAAGTTAGTAGAGAATTGAGAGATCGAACCTTAAACACTTGAGTGATTAGAGTGTATACACTTCTGGTGAGGGTTCGATGCTCGATTCTTTGTTCCCGGCTTTCATGAGCTATTTTCTTATGCAAATTTACTTTTACTTTATTTTGTGATTTGAATTAGTGAAATCCAGTTCATATTTGTTCTTAAAAGATTTGTCTACTTTTCACCAAGTAGGTAAAAGCATTTTGCATTTAGCTGCATTCATACAGATAGTTTGCATTTCATACATTCTACCATTCATATTCACTCCTTTATAACTTCTCTTGAACTTAGCATGAGGACATGCTAATGTTTAAGTGTGGGGAGGTTGATAAACCACTATTTTACGGTTTATCTTATGCTCAATTGAGTGGATTTTATCAATCTTTCATACACTTATCCATACAAAATGCATGGTTTTACAATTTCCTTCTTGATTTTGTTTTATAATTGGAAACTTGCTTCCCAAGCCTTTAAATTACCAAATTTTAATTCTCCTTTACCAATCGATGTCTTGATATGTGTGTTAAGCGATTTCAGGGTTTATAGGGCAGGAATTGCTTAAAGGATGGAAAGGAAGCATGCAAAAGTGGAAGGAATACAAGAAGCTGAAGGAACTGCAAAGTTGTCCAGCCTGACCGCTTTGCACTCAAACGGTCATAACTTGAGCTACAGAGGTCCAAATGATGCGGTTCCAATTGCGTTGGAAAGCTAACATCCAGGGCTTCGAAATGATATATAATTTTCTACTGTTTCCTAGACTATAAGTGACGCGAACGTGTTATTAACGCGGATGCATCGCAGTGACAAAAAACCAGCGTGGCAGATTTCGCAACCAACGATTTTTGGGCTGTTTCTGGCCCAATTTTTGGCCCAGAAAACACAGATTAGAGGCTATAAAGTGGGGGAATCCACTCATTCATCAATCATACTTTCATATTCACAATTTTATGTTTTAGATGTAGTTTCTAGAGAGAGAGGCTCTCTCCTCTCTCCTAGGATTTAGGATTAGGATTTCTCTTACATTTTAGAATTAGGATTCCTTCGTTTTCTTCATTCGAGGTTCAATGTTCCTTTAATTTATGTTCTCTTCTACTTTTATTTATTTTATTACTTTAGTTTATTTATTTTCTCAAATTGGTTTATGGATTCCTATGTTTAATTTGATTTCTTTATTTAATATAATTTGAGGTATTTCAGATTTAAGATTTCTTTCTTTTATTTATGCTATTGCTGCTTCCAATCTAAAGGCATTTTTATTCGAGTAGATTTTCTCTGTTTTTGCTTTGGTTAAGTAATTGGTAACACTTGAGTTATCAGACTCAGCAGTTGATTGAAAATTGAGAATTGCTGATTGATTTGGATCGCTCTAAAGCTAGTCTTTCCATAGGAGTTGACTAGGACTTGAGGATCAAATTGATTGGTCCACTTGACTTTCCTTTATTTAGTAAGGGTTAACTAAGTGGGAGCAAAATCCAGTTCTCATCAAGTAAAAGTACAAACCCCTAAATTTTGTGTGGTCCACTTGACTTTTGTGTGGTCTAGAATTTCACAATTGAGTTCTCGTTGTAAGTATAGTTTCTAAACCAACAATAATCTTTTCATACAAAAATTTATTTGTCACTAGTACAAACCCCTAAATTTATAAACCGAAGTATTGAACCTCGGGTCGTTCTCCCTAGGAATTGCAATAGAGTGTCCTTGTTATTGGTTATGGAGTATGTTTTGGGGTTTTTGGGATACGATGCATGAAAAGTAAATGGAAATGAAAATAAACTAACAACTAGAAAGCTCTTGGCAAGGTTGTGAGAATTAGAAGTCCTATCCTAGTTATCCTCCTCAATTGTGACCACAATTACCCATTGCTACCACTTAGTTAACCTCTAACTATGGAGGAAAGTCAAGTGGATGAATCAACTTGATTCTACAAGTCCTAGCCAACTCCCAAGGGAAAGACTAGCTTTAGTGGTATCCAAATCAATTAGCAACTTCTAATTATCAATCAACAAGGGAATTAGATAACTCAAGCGTCACTAATTACTCTACCATAGCCAAGAGGAACAAAATCTACACTAAAATCCAACCAAGAATTTTATCAAACACTTAGAAGGCACAAAAGGAAAGCAAAGTAAATTGATAACAAGAATAAAATCTAACAACTACTCATTGCAAGGAATTAATAACAACAATCAAAGGAAATACAATTATTATGAATTACCTCTAATTGAATTAAAAGAGAAGAAAAGGAACAAGAGTAGATCTACAACAAAGTATAAAAGAAACACAAAAGAAATTACAACAAAATAATAGAGGAAGATGATTTCAACAACAAAGAATTAAGAAGCAAAAGTAGAGGGAAGCATGAATGAAAACCTAGATCTAAGAACTAATCCTAATCCTAATGCTAATCCTAGAGAGAAGTGAGAGCTTCTCTCTCTAAAACAAACCTAAACTAAACTAATGATCAAAAGTATGTAAAGTCTATTGATTCCCCTTCAATCCTTGGCTTAAATAGCATCAGAAATGAGTTGGATTGGGCCCACAAGGCTTCTAAAATCGCTGGCCACGGGTTGCATTATGTAAAGCATGTGCCACCATCGGCGCGTCCGTGCACTGTGCGCGTGCACGCCCCTATGTGCGAATGCAACTATGGCAAATCTTAGATCATTTCGAAGCCCCGGATGTTAGCTTTCCAACGCAACTAGAACCGCATCATTTGGACCTCTGTAGCTCAAGTTATGGTCGTTTAAGTTCGAAGAGGTCGGCTTGACAGCTTTTGCGATTCCTTCATTTCTTCATGAGTTCTCCATATTTACATGCTTTTCCTTCATTCCCTTGATCCAATCTTTGCCTCCTAAATCTGAAATCACTTAACAAACATATCAAGGCATCTAATGGAATCAAGGTGAATTAAAATTAAACAATTAAGGGTCTAAAAAGTATGTTTTCACTCTTAAGCACAATTAAAGGAGAATTTACAAAACCATGCTATTTCGTTGGATAAATGTGGGTAAAAGGTTATAAAATCCCCTAAATCAGGCACAGGATAAACCCTACAAATGGGGTTTATCAACCTCCCCACACTTAAACCAAGCATGTCCTCATGCTTAAACCAAGAGAGAAACAAGGGGTATCAATATTTATTCAATGAAGTCTAACTAAATGCAATCTACCTATATGCAACTATCTATATGAATGCAATTACTTGGTCAAAATACATCAATTCCCAAGAAGCATATACGCACAAGGGCTAAGGACTAGCAAGTCTAATCCACAATTGAATTGAGTTATTAAATATTTTTACAAACTTGCATGAAAAATGATGATTATAGGTGAAAACATGTAGTTGAGCATCAACCCTCACCGGATGTGTTTGCACTCTATTCGCTCAAGTGTTTAGGGTTGATTCTCTCAATTCTCTCCTAATCATGCTTTCCAATATTTGTTTTTCTTCTAACAATTGACATTTATTTCATGCATGCATACAAGTATCATGAGGTCTTTTCATTGGTTGTAATGGGGCTAGGGTCAAGGTAGGATGCATATATGGTTAAGTGAGCTTGAAATTTGAATCTTTGATAAGCTTAGACTTCCCACCTAGCCTATGACATCCTATACAATTGAAAACTAACCTAACTACCCATTTTTCTCACTTTCTTTTTCAACATACTCATGCATTTTATTTTCTTGATGACAACACATATGCATTGACTCTTATTGACTTTACTTTGGGGCATTTTGTCCCCTTTTTATTTCTTTTCTTTTTTTTTCTTTTTCTTTCTTTTTCTATTTTTTTTATTTTCTTTTCCATACTCTTATTTTTGTTTCTTGTTCTTTTTCTTTTGTTTTTCTCATTTTTTTTTCTTTCTTTCAAACTATATACAAGAACATCAATGCATAAGGTCTATACATTTTAATTAACACATGAGCATGTACCCAATTCCCAATATTTGTAACAAAAATACAAAACTACCCTTTTATTCACCCAATGTCCCAAGATTTTCCACACTTAAATGACACACACTCTAGCCTAAGCTAATCAAAGATCCAAATAAGGACATTTATTATTTTCCACTTTAAGGCTTGTAATGTGCTAAATTTACAACAAGTGGGTTAATCATAGGCTCAAAGTAGCTAACAATGGGAGATAAAAGGTAAGGCTATTTGGGTAAGTGAGCTAATGAAATAATGGCCTCAATCATATACATGCATTAATACAAGGAATAACGGACATATAGAATTAAACAAATCAAAGATCACAATCATAGGAAGAGAACAATTTCACACAAGAAGGAAAAATAAGTGGTTGTAAAATGTAACCACAGAATTAGGCTCAAAACTCACTTGCTTGTGGTCTTGGCTCAAAAACCATGTTCCAAAATAAATTCTTTCAAGCAAGTTCAATAAAACTTGTCAAATTGGTAGGTTGCCCTGAAAACACAATTCCTTGGAAAAGAAATCATCACTCTAACCAAGTAGTCCTAGCATAAAAAGAAGTGATAAAAATATGTACAAATTCTAACTATCATGCAAACTAAGAGAGCTAAGAATTGGTGTTAGACAAGAAAATTGTTACCCATGGAGATCGGTCGGACGACCTCCCCACACTTGAAGATTGCACCGTCCTCGGTGCATGCAAAGAAGAGCAAGGTGGATGGGTTGCTACAATTGATGAGCTTCTTCAAAAGGTTGTGCGGATGACTTGTTTGTTGCCCCATTTCGAAACTTTTCCTTTTTCTCCTTCTTGGAGGCCAACCTAAAGGAAGAGAAAAAAGAAAGAAAATTAAGCCTATAATAAAGATATCAAAGCAAAGAGAATATATAAAACTAGTTATTACAGACGGATATTTCCGACGGATTTTACCCCACGAAAATACAAACGGAATTCCAGAGGGATTTTTTGTCGGAAAACAAAAAAAATGAATTAGTATAAATTACAGACAGAAAAAAAATCCGTCAATAATTCTGTCGGAAAAATTAATTTATTTTTGTGAAAAATAGTTACAGACAAAAAATCCGTCTGTAATTAAATAAACAGAATATTGTGATTTTATAAAATTAGTACAAACAGAAAATCTGTCTGTAATTTAAAATAATCCCTCAGAAATATTAAAATAAAGGATTGGTTAATGTTACTCTCAATCCCTCATTTCACTTTTTTTTATGTTTTCCTTGGATTACTGCCATGGCTTCTCTCTCTCCATCGAAGATTTGACGTCCTCCGCTGTCGCGCCACCGCCGCTGCTCGCGTCGCACAAGCTCCCTCCACCACCGCTCTCATCGCGTTTGCTCCCTTCATCACCATTGTTGCACGAGCTCTCTTCGTCGTGCTCTTGTCTTACAAGCTCCCTCTGCTGCCGATCTCATCGCTGCTTCTTCTCTCCTCGCCAGAGGTTTGTCATCGTCTCTTCTCATCACCGTTAGTTCAGGTAGGCCTTCGCCTCCTTCTCATCCCTAACCCTAACCCTTCCATTGTGACTCTGTTTTGATTTCATTATCCCTAGCCCTAGCCGTAGCACTAACCCTGTCCTTTCCCTATTTTGCTTGAAGTTGAAAATCAAAGAATACGATCCAGGAGAGCTCTTATGTTTGCAAATCAGCTGTTGTTGCTGCAGAGAACTGAGTTTCTAAATTCTAAGGTATGAATTTTGTATGTTCCTGTAATTTGTGAAATCTGAAACATAAAAATATCTATGATTGTGGTATAGAATGAAGTTTGTTTATGAAATATATATTTGAATTGCTAAGATTTTTTATCTGGAATTTGCATGTTCTTGTTCCTTCTAGTTCTTGTTATGACTTATGACTATTGATTTTGGCTCCTCCTTCCTGTTCTTGTCTGAATCTGCTGAATTGCTTTTTATCAAGTTTTTTAAATTTAGAGTTCTCTGCTGAATAGTTACATTAGTTCTTTGCTGAATTGCTTTTTATCAAAATTTAGAGTACAAAATAATAGTGAAAAAAAGACGAAATTTAGTTTTTTGTGGACTCTTGAATGATATATGTTGCATTATTTATTTTAGCTTCTGAGCATTTTTACCTATGCTCTGGCTGCAATTTTGATAGATTTTCTGATTTCCTTGTAGTGAAACATGATTGTGTGTTTGGTGCTGACATGGATTTAAATGAAATAACCTATGTATTAGGGGTATAAGAAGCTTCCTCTCCCCACTTAGTGCTAAATATCATTGTTGTTAAATGCATTTGAAGGATTTTTATTTTTATGGTTCTGTCTCTGAACTTTTGTTTCATATGTGCAAATATAATGCAGTGCCCCAATTTGAATGATAAATGTATTGAACTATATTACTATTCAGTAATTAATTAATTTATTGCAAATTGATATGAGGTTCTATATAAGAGGTTCTATATATAAAATTCTCTTCAAGTGCTAAATATCATTGTTATTCTTTTCTTTTTACTTAATGAATATACGAAGTTTGTGTTAGAAGCCCTTGAACTGTAGGATACCATAAAGAACTATAAGAGTCGTGACTCCACAGGATGGTTTGCTCTTAAATCTACATGTTCTTATCTTTCTTGGTACTGATACTAATTTTCTGCTTTGAAGATACTACATGTTTTTTGTTACAAATTCTATAGAGATTAGTTTTCTCACAATGATAACTACATGAAATATTGATTTATAACAGAATTTCTATGGTGGTGTATATTAAGGAAGCAACTACAAAGATTAGCTGCTATTGTCTTTCATGGGAAAAACTATGCTATAGTGATCTCCCCAACTGACTTGACACTACTGCCTTTACTATGTCATGAAAAGAATTAAATTCCTTGATCATAAAGATGCCATTCAAAGGACAGTTATTGCATCAATCCATCAGCCTAGTACTGAAGTTTTTCAATTCTTTGATAGTCTCTGTTTGTTCTCTGCTGGCAAAACAGTTTACATTGGACCTGCTTCTGCTGCAATTCAGGTTAATATACAACTAAGAACCAACTAACTAACTAGTTCATATTTTGAATGCCCATCATTTCTATAATACTATCATAAGAACATTCCTTGTCCTGCTCTTCAAAACCCCTCAGATCATATGCTAAAATGTATAAACAAGGACTTCGATCAGGTAATAAGCTTTCCAATGCCTCTTTTATTTTCTTTAACAATTCAGTTGTTCTAAATGAGATTTCCTCTGTCACTTGCATCTCTTTGGCTGCTAAAGTTGAAGAAAATCAAGTGCCTCTTCTCTTGGACCTTCAAGTACGTGTTTTTTTCTCCTTTATATCAGAAAACTCATAATGACGTTTCTAATAATGTAATTATTTGATCATGAATCATCATCAGGTTGAAGATGCAAAATATGTGTTTGAGTCAAAGACCATTCAGAGAATGGAGCTTCTAATTCTATCCACCTTGAATTGGAAGATGCACCCTGTGACCCCACTCTCAGCGATTGAAGAATAGGTGGATTTGACACAGCACATGCTGTAGCTAGGTAATTTTGTTATCGGTTCTTTTTTTTTTCTTTTTGGCTAATGAAAAATATTTCATGGATTTGAATTTTAGTGTGTAAGTTTGATTTAATTTTCAGGGCATATGATAGAGCTGTGATCATGTTCCGTGGCATTGATGTAGATATCAATTTCAATGTCAGCGATTGTGATGAAGATATAAAGCAAAATATATGTAATTGATTGACCAAATCTATGCACGCCTTTGCCAGAAGATATCCACATTGCTTCTTTATTGTTCCAAATCTGTTTCTGCTTATATGCAATAAAATCAATTTATTTCATTGCCTTGGCTTTTATTTCTTTTCCCAAAGTTTTCTTCTATTTTGTGTTGACGTACTATGTGAATGTGAATGGTTTAGTCCGTTTTAACTTTTTAGTTGATTCTCGTGCTTGCTCATATTTTTGGATTATCATAGTCGTGCCTTTCCTCCGAGTCTCGTGCTTCTGTGTAAATATTTTTGCCTTGTTCATGTTGTTCTCAATCTTTGTCAGGTCCCACGAGGAAAAACGATCTGCTTATGCACCCCAATTCGGAGTGAGGTATGATGAAGTTTATAGAATAGAGAAATGCTGGCGTAAGAAAGGAATACAAGTAAGATACTAGGAAATCCTTGTAATTAATTAATTTGATAGAGAGATAGGATTATGAAAGGTACATATTGCCTTGGACTTTCCTATAAAGACTTTAACCACCTCTTAAACCACTTTGATTTGATGCCTTTACAGTTATTACTATGTATGAGATTCTTAAGTTGATATAATTTTGCTTCTTGCTTCATCAATTTTGCAGAGTTTGCTTGCCTCTTGTGTCGCAAGGTGTTGAGCGTCCCTGTGACAACTCCATGTGACCACAACCTTTTCTGGAAAAATCTTTATCAGAAAGAGGAGAAGCGAAGGTGGGCGCACCTTGCGAGCACAGAAGAATGTTATGAAATGCCCTTCATGTTCAATTGACATAGCTGAATTTCTTCAGAACCCAGAGGTAGTACATCATGTCTCTTTCTAATTGTCTGAGCATATTGTTGGTGATGGTATTTGGGAAAGCTTGAATTTGGTTTTACTCCCAAACTATTTTAATTAGGAAGGTGGATGTTATTGCCATTGACTATCTATTTTTGCTTCTTGTATTTGACACCAAATGTGGATAACTTCAAATCCAACCCTTAATTTGTTCTATTTTCTGTTAACCCAAAGTCATTGAAAAATCTTATGCCTTCTTTGAAATGAGATTCAATGGAGAGTTGGCAAGTTTAATTAGGTGGTGTTCACATTTAGAAATAAATCTTCTAAAGAGGAGCATTCATAAATATGCATTTTACAGTTTATATGTGATCTTGCGATTGTATTTATGCTGTTTCTGGCCTTTGCAATAGGTTAACAGACACATGATGAGCGCGATAGAAACCCTCCTCCGCGAGGCTGAGATAGAAGAGAGTTCTGAAGTGTCCAATGACAAAAATAATGAAAATATAGAGACTGTGAATGATGATGATGGGACAGAAGTTTCAAAGCATTGTGATTCAGGTGAGAATGTCCTAGAGGAGATCAAGGACAATGATTTGAATCAGCCACACAAGCGCAGAAAGGGTACTGGTGATTCAGCTATTGTGAACAGTGAGGAGCAAATCGATGTGGCAATAGATTAGATTGGAGTCTACCATGTAGTGAAGAATCATGTAACTCATATTAGATTGGAGAGTTTAAACTTTAAAGAGAGCATGAGGAAATAGTTTTAAAACTTAGGCTGAAAGTCCTGCCCTTCTTTGTTGTAGTTTAAAAGAAATTTTGCGGTATCTTTTTATTGAGACAGTGAGATATTGGATAATGGTGTTGAAAAATAACATCCATTTTATAGGTATTATGTAATGAATATTATGTTTATCTATGTGATTTTTGGTTTTTTTTTTCAATTTACAGTGTGTTTGATGGAGTAAATTTAGAAAACAAATTTAAAGTATTTATTTTGCAATAGAAAAATAAAAAAAAATCTATTTTACCTTACAGACGGATTTACAGACGGATTTTCTGTCTGTAATTAGAGTGTAAGATGATTCTCCAAAGTTCAAATTACAGACGAAAAATCTGTCAGAAAATCTGTCTGTAATTACAGATGGATAATTCGTCGAAAAATCCGTCTGTAATTACAGACGGAAAATCCGTCTGTAATTACAGACAGAAAATTCGTCGGAAAATCCGTCGGAAAGTTCGTCGACTTTAGGAAATGGATGGAGAATTTACGGAGGAAAAATCCGTCGGTAACTGGTAAAAATCCATCGGTAAATAATTTCCAACGGAGCTTTTACAGAGGGACAAAATCCGTCGGTAATTTTGTCGGTAACCAAAAATTCGTCTGTAATAAAGACCAAATCCGTCTATAAATCTGTCTGTATTAATCCATTTTCTAGTTATGATAGGCGGGGGCTAATGCCAAATAAGGGTAAGGTTCTCACTACATGGTAGCTACAATATGAGGTCAAATCAATGCATAAAGATACAAGAGTCATACAAGATGAAGCATTGATTTAGAAGTTTCATCACCCAATAATATCAAACAAGTCAAGAAGCACCAAAATATTGCAAGAAATTCTCAACAATAGACTAGGAAAATTCAACACCATTATTAAAACAAGAAACTTAAAAAAAAGAAAATTATAATAAGCTATAAAAACAAAATTAAAATGCAATGAATGAAAGTAAGCAATTGCAATAAAAGAAAATGGAAGAAAATAATTTTTTTTTAGTATTTTATTTATTTATTTATTTATTTATTTAAATTTTTTATTTATTTATATTTTTTTTTAGTTTTTTTTAAATTTTATTTTATTTAAAAAAATTTTTTTCAAGAGAGGAAGAAGAAAAGTAGAAAGAAAGAAGAAGAAAAGAAGAAAGAAGAAGAAAGGAGAAAGGAGAAAAACAGGGTGCAAATCTGCGCATAAGCGCCATGCGTGCTTAAGCGTACCTTGCGCAGTTGGGATCATGGGCGCGTACGCGGCATGTGCGCGGGCGCGCGCATTGCGGATTATGCCATCAGCGCGCATGTGTGCAGTGCGCATACGCGCACATTAGGTTGTGCTAGGAGCTTAATGTTTGCGCAGAATTAGCACAACTCTCTGGAAAATGTACCAGGAGCCATGCAGTGCAATCCGCGCGTACGCGCCATGCGTGCTTAAGCGTGGATTGATTTTTTTTTTAGAAGCATAAACACAGAATTTAACACTCTCCTAACCTATAAACATCCTAAAGCAACCAAAAATCAAATTTAACAAAAATCTTTAAGTTTTTGAAAAAATTTTCAAAGACAAAACAAACAAAACTTGTACTTCAAGTAACCTACTTTAACAACACTCTAAACTAATCAAAACTCACTACAACAACCTATCAATCAAAACAAAATGTATAAGAGTATAGAAAAGAAGAAAACTAGCTATAATGGCAACTCAAATCACTTATTAAGTATATATACAAGAGAATGGAAAGAGTTTACCATGGTGGGGTGTCTCCCACCTAGCACTTTTATTTATTGTCTTGAAGTTGGACTTATGGGGAGCTCCTCATCAAGGTGGCTTGTGCTTAAATTCATCTTGGAACATCCACCAATTCTTGAATCTCCAATAAACTTTATTCTTTAAAGATAATAACTCCAAGCCTTGATGGAGTTCTTCACAAACCATAGGCTTCCAAAGTTAATTCTCCTTGTGCTATCCGGGATCCCACACTTTATTTTCACACCCGTCTTGAAGTTGATCATTATTAGTCCATCCGGGTGGCATGACTCTAGAATTCTCATGTAAGTCACCAAACAACTTCCTAGACTCATGCAATTTGGTTCTCCACCAATCATTACTATACAACTTTGAGCATGCAACCATCATGAACTTAGAGTGATGTTTCCAACTACTACACAACTTTCTTCTACTTTTAACTCCACAAAGAGCTCTAAGTTGACCATCATTTTCAATCAAACCCTATTCAAGCGAGAAAGTAAATCTTAGGGATAAGAATTTTACCCACTTGAATGTTGTGTTGGATGGTGACTTGGGGAGGGAGACCTCCCCACACTTAGACAATGCGAGGTCTACTTCTTTAGGCTCTTCTTTAGTTGTTTCCACCTCTTCGCAAGCTTTTTCGATTTCAACCTTTTCCCCTTTATCACTTGGCTTGGTGTTGTCTTCAAGAACTTCAATTTCTTGCCTAATGAGAGGTGATTCAATTTGGATAGGAATTCATCGATGAATGAATTCATCTCTTGATCAACCTCTTTATATTCTTCAATTTCGATGTACACCAATTCAACCTTTGGTAGCTTTCTTCCGATTCACTCTCTTTCCCATTGCTCACCAAAGATATGGAAGGTTGTGCACGTTCTTCTCTAATTTTAACTTCATCTCCAATGGGAGAGGATTCCATTGTAGAGAGAAATTCATCCATGATTGAATCCATCTCTTGATAAGCCTCTTCCAAGTCTCCAACTATGATATGCCTTGGAGGTTGCGCACCCTCATCAACATCAATATCAAACTTCTTGGAATAGTGCTCCATGATGCTACGTTCCCTTGGACTTTCAACATCTCCTAAATCTTCAACCACTTCTTCCTTTTCTTTACTAACCATAGGCTCCTCCAATTGTTCCAACACAAAATTCGACTCTTCCTTCTTCTCCACCGGATTTTCCAATCTCTCTTTCATGCTTTGCTCCTCCTTTGATTTTTCACATGTGGCCACGGAAGCACCTTGAGTATGCAAGCATTGGTAGGCTAAAGTATGCACTACCTTAGTCAAATTGGTCACAAACTCTAAGGTGTTCCTTTGCATATCCGCTTGGCCTTGAAGTAGCAAGGTGAGAGAATCACCTATTGGGGCTTGGGATGGATAAGAGGGTTCATTATTTTGGAGAGAGGGTTCATAGTAGGAAGATGATTCTTCAAAGTAAGGGTATGGAGATGGTGTGCATTGAGGTGGTTCTTGGTGGTAATCTTGATAGGGTTGTGGTGGCTCTAAAGGTTCTTGCTCATAATGGTCATAAGGATATGGTATGGGTGATTGGTCATGTGATGGGTATAGATCATAGGAAGGTGTTTGGTAATGAGAGGCTTGTGAGAATGGTTGAGGTTCGTGTTAAGGATAAGAGTCACAGGCATATGATGGTGGTAATTGATTATCATAAAAGGATTCACCATAGCCGTTGAATTCACATGCATTAGGATGGAAATTATACCGATACGCATCCGGAGGTTATTGCCAATAGGAGTGATCAATTCCTTGAGACTCCTTCCATCTTTGTTGGTTCCATCCATAATGAGTGTCATCATTGAAGTTTACCTTTCCTACAACACAATTAGAACCAAACTCATAGCCAAAGTGAGAATTCATGATAGCAGCAAGAGAAAATAAGAAACAAAAGCTAACTAGAAATAACGAAACAAAATCCTACAAATAGCAAAGCTATTTACAATATTCGCATATATACAATAACCAATAACATAACACCATTGCAACTCCCCGGCAACGACGCCATTTTGATGAAAGGACTTTTGTGTGGTCTAGAATTTCACAATTGAGTTCTCGTTGTATGTATAGTTTCTAAACCAACAATAATCCTTTCATACAAAAATTTGTTTGTCACTAGTACAAACCCCTAAATTTATAAACCAAAGTACTGAACCTCGGGTCGTTCTCCCTAGGAATTACAATAGAGTGTCCTTGTTATTGGTTATGGATTATGTTTTGGGGTTTTTGGGATACGAGGCATGAAAAGTAAATGGCAATGAAAATAAACCAACAACTAGAAAGCTCTTGGCAAGGTTGTGAGAATTAGAAGTCCTATCCTAGTTATCCTCCTCAATTGTGACCACAATTACCCATTGCTACCACTTAGTTAATCTCTAACTATGGAGGAAAGTCAAGTGGATGAATCAACTTGATTCCACAAGTCCTAGCCAACTCCCAAGGGAAAGACTAGCTTTAGTGGTATCCAAATCAATTAGCAACTTCTAATTATCAATCAACAAGGGAATTAGATAACTCAAGCGTCACTAATTACTCTACCATAGCCAAGAGGAACAAAATCTACACTAAAATCCAACCAAGCATTTTATCAAATACTTGGAAGGCACAAAAGGAAAGCAAAGTAAATTGATAACAAGAATAAAATCTAACAACTACTCATTGCAAGGAATTAATAACAACAATCAAAGAAAACACAATTATTATGAATTACCTCTAATTGAATTGAAAGAGAAGAAAAGGAACAAGAGTAGATCTACAACAAAGTATAAAAGCAACATAAAAGAAATTACAACAAAAGAATAAAAGAAGATGATTGGAACAACAAAGAATTAAGAAGCAAAAGTAGAGGGAAGCATGAATGAAAACCTAGATCTAAGAACTAATCCTAATCCTAATGCTAATCCTAGAGAGAAGTGAGAGCTTCTATCTCTAAAACTAACCTAAACTAAACTAATGATCAAAAGTATGTAAAGTCTATTGATTCCTCTTCAATCCTTGGTTTAAATAGCATCATAAATGAGTTGGATTGGGCCCACAAGGCTTCTAAAATCGCTGGCCACGGGTTGCATTAAGTGAAGCATGTGCCACCATCGGTGCGTCCGCGCACCGTGCGCGTGCGCGCCCCTATGCGCGAACACAACTATGGTAAATCTTTTATCATTTCGAAGCCCGGGATGTTAGCTTTCCAACACAATAGAAACCGCATTATTTGGATCTTTGTAGCTCAAGTTATGGTCGTTTAAGTGCGAAGAGGTCGGCTTGATAGCTTTTGCGATTCCTTCATTTCTTCATGAGTTCTCCATTTTTACATGCTTTTCCTTCATTCCCTTGATCCAATCTTTGCCTCCTAAATCTGAAATCACTTAACAAACATATCAAGGCATCTAATGGAATCAAGGTGAACAAAAATTAAACAATTAAGGGTCTAAAAAGCATGTTTTCACTCTTAAGCACAATTAAAGGTGAATTTACAAAACCATGCTATTTTATTGGATAAATGTGGGTAAAAGGTTATAAAATTCCCTAAATCAATTACAAGATAAACCCTACAAATGGGGTTTATCAGTCTCCCACCAAAGCTCAAAGATCCTGGGAGTTTCATCATATCATGCACCATAGGCAATATGACCTTGGAAAAAGCGCTCTGTGACTTAGGTGCTAGCATCAATTTATTGCCTCTCTCACTAATGAAAAAGCTTGCAATAGAGGAAGTCAAACCCACCAGAATGTCACTTCAAATTGCAGATATATCACTCAAAATACCCAATGGGGTTGTGGAGAACTTATTAGTGAAGGTGGGAGAATTTATCTTCCCTGCCGATTTCGTCATTTTGGACATGGAAGAAGAAGGACACAATTCAATTATCTTGGGTAGACCTTTCCTAGCAACAGCAAGAGCTATCATTGATGTGGAGAAAGGAGAGATGACCCACAGGGTGCACAATGAACAAATGATCATCAATGTCTTTTAAGGCCATGCAATATCCCCTGAGAAGGAAAAGCATATGAGGGTGGAAATGATAGAAGAATTGGAGGAAGAGATACTTGAAGACAACGGCTAGGAGGAACAAGAAGAGGAAATAGAGGTAGAACAAGATGTCTCAGAAGAATAAGTGATTGAAATCTCTTTTGAAGACAAGAAAGAGGAGGTGCCAAAGCAAGAGTTCAAGCCCCTCACTCCTCATCTCAAATATGCATATCTTGGTGAAGAAGATAGCCTTCTAGTAATCATCAATTCATCATTGAGCACACAAGATAAAGCCAAACTGATTGAGGTGTTGAAGAATCACAAAACAGCTTTAGGATGGACAATTGATGACATCACAGGTATAAGTCCTGCAATTTGTATGCACAAAATCTTGCTAGAAGAGGACTCAAGGCCTGTGGTACAACTCCAAAGAAGGCTTAACCCAACTATGAAGGAGGTGGTTCAAAAAGAAGTGAAGAAGCTGTGAAATGCTGGAATCATATACCCAATCTCTGACAGCTCTTGAGTAAGCCCAGTTCAAGTGGTGCCAAAGAAAGGTGGCATGATTGTCATCTTTAATGAGAAGAATGAACTCATTCCCACAAGGACAGAGATAGGGTGGAGAATGTGCATTGACTATAGAAGACTGAATGATGCCACAAGGAAAGATCACTTCCCTCTCCCCTTCATTGATCAGATGCTGGAAAGATTGGCTGACAATGCTTACTATTGCTTCTTGGATGGGTACTCTGGGTACAATCAAATAGTGGTGGATCCCAAGGATCAAGAGAAGACATCCTTCACATGTCCATTCGGAGTCTTTGCTTATAGAAGGATGCCCTTTGGGCTATGCAATGCCCCTGCTACCTTTCAAAGGTGTATGCTTTCTATATTTTCTGACATGGTAGAAAAATTTTTAGAAGTCTTCATGTATGATTTTTCTGTCTTTGGCAATTCATTTGATACCTACTTGCATCATTTAACTCTTGTCTTAAAAAGATGCCAAGAAACTAATCTGGTCTTGAATTGGGAGAAATGCCATTTCATGGTTCCTGAAGGGATAGTTCTTGGGCATAAGGTTTCAAGCAAAGGTATAGAAGTTGATAAAGCTAAAACAGAGATCATAGAAAAGCTTCCTACACTAGTTAATGTGAAAGTAGTAAGAAGTTTTCTTGGACATGCTGGTTTTTACAGGAGATTCATCAAAGACTTTTCAAAAATAGCTAAACTACTAAGTAACTTGTTAGTGGTTGACAATCCCTTTGTCTTTGATGAAAGCTGTAAGCATGCCTTTGAAACTTTAAAAAATAAACTCACTACAACACCAATCATCATACCCCCAGATTAGGAATTACCTTTTGAACTCAAGTGTAATGCAAGTGACTTTGCAATTGGTGCTGTATTGGGGCAAAAGAAAGACAAGCTGCATCATGTTATATACTATGCAAGTAAGGTGTTGAATGAGGCACAGAAAAATTATACCACCACTGAGAAAGAGCTCTTGGCAATTGTATATGCATTTGATAAATTTAGACAATACTTGATTGATTCAAAGGTTGTAGTATATACTGATCATGCTGCTCTCAAGTATCTCATGACTAAATAGGATTCAAAGCCAAGGCTTATTAGGTGGGTGCTATTGCTACAAGAATTTGACATTGAACTGAGAGACAGAAAGGGAAGTGAAAACCAAGTTGCAGACCATCTATCAAGACTTCAACAAGAGACCAATCAAGATGAACATCAACCAGTGAATGAGAAGTTCCCAGATGAATATCTTCTCCAAGTCCAACAAGCACCTTGGTTTGCTGATATTGCAAATTGCAAAGTTGGAAGGAAGATTCCTCAAGAGTTAGTGTGGCTTATGGATGAGAGATATGAACTTAACCTCTTCTCATGACAATTAGATCAAGGAATTGGCAAGATTGATTGTGATTAGAGAGATTGGATTGCCAAGGAATTGAGATCCAATCAATTTTAATCCGCCATAGATCTACCAAATGATTGAGAAAGGAGTTGAGTCTAAGTTGATTCAGGAAGGATTACAGTACCTCCAAACCCTGATGAATCATTTTCTTTGAATTTTTCCAACTTAGATCTCTCTGATATTTATTGCAATTTACATTCTGTTTGATTTCCCAGAACCGAATTCCCTTTCTAATTCATGCAATTTAAGTTCCCTTGCACCTTAGATTCTACAATTTAAATTCCTTGCACTTTAAGATTCAGTGATTTACCTTTCTTGCAATTTAAGTTTCATCTCTTTTAATTTCTTGTTCTCTATGTTTCTGCAATTTACTTCTCCTGCAATTTAAGATTCTGCCAATTTACTTTACTTTCTTGCAATTTACTTTCTGTCAATCAAATTTCACTCAAATCATCAACCGTCTGCTTAACTAAATTCATCACCCAACTAAAATTGCTCAATCCATCAATTACTGTGGGATCGACCTCACTTTTATGAGTTTTACTACTTGATGCGACCCGGTACATGATGAACAGATTTTTGAGGGTTTAGAAATTCACAAATGAATTCTCGTTGCAAGTATAGTTCCTAAACCAACAATAATCCTCTCATACAAAGGATTGTTTGTCACTAAAACAAACCCCTAAATTTATAAACCGAAGTACTGAACCTCGGGTCGTTCTCCCTAGGAAATACAATAGAGTGTCTTTGTTATTGTTTATGAAGTATGTTTGGGGTTTTTGAGATTTTAGACAAGAAATATAAATGGCAAAGAAAATAAACTAACAACTAACAAAGCTCTTAGCAAGATATGAGAACTAGAAGTCATATCCTAGTTATTCTCCTCAATTTTGACCACGAATTGTCCATTGCTACCACTTAGTTAGCCTCTAACCATGGAGGAAAGTCAAGTGGATGAATTAACTTGATTCCATAAGTCCTAGCCAACTACCAAGAGAAAGACTAGCTTTAGTGGTATCCAAATCAATTAGAAACTTCTAATCATCAATCAACAAGGGAATTAGATAACTCAAGTGTCACTAATTACTCCACCTAGGCCAAGAGGAATAAAATCTAACTCATAACTAAAAGAGGCATTTCATCAAACACATAAAAGGCAATAGAAGTAAACAACATGAATTGCAAGAATTAAAGAGAGATGTAACTACAATAGCAAGAGATCAATAATAGAAAAGCAAAACAATTATGAAATAACAAAGAACTTACCAATTGCATTGAAGAAGAAATGTAGATCTACAAAAGAAAGTTCATAAACTACAACTAACAATACAAAGGAATTACAAGAGAAGAAGAATTCTACAACTACAAGAGAATAATTAAGGAAGACCAAGGAAAATTAAGAGAGAAGAAGAAGTAGATCTAGATCTAAACCTAATCCTAATTCTAGAGAGAAGAGAGAGCTTCTCTCTCTAGAAACTAACTAAATGCATGTGAAAACTAAACTAAAACTAACTAAGTGTCTAAGTGTTTGATTCCCCTTCAATCCTTGGCTTAAATAGCATCAGAAATGAGTTGGATTGTGCCCAAAATGCTCCTAAAATTTCTGGCCATGAGTTGCATTAAGTGAATCATATGCAGCCATCAGCGCGTACGCGTATAGTGCACGTACGCATCCCTATACACACGGAAACTATGACAAATCTTATATCATTTCGAAGCCCCAGATGTTAGATTTCCAACGCAGCTAGAACTGCATCATTTGGACCTCTGTAGCTCAAGTTATGGTCGATTAAGTGCGAAGAGGTCGGGCTTGACAACTTTGCAATTCCTTCATTTCTTCATGAGTTCTCCGTTTCTACATGCTTTTTGCTTCATTCCCTTGATCTAATCTTTGTCTCCTAAATCTGAAATCACTTAGCAAACATATCAAGGGGGTTCTCTCTGGGTGGGCGTTTGGACGCTGGGCTTTGATCTTTGGGCGCGGGACGCCTGGAAGGGGGCAGGAAGCTGGCATTGGACACCAGTTTTTGGGCCTTCTAATCTGAAGCAAAGTATGGACTATTATATATTGCTGGAAATCTCTAGAAGTCAGCTTTCCATAGCTATTATGAGAGCTCCACTTGGACTTCTATAGCTCCAGAAAGGCTCTTCCGAATGCAAGGAGGTCAGATTCGGACAGCATCTGCAATGCTTTCTCTGTCTCTAAAATAGACTTCTGCTCCAGCTCCTCAATTTCAGCCAAAAAATACCATAAATTTTACAAAAATGCAAAAACTTATAGTAGAATCCAAAAAATGTGAATTTAACACTAAAACCTATAAAAACATAATAAAAACTAAACAAAAACTACTAAAAACTATATGAAAATGATGCCAAAAAGCGTATAAAGTACCCGCTCATCAGCGCCGTTGCTGGGGATTGACTATTATTAACAACTATTAGTTGTTTAATTGCTTATATAGGTATTTTAGTTTTAATTTTATTTAATTTTTGCTTCATTATTTTCGAAAATTTAGTAATATTGTTTATCCTTAATTTCTGAAATTAAGTTTGGTGTTACCTAGTTAATTCTATTTTAATTTTCTTGTTAATTTTTTTTATTAATTTCAAAAATTCCTACCTTGATTTTGGTCATTATTTTAAAATATTTTAGCCTTAATTTGTAAGTATTTTTACTTTATTTCTTTACACAGGTTACCTCACTGGGAATTTTCTACACTCTGATGTAGAGAATCTCACTTTTCTTATTTTTTGTCTGTTTATGAGCAGGAACAGGGACAAGGAGCCCCTTTTTCATTTTAATTCTGAACCTGAAAGGACTTTGAGGCAGCACTTGCAACAAGCTAGACTTTACAAGGCTAGCAAAAATCTGAGTGAAATTTTTAAAAAGGAAGCTGCAGAGTCCACCATGGATCAGAATCATGCTGTGAATGCCAATATGGCAAATATAAATGAGAATGAGTAACCTAGAAGAGTGCTTGGCACATACACTGTTCCCAATACAAATCTTTATGGGAAAGAGCATTATGGTGCCTCCTATAGCTGCAAACATCTTTGAGCTGAAGCTGCAGCTAGTCACTCTTGTGCAACAAAATTGCCAGTATCATGGACTCCCTCAGGAAGATCCAAATCAGTTTATTTCTAATTTCTTATAGATTTGTGATACTGTAAAGATGAATGGAGTGAACCCTGAAGTTTACAAACTCATGCTCTTCCTATTTACTTTGAGGGATAGAGCAAAGCTGTGGTTAGATTGTCAACCTAAGGAGAGTCTGGATACTTGAGATAAGGTTGTCACTGGATTCCTGACTAAGTTTTTCCCACCAAAAGCTGGCTAAGCTAAGGGTGGAGGTTCAGACCTTCAGACAGAAAGATGGTGAGACCCTCTATGAAGCTTGGGAGAGATACAAGCTTCTGACCAGGAAATGCCCTCCGTACATGTTTTCTAAATGGACCTAGCTGGATATCTTTTATGAGGGCTTATGTGAAATGTCCAAAATGTGTTTAGATAATTGATAATGAGAATTTATACCGGTTCGGAATTTAATAAAATACGTTGTGAGAGCCTAAACTGATAATCGATCCTCAAATCAAATTTTAATAATTGGTTATCACAAGTACAAACCGCAATGAAAATTAACCGAAGTATTTAAACCTCGGGTCCTCTCACATGGAATTGCAATGAAGTGATCAATTATTGACTATGAAGGAACAAGGGGGTTTGATTTGCTAAAAGGGAAAAAAAATAAATGGCAAGAAAATAAAGCAAGCAACTAAAGAAAACAAGTGATAAAGAGAGATATTCATAGCAAGGATTGAGAATATAGGCTTTCCATCCTAGTCACTAATCATAACAATAATTAACAAGAGCTTATCCTATTTCGACATCTCTAACATAGGAAGAAGGTACACTGTTATCTTCAACAAAGGGAGAAAGTCAAATAAGACTAGTTAATCTCAATCCAAAAGTCCTTATCAACTCACTAATTGAATTAGCAAGAAATTGGAGTCAATGGAAATAATATTAACTAACAACTCTAGATCACCAACATGAGTTGGGTATTAATGACTCAAATTGCCTAATTTCTCTTTCCAAGCCAAGAATGATCAAAAAGCTACTCTAACATCCAACCAAGCATTTTGTCAAACATTTGGAAGGCATAAAAGGAAAGCATCATAAAAGTGCAAGAATAATAAAATCTAACAACTACTAATTGCAAGGAAACAATAATAACAACTCAATTAAACAATAAAAGAACATAAAACATAAATTGCATTAAAAAGAATCCAAATCCAACAATGGTGTTCATAAAACTAAAGAGAGGCACAAAAAGGGAAATTAACACTACAAACTAAGAGAATGAAGGTGTAGAAACAAGAAATTGTAAAGAAAACAAGATGAAAACAAGAAATTAAGCCTAGATCTAAGAAGACAATTGACCTAAGAACCCTAATTTTAGAGAGAAGAGGGAGCTTCTCTCTCTATAAAACGAACGTACATGATGCTAACCTAAAACTAATTGCTCCCCCTTTGACTCATCTTGAATTCTGCATGAAAAAGTCTCTGGAATAAGTTGGATTTAGGCTTGGAAAGCTCAGAAATCGCCCCCAATATTTTCACTTTAATGAAGTCTGATTTCTTGCATCATTTATCCTTTTTTCTTATCTAAAAATGACCATAAAAAAACATAATCTCATTTGATAATTTCAATTCATGAGCTAATTGATGAATATTATGGTACATTGCTTTGAAATGGGTTTGTGCTGAATTTCATGTGAAAAGAGCAACAAAAAGGGAAGAAAACAACAAAATAAAGCTGGGCGTGTAAAACTGGCGTGCCACTTGGAACAAACGCCATGAAAGCATGAGGGCGTGGCACGCCAGGAGCTGGGTGTGGCACGCCAGTATCATTTTCTAGAGAACAATATTGAAGGCTGCAAAAGGGGCGTGGCATGCCAAGCTGGGCGTGCCACGCCAAGTCCATCACATAATATGGGCGTGCCACTTGAACCATTGGGCGTGGCATGCCAGTTCATCAATCCAGAAGGGGACAAACACTTGGGCGTGCCACATGGTATTGAAGGCGTGGCACGCCAGCTCTAGCCCATCACTTGGACGTGCCACTTGAAGACCCAGGCATGGCATTCCAAGCTTAAAGGAGCCACCTTAAGGTGGGCGTGCCACTTGAACATCAAGGTGTGGCACGCTAGTTCAAGTTTTCAGAGAAGAGGTTGAAGACCCAAACACTTTGGCATGCCACTTGGTGTCGAAGGCGTGGCACGCCAGCGATCATCCTCACTTTGGCGTGCCACTTTGATCCCAAGCGTGGCACGCCAATGCTAAAGAAGGCCAAATACCAAAGCTGGGTATGCCTCTTGAGGTCGAAGGCGTGGCACGTCAGCATTCACCACCAACTTGGGCGTGCCACTTGATGTCAAAGGCATGGCACACCAACTTGAGAAACCAAGGAGAAGAAGACTGAGCGTGCCACTTGAATGCTGGGCGTGGCACGCCAGCTACTAGAGCAAGGAAGCATGCATTATGGGCGTGGCACGCCACACACTGGGCGGTGGCACGCCAGTTGTGTTTTCCAAAGATGTGAAGAAGGGTTTTCATGGGCGTGACATGCTAGTAGTAAAATCCAGAGAGGAAGATGAAGCAACCACAATGGGCGTGGCACGCCAGACCCTGGGTGTGCCACGCTAGTTCAACTTTTTAGAGAAGAAAATAGTGCACACAGAATGGGCGTAGCACGACAGACCCTGGGTGTGCCACGCTAGTTCAATCCTCTAGAGAAGAAGAGGAAGCACAAAGTGGGCATGGCACACCAGACCCTGGGCGTGCCATGCCAGATCAACTTTCCAGAAAGGAGAAGAAGAAGAAAAAGGCCTGGGCGTGCCACTTGGGCTCGAAGGCATGGCACGCCAGGCTAACCAAGCTTTAAAAAGGCCTGGGTCTGCCACTTGGGTTCGAAGGCATGGCATGCCAGGGAGCTGGATGCATGGAGCGTGCCACTTGAGGGACTAGGCGTGGCCACTCAATTAGAGTAGGAGTTTTGTTGAAGTATAGTTAGATTTACTTTTCACATCATCTTCTTCCATCTCTTGTACTTTTCTCTTAAGTTATGAGCAGCTAAATTCTCTCTCATTGAGAGAGGGAGCTCTGTTGTACTTGATGGATTAATGATAGTGAATTTGTTCTTCTCTTCATCTTCTCTTTGATTTTCTAGAAGGAATTTCGTTTTAATGCTAGTGTTCAATCATCTTGGGAAAGAGGTTGAATGCTAAATGGGTTTCATGGGAACCTTGGAAAAGGAAACATGAAACTATGCTTGAAATTCCTTTTCACACTTGAGTAGATCTGGGTTTTGGTGATTGGATATGGTGACATTTAATCCACCCACTTTTTGGATCTATGAGGATGTGTGATATAATCAGGGACCAAGCATACCTCTCTTCATTAGCAATTAGACCAAGGAATTGGCTGATTATCAAGATTTGAGAGATTGAATCACCAAGGGATTGGGTTTCAATCAATAATGATTGCCAAGAGGTCAATGAGTTATATGAGTAAAGATGAGATGAGCTGGATTTAATCCAAAGAGAAAAACATCTCCTGATCTCAATAAATTCCCCATATTCTCATCTTTCACATTCTTTATAGCTTTCTTTACATTCTGTTATTCCCTATTCCCATTTACAATTAAGTCATTTATGTTTATGCACTTTACATTCTTGCCATTTAAGTTTCTGTAATTTACTGCTTCTCTTCACTTTTGAGCCATTTACATTTCTGCTAATTTAAATTTCTGCAATCACAATCTATATTGCTCAGCTTGACCAATTCGCCCATTGATTAAAATTGCTCAAATCTACCAATCTCCGTGGATATGATCCCACTCCTAGTGGGTTATTACTTGACGATATTTTTGGTGTGCTTGCCAAAAGAACGGATTCATTATTTTTATATGGGGAGTGAATTCCAGTCATCAAGTTTTATGGCGCCGTTGCTGGGAATTGGTTTGACTTTGACAATGATTAAATTGATGGGAAGCTAGGTTAAGCACTTTTAGTTACCTTGCTAATTCCTGTCTTTTTAATTCTTTAGTTTTCTTAATTCTTTTTTATTTTTTTATTTGATCATTTTAGCTGTTCATTGTTCATATTTCCATTTTTTTTACTGCTCTATTAACTGTTTGATCAATTGCACTAACCAAACTAACCACCAGTCTTAACAAGAAGTGATTCCTTCACTTGTCCTCTGTCTGCTATGTGTTGAATGTATGACAGGTAGAAGAGGAGAAACTTCATCCTCTTTTGATAGTGAGCCTGAGAGAACCTTCCTGAGATTAAGGAGGGAAGCAAGAGGCAAAGGAATAGTTGGAAAGGAAGTAGTGGAGGAAGATCTGGGAGTTACTATGGAGGAAGAGGTGCATAACCATGTTGGAGAGAATGCTGGTAATCATGTTGGGTAAGAGAGGAGAGTTCTAGGCTCCTACATCAACCCAAATCCAGGAAACTGTAGCAACATCATTCTAAAGCTAACAATCCATGCTAACAACTTTGAGTTGAAACCTTAACTCATCACACTTGTCCAGAATAATTGCTCATTTGGAGGGAATGCCCAAGAGGATCCCAACCAACACCTCACTATATTCTTGAGGGTTTGTGACACTGTAATGTCAAATGGTGTACACCTTGACACCAACAAATTACTTTTGTTTCAATTTTCTCTCAGAGAGAAGGCAGTAAAGTGGTTAGAAGCATTTCCCAAGGAGAGCTTAACAACTTGGGATGAGGTTGTGAACAAGTTTCTAGCAAGATTTTACCCACCACAGAGAGTTAATAGACTAAGAGCTGAGGTGCAAACCTTCAGACAACAAGATGGTGAAACACTTTATGAGGCATGGAAAAGGTTCAAAGACTTGACTAGGAAGTGCCCTCCGGATATGTTAAACGAATAGGTTCAACTACATATCTCCTATGAAGGGTTGTCATATGAAACAAAGAAAGCTGTAGACCACTCTTCAGGGGGTTCACTCAATAAGAAGAAAACTATTGAAGAAGCCGTAGATGTTATAGAGACTGTAGCCGAAAATGAGTACTTCTATGCTTCAGAAAGAACTCAAAAGAAAGGAGTGCTGGAGCTCAATTCTATGGATGCTTTGTTAGCACAGAACAAGATGATTGCAGCTCAATTAGCAGCCCTAACAAAGAAAATGGAGACAAGCCAAGTCTTAGCTGTCCAAGCTGAAGCACCTCCACAAGAAGGAGATGCACCAGAAGTTGATTGCGAATGAGAGCAAGCAAATTATGTGAACAATCCCTCTAGACCACCATATGATCCCAACACCAAGACATATAACCCAGGTTAGAAGAACTACCCAAATTTTGGGTGGGGAAATCAACAAAACTACAGCCAAGACCACAAACCATACCAATCTAACCAATACAACAACCACAACCCCAACCATCAGTTAGGAAACAATAGACCCTATCACAACTCACAAAATACATCATATCACTCCACCCAGCAAACACACAATAACCACCATCAAGATATATCATCCTCAACCATGCAACCATGTGAAAACCAGTAGTAATTTTGCAAAGTTGGAGGCTGCCATAGCACAATTGTCAACACAACTGATAGGAACTATTTCTACCATTCTAGAAAGACAAATACAGGCTGAAAGAAAGATAGATGCAACCCAAGAAGAGTTCAGATCCAACATAAGAAATCAAGGGATAGCAATTTCAAAATTGGAAGCACAAGTAGGGAGCTTGTCTAAATAAATACCAATACCTACACATACATTTTCCAGTGATACCATGGCCAAACCAAGAGGGGAATGCAAGGTCGTCACATTAAGAAGTGGAAAAGTTGTAGAAGAAGCATTCCCAAGTCAAAGCAACCAAGAAGAAGAAGTTGCAAAGGAACCTGAAACCAAGAAAGAAGGAAAGACCCTGCACCATCCTCACCAAAGCAAGTCCTAAAGCCTTATGTGCCAAAGGCACCCTATCCACAAAGGCTGAGGAAGGATGGGAAAGATAGCCAGTTCTCTAGATTCCTAGAAATCTTCAAGAAGCTCCAGATCAACATACCCTTCGTTGAGTCATTAGAGCAAATACCACTCTATCCCAAATCTTTGAAGGAGCTCATGACAAGAAAAATAAACTGTGGTGAAAAGGAAACCATAGTGCTAACTGAGAAGTTTAGTGCCATCATACAAAAGAAGCTTCCTCAAAAGATGAAAGATCCTGGGAGCTTCTAAATTCCCTGCGTCATAGGTGATATCAACATTGAGAAAGCATTGTGCGATCTGGGGGCTAGCATCAACCTCATGTCCTTGGCTATGATGAAAAGGATGAGGATTGAGGAAGCCAAACCAACAAGAATGGCACTCCAATTGGCTAATAGAACGTTCAAGTTTCCTCACCGGGTAGTGGAAGATTTGTTGGTGAAAGTAGGAGAGTTTATTTTTCCAGCTGATTTTGTGGTGTTGGATATGGAGGAAGAAGCCAACACATCAATCATCCTAGGAAGGCCATTCCTTGCTACTTCTAGAGCCATTATTGATTTTCAAAAAGGGGAGTTAGTCTCGAGGTTGCATGAAGAGAGGATGGTCTTCAATGTCTTCAAAGAAATGAGTTACCCTAAGGAATCCATGGGAGAATGCATGATGGTAGACACCATAAAAAAGATAGTTCAAGGAGTTTTGGAAGAAGAACAATGTGAAGAAGCTATAGAGCTGGAGCAACAAGAATTAAGTGGAGAATTACCACAAGAAACCTTGGAGGATTCAAATATGTTAAACTATACAAGCAACAAGGAAGTGGAAGCACCAAAACTAGAGTTGAAGACCTTGCCTCCAAGCTTGAAATATGCTTACTTGGGTGACAACAACACATACCCAGTAATCATAAATTCAAGCTTGAGTGAAGGACAAGAAGAGGAACTTATCCATGTGCTGAAGCAACACAAGGATGCTATAGGATGGACACTTGCAGATTTGAAAGGCATTAGTCCTTCAATGTGCATGTACAAAATCCTGCTTGAAGAAGATGCCAAGCCCTCAAGACAGCAACAAAGAAGGCTAAACCCAACAATGAATGAAGTAGTCCAAAAAGAGGTGTTGAAAATGTGGCAAGCTGGGGTGATCTACCTAATCTCAGACAGCCCCTGGGGAAGCCCAGTGCAAGTAATCCCTAAGAAAAGAGGGGTCACTGTTGTTCTAAATAAGAAGAATGAGCTGATCCCAACAAGAACAGTGACTAGTTGGCACATGTGCACAGATTATAGGAAGCTTAATGAAGCTAGCAGGAAGGATCACCTCCCCCTACCTTTCATGAATCAGATACTAGAAAGACTTGCGGGACATGAATATTATTGCTTCTTGGACGGTTATTCTGGTTACAACCTAATAGTTGTAGATCCTAAGGACCAAGAAAAGACCTCATTTACCTGTCCCTATGGTGTTTTTACTTATAGGAGAATGCCATTTGGATTGTGCAATGAACCTGCAACATTCCAAAGGTGCATACTCTCCATATTTTCAGACATGATTGAAAGATTTATTGAAGTATTTATGGATGACTTCTCTGTGTTTGGTGATTCATATTCTAACTGCTTACACTACTTAGCCTTGTTGCTAAAGAGATGCCAAGAAACCAAAAGCTCGTTTTGAATTGGGAGAAGTGTGACTTTATGGTCATAGAGGGGGTAGTTCTTGGCCACAAAATCTCAAAAAGAGGCATAGACGTGGACAAGGCCAAGGTGGAGGTGACTGAAAAGTTATCCCCACATTGCAATATCAAAGCAATTAGATGTTTCTACGACATGCTGGCTTCTATAGGAGGTTCATTAGAGATTTCTCAAAGGTTGTCAAATCCTTAAGCAACCTGCTTGTCTCTAATGTACCTTTTGTTTTTTATAAGGAATGGATGCTAGCCTTTGATGAGCTTAAGAATAGACTTTCTTCTGCACCTATCATAGCACTACCCTGCTAGGATCTACCCTTTGAGTTGATGTGTGATGCATCAGACTTTGTTGTTGGTGCTATTTTAGGATAGAGGAGAGATAAATTAATGCATGTTATTTATTATGCCAGCAAAGTCCTTAATGAGAATCAAAATAACTATACAAGTATAGGGAAGGAACTACTTGCCATAGTCTTTGCATTTGATAAGTTTAGATCATATCTTATTGGTTCTAAAGTACTCATTCAGCTCTCAAATATTTTCTTTCCAAACAAGAGTCCAATCCCAGATTAATAAGGTGGATCCTGCTACTCCAAGAGTTTGATATCGAAATTAAAGATAGGAGTGGAGCAGAGAACAAGGTGGCTGACCACCTATCAAGGATCCCACAAGAAGAAGATGAGGCACACCAACTTGCAGTGAATGAGAGCTTCCCTGATGAGCTGTTGATGATGATCCAAGATGCTCCTTGGTTTGCAGACATATCCAATTTCAAGGTTACTGGAGAGCTATCAACTAACATCAACAAACACATGAGGAGAAAGTTACTCAAATATGCTAAACACTACATTTGGAATGAGCCTTATTTGTTCAAAATGGGTGCTAATGGGATCTTGAGAAGGTGTATTTCCTATGAGGAAGGGCAAGAAGTCCTCTAGAAATGTCATGGATCTACATATGGAGGCCATTTTAGTAGGGAAAGAACTGCAGCCAAGGTGCTACAGTGTGGATTTTTGTTGGAAATCATGTTGGGCAAGAGAGGAGAGTCTTAGGCTCCTACATCAACCCAAATCCAGGAAACTGTGGTAGCAGCATCCTCAAACCAACAATCCATGCCAATAACTTTGAGTTGAAACCTCAACTCATCACACTTGTTCAGAATAATTGTTCATATGAAGGAGGAGCCCAGGAGGACCCAAATCAATATCTCAGCACATTCTTCAGGATTTGTGACACTGTAAATTCCAATGGTGTACACCCTGACACCTACAAGCTACTCTTATTCCCTTTCTCCCTCAGAGATAAGGCAGCAAAGTGGTTGGAAGCATTCCCCAAGGAGAGCTGGTGCACGAATTGTGAATCACACTTTTCACACTCATACCACTAACCAGCAAGTGCACTGGGTCGTCCAAGTAATACCTTACGTGAGTAAGGGTCGAATCCCACGGAGATTGTTAGTTTGAAGCAATCTATGGTTATCTTGCAATTCTTAGACAGGAAGTCAATTATATTTAACAGTTGAGTTGCGAATAAACAAGAGAGCATGGATTAAAGGTTACTTGTTATGCAGTAATGGATAATATGTTGGAGTTTTGGAGATGCTTTGTCTTCAGAATCTCTACTTTCCTCTATCTTCTGATTCATGCACGCACGTCCTCCTATGGCAAGCTGTGTGTAGGTAGATCACCGTTGTCAATGGCTACCATCCATCCTTCCAGTGAAAAGGGTCCAGGTGCGTTGTCACCGCATGGCTAATCATCTGCAGGTTCTCAGTCGTACCGGAATAGGATTTACTATCCTTTTGCGTCTATCACTACGCCCAGCACCCGCGAGTTTGAAGTTCGTCACAGCCATCCAATCCCAGAATCCTACTCGGAATACCACAGACAAGGTTTAGACTTTCCGGATTCTCATGAATGCTGCCATCAATCTAGCTTATACCACGAAGATTCTGATTAGGGAATCTAAGAGATATTCATTCAATCTGATGTAGAATGGAAGTGATTGTCAGACACATGTTCATGGATTGAGGAAGGTGATGAGTGTCACTGATCATCACCTTCTCCATAGTTAGGCGCGAATAGATATCTTAGATAGGAACACGCATGTTTGAATGGAAAACAGAAATACTTGCATTAATTCATCGAGACACAGCAGAGCTCCTCACCCCCAACAATGGAGTTTAGAGACTCATGCCGTCAAAGAGTATAAAGTTTTTGATCTAAAAAATGTCATGAGATACAAAATAAATCTCTAAAAGTTGTTTAAATACTAAACTAGTAACCTAGGTTTACAGAAAATGAGTAAACTATAACAGATAGTGCAGAAATCCACTTCTGGAGCCCACTTGGTGTGTGCTGGGGCTGAGACTAAAGCTTCTCACGTGCCTGGGGCTGTTTTGAGCATTCAACGCCAGCTTTGGATCCTTTTCTGGCGTTGAACTCCAACTTGCAACTTGTTTCTGGCGCTGGACGCCAGAATTGGGCAGAGAACTGGCGTTGAACGCCAATTTACGTCGTTTATCCTTGAGCAAAGTATAGACTATTATATATTGCTGGAACGCCCTGAATGTCTACTTTCCAACACAATTGGAAGCACGCCATTTGGAGTCCTGTAGCTCCAGAAAATCCATTTTGAGTGCAGGGAGGTCAGAATCCAACAGCATCAGCAGTCCTTTTTCAGCCTGAATCAGATTTTTGCTCAGCTCCCTCAATTTCAGACAGAAAATACCTGAAATTACAGAAAAACACACAAACTCATAGTAAAGTCCAGAAATATGGATTTTTCCTAGAAACTAATGAAAATAAACTGAAAACCAACTAAAACATACTAAAATCTATATGAAATTAACCCCAAAAAGCGTATAAAATATCCACTCATCAAGAGCCTAACCACATAGGAGGATGTTGTAAACAGATTCCTTGCAAGATTTTATCCTCCACAAAGAATCAACAGGCTAAGAGCTGAGGTGCAAACTTTCAGACAACAAGATGGTGAAACACTCTATGAGGCCTGGGAGAGATTCAAGGATTTGACAAGAAGATGCCCACCAGAAATGTTCAATGAGTGGGTGCAACTACACATCTTCGATGAAGGGCTGTCCTATAAATCAAAGAAGGCCGTGGATCATTCTTCAAGAGGCTCACTCAATAAAAAGAAAACCATTGAAGAAGCCATAGATGTCATCGAGACTGTAGCTGAAAATGAGTATTTTTATGCTTCAGAAAGAACTCAGAAGAAAGGAGTAGTAGAACTCAATTCTGTGAATGCCTTGTTAGCTCAAAATAAGGCAATTGCAGCACAACTAGCAGCCTTAACCAAGAAGATGGAGGCTACTCAAGTTTCAGCAATTCAAGACCAAACTCCTCAACAAGAATGAAGTGCATCAGAATCTGAAGGTGACTGGGAACAAGCTAATTATGTGAACAACTCATCCAGACCACCATATAATCCAAACTCTAAGACATACAACCCAGGTTGGAAGAACCACCCAAATTTCGGGTGTGGAAACCAACAACGCCATAACCAGGACCACAACAAACGTTATCCATCAAATCAACACAACACATACAACCCCAACCATCAAAAAGGCAATCATAGACCTTACCATAACTCACAAAACACATCATACCATGGCAACCAACCAACACACAATAACCACCATCTAGACACACCACCCTCAACTATGTAACCATGTGAAATCAAGAGCCACTTTGAGAGGATGGAGGCTACAATAGAACAATTATCATCACAACTTGCAGGAGCCGTCTCCACCCTTATGGAGAGACAAACGCAGATTGACAGAAGGATAGACGCCAACCTAGAAGAATATAGGTCAAATCTAAAAAATCAAGGTGCAGCAATCTCAAAGTTAGAAGCACAAGTAGGGATCTTATCCAAGCAAATCCTAATGTCCACACACACATTTCTCAGTGATACCATGGCCAACCCAAGAGGGGAATGCAAGGCCATTACACTTAGAAGTGGGAAAGTTATGGAAGAAGGAACCCCAAGCAAAGGCAACCATGAAGATGAAGCTGCAGAAAAGCATGAAAACAAGAATGAAGGAGAGACCCCTGCTCCATCCTCATCAAAACCAGTCTTGAAGCCTTATGTGCCAAAGGCACCATACCCACAAAGGCTGGGAAAAGATGGGAAGGATGGCCAATTCACTAAGTTCCTAGAGATGTTCAAGAAGCTCCAAATCAACATACCATTTGCTGAGGCATTCGAGCAAATGCCATTTTATGCCAAATTCTTGAAAGAGCTCATAACAAGAAAAAGGAACTGGGGGGCAAAGGAGACCATAGTACTAACTGAGGAATGTAGCGCCATCGTACAAAAGAAGCTACTTCAGAAGATGAAGGACCCAGGGAGTTTCTAAATCCCCTGCATCATAGGGGATATCAATATTGAGAAAGTCTTGTGTGACCTGAGAGCTAGCATAAACCTCATGTCCCTAACCATGATGAGAAGGATGAAGATTGAGGAAGCCAAATCAACAAGAATGGCACTCCAATTGGCTGACAGAACATTCAAGTTTCCACAAGGGGTAGTGGAAGACTTGTTAGTGAAAGTGGGGAAATTCATTTTCCCAGCTGATTTTATTATGTTGGACATGGAAGAAGAGGCCAACACATCAATCATCCTAGGAAGGCCATTCCTAGCTACTGTTGCATCCATCATTGATGTGAAAAGGGGGAACTAGTCTTAAGATTGCATGAAGAGAAGATGGTCTTCAACGTCTTTAAGGCAATGAGTTACCCCAAGGAGTCCGTAGGAGAATGCATAATGGCAGACACCATAAAACAGATAGTTCAAGGGGTTTTGGAAGAAGAACAATATGAAGGAACTATGGGGCTGGAACAACAAGCCTCAAGTGGAGAACTATCACAAGGAATCATGAAGAATTCAAGCATGCCAACCACCACAGACAACAAAGAAGCAGAGGCACCAAAACTAGAGCCGAAAACTTTACCACCCAGCTCGAAATATGCATATTTGGGTGCCAACAACACCCACCTAGTGATCATAAATTCAAGTTTGAGTAAGGAGCAAGAGGAGGAGCTTATCCAAGTGCTGAGACAACACAAGGATGCCACAGGCTGGACACTTGTAGATTTAAAAGGGATCAGTCCTTCAATGTGCATGCACAAGATCTTACTTGAGGAAGATGCCAAACCTTCAAGGCAAAAACAAAGGAGGCTGAATCCAACTATGAATGAAGTGGTTCAAAAAGAAGTGTTGAAGTTGTGGCAAGCAGGGGTGATTTACCCCATCTCAGACAGCCCTTGGGTAAGCCCGATGCAAGTAGTCCCAAAGAAGGGAGGGAACAATGTGGTGCCAAATGAGAAGAATGAGCTGATACCTACAAGAACGGTGACCGGGTGGCGCATGTGCATTGACTATAGGAAGCTTAATGAAGACACTAGGAAGGATCATTTCCCCTTACCTTTCATGGATCAGATGCTCGAGAGATTGGCAGGACATGAGTATTATTGCTTCCTGGATGGGTATTCGGGCTACAATCAAATTGTTGTAGACCCCAAGGACCAGGAAAAAACTTCATTTACTTGTCCATATGGTGTTTTTGCTTATAAGAGAATGCCCTTTGGATTGTGCAATGCACCTGCAACATTCCAAAGGTGCATGCTCTCCATCTTTTCGGACATGGTTGAGAAGTTCATAGAAGTATTCATGGACGACTTTTCTGTGTGGAAACTCATATTCTGATTACCTATGTCATCTTGTTCTGGTGCTAAAAAGGTGCCAAGAAACCAACCTGGTTTTGAACTGGGATAAGTGCCATTTTATGGTAACTGAGGGGGTGGTTCTTGGCCACAAGATTTCAAAAAATGGCATAGAAGTAGACAAGGTAAAGGTGGAAGTAATTGAGAAACTACCTCCACCTTGCAATGTCAAGGCAATCAGAAGCTTTTTGGGACACGCTGGGTTTTATAGAAGGTTCATCAAGGACTTTTCAAAGATTGCAAAACCTCTTAGCAACCTACTTGTCTCAAATAATCCCTTTGTTTTTGATAGAGAGTGCATGGTAGCCTTTGATGAACTTAAGAAGAGACTCTCCTCTGCACCTATTATAGCACCACCTAGCTGGAATCTTTCTTTTGAATTAATGTGTGATGTATCTGATTTTGCTGTTGGTGCCGTTCTAGGAAAGAGGAAAGACAAGCTAGTACATGTTATTTACTATGCTAGGAATGTCCTTAATGAGAATCAAAGGAACTACACCACAACAGAGAAAGAACTTTTAGCCATAGTCTTTGCTTTTGATAAGTTTAGATCATATCTTATTGGCTCTAAAGTAATTGTATTCACTGATCATGCAGCACTCAAATACTTGCTTACCAAACAAAAATCTAAGCCTAGATTAATAAGATGGATTCTGCTACTACAAGAATTTGACATTGAGATTGAAGATAGGAGCGGAACAGAGAACAAGGTAGCTGACCACCTCTTAAGGATTCCACAAAAAGAAGAAGAGACACACCAAGTTGCAGTAAATGAAAGCTTCCCTAATGAGCAGTTGATGATGATCCAGGTAGCCCCTTGGTTTGCAGACATAGCTAGCTTCAAGGCTATTGGGGAACTACCAACCAATATCAACAAACACATGAGGAGAAAGCTAATCAAGGATGCCAAACACTACATCTGGGATGACCCCTATTTGTTCAAGAAGTGTGCTGATGGAATCTTAAGAAGGTGTGTCTCCCATGAAGAAGGTCAGGAAGTGCTGTGGCAGTGCCATAAATTCGCATATGGAGGCCACTTCAGTGGAGAAAGAACAGCAGCAAAAGTGCTTCAATCTGGATTTTACTGGCCAACAATGTTCAAGAATGCTAAAGAATTGGTGTCAAGATGTGATGAGTGCCAAAGAGCTGGTAATCTAACCAAAAGAAATGAGATGCCACAGCAATTCATACTAGAGCTTGAACTATTTGATGTATGGGGAATTGACTTTATGGGACCCTTCCCAAACTCCTACTCAAATAGTTACATATTGGTGGCTGTTGATTATGTCTCAAGATGGGTAGAAGCCATAGCCACTGCGAAAAATGACAACAAGGTTGTGATAAGCTTCTTGAAAAGGAACATCTTCAGTAGATTTGGAGTTCCTAGAGCCCTCATTAGTGATGGAGGGACACACTTCTGCAACAAACAACTTGAGACACTACTTCTCAGGTATGGAGTCAAGCACAAGGTGGCAACTCCGTACCATCCATAGACCAACGAGCAAGCTGAGATTTTAAACAGAGAACTCAAAAGAATTCTTGAAAAAACTATTGGAAGCTCAAGAAAGGATTGGTCTAAGAAGCTGGATGATGCATTATGGGCCTACAGGATAGCCTACAAGACACCAATTGGAATGTCCCTATACCAACTAGTATATGGCAAGGCTTGTCACTTACCAGTTGATCTTGAGCATAGAGAGTTTTGGGCTCTAAAAATGCTAAACTATGATGAGCAAGCTGCTGGAGAAAGAAGATTAATGCAGCTAAATGAGCTGGAGAAATTTAGAAATCAAGCATATGAGAATGCAAAAATTTACAAAGAGGACACAAAAAGGTGGCATGATCAAAAGATAGCAAGAAGGGAGTTAACTGAAGGAGAAAAAGTGCTACTGTATAACTCGAGACTCAAGTTCTTCCTTGGGAAACTTAAGTCTCGATGGTCAGGACCCTTCACGATACTCAAGGTGTTTCCCTATGGTCATGTAGAGCTCATGGAGGATAAGACTCAAAGAACTTTCACTGTCAATGGCCATAGACTCAAACACTACTTAGGAGGTTCCTTAGAGGAGCAGAGAGTGAGCTACAAACTCAACTAAAGATGGAGGAGTGTTAAGCTAGTAACAATAAAGAAGCGCTAGTTAGGAGGCACCCCAACACTTTATCCTTTTGATTTATTATTTTTCTTAGAAGTAGTTTAAAAATTCATTGCTTTAGATAGTTTAAGTTTCAGTTTCACACTTGTGTTGCATTACCATTTAGAATTAGATTGCAAATAGTAGGTTAGGAAGTTTGAATATCAGTTTTGATAGTTAAGATATCCTGACATTCTCTTGTCTCTTTTATTCCGGAATTGTAACTTGCTGAATGCATGTACTAATGATGAGTAAGTGGGCTGAGAACTAGCTAAAAGGCTAAGTTTGGTGTGGCCACTCACCCACTTAATCTAGGCTTACAACCATTTTGATAACTTGATTTCAAAGAGTAAGCCCAGAGGTTAAGTTTGGTGTGGCCACCACCATACAAGGATCACCTAGCAAGCCCAATTTTACTCAATCTGAAAGCACTTAATATTTTGGCAAGAGCATAATGACGATTTAATGTGTTCAGAAGTGGTTAGAAATAAAAGAAAATGAAAAGATTGGAGTTATTTCATCATTATGAGCACATTAAATACACAATGATGAAACCAATTTATTAAGATGCAATAGGATTAAGGTTGGTGTCCCGAGGGACACCCATCAGTTGCAATCCCACTTACCCATGATAAGAAGGAATATGAAGGACTCTTTTGTCATTACTAACAGGTTTCAGTTTCATTTTCAGGAGAAAAGATGGGACCCACATGGTGAATAACTCATAAAGCAAAGAAGTCAAAGTGTACTTACACTTTGAAACTCAACACATGCAGGAGGCATAGTGAGAAAAGGGTTGGCGCCTCTTCCCACGCTAGGCGCCACTCTCCAAGTGGGAAAAGATTAAATCCTTTTTATTTCCCACCATTCAAACCACACTCTTCACCCCCTATAAAAGCCTCACTTTCCCAACTCTTCTCCCACTTCAAACCCCTAATCACACACAAAAAAGAATCCAAACACTTTTATTCTTCTTTTCTCTTTTCGCCTTCCACTACTTCTCTTCCCCTACTTTTTTTCCCTTTTCTTAATTGGGACAATCAAGTCCTAAGTTTGGTGTTAGAGCAAAACCTTGTTTTGCTTGCCTCTCTTGTAACCTTTCCCAAAATTTTGTTCCACAACCTCAAACACATTCTCTCAACTCAATGGCACCAACAAAAAGCTCAGCCTCAAAGAAAAGAAAAATCAAGGAACCAACTTCTGGATCCTCAAGCTCATCTTTCAATGAACACAAGTTTCTCTTCGCATTCAATGGTTGGGTGAGTGAGAGGGAAATCATCCCAGAGGTTGGGTTCCAACTAGGGAGGAACGATCATCTTGAGTTCAACATTGAGATTAACAGTAGGTGCTGGGCACTCCTATGTAACCCATCAAAGAAGGTAGTAGAGAGCTTGGTGAAGGAGTTTTATGCTAATAATGTGCCTCAACCAGGACAACCCTATGGCTACATTAGCTATGTGAGGAGGAAGTCCATTGACTATAGTCCCTCCAGCATAGAGAGGATGCTAATGGTAAAGAGGACAAGCTCCACCCGGAGCTATGAAGAAAGAATAAAGCAATAAGACCCTGGATTTGATGAAATCCTGAACGAGATTTGCGTGCTAAATGTGCATTGGATAAATGATAAGGATGGGATACCCAACCAATTGAGAAGAAGGGATCTGAGCTCCCAAGCTAGAGGGTGGCTGGAATTTGTGAGGAGGTCCCTAATCCCTACATCCAACACTTCAGAGGTGACCAAGGAGAGAGCTGTGCTCATATACAACATCATGAAAGGTGAGAATGTCAATGTGGGAGAGCTAATTGCCAACAACATTAATAAAGTGCTGAAAAGTACAAGTGACAACACAAAGTTGGCATTCCCCAGCATCATACAGAGGTTATGTGATGAGGCTGGAGTTGAAAAGATTATCGATGAGGTGCTAGTGAAGCAAGACAAATTCATAACTGCCAAGAAGATGGCCAAAGTGGTGGCTGTTAACCCACTTTAGAGGGCCAGAGAACAAAGAGCTCATGCTCATGAGCCACATGTGCAACAACAACAAGAAGAAGAAGAGGCAGAAGAGCAACCACATCATCTAGCACTTCAACTACCACCTTACCAACAATACCAACAATTTCCAGAGGGATTCAATTGGGAACAATTGCAAGGAGATGTACACCAAATGAAGGGAGACCTATACCATCTGAGGGAGGATGTCAATCAACTCAAGGAGACTCAGCAAAAGCAATGGGACCAAGTCAGTGAGAACATCCAACAACTCCAAGGGAGTTGGGAGCATATGAGGAAGGAGCAGCAAGAACAATTTGACTGGGGAGAGGTGCGAAGTGCACTGGACAAAATAGTAGAGCAAGGCAAATGGCAACAGAGGAACCTTGCTGAATTTAGGCATCTCTATGATGCCAGAACTATCTCCAGGAGGCAGTATGACATCAACATACAAGTGAAGCTAAATCACTTGTGTAATGCCGTAGCCACTCTAAACCCAGGATACCCAACGTTCATGCAAGGAATGGAGGAGCTGAGTGCAAGACAAGAGGAAATTCTAGCCAAACACAAGGAGGATGAGAGGAACTACATGAGGAGGCTGGGATTTTGGAAGCCCAAATATGCTAAGGCACAAGAAGGATCCTCCAAAAAGGGTGAAGGTGGCTCCTCCCCTTCCAAGAAGAAAGACAAAGGAAAGGGGCCAATGAACTGAAGATGAAGCTGCTCAAGGTTGTTAAGTCCTATGGTTGACATTCTCTAATTCCTGAATCATGTTTTAGCTTTTGTTTGATTTACTCTCTGTCAAAAATAAATAGTCATGCTAAGGTAGTTTATATTTTCTGCTTAGTTTTATTTCATGCTTTAAGTCCTTTATGAGTCCTTTAAACTACAAGAAAGAAAATGCAATGTATTTCAAGTCTTCCTTTTCAACATAAATAAAGTAGAGCTTGTTTTCATAAGAGTTGCTCTGAGCTGTGCAAAAATAAGAGTAAGTGAAACCAAGGCCAAGAGAGATTATTCAACAAACTAAGAAACAAGGAAGTGAGTGCAGAACCTTGAATGAAAAAAAAAAGAGAAGAAAATGAGTCATGGAAAGCAACTAGTCTTAGAAGGTATAACAAGAAAAAGTTAATGGATACCCCTTGAATATCCATAGAACCAAGAAGTAGTAAGCAACACAGACCCAAGGCTCTGAGCATCAACTACTAGGATGGGAAAGAAACATTAAAAATCTCAAAAAGAGTTAAAGATCCTAGTAGATGCTTGTGGTAAATATGTGTCAAGAAGAGACCTGGGCAAGTAAATTCTTAGACGTGCTTCAACACCTAGTACCCTAAAACCAACTGGTTTAGGAGTGCTAATTGAAAGCTTAATTAAAGGGTTGTCTTGAGACAAAACACTTAGAGTCGTGGTCAAGAAAGCACAACCAAAAAGAAAGTGAAACAACTCTTACTACTTCAAGGTGGCAATCAATAGAAAGGACCCCTGAAGCTTATACTTGAAAGAACCCTCAAAGATCTAAGAGTTCTCTATGACATTAAAATATTCATACATGTGTTTAACACTTAATCCTACCCTTAGTCATGTTGCACTCATTCAAGGCCAAGGTCTCAATTTATAAAAGGCCTACTTACAGTGGTTTGCTTGGGACGAGCAAAGATTAAGTTTGGTGTTGTGATGACTTGCATCATCTACCCTTCTTTCTTGCATAAAGAGGACCATAAAAGAGCATAAACCACATTTGATCATTGCAATTCATGCATTATTTGATGAATATTATGGTACGTTGCTTTGAGATGAGTTGTGCTGAATTTCAGGAGAAAAAGACATCAAAAAGGGGAAGACAACAACAAAAATGAGCTAGGCGTGTGAAGCGGGCGTGCCACTCAGAGCAAACGCTACAAAAATGAACTAGCGTGCCACGCCAGGAGCTGGGCATGGCATGCCAGTACTAAAGTCCAGAGGAGAATTCTCAAGCATTCACATGGGTGTGGCACGCCAGGAGTTGGGCGTGGCACGCTAGTACAAAGTTCCAGAGAGCAACAATGGAGGACACAAAAGGGCGCGTGGCACGCCAGGTTGGGTGAGGCACGCCTGACCCATCCCCTTCTATGGGCATGCCACTTGAGCTAAGGGGCATGGCACACCAACTAATCACTCCAAGAGGAACCATCACCATGGGCGTGTGATGAGCGGATAATTTATACGCTTTTTGACATTGTTTTTAGTATGTTTTTAGTAGGATCTAGTTACTTTTAGGGATGTTTTCATTAGTTTTTATGTTAAATTCACATTTCTGGACTTTACTATGAGTTTGTGTGTTTTTCTGTGATTTCAGGTATTTTCTAGCTGAAATTGAGGGACCTGAGCAAAAATCAGATTCAGAGGTTGAAGAAGGACTGCTGATGCTGTTGGATTCTGACCTCCCTGCACTCAAAGTGGATTTTCTGGAGCTACAGAACTCGAAATTGCACGCTTCCAATTGCTTTGGAAAGTAGACATCCAGGGATTTCTAGCAATGTATAATAGTCTATACTTTGCCTAAGTTTAGATGACGTAAACTTGCGTTTAACGCCAGCTCTCTGCCCAATTCTGGCGTCCAGCGCCAGAAACAAGTTGCAAAGTGGTGTTCAACGCCCAAAATGGCACAAAAGCTGGCGTTCAACTCCAAAAAGAGCCTCTGCACGTGTAACATTCAAGCTCAGCCCAAGCACACACCAAGTGGGCCCCGGAAGTGGATTTATGCATCAATTACTTACTTCTGTAAACCCTAGTAGCTAGTTTATTATAAATAGGACCTTTTACTATTGTATTAGACATCTTTGGTCTCAGTTTTAATCCATTGTTCATCTTAGGAGACTATTGATCACGTTTCGGGGGCTGGCCTCTCGGCCATGCCTGGACCTTTCACTTATGTATTTTCAACGGTAGAGTTTCTACACTCCATAGATTAAGGTGTGAAGCTCTGCTGTTCCTCAAAGATTAATGCAAAGTACTACTGTTTTCTATTCAATTCAACTTATTCCACTTCTAAGATATTCATTCGCACTTCAACCTGAATGTGATGAACGTGACAATCATCATCATTCCCTATGAACGCGTGCCTGACAACCACTCCCGTTCTACCTTCGATTGAACGAGTATCTCTTAGATTACTAATACAGGGGACCGAGTCCGAGATATTGGGATCTTCGTGGTATAAGCTAGATTGATGGCGGCATTCATGAGAATCTGGAAAGTCTAAACCTTGTCCGTGGTATTCCGAGTAGGATTCCGGGATTGAATGACTGTGACGAGCTTCAAACTCGCGAGTGCTGGGCGTAGTGACAGATGCAAAAGGATAGTAAATCCTATTCCAGTATGATCGAGAACCTCCAGATGATTAGCCATGCAGTGACAGCGCATCGGACCATTTTCACAGGGAGGAATAGGATGCAACCAACGACAAAGGTGATGCCTCCAGACGATTAGCCGTGCTGTGACAGAGCATTTGGATCATTTTCCCGAGAGAGATCGAAAGTAGCCATTGGCACCGGTGACATCCTTACATAAAGCCAGCCATGGAAAGGAGTAAGACTGATTGGATGAAGATAGCAGGAAAGCAGAGGTTCAGAGGAACGAAAGCATCTCTATGCGCTTATCTAAAATTCTCACCAATGAATTACATAAGTATTTCTATCCTTATTTTAGTATTATTTTTGAAAACCCCATTACTATTTTATATCTGCCTGACTGAGATTTACAAGGTGACTATAGCTTGCTTCATACCAACAATCTCCGTGGGATTCGACCCTTACTCACGTAAGGTATTACTTGGACGACCCAGTGCACTTGCTGGTTAGTTGTGCGAAGTTGTAAACCATGGTATTGGCACCAAGTTTTTGGCGCCATTGCCAGGGAAAGAAAGAGCAATGAATTTTACATAATCAAAGTGTAATCACAATTTCGTCCACCAAGTTTTTGGCGCCGTTGCCGGGGATTGTTCGAGTTTGGACAACTGACGGTTCATCTTGTTGCTCAAATTAGGTAATTTTCTTTTTGTTTTCTTTTCAAAAATTTTTCAAAAAAATCTTTCAAAAATTTTCTCATCTGTTTTCGAAAAAAAAATGTTTTCAAAAATATATTTTTCTTCAGAATTTTTAATGATGAATTCTAGTGTTTCATGAAGCATGTTGAAGCCTGGCTGGCTGTAAGGCCATGTCTCAATTCTTTTGGACTCAAGAGAAGAGCTTCTTTATCTTTCTTAGCAAATTGGCTACTGAATGTAAAGTTCTACTAAAGCTTGGCTGGCTATTAAGCCATGCCTAACCCTCAGATTGGAGCTTTAGACTAAGAATGCTAGATTCCTGGAATTCATATCAAAAATTTTGGAATCCTTATTTTTGTTTTTCAAATAATTTTCGAAAAAATACAAAAAAAATTAGAAAATCATAAAAATCAAAAATATTTTTTGTGTTTCTTGTTTGAGTCTTGAATCATGTTATAAGTTTGGTGTCAATTGCATGTGCATCTTGCATTTTTTGAAAATTCTCATGCATTCATAGTGTTCTTCATGATCTTCAAGTTGTTCTTGGTAAGTCTTCTTGTTTGATCTTTGCATTTGCATGTTTTATGTCTTTTCTTGTTTTTCATATGCATTCTTGAATTCTTAGTGTTTAAGCATTAAAGAATTCTAAGTTTGGTGTCTTGCATGTTTTCTTTGCATTAAAAATTTTTCAAAAATATATTCTTGATGTTCATCTTGATCTTCATAGTGTTCTTGGTGTTCATCTTGACATTCATAGCATTCTTGCATGCATCACATGTTTTGATCTAAAATTCTCATGCATTGCATCATTTTCTTGTTTTTCTCTCTCAACATAAAAATTCAAAAATAAAAAAAATATCTTTCCCTCTTTTCTCTCATAATTTTGAAAATTAGATTTGACTTTTTCAAAAAATTTTTAAAATCTAGTTATTTTTATGAGTCAAATCAAATTTTCAATTTAAAAATCTTATCTTTTTCAAAATCTTTTTCAAAAATTAAATCTTTTTCATTTTTCTTAGTTATTTTCGAAAAGTATAAAAATGTTTTTCAAAAATGTTTTTCTTAATTTTATCTCATAATTTTCGAAAATAACATCATCAATTAATGTTTTGATTCAAAAATTTTAAGTTTGTTACTTGCTTGTTAAGAAAGATTCAAACTTTAAGTTCTAGAATCATATCTCATGATTTCTTGTGAATCAAGTCATTAATTGTGATTTAAAAAAAAAATCAAACCTTTTTCAAAACCAATTTCAATCATATCTTTTCAAAAATATCTTCTTATCTTATCTTTTTCAAAAATATGATTTCAAAATATCTTTTCTAACTTCTTAACTTCTTATCTTTTCAAAATTTGTTTCAACTAACTAACTAACTTTTTGTTTGTTTCTTATCTTTTTCAAAACCACCAAACTAACTCTCTCTCTCTCTAATTTTCGAAAACATCTTCCCTCTTTTTCAAAATTTCTTTTTAATTAATTAATTATTTTAATTTTTAATTTTAATTTTCAAAAATTACTAACCTTTTTCAAAAACTATTTTCGAAAATCACTAACTCTTTTTCAAAAATTATTTTCGAAAATCCTCTCCCTCTCTCCTCTTATTCTATTTATTTATTCATCTACTAACATCTCTTCCTCACATCACTCACCAAATTCGAACCACCTCTTCTATTTGTGTTCGAATTTTTCTTCTTCTTCTTTTTCTACTAACAATAAGGAACCTCTTTACTGTGACATAAAGGATTCCTCTTCTTTCTTTTTCTCTTCTCTTTCTTATGAGCAGGGACCGAGAAAAAGGCATTCTTGTTGAAGCTGATCCAGAACCTGAAAGGACTTTGAAGAGGAAACTAAGAGAAGCTAAATTACAACAATCCAGAGACAACCTTATTGAAAATTTTGAACAAGTAAAGGAGATGGCAGCCGAACCTAACAACAATAATGCAAGGAGAATGCTTGGTGACTTTACTGCACCTAATTCCAATTTACATGGAAGAAGCATCTCCATTCCTGCCATTGGAGCAAACAACTTTGAGCTGAAACCTCAGCTAGTTTATCTGATGCAGCAGAACTGCAAGTTTCATGGACTTCCATCTGAAGATCCTTTTCAGTTCTTAACTGAATTCTTGCAGATAGGTGATACTGTTAAGATTAATGGAGTAGATCCTGAAGTCTACAGGCTCATGCTTTTCCCTTTTGCTGTAAGAGACAGAGCTAGAGTGTGGTTGGACTCTCAACCCAAAGATAGCCTGAAATCTTGGGATAAGCTGGTCACGGCTTTCTTAGCCAAGTTCTATCCTCCTCAAAAGCTGAGCAAGCTTAGAGTGGATGTTCAAACCTTCAAACAAAAAGATGGTGAATCCCTCTATGACGCTTGGGAAAGATACAAACAGTTGACCAAAAAGTGTCCCTCTGACATGCTTTCAGAATGGACCATCCTGGATATATTCTATGATGGTTTGTCTGAGTTATCAAAGATGTCATTGGATACTTCTGCAGGTGGATCCATTCACCTAAAGAAAACACCTGCAGAAGCTCAAGAACTCATTGACATGGTTGCTAATAACCAGTTTATGTACACTTCTGAGAGGAATCCTATGAGTAATAGGACGCCTATGAAGAAGAGAGTTCTTGAAGTTGATACTCTGAATGCCATATTGGCTCAGAATAAAATATTGACTCAGCAAGTCAATATGATTTCTCAGAGTCTGAATGGAATGCAAGCTGCATCCAACAGTACTCAAGAGGCTTCTTATGCAGAAAAAGCTTATGATCCTGAAAACCCTGCAATAGCAGAGGTGAATTACTTAGGTGAACCTTATGGAAACACCTATAATCCATCATGGAGAAATCATCCAAATCTCTCATGGAAGGATCAAAGGCCTCAACAAGGCTTTAATAATGGTGGAAGAAACAGGTTTAACAATAATAAACCTTTTCCATCATCCACTCAGCAACAGACAGAGAACTCTGAACAAAATACTTCTAATTTAGCAAACTTAGTCTCTGATCTATCTAAGGCCACTGTGAGTTTCATGAATGAAACAAGGTCTTCCATTAGAAATTTGGAAGCACAAATGGGCCAGCTGAGTAAAAGGATCACTGAAATCCCTCCTAGTACTCTCCCAAGCAATACAGAAGAGAATCCAAAAGGAGAGTGCAAGGCCATTGACATAAGCACCATGGCCGAACCTGTAAGGGAAGGAGAGGACGTGAATCCCAAGGAGGAAGACCTCCTGGGACGTCTAGTGATCAATAAGGAGCTTCCCTCTGAGGAACCAAAGGACTCTGAGGCTCATCTAGAGACCATAGAGATTCCATTGAACCTCCTTATGCCATTCATGAGCTCTGATGAGTATTCCTCTTCTGAAGAGAATGAGGATGTTACTGAAGAGCAAACTGCCAAGTTTCTTGGTGCAATCATGAAACTGAATGCCAAATTATTTGGTATTGAAACTTGGGAAGATGAACCTCCCTTGTTCATCAATGAACTAAGTGATCTGGATCAACTGACATTGCCTCAGAAGAGACAGGATCCTGGAAAGTTCATAATACCTTGTACCATAGGCACCATGATCTTTAAGGCTCTGTGTAACCTTGGTTCAGGAATAAACCTCATGCCCCCTCTCTGTAATAGAGAAACTGGGAATCTATGGGGTACAAGCTGCTAAAATCTCATTAGAGATGGCAGATAATTCAAGAAAATAGGCTTATGGACAAGTAGAGGATGTGTTAATAAAGGTTGAAGGCCTTTACATCCCTGCTGATTTCATAGTCTTAGATACTGGAAAAGAAGAGGATGAATCCATCATCCTAGGAAGACCTTTCCTAGCCACAACAAGAGCTGCGATTGATGTGGACAGAGGAGAATTAATCCTTCAATTAAATACGGACAACCTTGTGTTTACAACTCAAGGATCTCTCTCTGCATCCATGGAGAGGAAGCAGAAAAAACTTCTCTCAAAGCAGAGTCAGACAAAGCCCCCACAGTCAAACTCTAAGTTTGGTGTTGGGAGGCCACAACCAAACTCTAAGTTTGGTGTTGAACTCCCATATCCAAACTCTAAGTTTGGTGTTGGAGAGCCTCAAAATTGCTCTGAACATCTGTAAGGCTCCATGAGAGCCCACTGTCAAGCTATTGACATTAAAGAAGCGCTTATTGGGAGGCAACCCAATTTTTATTTATCTAAGTATATTTTTCTTAGTTATATGTCTTTATAGGTTCATGATCATGTGGAGTCACAAAATAAATATAAAAAATTGAAAACGGAATCAAAAACAGCAGAAGAAAAATCACACCCTGGAGGAAGCATCTGCCTGGCGTTCAACACCAGAACAGAGCATGGTTCTGGCACTGAACGCCCAAAATGGGCAGTATCTGGGCACTGAACGCCCAAAATGGGCATCATCTGGGCGTTGAGCGCCAGAATTGCACCCAGAAGAGGAGCTAGCGCTGAAAGCCCAGAACAAGCATGGTTCTGGCGTTCAACGCCAGAAATGGGCAACAAATGGGCGTTGAACGCCCAAAATGGGCACCAACCTGGCGCTGAACGCCCAGAGTTGTGTGCAAGGGCATTTTACATGCCTTATTTGGTGCAAGGTTGTAAATCCTTGAACACCTCAGGATCTGTGGACCCCACAGGATCATCTCAGGATCTGTGGACCCCACAGGATCACCTCAGGATCTGTGGACCCCACAAAATCCCCACCTACCTCCACTCACTTCTTCTCACCCCTCTTTCACAAAATCCCATAACCACTCTTCCCCAAAACCCTTCACCAATCACCTCAATCTCTTTTCTCCATCACCTCTTCACCACTCACATCCATCCACTCTTCCCCATAAACCTACCTCATAAACTCCAACTACCTTCAAAATTCAAAATCAATCTCCCACCCAAACCCACCCTAAATGGTCGAACATTCACCCCCCCCTCCCATCCCTATATATAACCCTCCATTCTTCCTCATTTTCACACAACACAACCCTCTCTTCTCTTCTTGGCCGAAACACAACCCCTCTCCCTATCCTCCATTTCTTCTTCTTCTTCATCTATTCTTTCTTCTCTTGCTGGAAGGCGAGCAAAATTCTAAGTTTGGTGTGGTAAAAGCATAAGCTTTTTGTTTTTCCATTACCATTGATGGCACCTAAGACCGGAGAATCCTCTAGAAAAGGAAAAGGGAAGACAAAAGCTTCCACCTCTGAGTCATGGGAGATGGAAAGGTTCATCTCCAAAGCCCATCAAGACCACTTCTATGATGTTGTGGCCGAGAAGAAGGTGATCCCCGAGATCCCTTTCAAGCTCAAAAGAAATGAGTATCCAGAGATCCGACATGAAATTCAAAGAAGAGGTTGGGAAGTTCTAACAAATCCCATCCAACAAGTCGGCATCCTAATGGTTCAAGAGTTCTATGCCAATGCATGGATCACCAAGAACCATGATCAAAGTAAGAACCCGGATCCAAAGAACTATGTTACAATGGTTCGGGGGAAATACTTAGATTTTAGTCCGGAGAATGTAAGGTTGGCGTTCAACTTGCCAAACATGGAAGAGAATGCACGCCCCTACACAAGGAGAGTCAACTTTGATCAAAGGTTGGACCAAGTCCTTATGGACATATGTGTAGAAGGAGCTCAATGGAAAATTGACTCAAAAGGCAAACCGGTTCAACTAAGAAGATTGGACCTTAAGCCTGTAGCTAGAGGATGGTTGGAGTTCATTCAATGCTCAATCATTCCCACTAGCCACCGGTCTGAAGTTACTATAGACCGGGCCAACATGATCCATAGCATCATGATTGGAGAAGAGGTGGAAGTTCATGAGATTATACGTCAAGAACTCTACAAGGTGGCTGACAAGTCCTCCACTATGGCATGGTTAGCCTTTCCTCACCTCATTTGCCACCTATGCAATTCGGCTGGGATTGACATAGAGGGAGATATCCTCATTAAAGAGGACAAGCCCATCACTAAGAAAAAGATGGAGCAAGCAAGAGAGCCCACTCATGGAGCTCAAGAGGCGCATGAAGCTCATTACCATGAGATCCCGGAGATGCCTCAAATGCATTTTCCTCCACAAAACTATTGGGAGCAAATCAACACCTCCCTAGAAGAATTGAGTTCCAACATGGGACAACTAAGGGTGGAACACCAAGAGCACTCCATCATCCTTCATGAAATAAGAGAAGATCAAAAAGCAATGAGGGAGGAGCAACAAAGACAAGGAAGAGACATAGAAGAGCTCAAGGACATCATTGGTTCCTCAAGAAGGAAACGCCACCATCACTAAGGTGGATTCATTCCTTGTTCTTATTTCTTCTGTTTTTCGTTTTCTCTATGTTAAGTGCTTATCTATGTTTGTGTCTTCATTACATGATCATTAGTAGTTAGTAACCATGTCTTAAAAGTTATGAATGTCCTATGAATCCATCACCTCTCTTAAATGAAAAATGTTTTAATTCAAAAGAACAAGAAGTACACGAGTTTTGAATTTATCCTTGAACTTAGTTTAATTATATTATTGTGGTGACAATGCTTTTTGTTTTCTGAATGTATGCGTGAACAGTGCATATGTCTTTTGAAGTTGTTGTTTAAGAATGTTAAATATGTTGGCTCTTGAAAGAATGATGACTAGGAGACATGTTATTTGATAATCTGAAAAATCATAAAAATGATTCTTGAAGCAAGAAAAAGCAGCACAGAACAAAGCTTGCAGGAAAAAAAATATAGGCGAAAAAAAATAGAAAAAAAAAAGCAAGCAGAAAAAGCCAAAAGCTCTTAAAACTAAGAGGCAAGAGCAAAAAGCCAATAACCCTTAAAACCAAAAGGCAAAGGCAAAAAAAAAGGATCCCAAGGCTTTGAGCATCAGTGGATAGGAGGGCCTAAAGGAATAAAATCCTGGTCTAAGCGGCTAAACCGAGCTGTCCCTAACCATGTGCTTGTGGCGTGTAGGTGTCAAGTGAAAACTTGAGACTGAGCGGTTAAAGTCAAGGTCCAAAGCAAAAAAAGAGTGTGCTTAAGAACCCTGGACACCTCTAATTGGGGACTTTAGCAAAGCTGAGTCACAATCTGAAAAGGTTCACCCAATTATGTGTCTGTGGTATTTATGTATCCAGTGGTAATACTGGAAAACAAAGTGCTTAGGGCCACGACCAAGACTCATAAAATAGTTGTGTTCAAGAATCATCATACTGAACTAGGAGAATCAATAACACTATCTGAACTCTGAGTTCCTATAGATGCCAATCATTCTGAACCTCAATGGATAAAGTGAGATGCCAAAACTATTCAAGAGGCAAAAAGCTATAAGTCCCGCTCATATGATTGAAGCTATGTTTCATTGATAGTTTGGAATTTATAGTATATTCTCTTCTTTTTATCCTATTGATTTTCAGTTGCTTGGGGACAAGCAACAATTTAAGTTTGGTGTTGTGATGAGCGGATAATTTATACGCTTTTTGACATTGTTTTTAGTATGTTTTTAGTAGGATCTAATTACCTTTAGGGATGTTCTCATTAGTTTTTATGTTAAATTCACATTTCTGGACTTTACTATGAGTTTGTGTGTTTTTCTGTGATTTCAGGTATTTTCTGGCTGAAATTGAGGGACTTGAGCAAAAATCAGATTCAGAGGTTGAAGAAGGACTGCTGATGCTGTTGGATTCTGACCTCCCTACACTCAAAGTGGATTTTCTGGAGCTACAGAACTCGAAATTGCGCGTTTCCAATTGCGTTGGAAAGTAGACATCCAGGGCTTTCCAGCAATGTATAATAGTTTATACTTTGCCCAAGTTTCGATGACGTAAACTGGCGTTCAACGCCAGCTCTCTGCCCAATTCTGGCGTCCTGCGCCAGAAACAAGTTGCAAAGTGGAGTTCAACGCCCAAAATGGCACAAAAGCTGGCGTTCAACTCCAGAAAAAGCCTCTGCACGTGTAACATTCAAGCTCAGCCCAAGCACACACCAAGTGGGCCCCGGAAGTGGATTTATGCATCAATTACTTACTTCTGTAAACCCTAGTAGCTAGTTTATTATAAATAGGACCTTTTACTATTGTATTAGACATCTTTGGTCTCAGTTTTAATCCATTGTTCATCTTAGGAGACTATTGATCACGTTTTGGGGGCTGGCCTCTCGGCCATGCCTGGACCTTTCACTTATGTATTTTCAACGGTAGAGTTTCTACACTCCATAGATTAAGGTGTGGAGCTCTGCTATTCCTCAAAGATTAATGCAAAGTACTACTATTTTCTATTCAATTCAACTTATTCCACTTCTAAGATATTCATTCGCACTTCAACCTGAATGTGATGAACGTGACAATCATCATCATTCCCTATGAACGCGTGCCTGACAACCACTCCCGTTCTACCTTCGATTGAACGAGTATCTCTTAGATTACTAATACAGGGGACCGAGTCTGAGATATTGGCATCTTCGTGGTATAAGCTAGATTGATGGCGGCATTCATGAGAATCCGGAAAGTCTAAACCTTGTCCGTGGTATTCCGAGTAGGATTCCGGGATTGAATGACTGTGACGAGCTTCAAACTCGCGAGTGCTAGGCGTAGTGACAGACGCAAAAGGACAGTAAATCCTATTCCAGTATGATCGAGAACCTCCAGATGATTAGCCATGCAGTGACAGTGCATCAGACCATTTTCACAGGGAGGAATAGGATGCAACCAACGACAAAGGTGATGCCTCCAGACGATTAGCCATGCTGTGACAGAGCATTTGGATCATTTTCCCGAGAGAGATCAAAAGTAGCCATTGGCACCGGTGACATCCTTACATAAAGCCAGCCATGGAAAGGAGTAAGACTGATTGGATGAAGACAGCAGGAAAGCAGAGGTTCAGAGGAACGAAAGCATCTCTATGCGCTTATCTGAAATTCTCACCAATGAATTACATAAGTATTTCTATCCTTATTTTAGTATTATTTTCGAAAACCCCATTACTATTTTATATCTGCCTGACTGAGATTTACAAGGTGACTATAGCTTGCTTCATACCAACAATCTCCGTGGGATTCGACCCTTACTCACGTAAGGTATTACTTGGACGACCCAGTGCACTTGCTGGTTAGTTGTGCGAAGTTGTGAACCATGGTATTGGCACCAAGTTTTTGGTGCCATTGCCAGGGAAAGAAAGAGCAATGAATTTTACATAATCAAAGTGTAATCACAATTTCGTCCACCAGCGTGCCACTTGGTATCGAAGGCGTGGCACGCCAGCACCAAAAAGGTCACTTGGGCGTGCCACTTGAGGAACCAGGCGTGGCACGCCAAGCTTGAGAAATCCAAAAATGTATGGGCGTGCCACTTGAGCAGCATGGCATGGCACGCTGGTACTAAATCCCAGAGAAAGGGCTGAAGGCCAATGAAGTCTGGGCGTGCCACTTGAAGTCGAAGGCGTGTGATGAGCGGATAATTTATACGCTTTTTGGCAGTGTTTTTACATAGTTTTTAGTATGATTTAGTTAGTTTTTAGTATATTTTTATTAGTTTTTAAATAAAATTCACATTTCTGGACTTTACTATGAGTTTGTGTGTTTTTCTGTGATTTCAGGTAATTTCTGGCTGAAATTGAGGGACTTGAGCAAAAATTAGATTCAGAGGTTGAAGAAGGACTGCAGATGCTATTGGATTCTGACCTCCCTGCACTCAAAGTAGATTTTCTGGAGCTACAGAAGTCCAAATGGCGCGCTCTCAATTGCGTTGGAAATTAGACATCCAGGGATTTCCATAAATATATAATAGTCCATACTTTGCCCAATTTTAGATGACGCAAACTGGCGTTCAATGCCAGCTTTCTGCCCTATTCTGGAGTAAAACGCCAGAAACAGGTTACAAACTGGCGTTTATCTCCATGGAAGACCTCTACACGTGAAAGCTTCAATGCTCAGCCCAAGCACACACCAAGTGGGCCCGGAAGTGGATTTCTGCATCATTTACTCATTTCTGTAAACCCTAGTAACTAGTTTAGTATAAATAGAACTTTTTAATATTGTATTTACATCTTTTGATCATTTTTAGATCTCTAGACCTCCATGGGAGGCTGGCCACTCGGCCATGTCTACCCTATTTTCACTTATGTATTTTCAATGGTAGAGTTTCTACACACCACTGATTAAGGTGTGGAGCTCTGCTGTTCCTCATGAATTAATGCAAAGTACTATTGTTTTTTCTATTCAACTCAAGCCTATTTCTTCTCTAAGATATTCATTCGCACACAAGAACATGATGAATGTGATGATTATGTGACGCTCATCATCATTCTCACCTATGAACGCGTGCCTAACAACCACTTCCGTTCTACATGAAAACAAGCTTGAATGCATATCTCTTAGCCTTCTGATTCATGATCAGAGTCTTCGTGGTATAGGCTAGAATTATTGACGGCCATTCTTGAGATCCATAAAGTCTAAACCTTGTCTGTGGTATTCCGAGTAGGATCTGGGAAGGGATGGCTGTGACGAGCTTCAAACTCGCGAGTGCTGGGCGTAGTGACAGACGCAAAAGGATTACTGAATCCTATTCCAGTATGATCGAGAACCGACAGATGATTAACCGTGCGGTGACAGCGCATTTTGGACCATTTTCACTGAGAGGATGGGATGTAGCCATTGACAACGGTGATGCCCTATATAAAGCTTGCCATGGAAAGGAGTAGGAATGATTGGATGAAGACAGCAGGAAGCAGAGGTTTAGGAGGAACAAAAGCATATCTATACGCTTATCTGAAATTCTCACCAATGAATTACAAAAGTATTTATATCCTATTTTATATTTTAATTATATTTTAATTATCAATTCATCAAAACCATTTGAAAGCCGCATGAATGAGATTTACAAGGTGACCATAGATTGCTTCAAGCCGACAATCTCCGTGGGATCGACCCTTACTCACGTAAGGTTTATTACTTGGACGACCCAGTGCACTTGCTGGTTAGTTGTGCGAAGTTGTGACAAAGAACTAAGATTATGAACGTGCGTATTAAGTTTTTAGCGCCGTTACCAAGGAATGAACGATCACGATTTTGCATACCAAGTTTTTGGCGCCGTTGCCGGGGATTGTTCGTGTTTGAACAACTGACGGTTCATCTTGTTGCTCATATTAGGTAATTTTATTTTAATTTTAAGCTTTTTATTTTTATTATTTTTAATTTTCGAAGAAATTTTCAAAAAAATAATTTAATAAAATCATGAAAACCAAAAAATAATTGTGTTTCTTGCTTGAATCTAGTGTCAAGTCATAAGTTGGGTGTCAATTGCATGTTTATCTCTTTCTTGCATTTTTCAAAAATTCATGCATTGTATTCTTCATGATCTTCAAGTTGTTCTTGATGAATCCTCTTGTTTGATCTTCATATTTTCTTATTGTGTGTTGCATCTTGTTTTTCATATGCATTCTTGCATTCATAGTGTCTAAAAATTAAAAATTTCTAAGTTTGGTGTCTTGCATGTTTTCTTTTCTTGAAAATTTTTCAAAAATAAGTTCTTGGTGTTCATCTTGACATTCAAAGTATTCTTGCATGCTTTGTGTGTTTTGATTCACAATTTTTATGTTTTGAGTCTTTTTATTGTTTTTCTCTTTCTTCATTAAAAATTCAAAAATCAAAAAAATATTTTTCCCTCATTCTCTCATAAATTTTCGAAAATTTGGTTTGATTTAGTCAAAAAGTTTTTAAATTTAATTGTTTCCTATGAGTCAAATCAAATTTTCATTTTAAAAAAATTATATCTTTTTCAAATCTTTCTCAAAAAATAAAATCTTTTTCATTTTTCTTTTATGATTTTTGAAAATTTCAAAATGATTTTCAAAAATCTTTTTCTTATTTTTATCTCATATTTTCGAAATCAATGCTAACAATTAATGTGATTGATTCAAAAATTTTTAAGTTTGTTACTTGCCTAGTAAGAAAAGTTCAATCTTTAAATTCTAAAATCATATCTTTTTGTTTCTTATTAGTCAAGTAACCAACTTTAATTTTTAAAAACAAATCTTTTTAAATTTCTTTTTCAAATCGTTTTCAAAATAAATGTCAATCACGTCTTTTTCAAAATCAATTTTAAAATCTTTTCTAACTTCTTATCTTTTCAAAATTGATTTTCAAATCTTTTTCACTTAATCTTATCTTTTTGTTTGATTCTTATCTTTTTCAAAACCACCTAACTAATTTCTTGCTCTAATTTTCGAAAATCACCTTCCTCTTTCTCAAAATTCCTTTTTAATTAACTAATTGTTTTAAATTTTAATTTAATTTAATTTAATTTATCTTTTTAAAATTTTCGAATTCTAACTAATTTTAAATTGAAAAAAAAACAAAAATATTTTTATTTTATTTTATTTATTTTTCGAATTCTTCCCTCTCTCATTGATGCACGAAAACTTGTCTCTTAACAAATTTTCCTCGGCAAGTATACCGAATTGTCGTCAAGTAAAAACTCACAATAGAGTGAGGTCGAATCCCACAGGGATTGATTGGTCAAGCAACTTTAATTGGAGGAATGTTCTAGTTGAGCTAAGCAGAATTTGATTTGAGAATTGCAGAAATTTAAATGGCGGGAAAGTAAATGGGAGAAAATGTAAATGCTGGAAATAAAGAGCTGAATATAAATGACAGAAAGTAAATTGCAGAATCTTAAATGGGGAATGGGGAATTTAGCAGGAAAGTAAATGGTAGAAAGTAAAGAGAATGGGTAAGATCAGAAATGGGGGATTCATTGGGCTTAGGAGATGTTGCATTCTCTGGATCAAGTTCGTTTTCATCTCTTCCTCAATCAATGCATTCATTGATCTCCTTGGCAATCTTAAGTGATTGAATTCTAATTCCTTGGTAATTCAATCTCTCAAATCTTGATCAATAGCCAATTCCTTGGTCTAATTGCTCATGAGAAGAGATAAAGTATGGTCACTGATTATACCACATGTATTTCTAAATCAAACTATTGGGAGAATTATATGTCACCATATCCGTCCAAACCCCAATTTGGTCCAACATGAGAAAGCATTTCTAGCATGATCTCTTCATTCCTCTTCCAAGGTTCCGAAGAGATCCAAGTATGAATAGCTTCTTTTCCAAGATAACTACCCAATTGGATGAAGATTGAAAGCTTTCTAGTAAAATCAAGAGAAAAAAAAGAGGAAGAATAATGAAAACTATTATTGATCCATCAAATTACAACAGAGCTCCCTAACCCAATGAAAGGGGTTTAGTTGTTCATAGCTCTGGGAATGGAAAACAGAGATGGAAAATACATTCTGAAAGTAAAACTAGAAGTTGCAGAGAAAGTAAAATTATACAGAGGATAGTTCTCTCAATCCAAAAGCTCTCTCCCTAGTTTAAAACTACTCCTATATATACTACTCTTCTGATCTTCCAGTTGGCTCTTCAAGTCTTGGATATGGGCCTTTGGATCTTGAGTTGAAGCAGTTTGGAATCTTTAGTGGGCTCAGCTTTGCTTGCAGAGAAAGTGTGAAGTAGGCATGGACTTTAGCTAGGACGTTAGTGGCGTTAACGTTAAGTGAAAATGTGGGTGCGAGAACGTTAGTGACAATCACCTTTTGCACTAACGTTCCTAGCCCAAGATGGTTCACGTTAACTTCAACGTTAGTGGCACTAACGTGACCACTAACGTTGCCTCTTGGTCCATCACAAGCGTTATTGGCATTTACCTTTTCCAATAACGTTGCCCTTAGCCTCTCCTTTCCTCATGTTAGAGTTCACGTTAGTATAACCAACGTGGCTCTTAACGTGGGCATGCCTTAGCCTCGAGAGCGTTAGTGACACTTACCTTTGTCACTAACGCTCCAAATGCCTCACCTTCCCACGTTAGAGTTCACGTTAACTTAGTTAACGTGACTCTTAACGTGTTGAAGATTGCCATCTCCAACGTTAGTGACAAAGGTGAGTGTCACTAACATTGGCTTATCATGCTTGGCTCCACGTTACTCTTCACTTTAGTGGTCTTAACGTGACCACTAACCTGGGCAATGTTGGCTTAGTCCAACGTTAGTGACAAAGGTGAGTGTCACTAACGTTGGCATTGTTTGCCCCTTCCACGTTAGAGTTCATGTTAACTAAGTTAACATGACTCTTAACGTGGCCAATTGCCAATTTTGGAGCATTAGTGGTATTCACTTTTACCACTAACGCTGGAGCTCCCTCTTCATCCACGTTAACTACCACGTTAATGTAGTTAACGTGGCAATTAACGTGGGCTATGATGGCTTCGAAAGCGTTATTGGCTATCACTTTTCTCATTAACGTTGTGAGTTCATTCCCATTCCACGTTAGTGGTCACGTTAATTAGATTAACGTGGCTGCTAACGTGGCTCTTTCTTGCTTCCTTTGTCCTAAAATCAAGCAAATACAATGCATCAAAGCTCTAATCCAAGTTATGATATCATGCATCATCTATTTTATCATTCAATTCCAGTATAGTTCTCATAAAATAATGTAAAAAATTATAGTGTTGCTTGAATCAAGATGTAAGTGATTATCTACCCAAAACTTGCTTATTTCCTAAGAAAGTGCATGAAACTACCCAAAAATAATAAAGAAAAGGTCAGTGAAACTGACCAAAATGCCCTGGCATCATAACACCAAACTTAAAGCTTGCTTGTCCCTAAGCAAGTATTGAAACATGAGAATGATGAATGAAATGACAAGAGGAATGAATCATTATTGTGGAAGTCATGTCCTTGGTTTTATGGGGTTTCATGCATAGCAACTTAGGTTCATTCCTTTACTGGCTTTCAGACCTTTATCATGCCCTGGAATACTCATTTGATTGCACCCTTTGAGACTTTTATTTATTGATCCCTTTGTTTTTTCAAGGTTTATTGCATCCTTAGGCTAAGTGTTCTGTTAGGGGGCGACTCTTTAAAATAAGCTTTTAGCCAACACTCCCGAACCAGTTGGTTCAAGGTGCTAGGTGTTGAAACACCCCTAAGGACTTACTCCCTCAAGTCTCTCTCCCCCATACATGCACACCACAGGTACATGGTTTGTTATTTTCTTTCCTTGAGGCCTTGGTGTCCGGCACATCTTTGGGTTACTAAATGTTCTGTAGCAAGGTTGCTCTTGATAGTGGATTTTCAGTTGATAATCCCGGGTTAGTTAACCCAAGTTACCAAGTGATGGAGCACTCCTAAGAACTTATTCATCCAAGCAAATCCTTGGTACAATAGCACCACAGACACATCCCTCAAGATTCAAGCCCTTGGTGCCTAGCCTTATTTCTTATTACTTTTCTTTCTTTTTCAACTCTTATTGTTCTTTTCCTTTTTCTTATTAGGATCTTGTTATTTAGCTAGTCTCATGGAGTGTGTTTCAAGCATATGATTCAGGACAGATAGTTGCCTTCCTACCTTGTTGGTGAACCAACTTAGCTAAGTGATTACTACACCACAAGCTTAAGAACCTACTCCACAAATGATCATCACTCTGGTTTTTCATAACATCTCTTTTTATTTGGCTTAAAAGGACAAGCATACAAGTGAGCAAGGTGCAGATGAAAACATGTAATTTGGACCAGCACAAATATGACAAAGGCAATGAAAGCAAATATTAAATTCTAGTGATTTAAGCTAAAGAGTAACTATTAATCAGGGGCACATTCAGACTTCCAATTTTTTTTTTACATCTCCAAGCATATGGGATCAAGTAGCAATACAACCTTTTGGTGTATGCTTGTAAATTTCTGGACTTAATTTGGTGTGTGATCACCAAACTTTGTTCATTGCCTAATGCAGAACCTCATGTGCTTTTATTGATAAAACAACTATGAAATAGAAACTAAACTATTGTTAAGCGGTTTCCCTGATTGATTGGGGCTAGCAACTTGCCATTGAAGAGGTGTAATGTGATTCTAACTGAAATCTTCGGTGGAACACTAAACTTAGAATTACACATTCACTCTTGAGATGATCATGAAAAGGAAACTACCTTAGGTTGGGTTGCCTCCCAACGAAGCGCTCTTTTAGCGTCGTTAGCTCGACGATTTCTCCATCAGTTGAGATGATATTTCATTTTGGGGCTTTCTCCCATGTTGCCCATGTAGTGCTTGAGCCTTTGTCCGTTCACAGTGAACGTCCTTTTTGAACTTTTCTCCATGATTTCTATGTGTCCATACGGCGAAACCATTGTGACAAGAAAGGATCCTGACCACCTTGATTTGAGTTTCTCAGGGAAAAGTCTTAATTTGGAATTGTAGAGGAGCACTTGCTGTCCTTTTTCAAAGCTCCTGGGTGTTAGATGGAGGTTGTGCCTTCTCTTTGCCTTTTCTTTATAAATCTTGGTATTTTCATAGGCTTGAGATCTGAACTCCTCCATTTCCTGCAGCTACAAGACCCTCTTTTTACCAGCAACAACGCTATCAAAATTTAGTAGCTTGAGAGCCCAGAGGGCTTTGTGTTCCAGCTCCAATGGTAAATGACAAGCCTTTCCATACACCAGTTGATATGGGGACATCCCGATTGGTGTTTTGAATACCGTTCTGTATGCCTAAAGAGCATCATCCAGCTTCTTCGACCAATCTTTTCTTGATGCTCCTACAGTCTTTTCCAGAATCCTTTTTAGCTCTCTGTTAGATATCTCAGTTTGCCCACTTGTTTGGGGGTGGTAAGGCGTGGCAATCTTGTGTTTTACCTCTTATCGTAGGAGGAGCGCTTCTAGTGGTTTGTTACAAAAATGGCTCCCTCCATCACTGATGAGTGCTCGTGGGACTCCGAACTGGCTAAAGATGTTCTTTCTGAGGAAGTTCATGACTACCTTATTGTCATTCATTGGGGTTGCAATAGCCTCTACCCACTTGGAAACGTAATCCACTGCTACCAAGATGTACTTGTTTGAATATGAGGTTGGGAATGGTCCCATGAAATCGATTTCCCACACATCAAACAGTTCCAGTTCTAAGATGAAATTCTGTGGCATCTCATTTCTTTTGGGTAAGTTTCCAGCTCTTTGACATTCATTGTAGTTCTTTACTAGTTCTTTGGCATCCTTGAAAAGGGTGGGCCAAAAGAATCTGCTTTGTAACACCTTGGCTGCAGTTCTATCCCCTCCAAAATGGCCTCCATAGCACGAGCCGTGGCAGTTCCACAAGACCTCTCGTCCTTCTTCTTCCGAAACACATCTTCTCAGGATTCCATCTGAACACTTCTTGAAGAGATATGGTTCATCCCAAATAAAATACTTTGCGTCATTGATGAGCTCTCTTTTTTGATGTTTATTGATTTCTGGAGGTAAAGCCCCAGTTGCCTTAAAATTGGCAATATCAGCAAACCAGGGTGCTCTGTGAATCGTCATCAACTGCTCATCTGGGAAGAACTCATTTACATTTGTATCATGTGTTCCTCCTTTATTATGAGGGATTCTGGATAGGTGATTTGCTACCTTGTTCTCCACTCCTTTCTTGTCTCTAATTTCAATATTGAATTCCTGCAACAACAAGATCCATCTTATTAGTCTTGGTTTTGATTCTTGCTTGGCAAATAAATATTTAAGTGCTGTGTGGTCTGTGAAGACAATCACTTTGGCACCAATGAGGTATGATCTAAACTTATCAAATGCAAAAACTATTGCCAGCAACTCCTTTTCAGTAGTGGTATAGTTTCTTTGAGTATCATTAAGGACTTTGCTGGCATAGTATATCACATGGACCAAGTTATCTTTCCTCTGCCTTAACACTGCCCCAATTGCGAAATCAGATGCATCGCACATTAGTTCAAATGGTAAGCTCCAATCAGGTGGGGAAATGATAGGGGCAGAGGATAGCCTCTTTTCAAGTTTTCAAATGCTAGCATGCACTTTTTCATCAAAGATAAATGGTGTATCAGATAGAAGGAGATTGCTTAAAGGCTTGGCTATCTTTGAAAAATCTTTAATAAACCTTCTGTAAAAGCCAGCATGTCTTAGAAAACTCTTAATTGCCTTGACATCACTTGGTGGGGGTAATTTTTCAATGAGTTCCACCTTAGCTCTGTCCACCTGAATGCCTTGGTTAGAAACCTTATGGCTAAGAACTATTCCTCCTGTCACCATAAAGTGACATTTCTCCCAGTTCAAAACCAAATTAGTCTCTTGACATCTTTTTAATACCAGGGCCAAGTGATTTAGGCAATTAGGAAAGGAATCTCCGAATACTGAGAAGTCATCTATAAAGACTTCGATGAATTTTTCTATCATATCTGAGAAAATGGAGAGCATGCAACGTTGGAAAGTTGCAGGTGCATTGCATAGCACAAATGGCATACGCCTGTAGGCAAACACTCCATATGGGCAAGTGAAGGAGGTTTTCTCTTGGTCTCTTGGATCAACCACTATTTGGTTATATCCTGAATAACCATTGAGAAAACAGTAATATGCGTGTCCTGCAAGTCTTTCCAGCATCTCATCCATGAAAGGAAGGGGAAAATGATCTTTTCATGTAGCTTCATTGAGTTTTTTGTAGTCTATGCACATCCGCCATCCTGTGATGGTCCGTGTAGGGATTAGTTCGTTCTTCTCATTGGGGACTACAGTGATTCCTCCTTTTTTTGGGACAACTTGCACAGGGCTGACCCATGGGCTGTCTGAGATCGGATAGATCACCCCTCCTTGCCACAACTTCATGACTTCTTTCTGTACCACTTCCTTCATGACTGGATTCAGCCTCCTTTGGGGTTGAATGGATGGTTTGGCATCATCTTCCAACAGTATCTTATGCATGCATATGGCCGAACTAATTCCCTTCAAGTCAGCGAGGGTCCATCCTACGGCATCCTTGTGCCTTTGTAATACTTGAAGTAGCTCTTCCTCTTGTTCTTGGCTGAGGGATGAATTTATGATCACTGGATAACCTTCATTTTCCCCTAGATATGTATACTTGAGAGTGGGTGGCAGTGCCTTCAGTTCAAGTTTGGGTGCTTCTTTCTTTTCATTCTTCTCCTCTATTGTGCCCTGAATTTGATGAGTGGAACTTTTGTGTGGTCTAGAATTTCTCTTCTAGAAATAAGAACTTCGTTGTAAGCGTAGTTCTAAACCAACAAACAATTCCCACATCAAAAATTTTGGTTGTCACAAGTACAAACCCCAAATGAAAATTTACCGGAGTATTTGGACTCCGGGTCGTCTCCCTAGGAATTGCAATGAAATGCTCAATTATTGGCTATGAAGAACAAGGGGGTTTGATTTTCAATGGGCAAGAAAAATAAATGGCAAGAAAGTAAATTAAGCAAGTAATTAAAGAAAGCAAGATAAAGAACTCTTGGCTAAGACTTAGGTAATTGAGATTACCATCCTTGTCTACAAACCATATATTGATAATTACGAGAGGCCAAGCTCATTAAGTCTACTTTCAAAAGCCTTAAGTACATAATATCTACTCCTAGACTTGAAGTACGTCAAATGACTTTGATCACATCAACCCATAAGTCCCAAGCTACCTACTAATTAGATTAGTAGTGGATTGGCGTCAATGAGTATCAAATTGATCACTAAGGGTTCTCAAATCACCAATTCAATGAGACCCAATGACTCAAGGTCACTCAATTCCCTTAGCCTAGGCCAAGAGTCAAGAAAACTACTCAAGAACTAAAGGAAACATTATATCAAACACCTAGAGTGCAAGAAAAGTAAACATCACAAATTGCAAGAATTAATGAAACCCATAACTAACATAAGCAAGAAATCAACACTAACAATCAAGATCAACATCAAAAGAGCATGGAAACATAAAATTGTATTAAAAGAAAATTAAGATCCAACAAGGTTCATGAACATAAAAATGGCAAAATAGGGAAATTAACATAAAAGTGGACCCACGGGCAAAATCGGCGCGCACGCGTACATGGTGCGTACGCGCCCCTGAACGCGAAGCAACATATGGCAAAATTAATATCATTTCGAAGCCCCGGATGTTAGCTTTCCAACGCAACTAGAACTGCCTCATTTGGACCTCTGTAGCTCAAGTTATGGTCGATTAAGTACGAAGAGGTCAGGCTTGACAGCTTTACGGTTCCTTCATTTCTTCATGAGTTCTCCCACTTTGCATGCTTTTCTCCTCACTTCTTCCATCCAATACTTGCCTTATGAACCTGAAATTACTCAAAAAATATATCAAGGCATCGAATGGAATTAAAGTGAATTAAAATCACCAATTTTAGGGCCTAAAAAGCATGTTTTCACATTTAAGCACAAATCAAGGGAGAATTGCAAAACCATACTATTTCATTGAATAAATGTGAGAACAGTTGATAAAATCCCCCAAAATAAGCACAAGATAAACCACAAAATTGGGGTTTATCAAATCTCCCCACACTTAAACCAAGCATGTCCTCATGCTAAGAATAAAGAAGGACAAGAAAAGGGTATGAACATTTATTCAATGCAAATAAACTATATAAACCTATCTACATGCATGCAACTAAATGCAAAATGATTCTACTTACTTGGTTAAAAGTAAATCAATCTCCAAGAACATATATAAGCAAGTAGGGCAAAGGTCATATGACGACTCACAAACTCTACCAATTCAAATATCAAAATGAAGTTCAAATAGACTTGCAAGAAGAACGCTCATGAAAGCCGGAAACAAGGAATTGAGCATCGAACCCTCACCGGAAGTGTATCCGCTCTAGTCGCTCTAGTGTATAGGGTCAATCACTCAATTCTCTTCTAATCATGCTTTCTATGATTTGTTTTTCATCTAACAATCAACAATTATTCAATGCATGCATACATTCATCATGAGGACTTATTCATAGGTTGTAATGGGGCTAGGGTCAAGGTATGGATGCATATGGTCAAGTGAGCTTGAAATTTGCATCTTTAATTAACCTAAGCTCTCACCTAACACATATAACAACCTATACAATTCTAATACAAAACCTAGCTACCCATGATTTCCATTTTTTTTTCTTCACATACTCATGCATTCTCTTTAATTAACATCCCATATGCATTGATTTTTATTGAACTTTACCTTGGGGCATTTTTGTACCCTTTTTATTTCTTTTTCTCCTTTTTTTTTCTTTTTCTATATATATATATATATATATATATGTGTGTGTTTTTTTTTCTTTATCATTTTTTTTAAGTATATACAAACGTATCAATGCATATGGTTTTACATATAGTGCATGAATATGTACCAAATTCCCAATATTTTAAACAAAAATAAAAATTACACTTTTACCTCAACCAATGTCCCAAGTTTCCCACACCCAAATGATACACACCCTCACTAGCCTAAGCTAATCAAAGATCCAAATTAAGGACATTTATTATTTTTCACTTAGGGGTAGTGATGTGCTAAAATTAAGAACGAAAGAGATTAAATAGGCTCAAATCGGCTAACAATGGTTGATGAAAGGTAGGCTATTTAGGTAAGTGAGCTAAATGAAATGATGGCCTCAATCATATAAATGCATGTATACATGGAATAATGGACATAAAGAATCAAACAAATCAAAGATTACAATCATAGAGAGAGAATAATGCACACAAGAATGGAAATAAGTGGTTATTAGATGTAACCACACAATTAGGCTCAAAACTCACATGCTTGTGTTCTTAGCTCAAAAGCCATGTTCCAAAATAAATTCTTCAAGCAAGTTCTCAAAAAAAAATTTCAAATTGGTAGGGTGCCCTAAAACAATTTTTCTTGGAAAAGATATCATCACCCTAACCAAGTAGTCTTAATCATAAAAAGAAATGGTGAAATATGTACAAATTCTAACTAATATGCAACCTATCATGCAATGCAACAACTATTCTAACAAAGACAAAAATTAAAAATTAGTGTTGAAAAAGGAAGTTGTTACCCATGGAGATCGGTCGGACGACCTCTCCACATTTAGAAATTTGCACCGTCCTCGGTGCATGCAAAGGAGAGCAAGGTGGACGGGTTGCTACAATTGATGAGCTCCTTCAAAAGGTTGTGCGGATGAACTTGTTTATTGCCCCATTTAGAAGCCTTTCCATTCCTTTCCTTCTTGTTGGGCAACCTAAAAGGAAAGATAAAGAAGGATAATTAAGCCTATATCAAAGATATCAGAGCAAGTAGAACATAGGCGGGGGCTAATGCCAAATAAGAGTGAGGTTCTCACTACATGTTAGCTATGCATGTAAGTGAGAGAACAATATAGGCAAAGGGCATATCAATTAATACTTGATGCAAGAACAAGTTAAAGCATGAAGAGCATATTGAGTATCAAGCTTAATCAATAATTGACACAAACAAGATTAGTGGTAAGCGTGAGAGCATTTGGTCCCATCCTAACTCAATGATGATAAAGTATAAAAACAAGGGATCATGAGTCAGGAAGGACTAAAGCACTAATCTTGTGTGTAGAGCAAATATTACAATTAATGTCAAACAAGTCACAAAGCACCAAGATTAACCAAGAAATCCTCAACAATTGAATATAAGAATCCAACACCATTATTAAAACAAGAACTTAGAAAAGAAAATAAGAACAATTTATAAAAACAAAATTAAAATGCAATGGGTGATAATATGCAAATGCAACATATAGAAGAAAATGAAAATAAGAAAAATAAAAAGTGGAATTTTGAAAAGAAAAGAAGAAGTGAAAGAAAGTAAGAAGGGAAGAAAGAAGAAGAAAGAAGAAGGTAAAAAAAAAAGAGGAAGAAAATAAAGTAGAAAACAGGGGAAGCAGCGCGCGGAACCGACGCGTACGCGTAGGCACGCGTGCGCGTGGGTGGGGAGGCGGGACAAGCGACGCGTACGCGAATAGCACGCATACGCGTGGATGTGAAGATGGCGACCGGCGCGGATGCGTCATGTACACTTGTGCGCGTACATGGCGCATCCGCGCCCCTGAACGTGAAGCAACATATGGCAAAATTTATATCATTTCGAAGCTCCAGATGTTAGCTTTCCAACGCAACTAAAACCGCCTCATTTGGACCTCTGTAGGTCAAGTTATGGTCGATTGAGTGCGAAGAGGTCAGGCTTGACAGCTTTATGGTTCCTTCATTTCTTCATGAGTTCTCCCACTTTGCATGCTTTTCTCCTCACTTCTTCCATCCAATACTTGCCTTATGAACCTAAAATTACTCAACAAACATATCAAGGCATCGAATGGAATTAAAGTGAATTAAAATCACCAATTTTAGGGCCTAAAAAGCATGTTTTCACATTTAAGCACAAATGAAGGGAGAATTGCAAAACCATGCTATTTCATTGAATAAATGTGAGAAAAGTTGATAATATCTCCCAAAATAAGCACAAGATAAACCACAAAATCGGGGTTTATCAAACCTGAACCTCAGCTGTTGTAGCTTCTTCGCTTGATGCTGATTCCTCCTCTTCTATTAACCCCTCAAGTTCTTCTTCTTCAAAAGTCTCTTGTACTACATCTTTCAGTGAGTCTAACCTCATACATTCTCCCAATGGTTCCTGTGGGTAGTTCATGGCCTTGAAGACATTGATCATCATTGTTTCATTGTGTAGTCTAAGGGTAAGTTCACCCTTTTGGACATCGATGATAGCTCCAGCAGTAGCTAAGAATGGTCTCCCCAAGATGATAGAAGCCTTAGCTCCTTCCTTCATGTCCAACACTACAAAGTCTGCTGTGAAGATAAAGTCTCCTACCTTCACTAGCAAGTCTTCCACTATGCCGTGAGGAAACTTGAATGATTGGTCAGCCAGTTGTAAGGCCATTTTTGTTGGTTTGGCCTCCTCAATCTTCATTTTTCTCATCATAGCTACAGACATCAGATTTATGCTGGCTCCTAAATCACATAGAGCCTTTTCCACTGTTATTTCTCCTATAATACAAGGAATCTGAAAGCTCCCAGGATCCTTCAATTTCTAGGGCAATTTATGTTGAATGATGGCACTACATTCTTTGGTTTGTATCACAGTATCATTGTTCTTCCAGCTTCTCTTCTTGGTCATCAACTCCTTCAAGAACTTGGCATAGAGCGGCATTTGCTCTATTGCTTCAGCAAAGTGTATGTTAATCTGTAGTTTCTTGAAGATTTCTAAAAATCTGGAGAACTGGCTGTCATCCCCCTTCTTCCTCAATTGTTGAGGATATGGGGCTTTCGGAACATATGGCTTCAGCTCTTCTCCCTTTTGATGTGAATTGGAGGTGGGAACTTGAACTTCATCTTATTCCTCCTTCCTTCCAATTGAATCTTTCTCTTGTGGTTGCTTGGAAGCCTCCTTAAATTCCTTTCCACTTCTGAGGGTGATAGCATGACACTCCTTCCTTGGATTTGGTTCAATGTTACTGCGAAGGTCATGGCCGGGAGCATGCTGAAATAGGTAGCCAATTTGTGTCTCAAGTTTCTTGATGGCAGCATCTTAATTCTGCATGTTGGATTGCACTTCCTCTCGGAACACCTTACTATCTTGGATTTCCTTACATATACCTTCAAGTAGAGTCTCAATCCTTGATAGTCTTTCTTCCGATGATGGTGAGTTGAGATTGGAGGGATGAGAAGGGCCATTTTGGCTTTGGTATGGATGTTGAGGTGTGTTGTTAGGTGGTTACTGATATGATCTCTGTGTGGAATGTTGGTGAGCTGCATTGTTGTTGGGGTTGTGGCGTCTCTGATCTTGGCCTTGGTCTTGTTGGTTTCCCCATCCAAAGTTTGGGTGGTTCCTCCAACCAGGATTGTAAGTCTTGGAGTATGGATCATGTGCCTGCCTGGGTGAGTTTCCACTGTAGTTGGCTTGTTCCTGATCACCCTCTGCCACCGCATTTACTCCTTCTTGAGCTGCTGATGAGGTGGTGATTGCTGCTACTTGGTTCCTCTCCATCTTCTTGGTAAGGTCAGCCAGCAGCTTGGTAATCAGCTTGTTCTGGGCCAGCAGTGCATCCACATTGTTCAACTCCATCACTCCTCTAGTGTTGCCTCTTTCAGAAGCATAGAAGTAGTCATTCTCAGCTACAGTTTCAATGACATCTATGGCATCTTCAATGGTATTCTTCTTGTTCAGAGATCCCCTGGATGAGTGGTCTACTGCCTTCTTTGATTCATAGGAAAGACCTTCATAGAAAACGTGTAACTGCACCCATTCATTGAACATATCTGGCGGGCACCTTCTTGTCAAGTCTTTAAACCTCTCCCATGCTTCGTAGAGAGTCTCACCATCTTGTTGCCTGAAAGTTTGAACCTCAGCTCTCAACCTGTTGATTCTTTGAGGAGGATAGAATCTCGCCAAGAACTTGTTCACCACATCTTCCTAGGTTGTTAAACTCTCCTTCGGGAAGGATTCCAGCCATTTAGATGCTTTGTCCTTGAGTGAGAAGGGAAACAAAAGCAATCTATAGGTGTCGGGATGAACACTATTAGACTTCTCAGTATCACATATCCTCAGGAATGTGGTTAGATGTTGATTGGGGTCTTCTTGGATGCTCCCTCCAAATTAACAGTTATTCTGAATAAGGGTGATGAGCTGTGGCTTTAGTTCGAAGTTGTTGGCATGTATGGTTGGCTTTTGGATGCTACTTCCATAGTTTCCTGGGTTTGGATTGATATAAGAGCCTAGAACTCTTCTTTCTTGTCCAGCATGATGCACTAGACCTTCTCTGCCATGGTTGTGAGCCTCTTCTTCATGATGGTTCTCCATATTCTCATCCATGTCTGGTTCAAGGTACTCTTCCTCTTCCTCAGCACCAACAACTCTCTTTCCTCTTGCTTCCCTCCTTAATCTAAGGAAGGTCCTCTCAGGTTCAGAATCAAAAGAAGTTGAAGTCCCGCTTCTTCTACCTGTCATACAACCAATAAGGCCAAAGCAAAAGGGAGATAGAGAGTTTTCTGGTTAAAAATGATGTTAGTATGAGTGATGCAATATATCAAACAGTTAGTGGGTTAGTGAACTAAATTGTAACAACTACGAGAACACCACTAACGGGTAGGGGTAAAGGGAAGGAAATAACTAAAACTGAATGTAAATTACTTAAACAGAATTTAAATCAAACAAAAGAAAAATGCTTAATCTAGTTATCCGCCAATTTAATCATTGTTGATACAAAATCAATCCCTGGCAACGGCGCCATAAACTTGATGCACGGAAACTTGTCTTTTAACAAATTTCCCTCGGCAAGTATACCGAATTATCGTCAAGTAAAAACTCACAATAGAGTGAGGTCGAATCCCACAGGAATTGATTGATCAAGCAACTTTAATTGGAGGAATGTTCTAGTTGAGCTAAGCAGAATTTGATTTGAGAGTTGCAGGAATTTAAATGGCGGGAAAGTAAATGGCAGAAAATGTAAATGCTAGAAATAAAGAGCTGAATATAAATGACGGAAAGTAAATTGTAGAATCTTAAATGGGGAATGGGGAATTTAGCATGAAAGTAAATGGCAGAAAGTAAAGAGAATGGGTAGGATCATAAATGGGAGATTCATTGGGCTTAGGAGATGTTGCATTCTCTGGATCAAGTTCATTTTCATCTCTTCCTCAATCAATGCATTCATTGATCTCCTTGGCAATCTTAAGTGATTGAATTCCAATTCCTTGGTAATTCAATCTCTCAAATCTTGATCAATAGCCAATTCCTTGGTCTAATTACTCATGAGAAGAGATGAAGTATGGTCACTAATTATACCACATATATTTCCAAATCAAAGTATTGGGAGAATTATATCTCACCATATCCGCCCAAACCCTAATTTGGTCCAACATGAGAAAGCATTTCTAGCATGATCTCTTCATTCCTCTTCCAAGGTTCCGAAGAGATCCAAGTATGAATAGCTTCTTTTCCAAGATAACTACCCAATTAGATGAAGATTGAAAGCTTTCTAGTAAAATCAAGAGAAAAGAAAGAGGAAGAATAATGAAAACTATTATTGATCCATCAAATTACAACAGAGCTCCCTAACCCAATGAAAGGGGTTTAGTTGTTCATAGCTCTGGAAATGGAAAACATAGATGGAAAATTCATTCTGAAAGTAAAACTAGAAGTTATAGAGAAAGTAAAATTATACAGAGGGTAGTTCTCTCAATCCAAAAGCTCTCTCCCTAGTTTAAAACTACTCCTATATATACTACTCTTCTGATCTTCCAGTTGGCTCTTCAAGTCTTGGATATGGGCCTTTGGATCTTGAGTTGAAGCAGTTTGGAATCTTCAGTGGGCTCAACTTTGCTTGCAGAGAAAGTGTGAAGTAGGCATGGACTTTAGCTAGGCCGTTAGTGACGTTAACGTTAAGTGAAAATGTGGGTTCGAGAATGTTAGTGACAATCACCTTTTGCACAAACGTTCCTAGCCCAAGATGGTTCACGTTAACTTCAACGTTAGTGGCACTAACATGACCACTAACGTTGCCTCTTAGTCCATCTCAAGTGTTATTGGCGTTTTCCTTTTCCAATAACGTTGCCCTTAGCCCCTCCTTTCCTCACGTTAGAGTTCACGTTAGTATAACTAATGTGGCTCTTAACGTGGGCATGCCTTAGCCTCGAGAGCGTTAGTGACACTTACCTTTGTCACTAACACTCCAAACGCCTCACCTTCCCACGTTAGAGTTCACGTTAACTTAGTTAACGTCACTCTTAACGTGTTGAATATTGCCATCTCCAACGTTAGTGACAAAGGTGAGTGTCACTAACGTTGGCTTATCTTGCTTGGCTCCACGTTACTCTTCACGTTAGTGGTCTTAACGTGACCACTAACGTGGACAATGTTGGCTTAGTCCAACGTTAGTGACAAAGGTGAATGTCACTAACGTTGGAATTGTTTGCCCCTTTGGTGCACGAATTGTGAATCACACTTTTCACAACTCGTACCACTAACCAGCAAGTGCACTGGGTCGTCCAAGTAATACCTTACGTGAGTAAGGGTCGAATCCCACGGAGATTGTTGGTTTGAAGCAATCTATGGTTATTTTGCAATTCTTAGTCAAGAAGTCAATTGTATTTATCAGTTGAATTGCGAATAAACAAGAGAGCATGGGTTAAAGGTTACTTGTTATGCAGTAATGGAGAATATGTTGGAGTTTTGGAGATGCTTTGTCTTCTGAATCTCTGCTTTCCTTCGTCCTCTGATTCACGCACGCACGTCCTTCTATGGTAAGCTGTGTGTTGGGGCATCACCGTTGTCAATGGTTACATCCCCTCCTCTTGTGAAAATGATCCAAATGCTCTGTCACAGCACGGCTAATCATTTGAGGTTCCCGATCGGGCTGGAATAGGATTCACCCTCCTTTTGCGTCTGTCACCACGCCCAGCACTCGCGAGTTTGAAGCTCGTCACAGTCATTCAATCCCTGAATCCTACTCGGAATACCACACACAAGGTTTAGACTTTCCGGATTCTCATGAATGCCGCCATCAATCTAGCTTATACCACGGAGATTCTGATTAAGGAATCTAAGAGATATTCATTCAATCTGATGTAGAATGGAGGTGATTGTCAGACACACGTTCATGGATTGAGGAAGGTGATGAGTGTCACTGATCATCACCTTCTCCATAGTTAGGCGCGAATGGATATCTTAGATAGGAACACGCATGTTTGAATGGAAAACAGAAATACTTGCATTAATTCATCGAGACACAGCAGAGCTCCTCACCCCCAACAATGGAGTTTAGAGACTCATGCCGTCAAAGAGTACAAAGTTTAGATCTAAAATGTCATGAGATACAAAATAAGTCTCTAAAAGTTGTTTAAATACTAAACTAGTAACCTAGGTTTACAAAAAGTGAGTAGACTATGACAGATGGTGCAGAGATCCACTTCTGGGGCCCACTTGGTGTGTGCTGGGGCTGAGACTTAAACATTTCACGTACATAAGGCTGTTTTGGGCGTTCAACACCAGGTTTGGATCCATTTCTGGCGTTGAACTCCAACTTTTAATCCTTTTTCGGCGCTGGACGCCAGAATTGGGCAGATAACTGGCGTTGAACGCCAGTTTACGTCATTTATCCTTGAGCAAAGTATAAACTATTATATATTGCTGGAAAGCCCTGGATGTCTACTTTCCAACGCAATTTATAGCTCGCCATTTCAAGTTCTGTAGCTCCAGAAACTCCACTTTGAGTGCAGGGAGGTCAGAATCCAACAGCATCAGCAGTCCTTTTTTAGCCTGAATCAGATTTTTGCTCAGCTCCCTCAATTTCAGCTAGAAAAATACCTGAAATTACAGAAAAACACACAACTCATAGTAAAGTCCAGAAATATGAATTTTTCCTAAAAACTAATGAAAATAAACTAAAAACTAACTAAAACATACTAAAAACTATATGAAATTTACCCCAAAAAGCGTATAAAATATCCGCTCATCACCCTTCCACGTTAGAGTTCACGTTAACTAAGTTAACGTGACTCTTAATGTGGCCAATTGCCAATTTTGCAGTGTTAGTGGTATTCACTTTTACCACTAACGCTGAAGCTCCCTTTTGTTCCACATTAACTACCATGTTAATGTAGTTAACGTGGAAATTAACGTGGGCTATGATGGCTTCGAAAGCGTTATTGGCTATCACTTTTCTCATTAACGTTATGAGTTCATTCCCATTCCATGTTAGTGGTCACATTAATTAGATTAACGTGGTTGCTAATGTGGCTCTTCCTTGCTTCCTTTGTCCTGAAATCAAGCAAATACAATGCATCAAAGCTCTAATCCAAGTTATGATATCATGCATCATCTATTTTATCATTCAATTCCAGCATAATTCTCATAAAATGATGTAAAAAATCATAGTGTTGCTTGAATCAAGATGTAAGTGATTATCTACCCAAAACTTGCTTATTTCCTAAGAAAGTGCATGAAACTACCCTAAAACAATAAAGAAAAGGTGAGTGAAACTGGCCAAAATGCCCTGGCATCAAACATCTCCTTCTAATTATTTATTTATCTACTAACGCTTCTCTTCTTCTTAAAAATTCGAACCTTCTCCCTCTTTATGTGTTCGAATTCTTTCTCTTATCTTCTACTTACATAAAGGAACTTCTCTACTGTGGCAAAGAGGATCCCTATTATTTTCTGTTCTCTTCTTTTTCATATGAGCAGGAACAAGGATAAGAACACTCTTGTTGAAGCTGATCCTGAACCTGAAAGGACTCTGAATAGGAAGCTAAGGGAAGCTAAAGCACAACTCTCTAGAGAAAATCTGACGGAAATTTTCGAAAAAGAAGGAGACATGGCCGAAAATAATAACAATGCAAGGAAGATGCTTGGTGACTTTACTGCACCAAATTCCAACTTGCATGGAAGAAGCATCTCAATCCCTGCCATTGGAGCAAACAATTTTGAGCTAAAGCCTCAATTAGTTTCTCTGATGCAACAGAATTGCAAGTTTCATGGACTTCCATCAGAAGATCCTTTTCAGTTCTTAACTGAATTCTTGCAAATCTGTGATACTGTTAAGACCAATGGGGTTAATCCCGAGGTCTACAGGCTTATGCTTTTCCCGTTTGCTGTAAGAGACAGAGCTAGAATATGGTTGGACTCTCAACCTAAAGATAGCCTGAACTCTTGGGATAAGCTGGTCACGGCTTTCTTAGCCAAGTTCTTTCCTTCTCAAAAGCTTAGTAAGCTTAGAGTGGATGTTCAAACCTTCAAACAGAAAGAGGGTGAATCCCTCTATGAAGCTTGGGAGAGATATAAGCAACTGACCAAAAAGTGTCCTTCTGACATGCTTTCAGAATGGACTATCCTGGATATATTCTATGATGGTCTGTCTGAATTATCAAAGATGTCATTGGACCATTCTGCAGGTGGATCCATTCACCTAAAGAAAACGCCTGCAGAAGCTCAGGAACTCATTGACATGGTTGCAAATAACCAGTTCATGTACACTTCTGAAAGGAATCCTGTGAGTAATGGGATGCCTCAGAGGAAGGGAGTTCTTGAAATTGATACTTTGAATGCCATATTGGCTCAGAATAAAACATTGACTCAGCAAGTCAATATGATTTCTCAGAGTCTGAATGGATTGCAAGCTGCATCCAATAGTACTCAAGAGGCATCTTCTGAAGAAGAAACTTATGATCCTGAGAACCCTGCAATAGCAGAGGTGAATTACATGGGGGAACCCTATGGGAATACCTATAATCCCTCATGGAGAAATCATCAAAGTTTCTCTTGGAAGGATCAACAAAAGCCTCAACAAGGCTTTAATAATGGTGGAAGAAACAGGTTTAGCAATAGCAAGCCTTTTCCATCATCCACTCAGTAACAGATAGAGAATTTTGAGCAGAATCCATCTAGCTTAGTAAATATAGTCTCTGATCTATCTAAGGCCACTTTAAGTTTCATGAATGAAACAAGGTCCTCCATTAGAAATTTGGAGGCACAAGTGGGCAGCTGAGTAAAAGAGTCACTGAAACACCTCCTAGTACTCTCCCAAGCAATACAGAAGAGAATCCAGAAAGAGAGTGCAAGGCCATTAACTTACATGGTGTGGCCGAACCCAAAGAGGAGGAGGAGGACTTGAATCCTAGTGAGGAAGACCTCCTGGGACGTTCACTGACCAATAAGGAGTTTCCCTTTGAGGAACCAAAGGAATCTGAGGCTCATCTAGAGACCATAGAGATTCCATTGAACCTCCTTTTACCATTCATGAGCTCTGATGACTATTCATCTTCTGAAGAAGATGAAGACATTGCTGAAGAGAAAGTTGCTCAATATTTAGGAGCAATCATGAAGCTGAATGCCAAATTATTTGGTAATGAGACTTGGGAGGATGAACCTCCATTGCTCATCAAGGAACTAAATGCCTTAGTTCAGCAAACTCTACCTCAAAAGAAACAGGATCCTGGTAAATTCCTAATTCCCTGTAACATAGGCACCATGACCTTTGAGAAGGCTCTGTGTGACCTGGGGTCAGGAATAAACTTAATGCCACTCTCTGTAATGGAGAAACTTAGGATCTTTGAGGTGCAACCTGCCAGAATCTCATTAGAGATGGCAGAAAACTCAAGAAAACAAGCTTATGGACTAGTAGAGGACGTGCTAGTAAAGGTTGAAGGCCTTTACATCCCTGTTGATTTCATAATCCTAGACACTGGGAAGGATGATGATGAATCCATCATCCTTGGAAGACCCTTCCTAGCCACAGCAAGAGCTGTGATTGATGTGGACAGAGGAGAATTGGTCCTTTAATTGAATGAGGACAACCTTGTATTTAAAACTCAAGGATCTCCTTCTGTAACCATAGTGAGTAAGCATGAAAAGCTTCTCTCACTGCAGCGTCAACCAAAGCCCCCACAGTCAAACTCTAAGTTTGGTGTTGGGAGGCCACAACTAAACTCTAAGTTTGGTGTTGAACCCCCACATTCAAACTCTAAGTTTGGTGTTGGGAGGTCCCAACAATGCTTTGAACATCTGTGAGGCTCCGTGAGAGCTCACTGTCAAGCTATTGACTTTAAAGAAGCACTTGTTAGGAGGCAACCCAATGTTATTTAACTATATTTAATTATTTTCCATTGTTATTTTATGTTTTTTTTAGGTTGATGATCATGTGGAGTCACAAAAACTACTAAAAAATCGAAAACAGAATGAAAAACAGCATTAAAAATAGCTCACCCTGGAGGAAGAGCTTACTAGCGTTTAAACGCCAGTAAGAAGCATCAAACTGGCGTTTAACGCCAGAAAGAAGCATCAAGCTGGCGTTAAATGCCAGAAACAAGCACCAGACTGGCGTTTAACACCAGAACAGAGCATGGAAGTGGTGTTAAACGCCATAAATAGGCTACATTTGGGTGTTTAATGCCAAAAACAGGTAGCAGTCTGGCGTTAAACGCCAATATTGCATATAAAGGGTGTTTTGCACGCCTAATTGGAGAAGGGATGTTAAGTCCTTGACCCCACTGGATCTGTGGACCCCACAGGATCCCCACGGGATCTGTGGACCCCACAGGATCCCTACCTACCCTAACTCTCTCTCTTCACACCTTTTCATAACCCTCTTCCCCAAATACCCTTCACCAATCACCTCAATCACTCTTTCCCATCACCTCTTAACCACTCACATCCCTCCACTCTTCCCCATAAACCCCACCTACCTCCAAAATTCAAACTCTTTTCCCTCCCAAACCCAACCTTAATGGCCGAACCCTAAACCTCCCCCCACTCCTATATAAACCCCTCATTCTTTCTCCGTTTTCACCCAACACAACCCTTTCTTCCCCTTGGCCGAATACACACCTCTCTCCCTCTCCTCCATTTTTCTTCTTCTTCTCCTTCTTTCTTTCTTCTTTTGCTCGGGGACGAGCAAACATTTTAAGTTTGATGTGGTAAAATAATTGCTCTTTTTTTTTCCATAACCATTAATGGCACCTAAGGCCAAAGAAACCTCAAGAAAGAAGAAAGGGAAGGCAATTGCTTCCACCTCTGAGTCATGAGAGATGGAGAGATTCATCTCAAAGGTCCATCAAGACCACTTCTATGAAGTTGTGGCCAAGAAGAAAGTGATCCCTGAGGTCCCTTTCAAGCTCAAAAAGAGCGAATATCCGGAGATCCGACAAGAGATTAGAAGAAGAGGATGGGAAGTTCTCTCTAATCCTATTCAACAAGTCGGGATCTTAAGAGTGTGCTTAAGAACCCTGCACACCTCTAATTGGGGACTTTAGCAAAGCTGAGTCACAATATGAATAGGTTCACCTAGTTATGTGTCTGTGGCATGTATGTATCCGGTGGTAATACTGGAAAATAGAGTGCTAAGGGCCACGGCCAAGACTCATAAAGTAGCTGTGTTCAAGAATCAACATACTGAACTAGGAGAATCAATAACACTATCTGAAATCTAAGTTCCTATAGATGCCAATCATTCTGAACTTCAATGGATAAAGTGAGATGCCAAAACTATTCAAGAGGCAAAAAGCTACTAGTCCCGCTCATCTGATTAGAGCTAAGTTTCATTGATATTTTGGAATTTATAGTATATTCTCTTATTTTTATCCTATTTTATTTTCGGTTGCTTGGGGACAAGCAACAACTTAAGTTTGGTGTTGTGATGAGCGGATAATTTATACGCTTTTTGGCAGTGTTTTTACATAGTTTTTAGTATGATTTAGTTAGTTTTTAGTATATTTTTATTAGTTTTTAAATAAAATTTAAATTTCTGGACTTTGCTATGAGTTTGTGTGTTTTTCTATGATTTCAGGTAATTTCTGGCTGAAATTGAGGGACTTGAGCAAAAATCATATTCAGAGGTTGAAGAAGGACTGCAGAGATTGTTGGATTCTGACCTCCCTGCACTCAAAGTAGATTTTCTGGAGCTACAGAAGTCCAAATGGTGCGCTCTCAATTGCGTTGGAAAGTAGACATCCTGGGCTTTCTAGAAATATATAATAGTCTATACTTTGCCTGAGTTTAAATGACGCAAACTGGCGTTCAACGCCAGCTTTCTGCCCTATTCTGGAGTTAAACGCCAGAAACAGGTTGCAAAGCAGAGTTAAATGCCAGAAACAGGTTACAAACTGGTGTTTAACTCCAAGGAAGACCTCTACGCGTGAAAGCTTCAATGCTCAGCCCAAGCACACACCAAGTGGGCCCGGAAGTGGATTTCTGCATCATTTACTCATTTCTGTAAACCCTAGTAACTAGTTTAGTATAAATAGAACTTTTTACTATTGTATTTACATCTTTTGATCATGTTTAGATCTCTAGACCTCCATGGGAGGCTGGCCACTCGGACATGTCTACCCTATTTTTATTTATGTGTTTTCAACGGTAGAGTTTCTACACACCATAGATTAAGGTGTGGAGCTCTGCTGTTCCTCATGAATTAATGCAAAGTACTATTGTTTTTCTATTCAACTCAAGCCTATTTCTTCTCTAAGATATTCATTCGCACACAAGAACATGATGAATGTGATGATTATGTGACGCTCATCATCATTCTCACCTATGAACGCATGCATGACAACCACTTCCGTTCTACATGAAAACAAGCTTGAATGCATATCTCTTAGCCTTCTGATTCACGATCAGAGTCTTCGTGGTATAGGCTAGAATTATTGGCAGCCATTCTTGAGATCCGAAAAGTCTAAACCTTGTCTGTGGTATTCCAAGTAGGATCTGGGAAGGGATGGCTGTGACGAGCTTCAAACTCGCGAGTGTTGTGCGTAGTGACAGACGCAAAAGGATTACTGAATCCTATTCCAGTATGATCAAGAACCGACGGATGATGAGCCGTGCGGTGACAGTGCATTTTGGACCATTTTCACTGAGAGGATGGGATGTAGCCATTGACAACGGTGATGCCCTATATAAAGCTTGCCATGGAAAGGAGTAGGAATGATTGGATGAAGACAGCAGGAAGCAGAGGTTCAGGAGGAACAAAAGCATCTCTATACGCTTATCTGAAATTCTCACCAATGAATTACATAAGTATTTCTATCCTGTTTTATATTTTAATTATATTTTAATTATCAATTCACCATAACCATTTGAAAGCCGCCTGAATGAGATTTACAAGGTGACCATAGATTGCTTCAAGCCGACAATCTCCGTGGGATCGACCCTTACTCACGTAAGGTTTATTACTTGGACGACCCAGTGCACTTGCTGGTTAGTTGTGCGAAGTTGTGACAAATAACTAATATTATGAACGTGAGTATTAAGTTTTTAGCGCCGTTACCAAGGAATGAACGATCACGATTTTGCATACCAGCGTGGCACGCCAGGCTCTCAATCTCACTTAGGCATGCCACTTGAGCGACCAGCTGTGGCATGCCAATGCACAAAGAGGACAAAGCAAAGGCTGGGCGTGCCACTTGGTATTGAAGGCGTGGCACGCCAGTCCAAGAATCTCACTATGGCGTGCCTCTTGAGTGCTGGGCGTGGCACGCCCGCTACTGGAACCAAGGCAAGATCATGGGCGTGGCACGCCAGCCTCTAGGCGTGGCATGCTAGTACAAGTTTCCAAAGAGGAAGAAGGAGGCCAAACACATAGGCGTGCCACTTGGTGTCGAGGGCGTGGCACGCCATTCACTATTCCACACTTGGGCGTGCCATTTGAACCCCAGGCACGGCACGCCAGTGTCATTCAGGAAGCAAAAGCCATTGGGACGTGCCACTTGAGTTCGTGGCGTGGCATGCCAAACAGAAGAATCACTTGCTTACAAAGGGCGTGGCACGCCAGACCCTGGGCGTGCCACGCTAGTTCAAATCTCCAGAGGCAAGAAGAAGAGGAAAGAGGCTAGGGCATGCCACTTAATCTCGAAGGCGTGGCACGCCAGGCTACATGGGTATTAAAAGACCCTGGGTGTGCCACTTGAGCTTGAAGTCGTGGCACGCCAGGGATGTGATTGAAGAAGAGCGTGGCACGCCAAGCCAGAATTGGAGGAGCACGTGACACGCCACTGAAGCGCCAGCCACACGCCAGCTGGGAAGTCATGCTTACTGAGTTTCTTTTCCCTCCAAATTGTAATTTTCCTTTTTCACTTTTGTAATTCTTTTATTTTGAGAGCTAGGAGTAGTATAAATACCCCCAAGAAGTACTAAAAAAGGGGTTAAGCAATTAGGGAGATTAGTTTTTAGATTTACTTTTACACTTCATCATCTTCTTAACTTTTGAGTACTTTTCTTTGAGCTATGAGTAGCTAAATTCCCTCTCATTGAGAGAGGGAGCTCTGTTGTACTTGATGGATTGATGATATTGAAATTCTTCTTCTCTTCATCTTCTCTTTGATTTGCTAGAAGGAATTTTGTTTTTAATGCTTAGTTTTCAATTATCTTGGAAAAGAGATTGAATGTAAAATGGGTTTCATGGGTACCTTGTGAAAGGAAACATGAAACTATGCTTGAAATCCCTTCTCACACTTGAGTAGGATCTGGGTTTTGGTGTTTGGATATGGTGACATATAATCCTCCCTCTACTTAAACCTATGATGATGTGTGGTATAATCAGGGACCAAGCATATCTCTCTTCATGAACAATTCGACCAAGGAATTAGCTATTGATCAAGATCTGAGAGATTGAGTCACCAAGGGATTGGGGCTCAGTCAATCATGATTGCCAAGAGGTCAATGTGTTGCATGATTGAAGAGGATATAAGCTGGAATTGATCCAAAGAGACAACATCTCCTGATCTCAATGAATTTTCCCATTCTTATCTATCACCTTCTTTATAGTTTGCTTTTACATTTTGCAATTCCCCATTCCCATTTATAATTAAGCCATTTATGATTCTGCACTTTACATTCTGCCATTTCCATTTCTGCACTTTATTGCTTTCCTTTATATTTTAGCCATTTACAATTCTATCATTTATAATTCTGCAATCACAATCTATCTGTCCGCTTGACTAATTCATCAATTGATTAATGATGAACGGATAATTTATACGCTTTTTGGCATTGTTTTTAGTATGTTTTTAGTATATTTTAATTAGTTTTTATTATATTTTTATTAGTTTTTATTTAAAATTCACTTTTCTGGACTTTACTATGAGTTTTTGTGTTTTTCTGTGATTTCAGGTATTTTCTGGCTGAAATTGAGGGACCTGAGCAAAAATCTGATTCAGAGGCTGAAAAAGGACTGCAGATGCTGTTGGATTCTGAGCTCCCTGCACTCAAAGTGAATTTTCTGGAGCTACAGAAGCCCAATTGACGCGCTCTCAATTGCGTTGGAAGGTAGACATCCTGGGCTTTCCAGCAATATATAATAGTCCATACTTTGCCCGAGATTTGATGGCCCAAACAGGCGTTCCAAGTCAGCTCAAGAATTCTGGCGTTTAACACCAGAACTGGCATAAAAACTGGAGTTAAACGCCCAAACTGGCACAAAAGCTGGCGTTTAACTACAAGAAAAGTCTCTACACATGAAAGCTTCAACGCTCAGCCCAAGCACACACTAAGTGGGCCCCGGAAGTGGATTTTTACACTAAACACCCTAGCTTACTCATTTTCTGTAACCCTAGGTGACCAGTTTACTATAAAAACTACTTTTAGTGATTCATCTTGTACCTCATGACACTTTACATGTTTCTTATTGTATTCTCTACGACATGAGTCTTTAAACCCCATTGTTGGGGGTGAGGAGCTCTGCTGTTCTTCATCAATTAATGCAATTACTACTTGATGACAAGTCATCCTAGCCTATTTTAACTAGTCTTTTTCTTTTGTTTTCATTAGAATTATGCACTTTCTTGAGCTACAAGCAAGCTAATTGAGTAGATTTTCATGTTTCCCTTGATTGAACCAACCATATATGAATTCATGCCATTTCATGAGGTTTTATGCTATATTTGTTGCATATTATGAAAGATTAAATATCTCATGATTTTGAGCATAGCTTTGATGAGTTTGGTTGATTAATGATAGGTGAAGAAAGCTTCGAGAAAGGTTGAAGCAAAGAGGAATGGCTAGGAGTGAAGAGAGGACACTGGAATAAGTGAAATTGAACCAGGAAGCAAGAAGTTAGCCCCAACGTTAGCCCCCTAACTTGGAGGCTAACGTTGGAACTTGAAATTTCCTCCCTGGCCATCCCACGTTTGCGCCAACGTTAGCCCCCTAACTTGGAGGCTAACGTTGGCACATGAATTACAAAGGGAGAAGGGCCAACGTTTGCGCCAACGTTAGCCCCCTAACTTGGAGGCTAACGTTGGCGCCACTAGCACCAAGGCATTGCCAACGTTAGGGTCAAAGTTAGACCCCTAACGTTGGCACCAACGTCCAAACCAGAGAAATGTGCCAACTGATATGAAAAGTTGGAGCCAAAGTTAGACCCCTATCTTTGGCTCAAACTTTAGGTCCAACTTTGGCTAACTTCAAAACCCGGTTCAATTGGTTCACTTTGGTTCTTCTTCAAACTTCAAGAGCAATCAACCAAGGCCTCTTTCAACCCAATTCCACCAAGAGCAAAGGCCCAACTCAAGGCTTGAAGATCATTTTTGAAAGTGTATAAATAGGATAGAATTCAAGTTATTCAGAGAGCTTTCCTTTTAGAATTTTCATAATAGTTTTCGGAGAACTTTTGAACTTGAGTGAACTTTAATTTCTTGTTTTCATTGCTTTCAATTTCATTTTACTTTTGTCTTGGATCTTGGATTGGAGAATTGTAGAAATTCTGTTTCAATCTCAATCTTGGATCTCTCTGTTTATTTACTGCTTAATTGAATTTCCGTTTCTGTTACTTACTTCTCATCTAATTCCCTTGCAATTTACAATTCCCTTACAATTGTTCTTGTTGGATCTAGGAAGGCATTGAGATCTAGACTTGGTTTTCTAGTCTCTGGGTCCTGAGATCTGAATTTCCCATTTCAATTCTTTGTTTACTGCTTCTTATGTTCATTTACTTTTCTGCTTCATATCCGGTTCAACCCCAATTCCCTTTTACTCTTCTGTTTGATGCAATTTAACTTTTCCTCGTTTAATTTCTGCAAATCCACATCCCAATCCCCTTACATTTCCAGTAATTTACATTCCTTGCACTTTAAGATTCCGCAATTTACATTTCTTGCACTCTAAGTTTCTGTCATTTAATTTCTTGTTCTTTAAGTTTCAGCCATTTATTTCTTGTTCTCTTTACTTCAATGCAATTTATTTCTGCAAGACACAAACCCATCAACCAAATCTTGATTCGCTTGACTAAATCAACCACTAAACTAAAATTGCTCAATCCTTCAATCCCTGTGGGATCGACCTCACTCCCGTGAGTTTTTATTACTTGATACGACCCGGTACACTTGCCGGTTGGATTTGTATGTTTTGGGAGAGATTTATTTTTCCTCCAAAATATCTCATCAAGTTTTTGGCGCCGTTGCCGGGGATTGATTAGATTGACAATGATTAAGTGAGGTGGTGATCTAGATCAAGCACTTTTTCTTTAATTTTTGACTAACCCACTAACTGTTTGAAGTTTTGTCTCAACCGGCTACACTCAATTTTTGAGAGAATCACTGTGTTTTCTATTGATTGATTCATATGTCACAGGAAAGAAGAACATCTCAACATGAAGCCGCAACTCATTACACTAATAGAGAACAATTGTTCTTATGGTGGAAATCCCTTGGAAGATTCTGAACAGCATCTATCTATTTTTCTGAGGATCTGTGATGTTGTCAATCATGATGTCTACAAGCTCTTGCTATTCCCTTTCTCACTCAAGGATGAGGCAGCACAATGGCTTGAAACTCTCCCCCAAGGAAGTATCACTAGTTGGGATGGTCTGGTTGCCAAATTTCTAGCCAAATTCTCTACATCCCGACAAAACATCAAGATGAAAGAAGGAACACATCCATTCATGCAAGGAGAGGAAGAACCATTGCTCAAAGCATGGGAAAGATACATGAAAGCAAATGACAAAGTGGCTTTCCAAGCATTTTATGAAGGATTAACCCCAGAGATGAGAAGAGCAGTAGAGCACTCCTCAAATGATTTACTCAGAGCAACAGCAACTAGTCAAGGAACTGCAAGGTTCAACGACAAGAGAACCAACAACCAACACTCATTTGAGACACCACCGAATGCAACTTTGGAGGAAGATACAATGCATTCTGAAGGAGTGAAGGCAGTCATGAATCAAAGCAAACAGCTACATCAGCAAACTCAGCAACAATTGGAGTCAATGGCCAGACAAATTAATTTTCTCCACTCCACCACAGTGAATGAACAATTTCCACCATGGAAGCCACACTCTTATTTCAGAATGAGAGAACCTCAACATCAGGAACCAAGGAACTTCAACTCCAACAACCAACTCACTAACCAAAATACCTGCCACTCACCACACACAACCCACCACAAGCACCACCTGAACCTCAAAGACTCACCAACTTGGAGACCTTGATAGAAAAAATGATGAAACACCAAGAAATAACAAACAAAAACCATGAAGCCTCATTGAAGACCCTGGAGAGGCAGATTGGGCAGCTCTCCAAGCAAATTTCTATTGAGAAACCTTCAAGCTCACTGCCCAGTGACACAATCCCAAATTTGCAACAACATCACCACACAATCTCACAGAATTCTCAAAGGATCTCCAATCTAGAAAATGGAGTAGAGAGAATGATGACACATCTAAAGAGGATGAACAAACACTATGAGGACCTACTCGGGGGAATTGGGAAGCAAATAGAATAATTAGCCAAAAACCCCACAGAAACAAGTAAGAAGGAAGCAAAGCCTCACTTAGATGGACAATGGGACAAGGAGAAAAAAGCTCAGAATCTGAAATAAGCAAGCACAGAAGATGTCAAGCTAGTGACAATAAAAGAGCGCTTGTTGGGTGGCAACCCAACCTGAGGTAGTTTTCCTTTCATAACTATTTTAATAAAAAGGTTAATTAGTTTATCTACATTGCAAGAAGCTAAGTTTGGTGTTGCACACCAAAACAATATAAGGGAGAATGAAGGATTCTAAGTTTGGTGTTTCACCAAAATCCCATCATAAAACACATTCTCACTTTCTGCATAATGTAGGCTTCAAGCATACTGGATGAACTAGTTAGCCATTTTACTGTTTTTTTTAGTTTCCAGTTCTATCACTTTTGAAAAAGAAGAAAAAGAGTTTTACACATGGTTAATCTGATGCATTGGCAAGGTACTAAGTTTGGTGTTCCCACACCAAAGTAAGTACAAAGGCCCACAAATAAATCATGCAAGCTAACCATTTTTCAAGTGCTTGGGGAACAAGCAACTTTCAATATCATTGCAGAGGTCCATACAAGCTGTTGGAAGGATTGAGCATCATCAACCAAAGAACAAAAGATGAACCTAAAGGCCAGCAATGATGATGATGAGAAAAAGAAAAGCAAGTGAACTTCAACAGGTTGTATTGTTAAGTGACTGTTTTGCATCAAATATCGCTGTAATTGAAAGTTGGATTGTATCCTTATCTGCCATGCTTGTCTGCATAGTATAGTTCTTCTTTTACCACTGCCTGCCTGCATAGCATAGTCTTTCTTTATAATTCAATAAGCAAGATGCTTGATCATTCACAACATTCTTATCTTCAAAACTTGTTTGCACTCAATTTTCAAGAAATGCATCACATGAATGTTCTTTGAAAAGAAGGATTGAGGAATTAAACAATTTTGAGGCAAGCAAAAGATTGGGAGAAGTGGTGGTTCTAGTTGTATGTTAATGTATTGAGGTTGCATGCTTGTGAAAACTTGCATGGGAGCTCATAGGCGGGACATGAAGTTCAAAGAAGTATTGTGCAGATTCTCAAAAATCTATTGATCCAAGAAGCAGCAAACAAAACAAAAGAAAATAAAGAAAATACAAAAGCAAAAAGAATATGGCCCAAGGCTCTGAGCATCAATTACTAGGCAGAAAAAGAAAGAAAGAAACAAAAACTCAAAGAGTTGTTATCCTAGTAAATGCTTGTGGTTGAAATGTGTCAAGGAAAGAGGCTTGAGCAAGTAAATCCTTAGGGGTGCCTTAACACCTAATACCTTAAAACCAACTGGTTTAGGAGTATTGATTGAAAGCTTATCTAAAGAGCCGCTTTGAGACATGATACTTAGAGTCGAGGCCAAAGCACAGAAACTATAAGCTGCTTCAAGGTGATTACATATAAAGAGATCTCCATGATACCATTTGGATGAAAATCCTAAGACCTACGACTCCCAATATGTAAGGACTAGTGAGCACTGAAGCCCTTGCATGAGCATATGATTTAGAGTTCACCCTACTGAGACTTGATCACTTTACTCACTGCACTTTACAAGTGTTCCTCAATCCATTTTAATTGAAAGAATCTCTGAGCATAATTCATTTCTTGCTTGGGGACAAGCAAGCTTTAAGTTTGGTGTTGTGATGACAAGTCATCCTAGCCTATTTTAACTAGTCTTTTTCTTTTGTTTTCATTAGAATTATGCACTTTCTTGAGCTACAAGCAAGCTAATTGAGTAGATTTTCATGTTTCCCTTGATTGAACCAACCATATATGAATTCATGCCATTTCATGAGGTTTTATGCTATATTTGTTGCATATTATGAAAGATTAAATATCTCATGATTTTGAGCATAGCTTTGATGAGTTTGGTTGATTAATGATAGGTGAAGAAAGCTTGGAGAAAGGTTGAAGCAAAGAGGAATGGCTAGGAGTGAAGAGAGGACACTGGAATAAGTGAAATTGAACCAGGAAGCAAGAAGTTAGCCCCAACGTTAGCCCCCTAACTTGGAGGCTAACGTTGGAACTTGAAATTTCCTCCCTGGCCATCCCACGTTTGCGCCAACATTAGCCCCCTAACTTGGAGGCTAACGTTGGCACATGAATTACAAAGGGAGAAGGGCCAACGTTTGCGCCAACGTTAGCCCCCTAACTTGGAGGCTAACGTTGGCGCCACTAGCACCAAGGCATTGCCAACGTTAGGGTCAAAGTTAGACCCCTAACGTTGGCACCAACATCCAAACCAGAGAAATGTGCCAACTGATATGAAAAGTTGGAGCCAAAGTTAGACCCCTAACTTTGGCTCAAACTTTAGGTCCAACTTTGGCTAACTTCAAAACCCGGTTCAATTGGTTCACTTTGGTTCTTCTTCAAACTTCAAGAGCAATCAACCAAGGCCTCTTTCAACCCAATTCCACCAAGAGCAAAGGCCCAACTCAAGGCTTGAAGATCATTTTTGAAAGTGTATAAATAGGATAGAATTCAAGTTATTCAGAGAGCTTTCCTTTTAGAATTTTCATAATAGTTTTCGGAGAGCTTTTGAACTTGAGTGAACTTTAATTTCTTGTTTTCATTGCTTTCAATTTCATTTTACTTTTGTCTTGGATCTTGGATTGGAGAATTGAAGAAATTCTGTTTCAATCTCAATCTTGGATCTCTCTGTTTATTTACTGCTTAATTGAATTTCCGTTTCTGTTACTTACTTTTCATCTAATTCCCTTGCAATTTACAATTCCCTTACAATTGTTCTTGTTGGATCTAGGAAGGCATTGAGATCTAGACTTGGTTTTCTAGTCTCTGGGTCCTGAGATCTGAATTTCCCATTTCAATTCTTTGTTTACTGCTTCTTATGTTCATTTACTTTTCTGCTTCATATCCGGTTCAACCCCAATTCCCTTTTACTCTTCTGTTTGATGCAATTTAACTTTTCCTCGTTTAATTTCTGCAAATCCACATCCCAATCCCCTTACATTTCCAGTAATTTACATTCCTTGCACTTTAAGATTCCGCAATTTACATTTCTTGCACTCTAAGTTTCTGTCATTTAATTTCTTGTTCTTTAAGTTTCAGCCATTTATTTCTTGTTCTCTTTACTTCAATGCAATTTATTTCTGCAAGACACAAACCCATCAACCAAATCTTGATTCGCTTGACTAAATCAACCACTAAACTAAAATTGCTCAATCCTTCAATCCCTGTGGGATCGACCTCACTCCCGTGAGTTTTTATTACTTGATACGACCCGGTACACTTGCCGGTTGGATTTGTATGTTTTGGGAGAGATTTATTTTTCCTCCAAAATATCTCATCACTACTGTTTTCCATTCTATTACGCTTGCTTCTATTCTAAGATATTCATTCGCACTTCAACCTGATGAATGTGATGATCTGTGACACTCATCATCATTCTCACCTATGAATGCATGCCTGACAACCACCTCCGTTGTACCTTAGCCTCATGATTCAGATAAGAGTCTTCGTGGTATAAGCTAGAATTATTGGCGGCCATTCCTGAGATCCGGATCGTCTAAACCTTGTCTGTGGTATTCTGAGTAGGATCTGGGAAGGGATGGTTGTGACGAGCTTCAAACTCGCGATTGTTGGGCGTGTGACAGACGCAAAAGGATTAATGGATCCTATTCCAGCATGATCGAGAACCGACAGATGATTAGCCGTGCGGTGACAGCGCATTTGGAACGTTTTCACTGAGAGGACGGGAAGTAGCCATTGACAACGGTGATGTCCAACATAAAGCTTGCCATGGAAGGAGCCTTGCGTGCATGAAGAAGAAGGTAGTAGGAAAGCAGTGATTCAGAAGACAAAGCATCTCCAAAGCCTCAACCTGTTCTTCATTACTGCATAACAAGTATTTATTTCATGTTCTTTTACTTTTTACAATTAAATCTGAGAATTATTGATATCCTGACTAAGAGTTACAAGATAACCATAGCTTGCTTCAAGCCGACAATCTCCGTGGGATCGACCCTTACTCACGTAAGGTATTACTTGGACGACCCAGTGCACTTGCTGGTTAGTTGTGCGGAGTTGCAAAAGTGTGATTGTAATTTCGTGCACCAAGTTTTTGGCGCCGTTGCCGGGGATTGTTCGAGTTTGGACAACTGACGGTTTATCTTGTTGCTTAGATTAGGATTAAATTATTTTTGTTTATTTAGAGTCTTTTATTTGAGTTTAGTTTTATATTTTAATTTTGGTGTCAATTGCATGCTTTTATTTTCTTTTAATTTTTTGAAATTGCATATCCTCAGTTCTTTCTTGATTTTTAAAAATTCTAAGTTTGGTGTCTTCTTTGTGTTTTCCTTTAATTTTTCAAAAATTTTTGTTTGATTCTCTAAAATTTTAAGTTTGGTTTGTTTTTGTGCTTTTATTTACTTAAAAATTTTTCAAAATTTTGTTCTTGGTGTTCATCTTGATCTTCAAAGTGTTCTTGGTGCTCATCTTGACATTCAAAGTTTTCTTGTTTGTTGTCTGCGTTTTGATCTAAAATTTCTAAGTATAGTGTCATTTTGTTGTTTTTCTCTTTCCGCATTAAAATTCAAAAATCAAAAAAATATCTTTTCCTTATTTTACTCATAATTTTCAAAATTTCGCATTAATTTAGTCAAAGATTTTCAAAATCATATCTTTTTTTTAGTCCAGTCAAAAATTGATCTTTTCAAATCTTTTTCAAAAATCAAATCTTTTTAATTTCTTCAATCATATCTTTTTTATAAATTGCAATCATATCTTCTCAATCATATCTTTTTCAAAATAATTTTCAATCATATCTTTTTTTTTTATAAATTGCAAACATGTCTTCTCAATCATATCTTTTTCAAAATAATTTTCAATCATATCTTTTTGATTGCTAATTCCAAAATCTTTTTAATTAATTAATTAATTTAGTTTTCAATTTGCTTTTATTTTATTTTCTTTTTGTTTTTCGAAATTTTATTTTATTTTCCATTTATTTTAGTTTATTCTATTTTAATTTCGGCTACTTTTAATTAAATAAATAAAAATAAAAATATATTTTATTTGTAATCCACATCATCTCCCTTTCTCCATCATGGACCTAAGTGGAATTGAACAGTCCAGAAGGACTCTGGGGTCATATACTAACCCCATTACAGCTGCATATGGGAGTAGCATCTGTATACCTCCCATCAAAGCAAGCAGCTTTGAGCTAAATCCTCAGCTCATTATCATGGTGCAGCAAAATTATCAGTATTCCGGTCTTCCACAGGAAGAACCTACTGCGTTTCTTGCACAGTTCTTACAAATTACTGACACAGTACGTGATAAAGAAGTGGATCAGGATGTCTACAGATTATTATTGTTTCCATTTGCTGTAAAAGATCAAGCTAAGAGGTGGCTAAATAACCAACCCACAGCAAGCATAAAACATGGAGACAATTAACAGACAAATTCCTGAATCATTTTTACCCTCCAAAAAGGATGACACAGCTAAGGCTGGACTTCCAAGGCTTTAAACAAGAGGATCATGAATCTCTTTATAATGCCTGGGAGAGGTACAGAGGGATGCTAAGAAAATGCCCCTCTGAAATGTTTTCAGAGTGGGTACAGTTGGACATCTTCTACTATGGACTTACAGAAAAAGCTCAAATGTCTCTAGACCACTCAGCTGGTGGATCTATACACATGAGAAAAACAATTGAAGAGGCTCAAGAACTCATAGATACAGTTGCTAGAAATCAACATCTGTACTCAAACAATGAGTCTTGCATAAAAGAAGAGGCTATGGCAGTAACTACTGATCCTAATCCTCAAGAACAGATTGTTGAACTTAATCAGCAATTACTCCTTATGACAAAACAATTAGCAGAATTCAAAGAGATGCTCCAAGACACTAAAAATGCTAACAAGAATATAGAAGCACAATTGAATCAGACAAGACAGCAGCTATCTAAACAGATAACAGAAGAATGCCAAGCTGTCCAACTAAGGAGCGAGAAGACATTGAATAACTTAGCTCAAAATAGAAAAAAGTCAAGAAAGGAACAAATGACAGAGGATGACCAACCCACTACCCAAGATCCCTTTGAGGACATCAAGAGCCCAGAGAGGAATAACTCTGGTGTTCAAACGCCAGAAAAGGGTGGGAAGCTGGCGTTAAACGCCCATCCAGCACCCAATCCTGGTGTTCAAACGCCAATGAGGAATCAGACACCTGCAAGTGCTGATAGTAACCCCTCTAAGAAGGCTTCTCCAACCACTTCTGTAGGGAATAAACCTGCAGCAACTAAGGTTGAAGAATATAAAGCCAAGATGCCTTATCCTCAGAAGCTCCGCCAAGCAGAACAGGATAAACAATTTGCCCGCTTTGCAGACTATCTCAGGACTCTTGAAATAAAGATCCCGTTTGTAGAGTCACTTGAGCAAATACCCTCTTATGCTAAGTTCATGAAAGAGATCTTAAGTCATAAGAAGGATTGGAGAGAAATTGAAAGAGTGTTTCTCACTGAAGAATGCAGTGCATTCTGATAAACCACTATTTTATGGTTTATATTGTGTTTAATTGTGTGGTTTTATCATGATCTTTACCCCACTTATTCATTAATTTAGCATGCATTTATATTTCCTTCCTGAAATTATTACATGATTGAAAACTGCTTCCTAGAGACATTTAATTATGCATTTTAATTCTCTTTATTCCATTCGATGCCGTGATCTGTGTGTTAAGCATTTCAGGCTTTATAGGGCATGAATGAGTTGGAGATTGGAAAGAACACAAGAAATTGTAAAGACAACCAACGAGAAGTGATGCGGCCGCATGGCTCACGCGACCGCGCGGAAGAGGAGAAATCGCAGTAACGCGGCCGCATGGCTCACGCAACCAGGCGGAATGGAAAAGCACAAGCGACGCAGAGGCGTGGACGACGCACACGCGTGGCAGGGAAAAACGCGAATGACGCGTCCGCATGGATGACGCGATCGCGTGACATGCGCAATCTGCATAATCTGCAAAATTCGCTGGGGGTGATTTTGGACCCTATTTTGACCAAGTTTTTGGCCCATAACAGCAGACTAGAGCCAGAGAACATGCAGAAACCAAGAAGAACATTTATTCTACACAGTTTTTAGTTTTTAGATCTAGTTTTACTCCTCCTCTAGGTTTCTCTCCATACATTCATAGTTCTTAGGATTAAATTTTCTCTTACTTTTTGGCATTGGAACACTGAGAAGAGTTATTACCTCATCAAGACTTCGTCATTCTAGTTCGTTTTCTTTACTTGGCTTTACTCTTCCATGTTCTTTGCTTTGTTTAATTTTACCATTGGAATATTTTTAGGATTATTTAATACAAGGATCACTTTTATTTTTAATTGACTATTTTGATTTTTATTTACAATGTCTTTCTTTAATTCCTTTTTATATGCTATGAATTTTACATTCACAATGAGCGAGTAGTTCCCTAACTTGATGGGGAATTGATTGAAAGGAACCCTTGAGTTGGAAGGCTTGAAAGAAAAATTGTAATTGGGTTTATGGTTGGATTGTCTTCTAGTCACTAACACCAATCCCTTTTAATTAAGTGGATTGCAACTTGTGAGCAGACGTAGCATTCCAACTTGTTTGACTTTCCCTTACCTAGAAAAGGATAACTAAATAGGACAGCCTTTAATTGTCAATTAATCCTGAGAGCATTCCAACAATAATAGGGATTCCAACTAATCAATTCCCACTCAAGGCTTTTATTTACATTATTCAAATTCACCAATTTAATTTCCTGTTTACTCAACTCAAACCTTTTTGAAAACATCTGATTAATAAAATAGCACACTTTTCTGCAACTCGTTGGGAGACGACCTGGGACTCATACTCCCAGTATTTTAATTTCAATTTTCTGTGACACCTTTTTAAATTGATAGGAAGAATTCTGGCGAGTTAAGAACTATAATTGCAACACATATAAATTAAAAATTTTTAATTCACCAATTTCTGCCCGCATCAATTTTTGGCACCATTGCCGGGGAGTTGCAATAAAGTGCTAAAGTTATTAATTAGAATTTATTTGTTTGCATTTTATTTTATTTTGCTACTATGAGCTGCATGTTTCTTCGTCAAATGACGCGTTCACTTCCTGATCCAAGCCTGCCAATATTTGATCCTGAAATTGAAAGGACTATTTCACGAATAAGGCGAGCTCGGCATCAGTTAGTCCTCTCTGAGGGCGGATCTGAAACGTCAGTTGAAGAAGAAACTAGCCCCCGTTCTACTGATTTGGTTGATTCACGTGCAGAAGACATGGCAGCTAGGAGAGTTACCATCCAGGAGGAAGGAGCCCGTGATTTTACAATGCAACCGTTTCAAGCGCATCACCCAGCAGTGGCTACAGATTTTGAAATAAAGACCGCACTGCTCAATTTGATGCCTAAGTTTCATGGCTTACCTGCTCAAGAGCCTATCAGGCACCTAAGAGATTTCCAAGCAGCCTGTTCTACTCTCAGGCATGATGGTGCTGATGAAACTTCAATTTTGCTGAAAGCTTTCCCATTTTCTCTTGAGGGAAAAGCAAGAGAGTGGTACTACACTCAACCCCTAGCAAATGTATCCAACTGGGATACGCTCAGATAGGAGTTTTTGGAGAAATTCTTTCCATCTGAAGTTACTGATAAACTGAGCAAAGACATTTCCACTATTGTTCAAGATGACAATGAGACTCTCTTTGAATACTGGGAACGTTTCAATAATCTTCTGGAAGCATGCCCCCACCACATGATTGACAAGATAGTGTTACTTAGCTATATCACACAGGGTATGAGGCCCCAAGATAAGACCACATTGAAAAGTGCTAGCAATGGGTCTATGAAGAAGTACAAGACCACTGATGAGGCATGGCAATTGATCAGCGACTTAGCTGAATCTACTAGGAACCACAGGCAGAAACAAGGCCGTTCAAAAGCCGTTGCAGAAGTATCCTCTAGCAGAGAGACTGCTGCTCTAGCTCAGAGTATCTGTGAAATGACCAACTTGCTGAAGCAGATTCAATTGAATCAACAACAAGTTCAGCAAGCTCAACCTTCTCCAGCACATCAAAGCCAATAGTTAGTCCCACAGAGAGTCTGCGGCATTTATACTGATTATAGCCATTATACTGATGAATGCCCGCAGCTCCAACAGGAAGACAACATGGTGGCATCCACCCATAACTTTTATGATCGCCCCAACCAAGGGTACAATCAAAGTGGAAATAATAACCATGGATGGGAGGATAATTCTAACCAGAATTGGAAGGACAACAATAACAGAGGAGGCAAAGACAATCAGGGAAATCAGAGGTGGAATAATAACAATAACAGACAGCAGAACCAACCTTACAGAGCACCTCACCTGAGGCAATCCCAAGGACCACAGAATACCCAACAGCAGACCTCTCAAATCACTTATCCTTCTTCATCTCCTAATGATGAGTTACTAAATTCTATTGATAGGAGACAACAGGCCATGGAAAACAACCTTAGTGCCACTCTAAATGGTCTGACCTCTGCTGTACAAGCTCTCGCCTCACAGATTGGATCAATACAAAATTCCAGTAACCAACCTTCGAGCTCCACTGGAATCCCCTCTCAACCGTTACCTAATCCAACGGGAGGCATTAATGCCATCACCCTAAGGTCCGGAACCATACTACAGGAGAGGAATCAGGAGGAGCCAAGCCCACCAGAACACACCTCAGCTGAAGAGGTAGTAGAGATAGAAGATGTTGAAGAGGAAGAGGACATACAGGACATAGCTGACAAAGAAGAAGCCCAACCACAGGAAGAAGCACCAAAAGGCGCAGATACTGCAGAAAATACCTTTCCCATTCCATTTCCACAACTTGCAAGGAAGCCCAGGAAGCATCTAGAACCTGATCCCAAAATGGTAGAAATATTAAAAAAGGTTGAGGTAACTGTTCCTCTTTTTGATGTTATTCAACAAGTACCTAAATATGCAAAGTTTCTAAAAAATTTATGTATACATAAAGATAAAATTAATGAATTAGAAACTATTCCTTTAGGTAGTTCCATATCTGCTTTAATGGAAGGACTACCTGAAAAGTGTAGTGACCCAGGTCCTTGTATAGTTAGCTGTACTATTGGTGGTGTAGTGATTTATGATTGCATGTGTGATTTAGGAGCATGTGTTAGTATAATGCCTTTGTCTATATATGATATTTTGAGGCTCACTCCCTTAAAAAGGTCGGCAGCTCGTTTTGTGTTAGCAGATAAAAGCATTATTACAGTGGCTGGAGTTGCTGAAGATATTTTGGTGAACATTAAAGGGCTTACATTCCCCACTAATTTTTATATCTTGGAGATTCCCCATAATGACTCAGATAAGCCATCATCAATCCTACTTGGAAGACCATTCCTGAAGACATCAAAATTCAAATTGGATGCTTTTTCCAGAACGTACTCTTTTGAAATAGATGGCCGAATAGTAATCTTCAATCTGAATGGAGTCATAAACAACCCTCCAGAAGATCATTCTATCTTCTAGTGTGATGTCATAGATAAAACTGTAGCTGAAATTCACAAGGAAGAGTTAGAAGAGAGGCACACTGGACGAGGTCTAAGTGTGGGAACCCTCTTGACTGACAATGAGGGCACCTCAGCATTTTCATAAGCTCCAGACAATCCAGAACCTGCCCATGATCAGAATTCGGAATTAAAACTTCTTCCTCCACATCTCAAATATGCTTATCTTGAAGATGAGCAGAAGTTTCCAATTATCATTGCAAGGGAACTCACTTCACAACAAGAAGAGCAGTTGCTTGATGTACTGAGGAGGCACAAGAAAGCAATTGGATGGAGTTTGGCAGACATAGTAGGCATCAACCCTCAAGTATGTGAGCACAGAATATTTTTAGAAGAGGGAGCAAGACCTGTCCGTCAACCCCAAAGAAGATTGAATCCCACTATCTTGGAAGTTGTCAAAAAGGAAGTGACCAGACTGTTGGAAGCAGGTATAATCTATCCTATTTCAGACAGTGAATGGGTTAGCCCAGTACAAGTGGTGCCCAAGAAGTCTGGAGTCACTACAGTGAAGAATGAGCATGGAGAGCTCATAGCAACTAGGGTTCAGAATGCTTGGAGAGTCTGCATTGATTACAGGCGTCTCAACCAAGCCACCCGTAAGGATCACTACCCACTTCCATTCATCGATCAAATGCTGGATCGCCTGTCAAGTAAATCACATTATTGTTTTTTAGATGGTTACACAGGTTATTTCCAGATTCATATAGCTCCTGAGGATCAGGAAAAGACCACTTTTACATGTCCTTTTGGGACTTATGCTTACAAGAGAATGCCCTTTGGCTTGTGCAATGCACCAGTGAAAGAGCTGAAGATTGATGGTTTAGAAGTTATAGTAAACTCTCGTTGTAAGTATAGTTACTAAACCAAGCAATCAACCTTTTTTACAAAAGTTTTGGTTGTCACAAGTAACAAACCCCTTTGAAATTGATAACCGAGTATTTAAACCTCGGGTCGTCTTCTCAAGGAATTGCAGGGAGGTGTTCTTATTATTGGTTATGAAAAAGTGTGTTTTGGGGTTTTGGATTAAGGTAAAAAGTTAGTTGAATGACAAGAAAGATAAAGTAATAATAAAAATAAACTCTTGACAAGGTATGAAGAACTGGAAGTCCTATCCTAGTTATCCTTATCAATTGTGATGAGAATTGGATTTTTCTCCCACTTTGTTAACCTCTAACTATGAAGGTAAGTTAAGTGGATGAACTAATTTCGATTCCTCGAGTCCTAGTCTTTCCTTGGGAAAGGCTAGGTTGTTACATTCTACCTTCCTTAAAGAAAATTTTGCCCTCAAAATTTGATGCATAGGTAAAAAGTTGCAATGATATCCGACTTAAGCAAATTCTTAGCATAGAACTTACCTCGAGCGATAGATCCAAACTTTATAGTATTGCCAGCGGACTCATCTACCATTCTTTTTCGATAGTCTCTTGCCCGATGTCCTTCCTTATTACAGTAGTAACATAAACCTGTTCTGAACTGGCAAAGCCTACTTCTATGATGCTTTCCACATGTTGGGCATACTACACCACTTTGAGCTTGGTGAGGTTGACTCTCATGTCCTTGTTCAATGTTACGGTTATTGTCACTACCATTATTGCGAGTTAGAAGGCTGACATATCGGTGGTTTCCATTCCAATGCTGGAATTGACCAATGGCTTTAAAGTTGCGACCTAGAGGGGCTAAATTCTGAACAAAGTCTCTATGTGAATCCTCCCTACGACTTGCTCGAGCTATCGCCACCCTCTTTGAACATTCTTCCACTAGTTTACTTTTATTCACCAGTTCAGCAAAATTTCGTATCTCTAGCGGAACAACAGAATTCATCAGTTCTTCTCGGAGTCCTCCTTCAAACATTAAACACTTCCATTCCTCAAAGTCTGCTAGGTTCCCTTGAAAAATCTTGGAGAAACGGCACAAGTCATCGAACTTACGGTCATACTTAGCAATAGTCATATCCCCTTGTTTCAACTGCATAAGCTCCATCTCCTTAGCATCACGTGCTGCTCTCGGAAAATACTTTTTATAAGATTCATCCCTAAAGGTATCCCAAGGAATGTTATTTTCATTCTGTTGGAGTAGTCGCTGTATCCCCTGCCACCAGTACTCAGCTTCTCCCTCGAGCATATAAGTAGCAAACTCCACGTGTTGTCCTTCCGAAACATGCTGCGCTCTCAGTGATCGTTCAATACCTCGAAACCAGTTATCAGCGTCAGTATCAACGATTGTACCCTTGAACTTAGGCGGATTAACTTTTAGAAAAGTCGCGAGGGTCATGGGTCTTTCAGGATGCCCCAAATTATTCTCATCATTCCCATTGTCTTCTCCAGGTTCATTCACATTCCCGTTTCTCACTCCAAGACGTTCAACAGCCCTAGTCGCTGCTAGTGCAGCCTCACGTACTGCTTCAGCCACAGGTATCATGGTAGCCATAAATGTTTCCTATTCCCTCTCGTGGTTAACATTAGGAATTCCTTCCCATACGCCTCATCTCCGTGAACTCATTATAGTCCTATTTACACCAAACAATCATTGTTAAGGTGATCAGTCTTAACACTTCATGTCAAGTGTGAACATTCCCAAAATGAAAACACAGAAACAATCATGCAACATATATCACTGGGATATCCTATACGCATGAGACACACAATAGAGTATGCAATGAAGCATAGTCAGTCCACTCCTTAGGCTCTACTGGGAATGAACTGCTCTGATACCAAATTGTAACGACTCAATTTTCATTATGTCTAGATCGTACCAGAAACTGAGCGTTACCAACTTGTCTTCCTAGTTATTATCTATTATTTATTATATGAGCCTGATTCGCTTTTAAAAACGTAGTTAATTTGCGAGGTATTTTTTTCTTTGAAAACATTTGGATTAATAGATGGAATCATTCATAATTATTCCACAACTGATAACAGATAAAACAGTTATAAACAACCACACATAAATACATTGCAAGCAATTAATAACATTCAGTGATCTAGCCTTTATTTAAGTATAGACTTTTAGTTAGAACACCCCTAGATATAGATAGATAATAATTATATACATATATATACAAACAATATCCCAGGCCCTGGCCTGTTCAAGAAGTCCCTAAGCTGGCGCCCAGGCTAGCTTAGACCCTGTACTCACCTAGTCCCTCTAAAATACTAAAGCGAGGGAAAGTACGTTCTAAGTCTTCAAAACTCAAGTCAGGTGGAATGTCATCGAAAGGTAGAACATCATCTGTTACTCCTCTGCACGATCAGACATTGCCATATGACGTCTCTCTGGTACCTCATCAAGTAGCCACACAACAGGAGTCTCGTACACGGGATTTAAGTTAAAGTTCACGTACAAATGGGCTGCAGACATTGGCTGGTCTCACTGTATATACATATAAACAGAGAACGAGATTGACCCTAGACTCAGAAGACTACCTAGAGCGGAATCCTCCTTGCAGAACCATCATCAACGAACTACGGTAAGGTACTCTTACTTCCGTCTGAATGGGGAAGGGAGAGAGAAGGGTAAGAACTGGGAAGTTCTTTGTAGGGCCGGGGTTATTATTTAAGTTCATTAATTCCGTGTTGTTTAGCAGACGAATAGAAAAATACCGAGAAGTAGTGAACAGAAGATACAGATAAATAGAGAAAATAGAGAAAAAAGAAAGCAGAACACAAACAAAAGAATACAAGAAAATAAAATGCAAATACAAAGAATATAATACAAACAAAAAGAGCATACATTCATTCAATAATCATAACAGAGGAAATGCACAACCAAATTATGATGCATGTCTGTCCTATGCAGGCCATGAGCTCACGTGTCGGTTTACACCCTACAGCCCGACATTACCTAAGAACCAGTCTTAGATATGGTTTCCCTTTGTGTCCTTAGTACAAACGTGTCGGTGGTAAGAATACCACTCCTTTGTGACTACCGGCAGTTGGCGCAAAGCTCGACCCTACGATATACGCACAAAGGGAAACAGTGATCCTCAGTTCGTGGGCGTCCCCGAGATCAATTCACAAACAAAACAATGATCCTCAGTTCGTGGGTTTCCCCGAGATCAACATACAACAACAAACACGGTCCTCAGTTCGTGGGCTATACCCGAGATCAATACTCAACAATACAGTAATCTTAAGTTCGTGGGTTATACCCGAGATCAACATACAACAGTTCGTGGGTTATTCCCGTAATCAATGATGTGTTTTGCTGCTCTTTTCTCTTTGTCTCTTTACTCTGCTCTAATTACTCTTTTCTCTTAGTCGCTTTAATCTGCTCTGCTTACTCTTTTCTCTTAGTCTCTTTACTCTGTTCTGATTACTCTGTTCTCTGTATTTCTCTACTCTGCTCTGATTTCTCTGCTTAACGTATGTATTTAAAGCTTATGTAAATTTTGATATGAATAGTTAGCCTATCCCAAGAATAGGTTCATTAAGTCTATACTGAAATAGTTTAACTTTTCATATAATACCTAACCTTAGGTGCAACTCAAGAACTAACTCTGTTGCTCCTAGTTCGTTCACTAATCTCTGTCTGTTTTTCTGTCATTAAAACTTTACAGACTTTTCGTTGGTGTTTATCTTTTATTTAACTTTTTATCATTTATTTATCTTTGCCTCATTAATATGTTTTTACCACTCCCTAAGTGTTTTATGAAGGTAATTATGAGATTCTGCGCTTAAAGTTGTTTTTCTAAAGCTTTTATAGAAAACTTCCTTTTCCGCATTATTTTATTATTTTTATTAAAATATTATTTTTAATTAAATATTATTATTTATTATTTTATCATTAATTTTCGAAAATTAACTTACCTTTTACTTTTAACCTTTAAAATTAACTTTTTACCACCCGTAATTTTTAAAATTTCTACTTTAACCACCCTAACTTTTTTAAACTACCAAATAACCCCTTAAACACCAAAATTCTTACTTCCTTGCCCTTTTTAGGATCTAAAGCCTGTTCTTCGTTATTCTTCATCACACTCAAAGTGTTCTTCATGTTCTTCATAAATTCTTCAGATTCTTTCTATGTTTTTACCCGTTTTTCAGTCTTTTCAGCAACTGATTTTTACCATAATTCATAATAAATTTCCAGCCACTAAAACCCCATCTTTTCCACACGATTTCAACTCAAATTGAACCTCAATTTAAGCCTAGGGTTTCGTTTTTCCAGCTGCTCCAAGAACATGAACTTTAAGGCTTGAATTTCATCAAATTTCGTCAAAATTTCACCAAATTTTCACCAAGAATCAATCATAAATGCAACCAATTTTTAGCACAGCCAAATCATACAACATTCACACAACTTAAACACAAATAATCAAGATTAATTTCGTTTCACCCTACCTAGTTTTGCTGCTCCAAATCCGGTTACTCTTTGAAGTGTTCTTAAAGCACTTTTTCCTCCTAAAACACATCAAGAACAACTTTAAAACTCTAAACCATCAACTAAACGAACTTCAGAAGCATCTTAGGAAGGTTATCCTCACCTTAAACGTGCAGGAAATCAAAGATATTTGGCCCACAAGTCAAGCCAAGCAAGATATCTAAGGAAGAACATCAAGAAAACACATGTTTAAGCATGTTTCCTTGAAAACCGAATTGAAAAGGGAGGGACAAAGCCATATCACCTTATATCCAGCCTTGATATGTTATATTTTTATATAGAGGAAGAAGAGAGGATCATTTTGGTGAAATTAGAGTTTTGATTTGAGTTTTAGTTCAGAAGAAATCAAGCTTTGAAGATTAAGTGTTCATGAAAGTTTCTCTCTTTTCTCTCTTGTTATTTTCGGCCAAAATGAAGAAATGAGATAGCCTTGGAGGTCTTGGGGGTGTAAGGTGAGTTGTGATTGGTTGGCTTGGAGGTGGATTAAAATAATATTAAAATATCTCAGGTGTATAACTACTAAAACTAGGTGTATCGGAATACTTATAAAAACATCTCTAAAAATTATTTTCTGAGATACTATCATAAATGACACTAGTAACATATTTAATATGAGAATAAAACATGTATGATGAGGCCTTAGCATTGCTAAAGTCTTCAGAGAGTGCTGGTGCTAAGCTGCACCAGTAAACCGTGAACCCGGTTAAACCGATTTTCTATTTTCAACTAAAACAGACCAAGTAACCTTATAATATCATTCAAGCATCTTCTCATACTAATATAATGATAATATTATACTATTATCTCTTTTCTCTCATGAATTGAGTCCGGTTCATCAAACAGAGACTATTTACGAAAAATAGAACCAAAACTCCTAACCGATACGATCCAAAAACTAGGTTCTTCAAGATTGCGTTATCGAGCTTGCCTCAAAAAGTTCTAGCTTAAAGAAGACGTAACGAAAATGAGGATCGAGATACTTGATGATATAGCACTGGTTCTCCCCTTACTGATCTTCTGGAGAAATCAGTACTTTTTGAAAAGATCTCGCGTACTCGAAAAAACTAGGTTGTTACATTCTACCCTCCTTAAAGAAAATTTTCCCCTCAAAATTTGATGCATAGGTAAAAATTTGCAATGATATCCGACTTAAAAAAATTCTTAGCATAGAACTTACCTCGAGCGATAGACCCAAACTTTATAGTATTGCCAGCGGACTCATCTACCATTCTTTTTTGACAGTCTCTTGCCCGATGTCCTTCCTTATTACAGTAGTAACATAAACCTGTTCTGAACTGGCAAAGCCTACTACCATGATGCTTTCCACAAGTTGGGCATACTACACCACTTTGAGCTTGTTGAGGTTAACTCTCATGTCCTTGCTCAATGTCACGGTTATTGTCACTACCATTATTGCGAGTTAGAAGGCTGACATCTCGGTGGTTTCCATTCCAATGCTGGAATTGACCAATGGCTTTAAAGTTGCGACCTTGAGGGGCTAAATTTTGAACAAAGTCTCTATGTGAATCCTCCCTACGACTTGCTCGAGCTATCACCACCTTCTTTGAACATTCTTCCACTAGTTTACTTTTATTCACCAGTTCAGCAAAATTTCGTATCTCTAGCGGAACAATAGAATTCATCAGTTCTTCTCGGAGTCCTCCTTCAAGCTTTAAACGCTTCCATTCCTCAAACTCTGCTGGGTTCCCTTGAAAAATCTTGGAGAAACGGCACAAGTCATCGAACTTATGGGCATACCCAGCAATAGTCATATCCCCTTGTTTCAACTGCATAAGCTCCATCTCCTTAGCATCACGTGCTGCTCTCGGAAAATACTTTTTATAAAATTCATCCCTAAAGGTATCCCAAGGAATGTCATTTTCATTCTGTTGTAGTAGTCGCTGTATCCCCTGCCAGCAGTACTCAGCTTCTCCCTCGAGCATATAAGTAGCAAACTCCAGGTGTTGTCCTTCCGGAACATGCTGCGCTCTCAGTGATCGTTCAATACCTCAAAACCAGTTATCAGCGTCAGTAGCAACGAGTGTACCCTTGAACTTAGGCGGATTAAATTTTAGAAAAGTAGTGAGGGTCATGGGTCTTTCAGGATGCCCCAAATTATTCTCATCATTCCCATTGTCTTCTCCGTGTTCATTCACATTCCCGTTTCTCACTCCAAGACTTTCAACAGCCCTAGCCGCTGCTACTGCAGCCTCACGCACTGCTTCAGCCATAGTGTTCATGGTAGCCATAAATGTTTCCTGTTCCCTCTCGTAGTTAACATTAGGAATTTCTTCCTGTAGACCTCGTCTCTGTGAACCCGTTGTAGTCCTATTCACACCAAATAATCATTGTTAAGGTGATCAGTCTTAACACTTCAAGTCAAGTATGAACATTCCCAAACTGAAAATACAGAAACAATCATGCAACATATATCACTGCGATATCCTATATGCATGAGACACACAACAGAGTATGCAATGAAGCATAGTCAGTCCACTCCCCAGGCTCTACTGGGAACGACCTGCTCTGATACCAAATTGTAACGACCCAATTTTTAGTATGTCTAGATCGTACCAGAAACTGAGCATTACCAACTTGTCTTCCTAGTTATTATCTATTATTTATTATTTGCGAGGTATTTTTTTCTTTGAAAATGTTTGGATTAATAGATGGAATCATTCATAATCATTCCACAACTGATAACAGATAAAACAGTTAAAAACAACCACACATAAATACATCGCAAGTAATTAATAACATTCAGTGATCCAACCTTTATTTAGGTATAGACTTTTAGTTAGAACACCCCTAGATATAGCTAGATAATAACTATGTACATATATATACATACAACATCCCAGGCCCTGACCTGTTCAAGAAGTCCCTAAGCTGGCGTCCAGGCTAGCCTAGACCGTATACTCACCTAGTCCCTCTAAAATACTAAAGCGAGGGAAAGTACGTTCTAAGTTTTCAAAACTCAAGTCAGGTGGAACGTCATCGAAAGGTAGAACATCATCTGTTACTCCTTTGCACGATCAGACATTGCCATATGACGTCTCTCTGGTACCTCATCAAGTAGCCACACAACATGAGTCTCGTACACAGGATTTAGGTTAAAGTTCACATACAAACGGGGTGCAGACATTGGCTGGTCTCACTGTATGTACATATAAACAGAGAATGAGATTCACCCTAGACTCAGAAGACTATCTAGAGTGGAATCCTCCTTGCAGAACCATCATCAATGAACTACGGTAAGGTACTCTTACTTCCATCTGAAGGGGGAAGGGAGAGAGAAGGGGTAAGAACTGGGAAGTTCTTAGTAGGGCCGGGGTTATTATTTAAGTTCATTAATTCCGTGTTTTTTAGCAGATGAATAGAAAAATACCGAGAAGTAGTGAACAAAAGATACAGATAAATAGAGAAAATAGAAAAAACAGAAACCAGAACACAAACAAAAGAATACAAGAAAATAAAACGCAAATACAAAGAATATAATACAAACAAACAGAGCATACATTCATTCAATAATCATAACAGAGGAAATGCACAACCAAGTATGATGCATGTCTGTCCTATGCAGGCCATGAGCTCTTGTGTCGGTTTACACCCTGCAGCCCGACATTACCTAAGAACCAGACTTAGATATGGTTTCCCTTTGTGACCTTAGTGCATACGTGTCGGTGGTAAGAATACCACTCCTTTGTGACTACCAGTAGTTGGCGCAAAGCTCGACCCCATGATATACGCACAAGGGGAAACAGTGATCCTCAGTTCGTGGGCGTCCCCGAGATCAATTCACAAACAAAACAATGATCCTCAGTTCCTGGGTTTCCCCGAGATCAATATACAACAACAAACACGATCCTCAATTCGTGGGCTATACCAGAGATCAATACTCAACAATACAGTAATCTTCAGTTCGTGGGTTATACCCGAGATCAACATACAACAGTTCGTGGGTTATTCCCGTAATCAATGATTATCAGTTCGTGGGTTTTTCCCGCACACGAAATAGTTAACAGTTCCTAGATTTCTGATAAACCACTATTTCATGCTTTATCTTGTACTTAATTGAGTGGATTTTATCATCTATTTACCCACTTATTCATAATATTTGCATGGTTTTATATTTCCTTCCTAATTATGTGCTTTGACTGAAAACATGCTTCTTTGGCCTTAAAATCCCTATGTTTAATCCTCTCTTATTACCATTAGATGCCTTGATATGTGTGTTAAGTGATTTCAGAGATTACAGGGCAGGAATGGCTCAGAGGATGGAAATGAAGCATGCAAAAGTGGAAGGAATACAATAAGTTGGAGAAATTGCTAAGCTGTCCAGCCTGACCTCTTCACACTCAAATAGCTATAACTTTAGCTACAGAGGTCCAAATGACGCGGTTCCAGTTGCGTTGGAAAGCTAACGTCTGGAACTTCGATTTGATATATAATATGATATAGTTTCCCTGATGCTAGGCGACGTGACCGCGTGATCCATGCGGCCGCGTCGCAGTGACGAAAAACCAGCGTGGCAAAATTCGAAACCAGCAAATTCTGGACTGTTTTTGACCCAGTTTGCGGCCCAGAAAACACAGATTAGAGGCTATAAAGTGGGGGAATGCATCCATTCATAGGAGGCTCTCACATTCACAATTTTAGGAGTAGATGTAGTTTTTAGAGAGAGAGGTTCTCTCCTCTCTCTTAGGATTTAGAATTAGGATTCTTTTCACTTCATGATTATTTCATCTTTTGCGATCACAGGTTCAATGTTCCTTTTATTTATTTTTCTAATTTAATTTATGAACTCTTCCATGTTACGTTTGATATCTTTATTAGTGCTAATTTGAGGTATTTTCAGATCTATGATTGCTTTCGTTTATTTAAATAATTTAGATTTTTCCCTTTTGGCTTTGGTTGATTTATTGGTAACACTTGAGCTGTCAAATAAAGCAGTGGTTGAAATTGGGAGTTGCTCCAATAACTCTAGTCTTTCCATAGGAATTGACTAGGACCTGAGGATTAAGCTAATTAATCCACTTGATTTACCTTCATAGTTAGAGGTTAACAAAGTGGGATTAAAACCCAATTCTCATCGCAATTGATAAGGATAGGACTTCCAGTTCTCCATACCTTGCCAAGAGATTTTATTGTTATTATTTTATTTTACTTGTCATTCAACATATTCCCTCCTTACCTCTTAATAAACCCCAATTTATAACTCATAACCAATAATAAGAACATACCTCCCTGCAATTCCTTGAGAAGACGACCCAAGGTTTAAATATTCGGTTATCAATTTTAAAGGGGTTTGTTACTTGTGACACCCAAAACGTTTGTACGAAGGGATTTCTGTCGGTTTAGAGACTATATCTACAACGCGACTGTTTTATGAAATTCTTTACTGACAAAAATCCTAACGTCAAAATGGCACCGTTGCCGGGGAATTGCAAACGTGTGCCTTATTATTGGTTATTGTAAATATTTTTTTGATTTTTGCTTGTTTATTTGTTTTTATTTTTGTTTTTATTTTTACTTTTCCATAAATTAAGAAGTTATTTGTTTTTATTTAGTTATTAAAAAAAATTTTCAAAAATTTGTTCTTAGTGTTCATCTTGATCTTCAAGTTGTTCTTCACGTTCATCTTGACCTTCAAGCTGTTCTTAGTTGTTTTCTTCGTTTTGATCTAAAAATTTGAAATTTGGTGTCATTTTATTGTTTTTCTCTTTCCTCATTAAATTAAAAAATATTTTTAATTAATTTTTTTTCGAAAAAAAAAATTTTCTGATTTTTATTTTTAAAATTTTATTCTTATCTTATCTTATTTCAAAAATCAAATTTCAAAATTCAAATTTCAAAATTTCAAAATTTCAAATTTCAAAATTTAATTTTCAAATTCAAAATTTAAATAACCTTTTAATTTAAATTTATTAATTGCTACTATGAACTCTCACCCCTTTGGCTATGAGTCTGGTTACAATTATGTTGCAGGAAGAAGAAATTACAATGAGAACAGGCATCAAGGTTGGAACAATCAAAGAAGGGAGGAGCCACAAGGATTTAATCAACCCTCATGGCAACAACCACCTCCAATGGACTATCAACAACCACCATCATATGCCTATGAACCTCCTCAACACAACTTGGGACCACCATACTCACAAGCCCTTTTCCACCACTCACCTCCATATGACCCTAACCCTCATCCACCATACCAACCACCTTATGAACTAAATGAACCCTCCTATCTACCCCAAACCTCCATGGAGAAAGCACTTGCCGATCTAAACTCTACTATACAATCTCTCTTCACCTAAATCAGACCACCAAATACCTTCAACAATCAACCCTCAAGCTCTAGTGTACTTCTTTGTCAACCACAGAATAATCTCTCCATCCCATCACCACCATCCATGGAAGAGCACCCACATCCATCAATCCGAGAGCAAGATGATCCCAATTATGCTATTGATATGGAACAGGAAAGAAGGAATCATCTTCGCGAATCCATACTTCATAAAGAGCTAGAGGAGGCCCTACGGGTAAGGGTAGGAGAGACCCTTGAAGATGAAAAAATAGTTGAAAGGAGTTGTCATAGAAAGAAAAACATCGAGGATGAGTACGATTTTATACTTAAACAACTGGACAAAGAAGCAATTATTAAAAAGGAAGAAGTGGTTGCGGACTTAAGAGATGATGTACCTCCATTGGAAAGTCCAGTCACAGAGCCTCCTTCCACGGTGTTTGATGTTGATGTTGAGAAGAGCGTACAACCTCCAAGGCAGATCATGGTTGAAGATTTTGTAGAAGTTGATCAAGAGGTAGAAGATGTCAAAGAAGAGCACAAGGGAGTGGAGCTTGAAATTACCTTGCCAAAGTTGTTGGAAACCCCTTCCCCTAAGTTGCCATCATCCTTCATAACATTCAAGTGGGTAAAATTCATATCTCATAGCTTTCTAATCCCACTTGAATATGGGCTACTGGAGACGGATGGTCAACTTAGAGCTCTTTGTGGCATTAAGAGTAAGAGGAAGATGGCCAGTGATAAGAATTGTCAAGCAAGGTTCAACATGGTTGTGTGCTCAAAGTTTAAATGCAAAGGTTGGTGTAAAGCTCAACTGAATAGGTCTAGGAAGTTGTTTGGCCGCTTACGTGAGAATTTAGACTGCTTGCCACCCGGAGGGAACAATATTGCTCAACCAAAAGACGGGTGCAAAGGCAAGGTCTGGGACCCCAGAATTCATCCCAGAAATCAACACTCTTGGGGCCTTGTCACATGCTTTAACTTACTTGAAGGCTTTCTGCGCCTAGTTTGGGATCCCGGAGGCCATTGGAATCACAAAGATTGGTGGAGATTCCTGGATGAGTTTAAGCACAAGCCACCATAACAAGAAGCTCCCCAAATGTCCAACTTAAGGACTTTAACTAAAAGTGCTAGGTGGGAGACAACCCACCATGGTATGATTTTTCCTTTTTCATTTTTATTTAGTTTTATTTTATTTTATTATATTGAACCTGGAGTTTTGTATCACATTCATATTAACACTGCATTCTGCATATTTTTTTTCAGATTATCAAAAAAAAAAAAAAGTGCCACGCGACGCGACCGCATCAGCGACGCGTCCGCGTCGCAAGGAGAGAAGAGAAAATAAAAACGAATAGAGAGTCACGCTGGAGCAAGGCTGGAGGCGTGCCAGTGGCACAATTCATCCCATGCGACTGCGTCGCTGACGCGTCCGCGTCACAGGGGAATACTGGCCTCCCTCGCGACCGCGTCACCCACGCGGCCGCGTGACCTGAAAATCGACGTCAACCGGGTGCATGGCCGAAAATTGAGCTGGAGTTTAGCTGGAATCGTGCTGGAAGCCCAAGCCTCACCATGCGAACGCATGCCCCATGCGTCCGCGTCATATCCCCATGATGGCCACTCACGCAATCGCGTCACCCACGCGATCGCGTCACCCAGATTTTTGGCAAAAGAGTTTTGAACAGAGAGTTGTGCAACCGCGAGGCTGCACTCGCGCCACTAGCACAAATCGAGTCATGCGATCGCGTGCCCCACGCGTCCGCGTCCCCTAACCTTATTGCGCACCACGCGATCGCGTCACCCATGCGACCGCGTCGCCAGCGTCGCACAACCTATCGAGATTAGTGCCAATTTTCTTATCTTTTCTTCTCCGAATCCTTATTCTTCTTATCTTTTCTTACTTCTTTTTTTCTTCCCTTCTTATTTTCTCTCACTTCCATTTTATTTTATTTAATTTATTTGCATACTTTCATTCATTGCATATTTTTATTTTTCTAAAATTATTATTGGTGTTCAAATATTCTTATTCAACTGTTACATCTTTTCTGGTATTTTCTTGATGCTTAGTGACTTGTTTTATTTTGAATAGGTAATATTATTTATATCAATGCCAATCTTTTATACCTGTATTACTTTTACATTGATATAAATTTATATTATCTCTCCTTATCCACACTCTCCCTCATTGTTGCAACATTTTTGCAACACTGGTATGCCATGTGCTTCTATTGTTTTCTCACTTGCATGTTGTAACTACCATGTAATTGAGACCCTCATTCTTTGGCATTAACCAACCCATGTTTTAATTGTTTCTTATCTTTATTTCTGGGTTACTGTTCTTCTTTTCCTCTTCTTTCAGGCTGGCCACCAAAGACGGCAAAAAGGAGAAACTTCTAAAAGGGAGACAAACAAGTCCATCTGCACAATCCTTAAAGAGAAGAGCATCAGTTGAAGCAACCCCCATCCACTTGCACATCTTAGCATGCACCGAGGACGGTGCAATCTTTAAGTGTGGGGAGGTCGATACCGATCTCCATGGGTTAGTACCTTCCTATCTCAACACCAATACTTTATTTTCTTTGTTTATTCATTGTTTGCATGTTTGATTGCATATTTGTTTGATTTTTTTTGCATATTTTACCACTTGGTTAAAGTAATATCTTCTTTTTCAAGAAAATTTTTAGAGAATTTCACTAATTTGAATAAAATTTTTGTTACACTTGTTTGAAGAGATATTATTTTGGAACATGGTTTAGAGCTTGAACACACAAAACCTGTGAGATTTTGAGCCTATTTGAATTGGTTACATTTTATCAACCAATAATTTATTTTTGGTGTGTGTTTTTCTCTCTAAAATTGTGATCTTTGTCTTGCTTAATTCTATATTTCCATGGTTTGATGTATGCATGCACTTACATGATTGAGGCCTTTGTTTCACTGAGCTTACATATCCATATGGCCTTACCTTTCATTATCCCTTGCAAACCAATTTTGAGCCTATTTTACCCCTTTGTTCTTTACTTTAGCACATCATTAACTCTAAGCGAAAAACAATAATGTCCTTAATTTGAATCCTTGGTTAGCTTAGACTAGTGAGAGTGCTCATGAATTAAGTGTGGGGAAAAGTGGGTTTGGAAACATTTGGTTTGAGAATTGAGTATGTTAGAATTTTCTGAAAATGTGAAAGAATGTTGAGAATATGTTCATGCATTCAATACTTTAATCATATGCATTGAGAAAAAAAAGAGAAAAAAATAATATAGAAAAAAAAAGAAAAATAAAGGAGAAAAAGAAAAGAAAAAGAGCAAATAATAAAAGGGGACAAAATGCCCCAAAGTAAGTGTTGAAAACAATGCATATGAATTGTACTTGAAATTAGAATGCATGAATATGTGGAAAACATGGTTGATGGATAGTTAGATTTTGTACTGTGATTACATGAATTGTTTAAGTTAGATGGAAAGTTTAAGTTAATTAAGGATTCAGATTTTAGTCCACTTGGCCAAATACAATCCTACCTTGACCCTAACCCCATTACAACCCTTAAAAGACCTCTTGATATGTGTATTTGTGCATTAAAATTATGTTGATTGTTAGATGAAGAGCAAGCCTTAGAAAGCAAGGTTAGTAGAGAATTGAGAGAATCGAACCTTAAACACTTGAGTGACTAGAGTGTATACACTACCAGTGAGGGTTCAATGCTCAATTCCTTGTTCCCCGCTTTCATGAGCTATTTTCTTCTTGCAAGTCTATTTGTACTTCATTTTTATGATTTGAATTAGTGAAATCCAGTTCATATTTATTCTTGGAGAACTTATTTACTCTTAACCAAGTAAGTAAAAGCATTTAGCATGTAGTTGCATTCATAAGTTGCATTTCATGCATTCTACCATTCCTCTTCATTTCTTTATAGCTTCTCTTGAGCTTAGCATGAGGACATGCTAATGTTTAAGTGTGGGGAGATTGATAAACCACTATTTCATGGTTTATCTTGTGCTTAATTGAGTGGATTTTATCAACTCTTTACCCACTTATTCATAATATTTGCATGGTTTTATATTTCCTTCCTAATTATGTGCTTTGACTGAACACATGCTTCTTTGGCCTTAAATTCCCTATGTTTAATCCTCTCTTATTACCATTAGATGCCTTGATATGTGTGTTAAGTGATTTCAGAGATTACAGGGCAAGAATGGCTCAGAGGATGGAAAGGAAGCATGCAAAAGTGGAAGGAATACAATAAGTTGGAGAAATTGCTAAGCTGTCCAGCCTGACCTCTTCACACTCAAACGGCTATAACTTTAGCTACAGAGGTCCAAATGACACAGTTTCAGTTGTGTTGGAAAGCTAACGTCCGAGGCTTCGATTTGATATATAATATGATATAGTTTTCCTGACGCTAGGTGACGCGACCGCGTGATCCATGCGGCCGCGTCGCAGTGACGAAAAACCAGCGTGGCAAAATTCGAAACCAGCAAATTCTGGACTGTTTTTGACCCAGTTTACGGCCCAGAAAACACAAATTAGAGGCTATAAAGTGGGAGAATGCATCCATTCATGGGAGGCTCTCACATTCACAATTTTAGGAGTAGATGTAGTTTTTAGAGAGAGAGGTTCTCTCCTCTCTCTTAGGATTTAGAATTAGGATTCTTTTCACTTCATGATTATTTTATCTTTTGCAATCACAGGTTCAATGTTCCTTTTATTTATTTTTCTAATTTAATTTATGAACTCTTCCATGTTACATTTGATATCTTTATTAGTGCTAATTTGAGGTATTTTCAGATCTATGATTGCTTTCCTTTATTTAAATAATTTAGATTTTTCCCTTTTGGCTTTGGTTGATTTATTGGTAACACTTGAGCTATCAAATAAAGTAGTGGTTGAAATTGGGAGTTGCTCCAATAACTCTAGTCTTTCCATAGGAATTGACTAGGACCTGAGGATTTAGCTAATTAATCCACTTGATTTACCTTGATAGTTAGAGATTAACAAAGTGGGATTAAAACCCAATTCTCATCGCAATTGATAAGGATAGGACTTCCAGTTCTCCATACCTTGCCAAGAGATTTTATTGTTATTATTTTATTTTACTTGTCATTCAACATATTCCCTCCTTACCTCCTAATAAATCCCAATTTATAACTCATAACCAATAATAAGAACATACCTCCCTGCAATTCCTTGAGAAGACGACCCGAGGTTTAAATACTCGGTTATCAATTTCAAAGGGGTTTGTTACTTGTGACACCCAAAACGTTTGTACGAAGGGATTTCTGTCGGTTTAGAGACTATATCTACAACGTGACTGTTTTATGAAATTCTTTACTGGCAAAAATCCTAACGTCAATTTCCCCGAGACCAATGATCATTCAGTTCGTGGGTACTTCCCATATTTAACATTATCAGTTCGTGTGTTTTGCTGCTCTTTTCTCTTTGTCTCTTTACTCTGCTCTAATTACTCTTTTCTCTTAGTCGCATTACTATGCTCTGCTTACTCTTTTCTCTTAGTCTCTTTACTCTATTCTGATTACTCTATTTTCTGTATTTCTTTACTCTACTCTGATTTCTCTGCTTAACGTATGTATTTAAAGCTTATGTAAATTTCGGTATGAATAGTTAGCATGTCCCAAGTATGGGTTCATTAAGTCTATACTGAAACAGTTTAACTTTTCATATATTACCTAACCTTAGGCGCAACTCAAAAACTAACTATGTTGCTCCTAGTTCGTTCACTAATCTCTGTCTATTTTTCTGTCATTAAAACTTTACAGACTTTTCTTTGGTGTTTATCTTTTATTTAACTTTTTATCTTTTATTTATCTTTGCCTCACTAATATGTTTTTACCACTACCTTTTTCGTATTATTTTATTATTTTTATTAAAATTTTATTTTTAATTAAATATTATTATTTAATATTTTATTATTATTTATTATTTTATCATTAATTTTCAAAAATTAACTTACCTTTTACTTTTAACCTTTAAAATTAATTTTTTACCACCCGTAACTTTTAATATTTATACTTTAACCACCCTAACTTTTAGAAACTATCAAATAACCCCTTAAACACCAAAATTTTTACTTCCTTGCCCTTTTAAGGATCTAAAGCATGTTCTTTATTGTTCTTCATCACACTCAAAGTGTTATTCATGTTCTTCGTAAATTCTTTAGATTCTTTCTCTGTTTTTACCCGTTTTTCAGTCTTTTCAGCAACCAATTTTTTCCATAATTCATAATAAATTCCCGGCCACTAAAACCCCATCTTTTCCACATGATTTCAACACAAATTAAACCTCAATTTCAGCATAGGGTTTCGTTTTTCCAGCTGCTCCAAGAACATGAACTTTAAAGCTTGAATTTCATCAAATTTCATCAAAATTTCACCAAGAATCAATCACATATGCAACCAATTTTTAGCAAAGCCAAATCATACAACATTCACAAAACTCAAACACAAATAATCAAGATTAATTTTGTTACACCCTACCTGGTTTTGCTGCTCCAAATCCGGTTACACTTTGAAGTGTTCTTAAAGCACTTTTTCCTCCTAAAACACATCAAGAACAACTTTAAAACTCTAAACCATCAACTAAACGAACTTTAGCAGCACCTTAGGAAGGTTATACTCACCATAAACGTGTAGGAAATCAAAGATCTTTTGCCCACAAGTCAAGCCAAGCAAGAGATCTAAGGAAGAACATCAAGAAAACACATGTTTAAGCATGTTTCCTTGAAAACCGAATTGAAAAAGGAGGGAGACGTCCATCTCACCTTATTTCCAGCCTTGATATGTTATATGGTTATATAGAGGAAGAAGAGATGATAATTTTGGTGAAATCAGAGTTTTGATTTGAGTTTTAGTTCAGAAGAAATCAAGCTTTGAAGATTAAGTGTTCATGAAAGTTTGTCTCTTTTCTCTCTTGCTTTTTTCAGCCAAAATGAAGAAATGAGACAGCCTTGGAGGTCTTGGGGGTGTAAGGTGAGTTGTGATTGGTTGGCTTGGAGGTGGATTAAAATAATATTAAAATATCTCAGGTGTATAACTCCTAAAACTAGGTGTATCGGAACACTTATAAAAACATCTCTAAAAATTATTTTCTAAGCTACTAGCATAAATGATACTAGTAACATTTTTAACTAAAATAGACCAGGTAACCTTATAATATCATTCAAGTATCTTCTAAATCTAATATAATGATAATATTATACTATTATCTCTCTTCTCTCATGAATCGAGTCCGGTTCATCAAACAGAGACTATTTACGAAAAATAGAACCAAAACTCCTAACCGATACGATCCAAAAAATAGGTTCTTTGAGATTGCATTATCGAGCTTTCCTCAAAAAGTTCTAGCTTAAAGAAGATTTAACAACAATAAGAATCGAGATACTTAATGATATAGCAGTGGTTCTCCCCTTACTTATCTTCCGAAGAAATCAGTACTTTCAGAAAAGATCTCGCGTACTCGAAAAAACCATGTTGTTACAAAATTATTAGCCAAAGTGGTAGCCTCAAGGATCAAAGAGGGGGCAAGGCGCTACAAGGCACCAGCACTCAAATACCTGAGCGCTACGTTCAAACTAGTGAACGTTTTCGTGGTCCATGAAGAGAAAAGCAAAGCTTGCACAAGGCAGCAAAGTAGCACTACGTTGGAAACTTCTAACTGAGCGTTGAGGAAATTGGCACAAAGGGGAGTAGCCAGGCTCGAAGGGGGGAACCAAGGAGCATGTGTAGCGCTAAGTTCACTAACCAAACTGAGCACTCCATTGGAGCAAGGACCCATGGACCATTTTTCAATCAAATGCCATCTTGGATCCACTTTTTCACCAATTTGAAAAGCCCCCTCCAAATCCTGAAAACCAAAATTAGAAAGTGTATAAATAGGAGTTAAGTTGATTTGTAAGGGACTTTTACTTTTTTTCTTCAACCTTTAGCTCATTTTTAGTTTGCACTTTTAATTTTCAATTGTTTTGAATTTGGGATTTGGGAATTGAATCTAGTTTTCTTTCTACATTTTCTTTCTTCTGCAACTTTTAACTTTCTGTTCTTGGAATTTGGATTGAGATTGGAGAGCTCCATTGATTCTAAGTCTGAGAATCATCTTTCACTTTTCTTCTCAATTGTTCTAAGAATTGGATCTTGATCTTCTTTTCTGTTTTCATTTTCTTTCTTCTGCAAATTCTACTTTTGGGTTTTCGAATTGAGATTGAAGAATTTCATTGAATCTAGATCTGAGAATCATCTTTGCTTTACTTTCATATAGTTTTGTGAATTGGAAAATTGGATCTAAGTTTCATTTACTGTTTTCTTTTTCCTTTCTTCTACAATTACTTTTCTGCTGGATCAAAGGAGTAATTGAGATCTAGATCTGTTTCTAATCTCATTTCTCTTCTTCGATCTTCAATTTCTCTTTAAAATTTCATAATTGAGTTAAGTTTTCTTGCTGTTTGGTTCTTCAATCAATTTTATATTTCTGTTTGGTTGCTGAGCTGAATTTCTTCATCTCAGAGCTCTCTGATCTTCTTTAACTTGCAATTTCTTGTTCAATTCTAAATCCTAGTACCCAAATCCTTTTACTCTTCAAGCAATTTATATTTCTCAACAATTTAGATTCAGCAATTTACCTTTCTTGCACTTTAAGTTTCTGTAATTTACTTTTCTTGCAATTTAAGTTTCAGCTCTTTTACTTTCTTGTTCTTTAAGTTACTTAGAATTTACCTCTTCTGCACTTCATTCTTCTGCTCAATTTACCTTCTGCACCTTTATTTACATACAATTTAGCTTTTGCCAATCAAAATCACTCAATTCATCAAATATTCGCTTAACTAAATTCATCACCTAACTAACATTGTTCAATCCATCAATCCCGATGGAATCGACCACACTCTTGTGAGTAATTACTACTTGATGCGACCCGGTACACTTGCCGGTGAGTTTTTGGTATGGAATCCAATTTTCACCCATCAAGTTTTTGTTGCCGTTGCCGGGGATTGATCTAGATTGACAATGATTAAGTAAGGTGGTGGTCTAGATTAAGCACTTTTTCTTTGTTTTTCTTTATTTTTGATAAGCACACTAACTATTTGAGACTTTGTCTCTACTAACTCTCACTGCACTCAAGCTACAGAGTGCTCTGTGTGTTTTTTGTTGTTTTGGTTGTATGACAGAAGCAAGGAGAGAGGTCTCCACCTCTAGTGATCATGACGAGAGAACTCTTCGAAGACTGAGAAGGGAAGCCAGAGGAAAGGGGGTCATTGGTGAAGAAACTTCTGAAGAAGAATATCAAGAAATGGAAGAGAATCCAACAAATTCACCAGTGGGAGTAGCCAACAACAGTGGTCAACCCCAGAGGAGAGTCTGGGCTTCTTACACATTTGCTAATCCAAGGCATTGTGGGAGTAGCATCCTTACCCCAAATGTCAATGCAAGCAACTTTGAATTGAAGCCCCAGCTCATCACTTTGGTACAAAAGAACTTCTCCTATGGAGGAAGCCCACTGGAAGATCCAAATCAGCATTTATCTATCTTTCTGAGGATATGTGACACAGTGAAATCCAATGGTGTGCACCCAGACATATATAAACTCTTGTTGTTCCCATTTTTATTGAGGGATAAGGCTGCTAAATGGCTGGAAGCTTTTCCACAAGAAAGCATCACTAGCTGGGAGGATCTAGTGAGCGAATTCCTAGCCAAATTCTACCCACCTCAAAGGATTATCAGATTGAAGACAGAGGTACAAACTTTCACATAGATGGATGCAAAATCCCACTATGAGGCTTGGGAGAGATACAAGGCCTTGATTAGAAAATGCCCCCCTGAAATGTTCAATGAATGGGACATACTTCAGAATTTCTATTAAGGGTTGACTTTGAAAGCTCAGGAAGCATTAGATCATTCAGCAGGGGGTTCATTGCAACTAATGAAGACAGCAGAGGAAGCCAAAACTTCATAGATATGGTGGCAAACAATCAATACTTCTTTGCTCATCAAAGACAATGCCAACCAGCCTAGAGAAAGGAAAGGGTGTACTGGAGTTGGAAGGTGTGGACACTATTCTAGCTCAAAACAAGGTGATGCATAAGCAAATCCAGCAACAATTTGAGCATATGGCTAAGAGGATTGAGAGTCTGCAAGTTGCATCATTAAATGTCACCAATCAACCACTAGCTGGTGGGGACAAAATGAGGAAAATTATGAAGATCAGCAGCAGGAACAAGTGAATTACATGCACAACCAAGGATCTAGGCAGAATGAATTCCGTGGAGACATATACAATCCCTCTTGGAAGAACCATCCAAATCTAAGGTGGGGAGACAATCAAAACCAGCAGCCTTGGTAGAAGAATTCAAACCAGAACAACTCAAGAAACACAAATCGCAACCAGCAAAACACTAACCACAATCTATACAGAAAACCCCAAAATAACTACCACAATTCCATCTATTATCCATCCAATAACCCAGCTACTAACCAAAACAACTATCATCCACCCTCAACATCCCACAATCAGCCACAGACACCACAATATGCTCAAAGGATCTCAAACTTGGAGATATTGATAGAAAAGATGATGAAACATCAGGAGATGACCAGCAAGAATCATGAAGCCTCAATGAGAAACCTAGAAAGGCAAATTGGGCAACTGTCCAAGCAAGCAGTGATTGAGAGACCAACAAGCTCACTCCCAAGTGATACCATTCTGAATCCCAAAGAAGAATGCAAGGCTATCCAATTAAAGAGTGGAAGAACCTTGGTGAATGACAAAGAAGTCAACAAGAAGCCTACGGACAATGACAAGGCTAGCAGCAAGAAAGATTAAGTCAGCAACAAGAATGAAGACAAGCAAGAACAGGGGAAGCTTAAAGAGAAAGATGAGCAGCCACAATCTTCAAGGAGAGAAAAGCAAGTCATGGAGGAATCATCACAAGAACAGAAGAAGGTTGTGAAGGCTTACACACCTCCTCTGCCATATCCTCAAAGACTACAAAAAGAACTCAAGGATCAACAATTCCCTAAGTTCCTTGAGGTCTTCAAGAAGCTGGAGATTAATGTCCCACTTGCTGAAGCATTAGAGCAGATGCCTCTATATACTAAATTCCTGAAGGAGCTCATCAACAAAAAGAGAAGCTGGCATGAAAAGGAAACCGTCATGCTCACTGAAGAATGTAGTACAGTAATTCAAAGGGGTATTCCACCAAAGCTTAAAGATCCAGGGAGTTTTGTAGTTTCATGCACCATAGGCAAGATGACATTAGAGAAAGCTCTCTGCGATCTAGGTGCTAGCATCAACTTGATGCCCCTCTCAATGATGAGAAAGCTTGCCATAGAAGAAATCAAACACACCAAGATGTCACTTGTAATGGCCGATAGATCAATCAAGACACCCAATGGAATTGTGGAAAATCTATTGGTGATGGTTGGAGAGTTTATCTTCCCTGCAGACTTTATGATCTTGGACACAGAAGGGGAAGGAAACAACTCAATTATCCTGGGAAGACCATTTCTAGCCACAGCAAGAGCTATTATTGATGTAGAAAAGGGAGAAATGATCTTCAGGGTGCACAATGAGCAAATGGTCATCAATGTTTTCAAATCAATGCAACATCCCCCTGAGCAAGAGAAATACATGAGAGTGGATATGATAGAAGGTTTGGTGGAAGAAATGTTGGAAGCCAAATATCATAAGCAACAAGAAGAAGAAGGGGAAGGAGATCAAGAGACAATGGAAAAACAAGTAGCCAAAATTTCCATTGAGAAAGAGGTGGAACAAGACAAGACAGAGGAGGTGCCAAAACAAGAATTAAAGCCTCTACCTATTCATCTCAGGTATGCGTTTCTGGGAGAAGGATAGACTCTGCAAGTAATCATCAATTCCTCCTTAAGCATGGAAGAAGAGGCAAAGCTAGTTGAAATATTGAAAGCACACAAGAAAGTTTTAGGGTGGACCATTGATGATATCAAGGGCATAAGCCCTGCCATCTGCATGCACAAAATCTTGCTAGAAGAGGATTCAAGACCAGTAGTACAATCTCAAAGAAGACTCAACCCAACCATGAAGGAGGTAGTTCAAAAGGAAGTAATGAAGCTATAGAATGCTGGATTCTATAGAAGATTCATCAAAGACTTTTAAAAAATATCCAAACCATTGAGCAATTTTCTAGTGGTTGAAAATCCTTTCATTTTTTATGATAATTGTAAACATGTCTTTAAAACTTTAAAAAGAAAACTCACGACAGCACCAATCATCACACCTCCCAAATGAAGACTTCCCTTTGAACTTATGTGTGATGCAAGTGATGTTACAATTGGTGCTGTATTGGGGCAAAAGAAAGACAAGCTGCATCATGTCATATACTATGCCAGTAAGGTGTTAAATGAGGAACAAAAGAATTACACAACCACAGAGAAAGAGCTACTAGCCATTGTATATGCATTTGATAAGTTTAGACAATACTTGATTGGTTCAAAAGTTATAGTGTATACTGATCATGCTGCTCTTAAGAATTTGACATTGAAGTAAGAGATAGGAAGGGAAGCGAAAATCAAGTGGCAGATCATTTGTCAAGAGTGCCACAAGAGGCCAATCAAGATGTACCACAGCAAGTGAATGAGAAATTTCCTGATGAACATCTTTTCCAAGTCCAACAAGCACCTTGGTTTGCTGACATAGCAAACTACAAGGTGGGAAGAAAGATCCCTCAAGAACTCTCCATGCAACAAGTGAAAAAGCTACTCAATGAAGCCAGGAAGTTTTTATGGGATGAACCATTTTTGTTCAAAAGATGTTCGGATGGAATGATTAGGAGGTGTGTCCCTGAAACTAAGATGAGAGTCATATTGTAACATTGTCATGGTTCAACCTATGGTGGATACTTTGGACCAGAGAGAACAGCTGCCAAAGTACTGCAAAGTGGATTCTATTGGCCAAATGTATTCAAAGATGCCAGAGAGTTCGTTCATCAATGTAATGAGTGCCAAAGAGCTGGAGGACTATCAAAAAGAAATGAAATGCCTCAAAACTTCATTCTTGAAGTGGAGCTATTTGATCTTTGGGGCATTGATTTTATTGGCCCTTTTCCCCCTTTGTATAAATAGGAGTTAATTTGATTTGTAAGGGACTTTTACTTTTTTTCTCAAACCTTTAAATCATTTTTAGTTTGCACTTTTAATTTTCAATTGTTTTGAATTTGGGATTTGGGAATTGAATCTAGTTTTCTTTCTGCATTTTCTTTCTTCTGCAACTTTTAACTTTCTGTTCTTGGAATTTGGATTGAGATTGGAGAGCTCCATTGATTTTAAGTCTGAGAATCATCTTTCACTTTTCTTCTCAATTGTTCTAAGAATTGGATCTTGATCTTCTTTTCTGTTTTCATTTTCTTTCTTCTGCAAATTCTACTTTTGGGTTTTTGAATTGAGATTGAAGAATTTCATTGAATCTGGATCTGAGAATCATCTTTGCTTTACTTTCATATAGTTTTGGGAATTGGAAAATTGGATCTAAGTTTCATTTATTGTTTTCTTTTTCCTTTCTTCTGCAATTACTTTTCTGCTGGATCAAAGGAGTAATCGAGAACTAGATCTGTTTCTAATCTCATTTCTCTTCTTCAATCTTCAATTTCTCTTTAGAATTTCATAATTGAGTTAAGTTTTCTTGCTATGTGGTTCTTCAATTAATTTTACATTTTTGTTTGGCTACTGAGCTGAATTTCTTCATCTCAGAGCTCTCTGATCTTCTTTAACTTGCAATTTCTTGTTCAATTCTAAATCCCAACACCCAAATCCTTTTACTCTTCAAGCAATTTACATTTCTCAACAATTTAGATTTAGTAATTTACCTTTCTTGCACTTTAAGTTTCTGCAATTTACTTTTCTTGCAATTTAAGTTTCAGCTCTTTTACTCTCTTCTTCTTTAAGTTACTTGCAATTTACCTCTTCTTCACTTCATTCTTCTGCTCAATTTACCTTCTGCACCTTTATTTACTTGCAATTTAGCTTTTGTCAATAAAAATCACTCAATTCATTAAATATTCGCTTAACAAAATTCATCACCTAACTAAAATTGTTCAATCCATCAATCCCTGTGGGATCGACCTCACTCTTGTGAGTAATTACTACTTGATGCGACCCGGTACACTTGCTGGTGAGTTTTTGGTGTGGAATCCGATTTTTGCCTATCAGTTAAATCTGAATTTTTGTTTATGCATCTAAGAAATAAAAGATGATATGAATGATTTAAAAAGATTTGAAAAGAAATTGGAAAGATAGATGAGTTTTCAAAAACATTTTGAGAAAGAATTGAAAAGAATTGAAAAGGAATTAAAAAGAGTTTATAAGATTATTAATTTTTGGGAATGGAAATAAAAAAAATGAATGTTTGTAATATTTTGATACAAAAAATTATGAATTAAAACATGAAAATTTGAAAAAATTTGAATTGGAAACGAAATTACCTCCACCTTGCTGTTCTGGCATTAAACACCTAGAATGATAGCCATTCTGGCGTTTAACGCCCATCTGGTGGCCATTTTGGGCGTTTAACGCCCAGCCAGGTACCCTGGTTGGCGTTAAACGCCAGAAATCCTTCTTTACTGGGTGTTTTTCTGAACTCCCAGAATGATACCTTTACTGGTGTTAAATGCCCAGAATGGTAGCCATTCTGGCGTTTAATGCCCAAATTGCCCTATTCTGGCATTTAACGCCCAGAATGATACCTTTACTGGCATTAAACGCCTAGAATAGTAGCCATTCTGGCGTTTAACGCCTAAATTGCCTCTTTACTGGCATTTTAACGCCAGTGAGCTCTTTTTCTCTGTGATTCCTCTGCTTTATGTTCTGAACCTTTATTTCCTTGACTTGTTCACTAAAAAAAATCAAAATTAAATTGACTTATATAATTGTTATAAACATCTAATTTTTTATAATGGCTGGGTTGCCTCCCAGCAAGCGCTTCTTTACTGTCTTTAGCTGGACTTTTACTGAGCTGTTAATTTAGTCTCAGTTTTGAGCACTCTTGCTCAACATTGCCTTCAAGATAATGTTTGACTCTCTGTCCATTAACAATGAACATTTTGTCAGAGTCAATATCCTGAAGCTCCACATATCCATATGGTGACACACTTGTAATCACATATGGTCCTTTCCACCGGGATTTCAATTTCCCAGGGAACAATCTGAGTCTAGAGTTAAACAGCAAAACCTTCTGCCCTGGCTCAAAGACTCTAGATGACAACTTTTTGTCATGCCATCTTTTTGCTTTCTCCTTGTAAATTTTAGCATTTTCGAAAGAACATTGAGTCTGAACTCCTCCAGCTCATTCAACTGGAGTAATCTTTTCTCTCCAACTACCTTAGCATCAAGGTTGAGGAATCTGGTTGCCCAGTAGGCCTTGTGTTCCAGTTCCACTGGCAGATGGCAGGCTTTTCCATACACAAGCTGGTATTGAGAGGTCCCTATAGGGGTCTTGAATGCTGTTCTGTATGTCCACAGAGCATCATCCAGACTTCTTGCCCAATCCCTTCTACGGGTACTTATAGTCTGTTCCAGGATTCGTTTTAGTTCTCTATTTGAGACTTCAGCCTGCCCATTTGTCTGCGGATGATATGGAGTCGCCACTTTGTGGTTAATTCCATATCGGACCAGAGCAGAGTCAAGCTGTTTATTGTAGAAATGAGTGCCTCCATCACTGATCAGTATCCTACAGACACGGAACCTGCTGAAGATATGCTTCTGGAGGAACTCCATCACTGTCTTAGTATCATTAGTGGGTGTTGCAATTGCCTCTACCCATTTAGATACATAGTCTACTGCCACCAGAACATAAGTCTTTGAATATGATGGTGGGAAAGGCCCCATGAAGTCAATACCCCATACATCAAACAAATCAATCTCTAAGATCCCTTGCTGAGGCATGGCATAACCATGAGGCAGATTACCAGCCCTCTGGCAACTGTCACAGTCACGTACAAACTCTCGGGGGTCTCTATAAAGACTAGGCCAGTAGAAGCCACATTGGAGAACCTTTGTGGCTGTTCGCTCACCTCCAAAATGTCCTCTATATTATGATCTATGGCAAAGCCATAGGATCTTCTGTGCCTCTTCTCTAGGCACACATCTACGGATTACTCCGTCTGCACATCTCTTAAAGAGATATGGTTTATCCCACAGGTAGTACTTTGCATCAGAAACCATTTTTTTCATTTGCTACTTACTATACTCCTTGGGTATGAATCTAACAGCTTTATAGTTTGCAATGTCTGCAAACCATGGTACTTCCTGAATGGCGAAGAGTTGCTCATCCGAAAAAGTTTCAGAGATCTCAGTAGGAGGGAGAGACGCTCCTGCTACTGGTTCTATCCGGGATAGGTGATTGATAAACCCCATTTGTAGGGTTTATCTTGTGTTGAATTTAGAGGGTTTTGTCAACCTTTCTCCCATTTATCCAATGAAATAGCATGGTTTTGTAAATTCTCCTTTAATTGTGCTTAAGAGTGAAAACATGCTTTTTAAGTCCTTAATTGTTTAATCTTAGCTTACCTTTGATTCCATTAGATGTCTTGATATGTTTGTTAAGTGATTTCAGATTTAGGAGGCAAAGATTGGATCAAGGGAATGAAGAAAAAGCATGTAAAAATGGAGAACTCATGAAGAAATGAAGGAATCGCAAAAGCTGTTAAGCCGACCTCTTCACACTTAAACGACCATAACTTGAGGTATAGATGTCCAAATGATGCGGTTCCAGTTGCGTTGGAAAGCTAACATCTAGGGTTTCGAAATTATATAAGATTTGCCATAGTTGCTATACGTATGGTGACGCGTACGCGCACTGTACTCGCACGCGTCGTTGCTGCCATATGATCCACTTAAAGCAATACGTGGCCAGCAAATTCTAAAGCCTTGTGGGCCCAATCCAACTCATTTCTGATGCTATTTAAGCCAAGGATTAAAAGGGAATCAACACACTTTAGATACTTTCACACATTAGTTTAGTTTAGTTTAATTTTTAGAGGGAAAGTTAGTTTTAGAGAGAGAAGCTCTCACTTCTCTCTAGGATTAGGAGTAGGTTAGATCTAGATTAGAATTTCTTAGATCTATGTTTAATTCATGCATTGATTCACTTTTCCTTTATCAATTCTTGTTCCTCTTCTTCTCCTCTCTCTAATTTTGTATTTCATTCATGTGATTTTCTACTTTTATGTTCATGCACTTTTGTTTCTTTTATTTTCATTTCAATGCAATTTATATTTTCATGTTCCTTTATTGTTCATTTGATTTGTTGTTGTTTAATTTCTTGCAATTGAGTAGTGTAGATTTACTTTCCTTGCACTTTTTACTATGCTTTCCTTTTATGCCTTCCAAGTGTTTGATAAAATGCTTGGTTGGATTTTAGAGTAGATTTTAGTGCTCTTGGCTTGGGAAGGTAACTTAGGAACTCTTGAGTTACTAATGTCCAAGTGATTGACGATTGGGAGCCATTAACTCTAGATCTCACTAATTGATTTGGTGGAGAACTAGGACTTATGGTCTTGGATTGACATAGCTCACTTGACTTTCCTTTATTAGTTAGAGAATGACTTAGTGGGGTTGATTGATAAATCCCGATTTTGTGGTTTATCTTGTGCTTATTTTGGGGAATTTTATCAATATTTCTCACACTTATTCGCAAAAAATGCATGGTTTTGTGTTCACTTTCCAATATTGCTCCATGATGGAAAACATGCTTATTTTGCCTTAAAATTGCCATATTTTAATCCTCTTCTATTTCCATTCGATGCCGTGATGTATTTGTTGAGTAATTTCAGGAATTATAGGGTAGGAATGACTTAGAAGAGAGGGAGAAAGCATGTACAAAAAGGGAGGAACATGAAGAATTGAAATCTTGGGAAAAGCAGCATTGGTGCGCCCGCGCACTCCACGCGCATACGCGGATAGGATTGGCTGGAAGCGGTGCGCAAGGATGGACGCATCCGCGCGAATCAGAAGATTCCTATCGACGCGCACGCGCACTTGGCGCGCACGCGTGGATCGCAAAAGCAATCGGCGCGCACGCGTGGGAAGCTGCACGTGACCTCATTAAAGAAAATCGTGCCTGGCGATTTCTAAGGCTCATCAGGCCCAATTTCAAGCTATTTTCTGCATGGAAAAGACCCAAGGATGCTAGGGGGAAAATGGGGGATCAATCATTTTTTACACAAGACATAATTTTAGCTAGTTTTTGGTTCTTTGTTTATTCTAGAGAGAGAAACCCTTGTTCCTCTCTAGATCTAGTCTTGATTTGATCTTCCCTTATTGGATTGTGAATTGGATCTTGTTAATTACTATTTTTAATTGTTCAATTTGAATTCCTTGTTACAATTTTGCTTATATCTTGTGATAGTTTATGAATTCTTGTCAATTGTCATTTTATACCCATTTCATGAATATTGTGAATCTTGACTTGTTGATGTTACATTGATGATTTCTATGTTTAATCTTGTTGTTTGGATGATTGTAAGTTGATAATTGTTAGTGGGTACTTGTAGATTTCAATTTAATTGCCATTTTAAACATGTTTTTTGTTAATGCTTACCAAGTGTTTGATGAATTGTTTACTTTGATTATGGAGTAGTCTTCTTTACTCTTGGCCCAGGTCAAAGGAATTGGGTAAACTTGAGTCATTGGGTCTAATGAATTTCATGATTTGGGAGCCCTTGGTGGTCAATTTGATACTCATTGAAGCCAACCCACTACTAATCTAATTAGTAGGTAGGTTGGGACTTATGGGTTGATATGATCAAAGCCATTTGACGTACTTCAAGTCTAGGAGTAGATATCACGTACTTAAGACTTTGAGGGTAGACTTAATGAGCTTGGTTCCTCATAATTGTCAAGATATGGTTGTTAGACAAGGATGGTGACCCCAATTCCCATGCCTAGCCAAGAGTTGCTTTTATTATTCATATTTGAAAACCAATTTTATTATTCATATAGTTACTTGCTTGGTTTATAATAGAATTAAGTGGAATGTTGCTTGTTCATTGGAATTGCTCATGTTTTGCTTAGTTAATTGAATTAGTTTGTTGCAATTTAAGATTACTTGCTTGTTAAGATTCTCATTTATTTTCATGCTCATAACTCACAACCCCAGATTTCTAACTAATGTTGTTCAAGCATATGTTTGCTCATTCCTTGTGAGACGACCCGAGGTTTGAATACTTCGGTTATTTCTATTGGGGTTGAACTTGTGACAACCAAATCCCTCTTCTAAATTTGACTCCCGAGGATTGTTGTTGGTAGAGCTATACTTGCAATACGGTTTTATTGGAGAAAAATCTTTACCAATACACCCTTGGGCCACCGTCAAATTTTTGGCGCCGTTGCCGGGGAATGGTTGCAACATATGCCTTGATATTGGTTATGTGAATATGTGAATATTGTAGATATTTTACTTCTTTCAATACTTAGCTATAGTTTAGATTTCTTTTGCATTTGTGCTATGACTTTCAAGTTTGATGACTCGGTCTCAACCGAATTCTAGCTTAGCCAATTTTGATCCCGAGATTGAAAGGACTTTGTTACACACTCGGCAAGCTAGATAGCGGTTGGATTATACACCTAGTACTTCGGCCTCTCTTGAGGAAAATACCGAACCACTAGACATCACCGAGAGTGACTTGGAGTCCGCTACTTCCTATTCTTCTGTTGACACTACTAATACATCTTTGCATCCTACAGGTGAGCCACACATGGTGGAGCCACGCCGGATCACTTTGCGTGAGCAAGGTGCTCCAGATATTGTACTTCAACCGTTGCAAGCGAGGTATCCTAACCTTGATCCAAACTTTGAGTTGAAGAGTAGCTTGATAAATCTACTTCCTAAGTATCATGGGTTTCCGGGTCAAGACCCCATCCGTCATTTGAAGGATTTTCAAGTTGCTTGTTCTACGGCTCGAAGGCATGGAGCCGATGAGGTAGCTATCATGGTTTTTTCCTTCCCTTTTTCTCTTGAAGCGCAAGCAAAAACATAGTTCTACTCGCTACCGGATGAGATTGTGACTAATTGGGATTTCTTGATAAGAGAGTTTCTTGATAAGTTATTCCCACCGGAGAAGACCGATTACATCCGAAAAGAGATTTCGGGTGTAATGCAGTGATGCCAGGGCATTTTGGCCAGTTTCACTGACCTTTTCTTTATGGTTTTAGGGTAGTTTCATGCACTTTCTTAGGAAATAAGCAAGTTTTGGGTAGAATTTTGGTGCACAAAATTGTGATCTCAGGTAACGGCGCCAGAAACTCTGTACGCACGTCTTAATAAATCGTTTTTCATTCACAACTTCGATACAACTAACCAGCAAGTGCACTGGGTCGTCCAAGTAATAAACCTTACGTGAGTAAGGGTCGATCCCACGGAGATTGTCGGCTTGAAGCAAGCTATGGTCACCTTGTAAATCTCAGTCAGGCGGATATCAAATGGTTATGGAGTTTTCAAAAATAAACAATAAATAACTAAATAGAAAATAAAGATAAAGATACTTATGTATATCATTGGTGAGAATTTCAGATTAGCGTATAGAGGTGCATTCGTTCCTCTGAACCTCTGCTTTCCCGCTGTCTTCATCCAATCAATCTTACTCCTTTCCCTGGCTGGCTTTATGTAAAGGACATCACCGTTGTCAATGGCTACTTTTGATCCTCTCTGGAAAATGGTCCAATGCGCTGTCACTGCATGGCTAATCGACTGGAGGCATCACCCTTGTCAATGGCTGCATCCCATACTCTTGTGAAAATGGTCCAAATGCTCTGTCACAGCACGGCTAATCATCTGAGGTTCTCAATCATACTGGAATAGGATTCACCCTCCTTTTGCGACTATCACTACGTCCAGCACTCGCGAGTTTGAAGTTCATCACAGTCATTCAATCCCAGAGTCCTACTCAGAATACCACAGACAAGGTTTAGACTCTCCGGACTCTCATGAATGCCGCCATCAATCTAGCTTATACCACGAAGATTCTGATTAAGAGATCCAAGAGATACTCATTCAATCTAAGGTAGAACGGAAGTGGTTGTCAGGCACGCATTCATAGGGAATGATGATGATTGTCACGTTCATCACATTCAGGTTGAAGTGCGAATGAATATCTTAGAAGCAGAATAAGTTGAATTGAATAGAAAAACAGTAGTAGTTTGCATTAATCTTTGAGGAACAGCAGAGCTCCACACCTTAATCTATGGAGTGCAGAAACTATACCGTTAAAAATACATAAGTGAAAGGTCCAGGCATGGCCGAAAGGCCAGCCCCCAAAACGTGATCACAGGATCAAAAATACAATCCAGGATGTCTAATACAATAGTAAACAGTCCTATTTATACTAAATTAGTTACTAGGGTTTACAGAAGTAAGTAATTGATGCATAAATCCACTTCTGGGGCCCACTTGGTGTGTGCTTGGGCTGAGCTTGAATGTTACACGTGCAGAGGCTCTTTCTGGAGTTGAACGCCAGGTTGTAACGTATTTCTGGCGTTCAACTCTGGTTTGTGACTTGTTTCTGGCGTTTAACTCCAGACAGCAGCGTAGAACTGGCGTTCAACGCCCTTTTACGTCATCTAAACTCGGCCAAAGTATAGACTATTATAAATTGCTGGAAAGCTCTGGATGTCTACTTTCCAACACAATTAGAAGCGCACCATTTTGAGTTCTGTAGCTCCAGAAAATCCACTTTGAGTGCAGGGAGGTCAGAATCTAACAACATCAGGAGTCCTTCTTCAACCTCTGAATCTGATTTTTGCTCTAGTCCATCAATTTCAGCCAGAAAATACTTGAAATCACAGAAAAACACACAAACTCATAGTAAAGTCCAGAAATGTGAATTTAACATAAAAACTAATGAAAACATCCCTAAAAGTAACTAGATTCTACTAAAAATATACTAAAAACAGTGCCAAAAAGCGTATAAATTATCCGCTCATCACAACACCAAACTTAAATTGTTGCTTGTCCCCAAGCAACTGAAAATCAAATAGGATAAAAAGAAGAGAATATACTATAAATTCCAAACTATCAATGAAACATAGCTCCAATTAAATGAGCGGGACTTGTAGCTTTTTGCCTCTTGAATAGTTTTGGCATCTCACTTTATCCATTGAAGTTCAGAATGATTGGCATCTATAGGAACTCAGAGTTCAGATAGTGTTATTGATTCTCCTAGTTCAGTATGATGATTCTTGAACACAGCTATTTTATGAGTCTTGGTCGTGGCCCTAAGCAGTTTGTTTTCCAGTATTACCACCGGATACATAAATGCCACAGACACATAATTGTGTGAACCTTTTCAGATTGTGACTCAGCTTTGCTAAAGTCCCCAATTAGAGGTGTCCAGGGTTCTTAAGCACACTCTTTTTTTGCTTTGGACCTTGACTTTAACCGCTCAGTCTCAAGTTTTCACTTGACACCTACATGCCACAAGCACATGGTTAGGGACAGCTTGGTTTAGCCGCTTAGGCCAGGATTTTATTCCTTTAGGCCCTCCTATCCACTGATGCTCAAAGCCTTGGGATCCTTTTTATTACCCGTGCCTTTTGGTTTTAAGGGCTATTGGCTTTTTGCTCTTGCCTTTTGGTCTTAAGAGCTTTGGCTTTTTCTGCTTGCTTTTTCTCTTTTTTTTTTCTATTTCTTTTGCTATTTTTTTCTGCAAGCTTTGTTCTTTGCTGCTTTTTCTTGCTTCAAGAATCATTTTTATGATTTTTCAAATTATCAAATAACATGTCTCCTTGTCATCATTCTTTCAAGAGCCAACATATTTAACATTCTAAAACAACAATTTCAAAAGACATATGCACTGTTCAGGCATTCATTCAGAAAACAAAAAGTATTGTCACCACATCAATATAATTAAACTAAGTTCAAGGATAAATTCGAAACTCATGTACTTCTTGTTCTTTTGAATTAAAATATTTTTCATTTAAGAGAGGTGATGGATTTATAGGACATTCATAACTTTAAGACATAGTTACTAAATACTAATGATCATGTAATGAAGACACAAACATGGATAAGCACTTAACATAGAGAAAACGAAAAACAGAGAATGTAAGAACAAGGAATGAGTCCACCTTAGTGATGGTGGCGTTTCCTTCTTGAGGAACCAATGATGTCCTTGAGCTCTTCTATGTCTCTTCCTTGTCTTTGTTGCTCCTCCCTCATTGCTCTTTAATCATCTCTTATTTCATGAAGGATGATGGAGTGCTCTTGATGTTCCACCCTTAATTGTCCCATGTTGGAACTTGATTTTCCTAGGGAGGTGTTGATTTGCTCCCAATAGTTTTGTGGAGGAAAATGCATTTGAGGCATCTCCGGGATCTCATGGTGATGAGCTTCATGCGTCTCTTGAGATCCATGAATGGGCTCTCTTGCTTGCTCCATCCTTTTCTTAGTGATGGGCTTCTCTTCCTCAATGGGAATGTCTCCTTCTATGAAAGCTCTAGCTGAGTAACATAGATGGCAAATAAGATGAGGAAAAGCTAGCCTTGCCCCAGGAGAGGGCTTTTCGGCTATTTTGTAGAGTTCAAGGGAGATGACTTTATGAACTTCTACTTCCTCTCCAATCATGATGCTGTGAATCATGATGGCCTGATCCACAGTAACTTCAGATCGGTTGCTAGTGGGGATGATGGAGCGTTGGATGAACTCCAACCATCCTCTAGCCACAGGCTTGAGGTCCAATCTTCTTAATTGAACCGGCTTGCCTTTGGAGTCAATCTTCCATTTAGCTCCTTCCACACATATGTCCATGAGGACTTGGTCCAACCTTTGATTAAAGTTGACCCTTCTAGTGTAGGGGCGTGCATCTCCTTGCATCATAGGCAAGTTAAACACCAACCTCACATTTTCCGGACTAAAATCTAAGTATTTCCCCCGAACCATTGTAATATAATTCTTTGGGTTTGGTTTCTTACTTTGATCATGGTTCCTAGTGATCCATGCATTGGCATAGAACTCTTGAACCATTAGGACGCCGACTTGTTGGATGGGGTTTGTTAGAACTTCCCAACCTCTTCTTTGGATTTCATGTCGGATCTCCAGATACTCATTCTTCTTGAGCTTGAAAGGGACCTCGGGGATCACCTTCTTCTTGACTACAACATCATAGAAGTGGTATTGATGAGCTTTGGAGATGAATCTTTCCATCTCCCATGACTCGGAGGTGGAAGCTTTTGTCTTCCCTTTCCCTTTTCTAGAGGATTCTCCGGTCTTAAGTGCCATCAATGGTAATGGAAAAACAAAAAGCTTATGCTTTTACCACACCAAACTTAAAATATTACTCGCCCTCGAGCAAGAGAAGAAAGAATAGATGAAGAAGAAGAAGAAATGGAGGAGAGGGAGAGAGAGATGTGTTTCGGCCAAGAAGGGGAAGAGAGGGTTGTGTTGTGTGAAAATGAGGAAGAATGGAGGGCTATATATAGGGAAGGGAGGGGGGTAAGGTTCGGCCATAACGGTGGGTTTTGGGTGGGAAAGTGATTTTGGATTTTCAAGGTAGGTGGAGTTTATGAGGTAGGTTTATGGGGAAGAGTGGATGGATGTGAGTGGTGAAGTGGTGATAGGGAAGAGAGATTGAGGTGATTGGTGAAGAGTTTTGGGGAAGAGTATTTATGGGATTGTGTGAAAGAGGGGTGAGAAGAAGTGAGTGGAGGTAGGTGGGGATCCTGTGGGGTCCACAGATCCTGAGGTGTTCAAGGATTTACAACCTTGCACCAAATTAGGCATGCAAAATGCCCTTGCACACAACTCTGGGCGTTCAGCGCCAGATTGGTGCTTGTTCTGGGCGTTGAACGCCCATTTGTTGCCCATTTCTGGCGTTGAACGCCAGAACCATGCTTGTTCTGGGCGTTCAGCGCCAGCTCTTCTCCAGGGTGCAATTCTGGCGTTCAAACGCCTAGATGCTGCCCATTTTGGGTGTTCAGCGCCAGAACCATGCTCTGTTCTGGCGTTGAACGCCAGCCAGATTCTTCTTACTGGCGTTTAAACGCCAGTAAGGTCTTCCTCCAGGAGGTGATTTTTCTTCTGCTGTTTTTGATTCCGTTTTCAATTTTTATATTTATTTTGTGACTCCACATGATCATGAACCTAATAAAACATGAAAGAACAAGAAAAATAAAATTAGATAAATAAAAATTGGGTTGCCTCCTAACAAGCGCTTCTTTAATGTCAATAGCTTGACAGTGGGCCCTCATGGAGCCTTACAGATGTTCAGAGCATTGTTGAGACTCCCCAACACCAAACTTAGAGTTTGGATATGGGAGTTCAACATCAAACTTAGAGTTTGGTTGTGGCCTCCCAACACCAAACTTAAAGTTTGACTGTGGGGGCTCTGGTTGGCTCTGCAGTGAGAGAAGCTTTTTATGCTTCCTCTCTATGTTTACTGATGAGCGGATAATTTATACGCTTTTTGGCATTGTTTTTAGTATATTTTTAGTAGGATCTAGTTACTTTTAGGGATGTTTTCATTAGTTTTTATGTTAAATTCACATTTCTGGACTTTACTATGAGTTTGTGTGTTTTTCTGTGATTTCAGGTATTTTCTGGCTGAAATTGAGGGACTTGAGCAGAAATCAGATTCAGAGGTTGAAGAAGGACTGCTGATGCTGTTGGATTCTGACCTCCCTGCACTCAAAGTGGATTTTCTGGAGCTACAAAACTCGAAATGGCGCGCTTCCAATTGCGTTGGAAAGTAGACATCCAGGGCTTTCCAGCAACGTATAATAGTCCATACTTTGGCCAAGAATAGACGACGTAAACTGGCGTTCAACGCCAGCTTTCTATCCAAATCTGGAGTCCAGCGCCAGAAAAGGAGCCAAAACCAGAGTTGAACGCCCAAACTGGCACAAAAGCTGGCGTTCAACTCCAAGACGGACCTCTACACGTGCAACACTCAAAGCTCAGCCCAAGCACACACCAAGTGGGCCCCGGAAGTGGATTTATGCATCAATTACTTACTTTTGTAAACCCTAGTAGCTAGTTTATTATAAATAGGACATTTCACTATTGTATTAGACATCCTGGATCCTGGATTGTATTCTGATCTTGTGATCTCGTTTTGGGGGCTGGCCATCTCGGCCATGCCTGGACCCTTCACTTATGTATTTTTAACGGTAGAGTTTCTACACTCCATAGATTAAGGTGTGGAGCTCTGCTGTTCCTCAAAGATTAATGCAAAGTACTACTGTTTTCTATTCAATTCATCTTATTTCGCTTCTAAGATATTCATTCGTACTTTAATCTGAATGTGATGAACGTGACAATCATCATCATTCCCTATGAACGCGTGCCTGACAACAACCTCCGTTCTACCTTCGACTGAACGAGTATCTCTTAGATCTCCTAACCAGAATCTTCGTGGTGTAAGCTAGAATGATGGCGGCATCCAAGAGAATCCGGAAGGTCTAAACCTTGTCTGTGGTATTCCGAGTAGGATTCAATGATTGGATGACTGTGACGAGCTCCAAACTCGCGATTGCAGGGCGTTAGTGACAGACGCAAAAGGATAGTAAATCCTATTCCAGCATGATCGAGAACCGACAGATGAATAGCCGTGCCGTGACAGGGTGCGTTGACCATTTTCACTGAGAGGATAAGATGAAGCCATTGACAAGGGTGATGCCTCCAGACGATTAGCCGTGCCGTGACAGGGCATTGGATCATTTTCCCGAGAGATGACCGAAAGTAGCCATTGACAGTGGTGATGTATCACATAAAGCCAGCCATGGAAAGGAGTAAGACTGATTGGATGAAGATAGCAGGAAAGCAGAGGTTCAGAGGAACGAAAGCATCTCTATTCGCTTATCTGAAACTCTCACCAATGATTTACATAAGTATTTCTATCCCTGTTTTATTATATTATTTTCGAAAACTCCATAATCATTTGATATCCGCCTGACTGAGATTTACAAGGTGACCATAGCTTGCTTCATACCGACAATCTCCGTGGGATTCGACCCTTACTCACGTAAGGTATTACTTGGACGACCTAGTGCACTTACTGGTTAGTTATGTGAAGTTGTGAAGATATGTTTAGACCATGGTCCTGTGCATCCGTTTTTGGTGCCATTGCCAGGGAATCAATTTCGAACAACAATTCACAACCTGAGTAGCAATTTCGCATACCAAGTTTTTGGCGCCGTTGCCGGGGATTGTTCGAGTTTGGACAACTGACGGTTCATCCTATTGCTCAGATTAGGTAATTTTCTTTTTGTTTTGTTTTCAAAAAGTTTTCAAAAAGAGTAAACTATCATTTGTACCCACGAAAGTTGAAAACGCTGACATATCTACCCATAGAAAAAGGAAATTACCATTTGTACCCATCAAAAATAATTTTTACAAGCAAAATTATCCAAACCTTAAAAAATCATCTAAAAACCCCAAAATACCCTTATCATTACCACTGCTACCATCATCCCTATCTCTCTCTTCGCATCACATGAACACTCTCCGATCTAACCTCCATTTCTCTGCCACAAATCACCTCTGTCACAAACCACCTCATTGCCACTCCTTCATCACCATAACCTTCACCTTTGGAGGAATCAAAATCACCCCAGAGAGGAATTTGAAATGGATGATGATGGGTGAGAGTCAAAACTGGATCTTGGTTTCAGCTGAATCTGAAGCTGTTTGAGGGAACAAAACATTGAAAAGGGTGTCATGGAGAAAGCTAATAGAAATAGGACAAAAAAGAACACAGATCCAAGGTGAGAAGAGAGTGAGGAGAGAGGATTAAATCTGAACAATCAAACACAGAAGCCTCATGTATTTGGATTCACTTTTTCTGTGAGAAAAGAAAAATGGTGAAAGAGACAGAAAGAGAGAGAGAGAGCTCACCGCGAATTTGGTTCGCAAAGGGGACCGCGGTGGTGGCGGCTGGCGCGGTGGCCCGTCAGGGACACTGGTTCGGTGATGAGGAGAAGGTAGCCCCGGTAGGTGAGGGTGGTCGGCGGTGAAAAGAAGAGAAGGGGCACTGCGGCTCTAGGGTTGCTAGCGGCGGCGAAGCAGGGACGGGGTGGGTGCGAAGGTCCTCTGTTTGGCAAGAGCGAGACAGGGAAGGAGAGAAGGAGGGGTGGTCACTGACACTGACACTGGAGGTTGCAAGAACGGAAACAGAGGCAATTTGGGGTTAGTGGTGGTGGTGGTGGTGGTAAGGTGATGAGTAGATGAGGATGATGGAGTGGTTAGTGGGGAGCATACCAGTGCTTGTGGGTTGGGAAGATGGAGGGCTTGGCTTCATGGTGTACTTGCACCATGAAGGTGCTCTTCTTCTCCGGGGAAGCGGCAGCAAGTGTTGCTGTGACTGTGAGGATGAAAGAAAGGAGGGTGTGACAAGGAGCCATTGGAGCAGCGGTGGGGACTGAGTGGGAAGTAATGGTGAGAGTGTGTTAGAAAGGAAAAGAGGGGTGGTGGCTGGGTGAAGAGGGTTAGGGTTAGAAAGGGATTTGGGTGAAGGAGGTGGTGTGGTGGTGAAGATAAGGGTAATTTAGGAATTTTAGGTAATTTTTTAGGGTTTGGATAATTTTGCATGTAAAAATCATTTTTCATGGGTACAAATGGTAATTTTCTTTTTCTATGGATAGATATGTCAGCGTTTTCAACTTTCGTGGGTACAAATGGTAGTTTACTCTTTCAAAAAAAAAATCTTTCAAAAATTTTTTCTTTTGTTTTCGAAAAAATAAAAATGTTTTCAAAAATTTTATAATTTTATTGAAAATTTTTAAGAATGAATTCTAGTGTTTCATGAAGCATGTGAAGCCTGGCTGGCTGTAAAGCCATGTCTAAAGTTATTTGGACTGAGGCAGCAATTTGTTATCAAGAGCAAGCTAGTTGTTGTTAATCCACCTGCTGCTGTTCCTGATTTACATGCTAAAGCTTGGCTGGCCATTGGCCATGTCTTGTGTTTTGGACTGGAGCTTTCATTGAAAGCTTGGCTGGCTAGTGAGCCATGTCTAATTCCTGGACTGAAGCTTTAGACTAAGAATGCAAGATTCCTGGAATTCATATTAAAAATTTTGGAATCCTTATTTTTATTTTTCACATAATAATTTTCGAAAAAAAAATCCAAAAAAAAATTAGAAAATCATAAAAATATTTTTCTGTTTCTTGTTTGAGTCTTGAGTCATGTTATAAGTTTGGTGTCAATTGCATATGCATCTTGCATTGTTCGAAAATTCATGCATTCATAGTATTCTTCATGATCTTCAAGTTGTTCTTGGTAAGTCTTCTTGTTTGATCTTTGCATTTGCATGTTTTGTGTCTTTTCTTGTTTTTCATATGCATTCTTGAATTCTTAGTGCCTAAGCATTAAAGAATTCTAAGTTTGGTGTCTTGCATATTTTCTTTGCATTAAAAATTTTTCAAAAATGTGTTCTTGGTGTTCATCTTGACATTCAAAGTGTTCTTGGTGTTCATCTTGACATTCATAGCATTCTTGCATGAATTCATTGTTTTGATCTAAAAATTTCATGCATTGCATCATTTTTCTTCTTTTTCTCTTTCATCATAAAAATTTAAAAAATAAAAAAAAATCTTTCCCTTTTTCTCTCCTCAAATTCGAAAATTTGGATTGACTTTTTCAAAAATTTTTAAAATCAAGTTGTTTCTTATGAGTCAAATCAAATTTTCAATTTGAAAATCTTATCTTTTTCAAAATCTTTTTCAAAAATCAAATCTTTTTCAAATTTCTTAGTTATTTTTGAAAATTTCAAAAATATTTTTCAAAAATCATTTTCTTACTTTCTTTTTTCACATGATTTTCGAAAATAACATCATCAATTAATGTTTTGATTAAAAAATTTCAAGTTTGTTACTTGCTTGTTAAGAAAGATTCAAACTTTAAGTTCTAGAATCATATCTTGTGATTTCTTGTGAATCAAGTCATTAATTGTGATTTTAAAAATCAAATCTTTTTCAAAACTAATTCCTATCATATCTTTTCAAAAATATCTTCTCATCATACCTTTTTCAAAAAAAAATAAAAAAAAATTTCAAAATATCTTTTCTAACTTCCTAACTTTTTATCTTTTTTTAAATTTGTTTCAACTAACTAACTAACTTTTTGTTTGTTTCTTATCTTTTTCAAAACTACCTAACTAACGATCTCTCTCTAATTTTCGAAAATATCTTCCCTCTTTTTCAAAAATTTCTTTTTAATTAACTAATTATTTTTATTTTTGATTTCAAAATTTTTCGAAAATTACTAACCTTTTTCAAAAACTATTTTCGAAAATCACTAACCCTTTTTCAAAAATTATTTTCGAAAATTCTCCCTCTTCCATCTTATTCTATTTATTCATTCATCTACTAACATCTCATCTCACATCTATACCCTCCTCACAGTTGTGATTCTTCCATTACATTACATTCTTTGTCTCCCTCTTTTCTCCCACTCAAAAGGATCCCTATACTGTGGTATAAAGGATCTCTATTATTATTATTTTTCTGTGCCCTCTTCTTTGTCATATGAGCAGGAGCAAGGACAAGAACATTCTTGTTGAAGCAGATCCAGAACCTGAAAGGACTCTGAAGAGAAAATTAAAAGAAGCTAAATTACAACAATCCAGAGATAACCTTTCAGAAATTTTCGAACAGGAAGAGGAGATGGCAGCTGAAAATAATAATAATGCAAGGAGGATGCTTGGTGACTTTACTGCACCTAATTCCAATTTACATGGAAGAAGCATCTCCATTCCTGCCATTGGAGCAAACAACTTTGAGCTGAAACCTCAATTAGTTTCTCTGATGCAGCAGAACTGCAAGTTTCATGGACTTCCATCTGAAGATCCTTTTCAGTTCTTAACTGAATTCTTGCAGATATGTGATACTGTTAAGACTAATGGAGTAGATCCTGAAGTCTACAGGCTCATGCTTTTCCCTTTTGCTGTAAGAGACAGAGCTAGAATATGGTTGGACTCTCAACCTAAAGATAGCCTGAACTCTTGGGATAAGCTGGTCACGGCTTTCTTAGCCAAGTTCTTTCCTTCTCAAAAGCTGAGCAAGCTTAGAGTGGATGTTCAAACTTTCAAACAGAAAGAAGGTGAATCCCTCTATGAAGCTTGGGAAAGATACAAACAGTTGACCAAAAAGTGTCCTTCTGACATGCTTTCAGAATGGACCATCCTGGATATATTCTATGATGGTTTATCTGAGCTATCAAAGATGTCACTGGACACTTCTGCAGGTGGATCCATTCACCTAAAGAAAACGCCTGCAGAAGCTCAAGAACTCATTGACATGGTTGCAAATAACCAGTTCATGTACACTTCTGAAAGGAATCCTGTGAATAATGGGACGCCTATGAAGAAGGGAGTTCTTGAAGTTGATACTCTGAATGCCATATTGGCTCAGAACAAAATATTGACTCAGCAAGCCAATATGATCTCTCAAAGTCTGAATGGAATGCAAGCTGCATCCAACAGTACTCAAGAGGCTTCTTATGAAGAAGAAGCTTATGATCCTGAGAACCCTGCAATAGCAGAGATGAATTACTTAGGTGAACCTTATGGAAACACCTATAACTCATCATGGAGAAATCATCCAAATTTCTCATGGAAGGATCAAAAGCCTCAACAAGGCTTTAATAATGGTGGAAGAAACAGGTTTAACAATAATAAACCTTTTCCATCATCCACTCAGCAACAGACAGAGAACTCTGAACGAAATACTTCTAATTTAGCAAACTTAGTCTCTTATCTATCTAAGGCCACTGTAAGTTTCATGAATGAAACAAGGTCTTCCATTAGAAATTTGGAAGCACAAGTGGGCCAGCTGAGTAAGAGGATCACTGAAATCCCTCCTAGTACTCTCCCAAGTAATACAGAAGAGAACCCAAAAGGAGAGTGCAAGGCCATTGACATAAGCTCCATGGCCGAACCCAAAGAAGGAGAGGAGGACGTGAATCCCAAGGAGGAAGACCTCCTGGGACGTCCAGTGATCAATAAGGAGCTTCCCTCTGAGGAACCAAAGGACTCTGAGGCTCATCTAGAGACCATAGAGATTCCATTGAACCTCCTTATGCCATTCATGAGCTCTGATGAGTATTCCTCTTCTGAAAAGAATGAGGATGTTTCTGAAGAGCAAACTGCCAAGTTTCTTGGTGCAATCATGAAGCTGAATGCCAAATTATTTTGCATTGATACTTGGGAAGTTAAACTTCCCTTGTTCATCAATGAACTAAGTGATCTGGATCAACTGACATTGCCTCAGAAGAGACAGGATCCTGGAAAGTTCATAATACCCTGTACCATAGGCACCATGATCTTTAAGGCTCTGTGTGACCTTGGTTCAGGAATAAACCTCATGCCCCTCTCTGTAATAGAGAAATTGGGAATCTATGGGGTGCAAGCCGCTAAAATCTCATTAGAGATGGCAGACAGTTCAAGAAAACAGGCTTATGGACAAGTAGAGGACGTGTTAGTAAAGGTTGAAGGCCTTTACATCCCTGCTGATTTCATAGTCTTGGATACTGGAAAGGAAGAGGGTGAATCCATCATCCTAGGAAGACCTTTCCTAGCCACAGCAAGAGCTGTGATTGATGTTAACAGAGGTGAACTAGTCCTTCAATGGAATGAGGACTCCCTTGTATTTAAAACTCAAGGATCTCCCTCTGCAACCATGAAGAGGAAGCATGAAAAGCTTCTCTCAAAGCAGAGTCAACCCAAGCCCCCACAGTCAAACTCTAAGTTTGGTGTTGGGAGGCCACAACCAAACTCTAAGTTTGGTGTTGAACTCCCATATCCAAACTCTAAGTTTGGTGTTGGAGAGTCTCAACAATGCTCTGAACATCTGTGAGGCTCCATGAGAGCCCACTGTCAAGCTATTGACATTAAAGAAGCGCTTGTTGGGAGGCCACTGTCAAGCTTTTGTTTTTCATGTTTTATTAGGTTCATGATCATGTGGAGTCACAAAATAAATATAAAAATTGAAAACAGAATCAAAAACAGCAGAAGAAAAATCACACCCTGGAGGAGCATCTGCCTGGCGTTCAACGCCAGAACAGAGCATGGTTCTGGCGCTGAACGCCCAAAATGGGCAGCATCCTAGCGCTGAACGCCCAGAACAAGCATGGTTCTGGCGTTCAATGCCAGAAAAGGTAGCAAATGGGCGTTGAACGCCCAAAATGGGCACCAACCTGGCGCTGAACGCCCAGAGTTGTGTGCAAGGGCATTTTATATGCCTAAATTGGTGCAAGGATGTAAATGCCTTGACACCTCAGGATCTGTGGACCCCACAGGATCATCTCAGGATCTGTGGACCCCACAGAATCATCTCAGGATCTGTGGAACCTACAGGATCCCCACCTACCTCATCATCTCTCTTTCCATTCGTGATCATCCCTTCTGTTTTCAATTTACCACTCACATCCATAAACCCACTACCTTCAAAATTCAACATCTCTCTCCCACCCAATCCCACCCATATGGCCGAATACACACATCCATCCATCTCTTCTTCTTCTATTCTTTCTTCTTTTGCTCGAGGGCGAGCAACATCCTTAAGTTTGGTGTGGTAAAAGCATAGCTTTTTTGTTTTTTCCATAACCATTGATGGCAACCAAGGCCAGAGAAACCTCTAGAAAGAGGAAAGGGAAAACAAAAGCTTCCATCAAGGGTCTATAGCTCAGTGGTAGAACATTTGACTGCAAATCAAGAGATCCCTGAGATACCTCAGGGGATACATTTTCTTCCACACAATTATTGGAAGCAACTAAGGGTGGAACATCAACAGCACTCCATCATCCTTCACGAAATAAGAGAAGATCAAAAAGCAATGAGGGAGGAGCAACAAAAACAAGGAAGAGACATAGAAGAGCTCAAGGACATCATTGGTTCCTCAAGAAGGAAACGCCACCATCACTAAGGTGGATTCATTCCTTGTTCTTATTTCTTCTGTTTTTCGTTTTCTATGTTATGTGCTTATCTATGTTTGTATCTTTACTACATGATCATTAGTAGTTAGTAACTTTGTCTTAAAGTTATAAATGTCCTATGAATCCATCACCTCTCTTAAATAAAAACTGTTTTAATTCAAAAGAATAAGAAGTACATGAGTTTCGAATTTATCCTTGAACTTAGTTTAATTATATTGATGTGGTGACAATGCTTCTTGTTTTCTGAATGTATGCTTGAACAGTGCATATGTCTTTTGAAATTGTTGTTTAAGAATGTTAAATATGTTGGCTCTTGAAAGAATGATGACTAGGAAACATGTTATTTGATAATCTGAAAAATCATAAAAATGATTCTTGAAGCAAGAAAAAGCAGCAAAGAACAAAGCTTGCAGAAAAAAATATAGGCAAAAAAAAAATAGGCGAAAAAAATAGAAAGAAAAAGAAAAAAGCAAGCAGAAAAAGCCAAAAGCTCTTAAAACCAAGAGGCAAGAGCAAAAAGCCAATAACCCTTAAAACCAGAAGGCAAGGGCAAATAAAAAGGATCCCAAGGCTTTGAGCATCAGTGGATAGGAGGGCCTAAAGGAATAAAATCCTGGTCTAAGCGGCTAAACCAAGCTGTCCCTAACCATGTGCTTGTGGCGTGTAGGTGTCAAGTGAAAACTTGAGACTGAGCGGTTAAAGTCAAGGTCCAAAGTAAAAAAAAGAGTGTGCTTAAGAACCCTGGACACCTTTAATTGGGGACTTTAGCAAAGCTGAGTCACAATCTGAAAAGGTTCACCCAATTATATGTCTGTGGCATTTATGTATCCGGTGGTAATACTGGAAAACAAAGTGCTTAGGGCCACGGCCAAGACTCATAAAGAAGCTGTGTTCAAGAATCATCATACTGAACTAGGAGAATCAATAACACTATCTGAACTCTGATTTCCTATAGATGCCAATCATTCTAAACTTCAATGGATAAAGTGAGATGCCAAAACTATTCAAGAGGCAAAAAGCTATAAGTCCCGCTCATATGATTGAAGCTCTGTTTCATTGATAGTTTGGAATTTATAGTATATTCTCTTCTTTTCATCCTATTTGATTTTCCGTTGCTTGGGGATAAGCAACAATTTAAGTTTGGTGTTGTGATGAGCAGATAATTTATACGCTTTTTGGCATTGTTTTTAGTATGTTTTTAGTAGGATCTAGTTACTTTTAGGGATGTTATCATTAGTTTTTATGTTAAATTCACATTTCTGGACTTTACTATGAGTTTGTGTGTTTTTCTGTGATTTCAGGTATTTTCTGGCTGAAATTGAGGGACTTGAGCAGAAATCAGATTCAGAGGTTGAAGAAGGACTGCTGATGCTGTTGGATTCTGACCTCCCTGCACTCAAAGTGGATTTTCTGAAGCTACAGAACTCGAAATGGCGCGCTTCCAATTGCGTTGGAAAGTAGAAATCCAGGGCTTTCCAGCAACGTATAATAGTCCATACTTTGGCCAAGAATAGACGACATAAACTGGCGTTCAACGCCAGCTTTCTACCCAAATCTGGCATCCAGCGCCAGAAAAAGAGCCAAAACCAGAGTTGAACGCCCAAACTGGCACAAAAGCTGGCGTTCAACTCCAAGAAGGACCTCTACACGTGCAACACTCAAAGCTCAGCCCAAGCACACACCAAGTGGGCCCCGGAAGTGGATTTATGCATCAATTACTTACTTTTGTAAACCCTAGTAGCTAGTTTATTATAAATAGGACATTTCACTATTGTATTAGACATCCTGGATCCTGGATTGTATTCTGATCCTGTGATCTCGTTTTGGGGGCTGGCCATCTCGGCCATGCCTGGACCCTTCACTTATGTATTTTTAACGGTAGAGTTTCTACACTCCATAGATTAAGGTGTGGAGCTCTGCTGTTCCTCAAAGATTAATGCAAAGTACTATTGTTTTCTATTCAATTCATCTTATTTCGCTTCTAAGATATTCATTCGTACTTCAATCTAAATGTGATGAACGTGACAATCATCATCATTCCTTATGAACGCGTGCCTGACAACCACCTCCGTTCTACCTTCGACTGAATGAGTATCTCTTAGATCTCCTAACCAGAATCTTCGTGGTGTAAGCTAGAATGATGGCAGCATCCAAGAGAATCCGGAAGGTCTAAACCTTATCTGTGGTATTCCGAGTAGGATTCAATGATTGGATGACTGTGACGAGCTCCAAACTCGCGATTGCAGGGCGTTAGTGACAGACGCAAAAGGATAGTAAATCCTATTCCAGCATGATCGAGAACCGACAGATGAATAGCCGTGCCGTGACAGGGTGCGTTGACCATTTTCACTGAGAGGATAAGATGAAGCCATTGACAAGGGTGATGCCTCCAGACGATTAGCCGTGCCGTGACAGGGCATTGGATCATTTTCCCGAGAGATGACCGAAAGTAGCCATTGACAGTGGTGATGTATCACATAAAGCCAGCCATGGAAAGGAGTAAGACTGATTGGATGAAGATAGCAGGAAAGCAGAGGTTCAGAGGAACGAAAGCATCTCTATTCGCTTATCTGAAACTCTCACCAATGATTTACATAAGTATTTCTATCCCTGTTTTATTATATTATTTTCGAAAACTCCATAATCATTTGATATCCGCCTGACTGAGATTTACAAGGTGACCATAGCTTGCTTCATACCGACAATCTCCGTGGGATTCGACCCTTACTCACGTAAGGTATTACTTGGACGACCCAGTGCACTTGCTGGTTAGTTATGCGAAGTTGTGAAGATATGTTTAGACCATGGTCCTGTGCATCCGTTTTTGGTGCCATTGCCAGGGAATCAATTTCGAACAACAATTCACAACCTGAGTAGCAATTTCGCATACCATTTACAGAAGGATGACCTCGAGTTGTAAACACAAGGGAGTCCTTATTCAATTGAAGGACTAATTCACCTCTGTCAACATCAATCACAGCTCTTGCTGTGGCTAGGAAGGGTCTTCCAAGGATGATGAATTCATCCTCATCCTTCCCAGTATCTAGGACTATGAAATCAGCAGGGATGTAAAGGCCTTCGACCTTTACTAATACGTCCTCTACTTGTCCATAAGCCTGTTTTCTTGAATTTTGTCTGCCATCTCTAATGAGATTTTAGCAGCTTGCACCCCATAGATTCCCAGTTTCTCTATTACAGAGAGGGGCATGAGGTTTATCCCTGAACCAAGGTCACACAGAGCCTTTTCAAAGATCATGTTGCCTATGGTACAAGGTATTACGAACTTTCCAGGATCCTGTTTCTTCTGAGGCAATGTCAGTTGATCCAGATCACTTAGTTCATTGGTGAACAAGGGAGGTTCATCTTCCCAAGTCTCAATACCAAATAATTTGGCATTCAGCTTCATGATTGCACCAAGAAACTTGGCAGCTTGCTCTTCAGTAACATACTCATTTTCTTCAGAAGAGGAATACTCATCAGAGCTCATGAATGGCATAAGGAGGTTCAATGGAATCTCTATGGTCTCTAGATGAGTCTCAGATTCCTTTGGTTCCTCAGAGGGAAACTCCTTATTGATCACTGGATGTCCCAGGAGGTCTTCCTCACTGGGATTTACGTCCTCCCCTTCCTCTCCAGGTTCGGCCGTGTTGACTATGTCAATGGCCTTGCACTCTCCTTTTGGATTTTCTTCTGTATTGCTTGGGAGAGTACTAGGAGGGATTTCAGTGATCCTTTTACTCAGCTGGCCCACTTGTGCCTCCAAATTTCTATTGGAGGATCTTGTTTTATTCATGAAACTTACCGTGGCCTTAGATAGATCAGAGACTAAGTTTGCTAAATTAGAGGTATTTTGTTCAGAGTTCTCTGTCTGTTGCTGAGTGGATGATGGAAAAGGTTTACTATTGTTAAGCCTATTTCTTCCACCATTATTAAAGCCTTGTTGAGGCTTTTGTTGATCCTTCCATGAGAAATTTGTGTGATTTCTCCATAAGGGGTTATAGGTGTTTCCATAAGGTTCACCCATGTAATTCACCTCTGCTATTGCACGGTTTTCAGGATCATAAGCTTCTTCTTCAGAAGATGCCTCTTGAGTACTGTTGGATGCAGCTTGCATTCCATTCAGACTCTGAGAAATCATATTGACTTGCTGAGTCAATATTTTATTCTAAGCCAATATGGCATTCAGAGTATCAATTTCAAGAACTCCCTTCTTCATAGGCGTCCCATTACTCACAGGATTCCTCTCAGAAGTGTACATGAACTGGTTATTAGCAACCATGTCAATGAGTTCTTGAGCTTCTGCAGACATTTTCTTTAGGTGAATGGATTCACCTGCAGAAGTATCCAATGACATTTTAACCAATTCAGATAGACCATCATAGAATATATCCAGGATGGTCCATTCTGAAAGCATGTCAGAAGGACACTTTTTGGTCAGTTCTTTGTATCTCTCCCAAGCTTCATAGAGGGATTCACCTTCTTTCTGTCTGAAGGTCTGGACATCCACTCTAAGCTTACTCAGCTTTTGAGGAGGAAAGAACTTGGCTAAGAAAGCCTTGACCAGCTTATCCCAAGAGTTCAGGTTATCTTTGGGTTGAGAGTCCAACCATATTCTAGCTCTGTCTCTCACAGCAAAAGGGAAAAGCATGAGCCTGTAGACTTCAGGATCTACTCCATTAGTCTTAACAATATCACATATCTGCAAGAATTCAGTTAAGAACTGAAAAGGATCTTCAGATGGAAGTCCATGAAACTTGTAGTTCTGCTATATCAGAGAAACTAATTGAGGTTTCAGCTCAAAATTGTTTGCTCCAATGGCAGTAATGGAGATGCTTCTTCCATGTAAATTGGAATTAGGTGCAGTAAAGTCACCAAACATCCTCCTTGCATTATTATTATTTTCGGCTGCCATCTCCTCTTCCTGTTCGAAAATTTCTAAAAGGTGCTTGCTGGATTGTTGTAATTTAGCTTCTCATAGTTTCCTCTTCAGAGTCCTTTAAGGTTCAGGGTCTGCTTCAACAAGAATATTCTTGTCTTTGCTCCTGCTCATATGAAAAAGAGGGGACAGACAAAAAATAATAATAGAGATCCTTTTTGCCCAAGCATAGAGGTTCCCTTATGTGAGTAGAAGAAAAGAAGAAGAGAAAATCTGAACTCAGAGAGAGAGGGTTCGGATTTTTGGTGAGATGAAGTGTTAGTAAATGAATAAATGAATAGAAGGAGATGAGAGAGAAGGAGAATTTTCGAAAATTATTTTTGAAAAAGAGTTAGTGATTTTTGAAAAAAGTTAGTAATTTTCAAAAATTAAAATCCAAAATTTAAAATAATTAGTTAATTAAAAAGAAATTTTGAAAAAGAGGGAAGATATTTTCGAAAATTAGAGAGAGAGAGTTAGTTAGGTGGTTTTGAAAAAGATAAGAAACAAACAAAAAGTTAGTTAGTTAGTTGAAACAAATTTGAAAATCAATTTTGAAAAGATAAGAAGATAGGAGGTTAGAAAAGATATTTTAAAATCAAATTTTTGAAAAAGATATGATTTTGAAAAAAAAGATAAGATCAAAAGATATTTTTGAAAAGATATGATTAAAATTAGTTTTGAAAAAGATTTGATTTTTAAAATCACAATTAATGACTTGATTCACAAGAAATCACAAGATATGATTCTAGAACTTAAAGTTTGAATCTTTCTTAACAAGTAAGTAACAAACTTGAAATTTTTTAATCAAAACATTAATTGATGATGATATTTTCGAAAATTATGTGATAAAATTAAGAAAAAGATTTTTGAAAAATATTTTTACAATTTTCAAAAATAAATAGAAAAAAATGAAAAAGATTTGGTTTTTGAAAAAGATTTTGAAAAAGATAAGATTTTTAAATTGAAAATTTGATTTGACTCATAAAAACAACTAGATTTTAAAAATTTTTGAAAAAGTCAACCCAAATTTTCGAAATTTATGAGTGAAAAAGGGAAAGATATTTTTTTTTTTATTTTTGAATTTTTAATGATGAGAGGGAAAAACATGAAAAAGACTCAATGCATGAAAATTTTGGATAAAAACAATGAATGCATGCAAGAATGCTATGAATGTCAAGATGAATACCAAGAACACTTTGAATGTCAAGATGAACATCAAGAACTTATTTTTGAAAAATTTTTAATGCAAAGAAAACATGCAAGACACCAAACTTAAAAATTTTTCATGTATAGACACTATGAATGCATGAATGCATGTGAAAAACAAGAAAAGACACAAAACATGAAAATATCAATATCAAACAAGAAGACTTAGCAAGAACAACTTGAAGATCATGAAGAACACTATGAATGCATGAATTTTTCGAAAAGTGCAAGATGAATATGCAATTGACACCAAACTTTCAACTTGACTCAAGACTCAAACAAGAAACATGAAATATTTTTTATTTTTTTGATTTTATGATTTTTTTGATTTTATGATTTTTTTGTATTTTCTTTTAATTTTTTTTCGAAAATCATTTTGAAAAAGAAAAATAAGGATTCCAAAATTTTAATATGAATTCCAGGAATCTTATGCTCTTTAGTCTAAAGCTCCAATCAAAGGGTCAGGCATGGCTTAATAGCCAGCCAAGCTTTAGTATGTAACTCAGACATGACACGCCTGACATTTCCTATCCAAAAGTATTAGACATGGCTTTACAGCCAGCCAGGCTTCAACATGCTTCATGAAACACTAGAATTCATTCTTAAAAATTCTGAAGAAAAATATATTTTTGAAAAAATTTTTATTTTAAAAAATTTTTTTCGAAAACAAAGGAGAAATTTTTGAAAGATTTTTTTGAAAAATTTTTGAAAATAAAACAAAAAGAAAATTACCTAATCTGAGCAACAAGATGAACCGTCAGTTGTCCAAACTCGAACAATCCCCGGCAACGGCGCCAAAAACTTGGTGCACGAAATTGTGATCTCAGGTAACGGTGCCAGAAACTCTGTACACACATCTTAATAAATCGTTTTTCATTCACAACTTCGATACAACCAACCAGCAAGTGCACTGGGTCATCCAAGTAATAAACCTTACGTGAGTAAGGGTCGATCCCACGGAGATTGTCGGCTTGAAGCAAGCTATGGTCACCTTGTAAATCTCAATCAGGCGGATATCAAATGGTTCTGGAGTTTTCGAAAATAAACAATAAATAACTAAATAGAAAATAAAGATAAAGATACTTATGTATATCATTAGTGAGAATTTCAGATTAGCGTATAGAGGTGCATTCGTTCCTCTGAACCTCTGCTTTCCCGCTGTCTTCATCCAATCAGCTGGCTTTATGTAAGGACATCACCGTTGTCAATGGCTACTTTTGATCCTCTCTGGAAAATGGTCCGATGCGCTGTCACTGCATGGCTAATCGTCTGGAGGCATCACCCTTGTCAATGGCTACATCCCATCCTCTTGTGAAAATGGTCCAAATGCTCTGTCACAGCACGGCTAATCATCTGAGGTTCTCGATCATACTGGAATAGGATTCACTCTCCTTTTGCGTCTGTCACTACGCCCAGCACTAGCGAGTTTGAAGTTTGTCAGAGTCATTCAATCCCAGAGTCCTACTCGGAATACCACAGACAAGGTTTAGACTTTCCGGACTCTCATGAATGCCGCCATCAATCTAGCTTATACCACAAAGATTCTGATTAAGAGATCCAAGAGATACTCATTCAATCTAAGGTAAAACGGAAGTGGTTGTCAGGCACGCGTTCATAGGGAATGATAATGATTGTCACGTTCATCACATTCAGGTTGAAGTGCAAATGAATATCTTAGAAGCGGAATAAGTTGAATTGAATAGAAAAGCAGTAGTAGTTTGCATTAATCTTTGAGGAACAGCAGAGCTCCACACCTTAATCTATGGAGTGCAGAAACTATATCGTTAAAAATACATAAGTGAAAGGTCCAGGCATGGCCGAAAGGCCAGCCCCCAAAACGTGATCACAGGATCAAAAATACAATCCAGGATGTCTAATACAGTAGTAAACAGTCCTATTTATACTAAACTAGTTACAAGGGTTTACAGAAGTAAGTAATTGATGCATAAATCCACTTCCGGGGCCCACTTGGTGTGTGCTTGGGCTGAGCTTGAATGTTACACGTGCAGATGCTCTTTCTGGAGTTGAACGCCAGGTTGTAACGTATTTCTGGCGTTCAACTCTGGTTTGTGACTTGTTTCTGGCGTTTAACTCCAGACAACAGCGTAGAACTGGCGTTCAACGCCCTCTTACGTCATCTAAACTCGGCCAAAGTATAGACTATTATATATTGCTGGAAAGCCCTGGATGTCTAATTTCCAACGCAATTGAAAGCGCACCATTTTGAGTTCTGTAGCTCCAGAAAATCCACTTTGAGTGCAGGGAGGTCAGAATCTAACAGCATCAGCAGTCCTTCTTCAACCTCTGAATCTGATTTTTGCTCAAGTCCCTCAATTTCAGCCAGAGAATACCTGAAATCACAGAAAAACACACAAACTCATAGTAAAGTCCAGAAATGTGAATTTAACATAAAAACTAATGAAAACATCCCTAAAAGTAACTAGATTCTACTAAAAACATACTAAAAACAGTGCCAAAAAGCGTATAAATTATCCGCTCATCAAATTTCACGTACATCTTGATTCAAGCTAACATTGTGATTTTTATATGAATTCATGAGAATTATGCATGAATTGAATGACAAATTGGATGATGCATGTCTCAAAACTTGGACTAGAACTTTGATGCACTTTATTGCTTAATTTCAGGACAAAGGAAGCAAGGAAGAACCACGTTAGCAGCCACGTTAGTCTGACTAACGTGACCTCTAACATGGGAGGGGATAGCTTGCAACGTTAATGAGAAAAGTAATCGCCAATAACGTCCTCGAAGCCATCATAGCCCACGTTAATTGCCACGTTAACTACATTAACGTGGTAGTTAACGTGGAAGAAGAAAATGAAGCCAACGTTAGTGACACTCACCTTTGTCACTAACATTGGACCAAGCTCATACTGGCCACGTTAAGAGCCACGTTAACTCAGTTAACGTGAACTCTAACGTGGGGAAACAAAAGAATGACCAACGCTAGTGACACTCACCTTTGTCACTAACGTTGAGCTAAGCCACTTTGAGCCACGTTAGTTGCCACGTTAACTCAGTTAACGTGGACTCTAACGTGGAGGGAGCAAAGAATCGCCAACGTTAGTGACACTCACCTTTGTCACTACCGTTGGGATGAGCCACTATGAGCCACGTTAACCCCCACGTTAACTACATTAACGTGGAAGCTAACGTGAGTAAAAGGGATGATGAGCCAACGTTAGTGACACTCACCTTTGTCACTAACGTTGGAGATGGCTAGCAATACCATGTTAGAAGCCACGTTAACCTAGTTAACGTGAACTCTAACATGGGAAGTAGGGGCATTTTGGAACGTTAGTGACAAAGGTAAGTGTCACTAATGTTCTCGAAGATGTGGCAAGCCTACGTTAAAGGTCACGTTAGCCACACTAACGTGAACTCTAACGTAGGGAGAAAGGAGGATTCTCAACATTATTGGAAAAAGTAAGTCCCAATAACGTGTGCGAAGGACCAAGAGGCAACGTTAGTGGTCACGTTGATGCCACTAACATTGAGGTTAACGTGGAGCATCCTTGGGTTAGGAATGTTAGTGAAAAAGGTGATTGTCACTAACGTTCTCGAACCCACACTTTCACTTAACGTTAACGCCACTAATGTCCTAAGCTAGAATCCCTGCCTACTTCACACTTTCTCTCTACAAGTAAAGCTAAGCCCACTGAAGAAGATAACTGCTTCAACTCAAGATCCAAAGGCCCATATCCAAGACTTGAAGAGCCAACTAGAAGATCAGAAGAATAGTATAAATAGGGAGAGCTTTGAACTAGAAGGGAGCTTTTTGGCATTATTAGAATTACTCTCTGTATTTTACTTTCTCTGCAACTTTTAGTTTAATTCTCAGAATGTACTCTCCATCTATGCTTTTCATTCCCAGAGCTATGAACAACTAAACCCCTTTCATTGGGTTAGGGAGCTCTGTTGTAATTTGATGGATCAATAATAGTTTTCATTATCCTTCTTCTCTCTTTTCTCTTGATTTTACTAGAAAGCTTTCAATCTTCATCCAATTGAGTAGTTATCTTGGAAAAGAAGCTATTCATACTTGGATCTCTTCTGAACCTTGGAAGAGGAATTAAGAGATCATGCTAGAATTGCTTTCTCATGTTGGACCAAATTGGGGTTTGGGCGGATATGGTGACATATAATTCTCCCAATACTTTGATTTGGAAATACATGTGGTATAATCAGTGACCACACTTCATCTCTTCTCATGAGCAATTAGATCAAGGAATTGGCTATTGATCTGATTTGAGAGATTGAATTACCAAGGAATTGGAATTCAATCACTTAAGATTGCCAAGGAGATCAATGAATGCATTGATTGAGGAAGAGATGAAAATGAACTTGATCCGGAGAATGCAACATCTCCTAAGCCCAATGAATTCTCCATTTCTGATCTTACCCATTCTCTTTGCTTTCTGCTATTTACTTGCATGCTAAACTCCCCTTCCCCATTTAAGATTCTGCAATTTACCTTCCGTCATTTATTTTCTGTAATTTACTTTCCTGCCATTTAATTTCCTGCAATTCTCAACCCAATTTCTGCTTAGCTCAACTAGAACATTCTTCCAATTAAAGTTGCTTGACCAATCAATCCCTGTGGGATTCGACCTCACTCTATTGTGACTTTTTACTTGACGACAATTCGGTATACTTGCCGAGGGAGATTTGTTAAAGGACAAGTTTCCGTGCATCAAGTTTATGGCGCCGTTGCCGGGGATTGATTTTGTATCAACAATGATTAAATTGGTGGATAACTAGATTGAGCATTTGTTTTTATTTTGTTTGATTTAAGCTCATTTGAGTAATTTACTTTCTATTCAGTTATTTTTTCCCCTTTTCCCTACCCATTTTTCTTAGTTGTTTACAATTCAGTCACCAACCCACTAACTGTTTGATATATTGCATCACTCACACTAACAGCATCTCTGTAGAAATTACTATCTGCATCTATCTTTCTTGCTTTTGCCTTGTTGGTTGTATGACAGGTAGAAGAAGCGGGGCTTCAACTTCCTTTGATTTTGAACCTGAGAGGACCTTCCTTAGATTAAGGAGGGAAGCAAGAGGAAAGAGAGTAGTTGGTGCTGAGGAAGAGGAGGAGTACTTTGAACCAGATATGGATGAGAATATGGAGAACCATCATGAAGAAGAGGCTCACAACCATGGCCGAAAAGGTCCAGCACATCAGGCTGGGCAAGAGAGAAGAGTTCTGGGTTCTTACATCAATCCAAACCCAGGAAACTGTGGAAGTGGCATCCAACGGCCAACCATACATGCCAACAACTTTGAACTAAAGCCACAGCTTATCACCCTTGTTCAGGACAATTGTTCATTCGGAGGAAGTATCCAAGAAGACCCTAATCAACATCTAACCACCTTCCTAAGGATATGCGATATTGTGAAGTCTAATGGTGTTCATCTTGACACTTATAGACTAATTCTGTTCCCTTTCTCACTCAAGGACAAAGTATCTAAACGCATGGAATCCTTTCCAAAGGAAAGTTTAGCAACCTGGGAAGATGTGGTGAACAAATTCTTGGCAAGATTCTATCCCGCTCAACGGATCAACAGGTTGAGAGCTGAGGTACAAACCTTTAGGCAGCAAGATGGTGAGACTCTATATGAAGCATGGGAGAGGTTTAAGGACCTGACAAGAAGATGCCCGCCAGATATGTTCAATGAATGGGTGCAGTTGCACATTTTCTATGAAGGTTTTTCATATGAATCAAAGAAGGCAGTAGACCACTCATCCGGAGGATCTCTGAACAAGAAGAAGACCATTGAAGAAGCCATAGATGTCATTGAGATTGTAGCTAAGAATGACTATTTCTATGCTTCTGAAAGAGGCAACACTAGAGGAGTGATGGAGCTGAACAACGTGGATGCACTGCTAGCTCAAAACAAGATGATTACCAAGCAATTAGCTGACCTCACCAAGAAGATGGAGAGGAATCAAGTAGCAGCAATAACCACTTCAGCAGCAACTCAAGAAAGAGTGAATGAAGAGGCAGAGGGTGATCAGGAACAAGCCAACTACATTGGAAATTCACCCAGGCAGCACCATGACCCATACTCCAAAACATATAATCCTGGTTGGAGGAACCACCCAAACTTTAGGTAGGGAAATCAACAGGAACAAGGCCAAGATCAGAGACGCCACAACCCCAGCAACAATGCAACTCACCAACATTCTACACAGAGATCATATCAGCACCCACCTAACAACACACCTCAACATCCATACCAAAGTCAAAATGGCCCTTCTCACCCCTCCAATCTCAACTCACCATCATCTGAAGATAGACTCTCCAGGATTGAAACCCTACTTGAAGGCATATACAAGGAAATTCAAGATAACAAGGTGTTCAAAGAGGAGGTGCGAGCCAATATCAAGAATCAGGGAGACACCATCAAGAGGCTGGAATTTCAAGTGGGATACCTATCTGAGAAGATTCCCAAACCTACTGATAGCTTCCCAAGTGACACAGAGAAAAATCCGAGAGGTGAAGCAAAGAAAGTCAGATGGGAAGATTGCAAGATGGTTACTATAAGTGATAAGGAGACTGAGGAAGAGCTGAACAAACCATCAGAACAATCTGAAGATACATCACCAGGAAAGAAGGAAGAGAATCCTCAGGAAACCACAATTACGCAGAAAGAGTTACTGAGGCTCTATGCACCCTTTCCCCAATTACTAAATGGTGGTGTAGAGAAGAGAATATACTCAAGGTTTCTTGACATATTTGCATCCCTCCATGTAAACATACCATTCATCAAGGCTCTCCAACAAATGCCCTTATACATTAAGTATATGAAGGAGCTGCTGACCAGGAAAAGCTCACTCAAGGGAGGACAAATCATAGTGATGAACAAGGAGTGCAGTGCTCTCATTCAACCAGAGCTGCCTACAAAAAGAAAGGACCCAGGGAGTTTTCACATCCCCTGTGCCATAGGAGAAACAATGTTTGACAAAGGATTCTGTGATCTGAGAGCAAGCATCAACTTAATGCCTTTATCCCTTATGAAGAGGCTGCAAATCAATGAGTTGATGCCCACAGACGTAGTCATCAGGCTGGCGGACAAAACTCAAAAACAAGCAATTGGAGTGGTTGAAAACGTGCTGGTGAAGGTTGGGAACTACTTCCTTCCCACAGACTTTGTCATACTGGAAATGGAAGAAAGTCACCTTCACCCAATCATATTGGGAAGACCATTCTTAGCTACAGCCAGAGCGCTCATAGATATGGAGCGAGGAGAGCTAATACTGAGGATACATGACGAACAACTCACCTTCTACATCTTCAAACCCTCACAAGAAGCAAGTCAGGAAGGCAAGGAACTAAGGGCAGAGGATGACAGAGCAATGATGGGAGAAAAAAGCATTAAAGCACATGCTGTACACCCTGGAATTCCTTTGGCTGATGAACAAGAGAATCAGCAGCTGTCACAGCTAAAGAAAACTCAAGTGGAGCCAAAACCACCAAAATCATTTGAGACCAGCAACAAAATCTCCCTAGGGAAAGAGACCACAAAGAGCAGGATAACAGCAAAAGAAAAAAAGAAGAAAGTACCAAGGAGATGGAGGAATAAAAAGATCCCTACAGAAGATTTCTCTCCAGGGGATAAAGTGATCTCAGCTTACTTCCTAGATATCCCACCTCATCTCCCCACCATCCCATCTCAGTTACCTAAGGTTTTCACCATCAACAAAGTTCTCTCCCTAGAACATGTGGAGATCATTGATGAAGCCAATGGATATAGGTTTATTGCAAGAGGGGAAGATCTGAAGTATTACCAACCACCATGACAAAGGCAGAACGTCAAGCTAGTGACGCTAAAGAAGCGCTTCATGGGAGGCAACCCATGTTTTACATTCTTTTAAAAGTAGTTAATAAAGCAAAGTTCAGGGATTTCAACTCAACTTGACATGCACTTGAATGAATCCTTTTGTGCAACATATAGTGAGGAACAAGTTTGGTGTTTAAAGCACACTAAGAGAACATAAATGTAACCCATATCATGTCACTCTTAGGGTCCTTGAACAAATCTTTTACACCACATAGCACCAAACTAAGTTTGGTGTTGCCAATGTTGCAGACATGGATGTTGAGTTAGTCAGTTGGTATGCACTCATGAACAGCACTTAGTAGTTAGAAACAAAAACTTTAAAAAGTAGTTATTCTTTTAATTTTGCCGCCACTTTCCACAAGTGTTCTTTTAATCACATTTCTTTTATTTTGTAGGAGAATTGATGGGACAGTTGAAGGGTTCGGCTACCACAAAAGGAGAGGACTGTACACGTGTCTCCAAGGGGATTTCATTGGGAATTGTTGCCATGCAACATTGGAAAAAGCAAGGGAAGTGGGAGTGCAAGCACTCAAGAAAAACACAAAGAGGACAAACAAGAAGGAGAGCAGGAGCAACCCCATGAGTAAAAGGTGGTGGAGTTCCCTCATTGTCCCATCTTTTTCAAGTTTTAAATAAGGAAAATCATGTATGAAATAGAACATGCTTCCATGGTAGTTTAGAATTTTCAATTCTGTTTTTAGTATTCTCCTTGCTTAGGTCTATGATTGCTAGTCAAATTGCCTGTTTTCAACTCCATCTTGCTTATTGTATGCTTGTCTTTTTTTTTTAAGCTAAATAAAAAGAGATGTTATGAAAGACCAGAGTGGAGTTCAATTTGTGGAGTAAGTTCTTAGATTTATGGTGTAGTAATCACTTAGCTAAGTTGGTTCACCAACAAGGTGGGAAAGTAACTATCTGTCCTAAATCATATGCTTGAAACACACCCCATGAGACTAGCTAAATAATAAGATCCTAATAAGAAAAAGGAAAAGAACAATAAGAGTTGAAAAAGAAAGAAAAGTTAATAAAGAATAAGGCTAGGCACCAAGGGCTTGAATCTTGAGGGATGTGTCTGTGGTGCTCTTGTACCAAGGATCTGCTTGGATGAATAAGTTCTTAAGAGTGCATCATCACCTGGTAACTTGGGTTAACTAACCCGAGATTATCAACTGAAAATCCACTATCAAGAGCAACCTTGCTACAGAACATTTAGTAACCCAAAGAGGTGCTGGACACCAAGACCTCAAGGGAAAAAAATAACAAACCATGTGCCTGTGGTGTGCATGTATGGGGGAGAGAGACTTGAGGGAGTAAGTCCTTAGGGGTGTTTCAACACCTAGCACCTTGAACCTACTGGTTCGGGAGTGTTGGCTGAAAACTTATCTTAAAGAGTCGCCCCCTCACAGAACACTTAGCCTAAGGAAGAAATGAACCTTGGAAAGACAAAGGGATCAATAAATAAAAGTCTCAAAGGGTGCAATCAAGTGAGTATTCCAAGGCATGATAAAGGTCTGAAAGCCAGTAAAGGAATGAACCTAAGTTGCTATGCATGAAACCCCATAAAACCAAGAATATGACTTCCACAATAATGATTCATTCATCTTGTCATTTCATTCATCATTCTCTTATTCCAGTGCTTGCTTAGGGACAAGCAAGCTTTAAGTTTGGTGTTGTGATGCCAGGGCATTTTGGCCAGTTTCACTGACCTTTTCTTTATGGTTTTAGGGTAGTTTCATGCACTTTCTTAGGAAATAAGCAAGTTTTGGATAGAATTTCACTTACATCTTGATTCAAGCTAACATTGGGATTTTTATATGAATTCATGAGAATTATGCATGAATTGAATGACAAATTGGATGATGCATGTCTCATAACTTGGACTAAAACTTTGATGCACTTTATTGCTTGCTTTCAGGACAAAGGAAGCAAGGAAGAACCACGTTAGCAGCCACATTAGTCTAACTAACGTGACCTCTAACGTGGAAGGAGAGCTAGCTTGCAACGTTAATGAGAAAAGTAATCGCCAATAACGTCCTCGAAGCCATCATAGCCCACGTTAATTGCCACGTTAACTACATTAACGTGGTAGTTAACGTGGAAGAAGAAAATGAAGTCAACGTTAGTGACACTCACCTTTGTCACTAACGTTGTACCAAGCTCATATTGGCCACGTTAAGAGCCACGTTAACTCAGTTAACGTGGACTCTAACGTGGGGAAACAAAAGAATGACCAACGCTAGTGACACTCACCTTTGTCACTAACGTTGAGCTAAGCCACTTTGAGCCACGTTAGTTGCCACGTTAACTCAGTTAACGTGGACTCTAACGTGGAGGGAGCAAAGAATTGCCAACGTTAGTGACACTCACCTTTGTCATTAATATTGGGATGAGCCACTATGAGCCACGTTAACTCCCACGTTAACTACATTAACGTGGAAGCTAACGTGAGTAAAAGGGATGATGAGCCAACGATAGTGACACTCACCTTTGTCACTAACGTTGAAGATGGCTAGCAATACCACGTTAGAAGCCACGTTAACCTAGTTAATGTGAACTCTAACATGGGAAGTAGGGGCATTTTGGAACGTTAGTGACAAAGGTAAGTGTCACTAATGTTCTCGAAGATGTGGCAAGCCTACGTTAAAGGTCACGTTAGCCACACTAACGTGAACTCTAACGTAGGGAGAAAGGAGGATTCTCAATGTTATTGGAAAAAGTAAGTCCCAATAACGTGTGCAAAGGACCAAGAGGCAACGTTAGTGGTCACGTTGATGCCACTAACGTTGAAGTTAACGTGGAGCATCCTTGGGTTAGGAACGTTAGTGAAAAAGGTGATTGTCACTAACGTTCTCGAACCCACACTTTCACTTAACGTTAACGCCACTAACGTCCTAAGCTAGAATCCCTGCCTACTTCACACTTTCTCTCTGCAAGTAAAGCTAAGCCCACTAAAGAAGATAACTGCTTCAACTCAAGATCCAAAGGCCCATATCCAAGACTTGAAGAGCCAACTAGAAGATCAGAAGAATAGTATAAATAGGGAGAGCTTTGAACTAGAAGGGAGCTTTTTGTCATTATTAAAATTACTCTCTGTATTTTACTTTCTCTACAACTTTTAGTTTAATTCTCAGAATGTACTCTCCATCTATACTTTTCATTCCCAGAGCTATGAACAACTAAACCCCTTTCATTGGGTTAGGGAGCTCTGTTGTAATTTGATGGATCAATAATAGTTTTCATTATGCTTCTTTTCTCTTTTCTCTTGATTTTACTAGAAAGCTTTCAATCTTCATCTAACTGAGTAGTTATCTTGGAAAAGAAGCTATTCATACTTAGATCTCTTCTGAACCTTGGAAGAGGAATGAAGAGATCATGCTAGAATTGCTTTCTCATGTTGGACCAAATTGGGGTTTGGGCGGATATGGTGACATATAATTCTCCCAATACTTTGATTTGGAAATACATGTGGTATAATCAGTGACCACACTTCATCTCTTCTCATGAGCAATTAGACCAAGGAATTGGCTATTGATCTGATTTGAGAGATTGAATTACCAAGGAATTGGAATTCAATCACTTAAGATTGCCAAGGAGATCAATGAATGCATTGATTGAGGAAGAGATGAAAATGAACTTGATCCGGAGAATGCAACATCTCCTAAGCCCAATGAATTCCCCATTTCTGATCTTACACATTCTCTTTGCTTTCTGCTATTTACTTTCATGCTAAACTCCCCTTCCCCGTTTAGGATTCTGCAATTTACCTTCTGCCATTTATTTTCTGTAATTTACTTTCCCGCCATTTAATTTCCTGCAATTCTCAACCCAATTTCTGCTTAGCTCAACTAGAACATTCTTCCAATTAAAGTTGCTTGACCAATCAATCCCTGTGGGATTCGACCTCACTCTATTGTAAGTTTTTACTTGACGACAATTCGGTATACTTGCCGAGGGAGATTTATTAAAGGACAAGTTTTCGTGCATCACAGAGAGACCAAGAGAGTTTGTACGAGTATTAGTCTCGGTTCAAGAGGCTATTAGAGTCATGTCCACACCACGGGATGACCACTCACTTGCTCATTAGCTACTTTACCAGAGGTCTTTGTGCAGAAGATAGAAGATTGCTCACCGCTTCTAGTGGCGGTTCCCTTTCGAAAAACAAGATGGAGGGAGAAGCTTCGAATTTGATAAAGGATGTTGCCGAAGCTACACAACACACAAGGGTGAGAAGTAATCCTCTCAAGGGTGTGGTAGAACCATCCCCCATCCGAAGCAAGTCTAACCAAGGCACTTGGGGACATGACCACCATCCTTACACAAATCCAAAGGGATCAAAAGGAATACTACTCCATCCAAGTTGTCCAAGCCCCACCTCCGGTTGCTCAACTTGAAGGCCCTCCTAGAATTTATGGTTTGTGCTCTAGCACTGATAAACCACTATTTTATGGTTTATATTGTGTTTAATTGTGTGGTTTTATCATGATCATTACCCACTTATTCATTAATTTAGCATGCATTTATATTTCCTTCCTGAAATTATTACATGATTGAAAACTGCTTCCTAGAGACTTTTAATTATGCATTTTAATTCTCCTTTATTCCATTCGATGCCGTGATCTGTATGTTAAGCGTTTCAGCCTTTATAGGGCATGAATGAGTTGGAGATTGGAAAGGAAGCTAGCAAAAATGGAAGGAACACAAGAAATTGAGGAGAAAACCAGCGAAAAGTGACGCGGCCGCAGGGTTCATGCGACCGCGCGAAAGAGGAGAAATCGCAGTGACGCAGCAGCATGGCTCACACGACCGCGCGGACTGGAAAAGCACGAGCGACGCAGAGGCGTGGAGGATGCGAACGCGTGGCGAGGAAAAGCGCGAATGACGCGTCCGCATGGATGACGCGATCGCGTGACATGCGCGATCTGCATAATCTGCAGGATTCACTGGAGGCGATTTTGGACACTATTTTGACCCAGTTTTCGGCCCAGAACAGTAGACTAGAGCCAGAGAACATGTAGAAACCAAAGAGAACATTCATTCTACACAAGTTTTGATTTTAGATCTAGTTTTTACTCCTCCTCTAGGTTTTCTCTCTAGACATTCATAGTTCTTAGGATTTAATTTGCGATTGCTCTTTGCATTGGAACACTGAGAAGAGTTATTACCTCATCAAGACTTCGTCATTCTAGTTCGTTTTCTTTAATTGGTTTACTCTTCCATGTTCTCTGCTTTGTTTAATTTTACCATTGGAATATTCTTAGGATTATTTAATACAAGGATCACTTTTATTTTTAATTGACTATTTTAATTTTTATTTACAATGTCTTTCTTTAATTCCTTTTCATATGCTATGAATTTTACCTTTACAATGAGTGAGTAGTTCCCTAACTTGATGGGGAGTTTATTGAAAGGAACCCTTGAGTTGGAAGGTTCAAGAGAAAGATTGTAATTGGGTTATTGTTGGTTTGCTCTCTAATTCCTGACACCAATCCTCCCCAGAGTGGATTGGGACTTGTGGATAGAACAGCATTCCAACTTGTTTTACCTTCCCTTACTTAGTAAAGGATAACTAAACGAAATAACTCTCAATTGTCAATTAATCTTAAGAGTATTCCATCAAGAATAGGACTTCCATGTAATCAACTCCCAGTCAAGGCTTTTATTTACATTATTCAATTTCATCAATTTAATTTCCTCTTTACTCAACTCAAACTTTTTCGAAAACATCTGATTAATAAAATAGCTCCCTTTCCTGCAACTTGTTGGGAGACGACCTGGGATTCATACTCCCAGTATTTTAAATTTCAATTTTCTGTGACACCTTTCTAAATTGAGCGGTGGATTTCTGGTGAGTTAAGAACTATACTTGCAACGTATATATTCTAATAATTTTTAATTCACCAATTTCTGCCCACATCAATTTTTGGCGCCGTTACCGGGGAGTTACAATAGAGTGCTAAAGTTATTAATTAGAATTTATTTATTTTCATTTTATTTTATTTTGCTACTATGAGCTGCCTGTTTCTTTCGTCAAATGACGCGTTCACTTCCTAATCCGCGTTTGCTAATATTCGATCCTGAAATTGAAAGGACTATTTCACGAATAAGGTGAGCTCGGCATCGGTTAGTCCGCTCTGAGGGCGGATCTGAAACGTCACTTGAGGAAGAAACCAGCCCCCGTTCTACTGATTTGGTTGATTCACTTGCAGATGACATGGCAGAACCTAGGAGAGTTACCATCCAGGAGGAAGGAGCCCCTGATTTTACAATGCAACCGTTTCAAGCGCATCACCTAGTGGTGGCTATAGATTTCGAAATAAAGACCGCACTACTCAATTTGATGCCCAAGTTTCATGGCTTACCTGCTCAAGAGCCTATTAAGCACCTAAGAGATTTCCAGGCAGCCTGTTCCACTGTCAGGCGTGACGGTACAGATGAAACTTCAATTTTGCTGAAAGCTTTCCCATTTTCTCTTAAGGGAAAAGCAAGAGAGTGGTACTACACTCAACCCCTAGCAAATGTATCCAACTGGGATACGCTCAGAAAAGAGTTTTTGGAGAAATTCTTTCCATCTGAAGTTACTGATAAACTAAGGAAAGACATTTTAACGATTGTTCAAGATGACAACGAGACTCTCTTTGAATACTGGGAGCGCTTCTATAATCTTCTGGAATCATGCCCCCACCACATGATCGACAAGATAGTGTTACTCAGCTATATCACACAAGACATGAGGCCCCAAGATAAGACCACATTGGAAAGTGCTAGCAATGGGTCTATGAAGAAGTACAAGACCACTGATGAAGCATGACAATTGATCAGTGACTTAGCTGAATCTTCTAGGAACCACAGGCAGAAGCAAGGCCGTTCAAAAGCCGTTGCAGAAGTATCCTCTAGCAGAGAGACTGCTGCTCTAACTCAGAGTATCTGTGAAATGACCAACTTGCTGAAGCAAATGTAATTGAATCAACAACAAGTTCAGCAAGCTCAATCTCCTTCACCACAGCAAGGCCAACAGTTAGTCCCACAGAGAGTTTGCAGAATTTGTGCTGATTATAGCCATTATACTGATGAATGCCCGCAACTCCAATAGGAAGACAACATGGTGGCATCCACTCATAACTTCTATGACCGCCCCAACCAAGGGTACAATCAAGGTGGAAATAATAACCATGAATGGCAGGACAATTCTAATCAGAATTGGAGGGACAACAATAACAGAGGAGGGAGAGATAATCAGAGAAATCAGAGGTGGAATAATAACAACAACAGACAGCAGTACCAACCTTACAGAGCACCTCACCTGAGGCAGTCCCTAGGACAATAGAATATCCAACAGCAGACCTCTCAATTTACTCACCCTTCTTCGTCTCCTAATGAAGAGTTACTAAAATTTTTTGAGCGAAGTCAACAGACCATGGAAAATAACATTAATGCCAATCTGAATGGTCTGACCGCTACTTTGCAAGCTCTTGTCTCACATATTGGATCAATGTAAAATTCCAATAACCAACCTTCAAGTTCCACTGGAATTCCCTCTCAACCATTACCCAATCCGAAGGAGGGCATTAATGCCATCATCCTAAGGTCCGAAACCACACTGCAGGAGAGGAATCAGGAGGAGCCAAGCCCACCAGAGCACGCCTCAATTGAAGAGGTCGTAGAAATAGAAGATGTTGAAGAGAAAGAGGACATACAGGACATAACTGAAAAAGAAGAAGCCCAACCACAGAAGGAAGCACCAAGAGGCGTAGACACTACAGAAAATACTACTCCCATTCCATTTCCACAACTTGCAAGAAAGCCCAGGAAGCAGCTGGAACCCGATCCCAAAATGGTAGAAATATTCAAAAAGGTTGAGGTAACTGTTCCTCTTTTTGATGTTATTCAACAGGTACCTAAATATGCAAAGTTTCTAAAAGATTTATGTATACATAAAGACAAAATTAATGAATTAGAAACTATTCCTTTAGGTAGTTCCATATCTGCTTCAATGGGAGGATTACTTGAGAAGTGTAGTGATCCAGGTCCTTGCATAGTTAGTTGTACTATTAGTGGTGTAGTAATTTATGATTGCATGTGTGATTTAGGAGCCTGTGTTAGTATAATGCCTTTGTCTATATATGATATTTTGAGGCTCCCTCCCTTAAAAAGGTCGGCAGCTCGTTTTGTGTTAGCAGATAAAAGCATTATTACAGTGGCTGGAGTTGCTGAAGATGTTTTAGTGAACATTAAAGGGCTTACATTTCCCACTGATTTTTATATCTTGGAGATGCCCCATAATGACTCAGATAAGCCATCATCAATCCTACTTGGAAGACCATTCCTGAAGACATCAAAATTCAAATTGGATGCTTTTTCAGGAACATACTCTTTTGAAATAGATGGCCGAATAGTAATCTTCAATCTGAATGGAGTCATAAACAAACCTCCAGAAGATCATTCTATCTTCCAGTGTGATGTCATAGATGAAACTGTAGCTGCAGTTCACAAGGAAGAATTAGAAGAGAGGCACACTGGACAAGGTCCAAGTGTGGGGATCCTCTTGATTGACAATGAGGGCACTTCGGCATTTTCACAAGTTCTAGACAATCCAGAGCCTGCCCATGATCAAAAGTTGGAATTAAAACCTCTTCCTCCACATCTCAAATATGCTTATCTTGAAGATGAACAGATGTTTCCAGTTATCATTGCAAGGGAACTCACTTCTCAACAAGAAGAGCAGTTACTTGATGTACTGAGGAGGCACAAGAAGGAAATTGGGTGGAGTTTGGCAGACATAGTAGGCATCAACCCTCAAGTATGTGAGCACAGAATATTTTTAGAAGAGGGAGCAAGAGCTATCCATCAACCCCAAAGAAGATTGAATCCCACTATCTTGGAAGTTGTCAAAAAGGAAGTGACCAGACTATTGGAGGCAGGTATCATCTATCCCATTTCAGACAGTGAATGGGTTAGCCCAGTACAAGTGGTGCCCAAGAAGTCTGGAGTCACTACAGTGAAGAATGAGCATGGAGAGCTCATAGCAACTAGAGTTCAGAACGCTTGGAGAGTCTGCATTGATTACAGGCGTCTCAACCAAGCCACCCGTAAGGATCACTACCCACTTCCATTTATTGATCAAATGCTGGATCGCCTGTCAGGTAAATCACATTATTACTTTTTAGATGGTTACGCAGGTTATTTCCAAATTCATATAGCTCCTGAGGATCAGGAAAAGACCACTTTTACATGTCCTTTTGGGACTTATGCTTACAAGAGAATACCCTTTGGCTTGTGCAATGCACCAGCTACTTTCCAAAGGTGTATGATGAGTCTTTTCTCTGATCTTATTGAGGACTGTATGGAGGTTTTTATGGATGATTTTAGCGTTTATGGTGATTCTTTTAGCCTTTGCTTAGATGGATTATCTAGAGTATTAGATAGATGTGCTAATACAAACCTTGTATTAAATTTTGAAAAATGTCATTTTATGGTAAAACACGGGATTATATTAGGACATGTGGTATCTAATACTGGCATTTCTGTAGACCCAGTAAAGGTGAATGTTATTTCTAGTTTACCTTACCCCTCCTCTGTGAGGGAAGTCCGTTTGCCTTGGCCATGCAGATTTTTACAGGAGATTCATAAAGAATTTCAGTAAGGTAGCACTTTCCTTATCCAGATTACTACAGAAGGATATTGAGTTCAAGTTCAGTGAGGATTGCAAATAAGCATTTGATAAGCTGAAGGCCGCCCTGACTCAAGCTCCAATTGTGAGAGGACCAGACTGGAGCCAGCCGTTTGAAAACATGTTCGATGCTTCCAACCATGCAGTAGGAGCAGCGCTGGCTCAGCGCAAAGGTAAGGATCCTTTTGTTATTGCTTATGCGTCTAAGACTTTAGACGCTGCCCAGTCCAATTATACTACTACTGAGAAAGAGCTTCTTGCTATTGTTTTTGCTCTTGATAAATTCTGAGCTTATTTACTTGGTTAGAGTAGTAGTGTATTCGGACCATGCAGCTTTAAAGTATCTATTATCTAAAAAAGAGTCCAAACCAAGGCTTATACATTGGATACTACTATTACAAGAATTTGATTTAGAAATAAAGGATAGGAGTGGTAACCAGAATTTAGTAGCAGACCACTTGAGTCGCCATGAGCACATTAAGGATGATTCTGCTCCTATAGATGATAATTTTCCATTTGATAACCTGCAAGCAGTATCTGAGGTATCTCCTTGGTATGCATCTGTAGCTAATTATCTAGTTAGCCGCACATTTCCTCCAAACTTTTCTAAGCATCAAAGAGACAAGCTGAAAAGTGAGTCTAAATATTATATATGGGATGACCTATATTTATGGAGATGTGGCGCTGATCAGGTAATTAGACGGTGTGTGCCTGATGAGCGGATAATTTATACGCTTTTTGACATTGTTTTTAGTATGTTTTTAATAGGATCTAGTTACTTTTAGGGATGTTTTCATTAGTTTTTATGTTAAATTCACATTTCTGGATTTTACTATGAGTTTGTGTGTTTTTCTGTGATTTCAGGTATTTTCTAGCTGAAATTGAGGGACTTGAGCAAAAATCAGATTCAGAGGTTGAAGAAGGACTGCTGATGCTATTGGATTCTGACCTCCCTGCACTCAAAGTAGATTTTCTGGAGCTACAGAACTCGAAATGGCGCGCTTCCAATTCCGTTGGAAAGTAGACATTCAGGGCTTTCCAAAAATATATAATAGTCCATACTTTGGCCAAAAATAGACGACGTAAACTGGCGCTCAACGCCAGCTTTGGAGCGCCAGAAAAGGAGCCAAAACCAGAGTTGAACGCCCAAACTGGCACATAAGCTGGCGTTCAACTCTAAGAAGGACCTCTACACGTGCAACACTCAAGCTCAGCCCAAACACACACCAAGTGGGCCCAAGAAGTGGATTTATGCATCAATTACTTACTCATGTAAACCCTAGTAGCTAGTTTATTATAAATAGGACCTTTTACTATTGTATTAGGAATCTTTGATCAGTTGTATGCTATCTTAGACCACGTTTTGGGGGCTGGCCATCTCGGCCATGCCTGGACCTTCACTTATGTATTCTCATATGGTAGAGTTTCTACACTCCATAGATTAAGGTGTGGAGCTCTGCTGTTCCTCAAAGATTAATGCAAAGTACTACTGTCTTCTATTCAATTCATCTTATTTCGCTTCTAAGATATCCATTCGCACCCAAGAACATGATGAAGGTGATGATTATGTGTGACGCTCATCACCATTCTCCCCTATGAACACGTGCCTGACAAACACTTCCGTTCTACATGAAATAAGCTAGAATGAATATCTCTTAGATCTCCTAACCAGAATCTTCGTGGCGTAAGCTAGAATGATGGTGGCATTCAAGAGAATCCGGAAAGTCTAAACCTTGTCTGTGGTATTCCGAGTAGGATTCAATGATTGAATGACTGTGACGAGCTTCAAACTCGCGATTGTTGGGCGTTAGTGACAGACACAAAAGGAGGGTGAATCCTATTCCAGCATGATCGAGAACCGACAGATGATTAGCCGTGCTGTGACAGAGCATGTGAGCATATTTTTCACTGAGAGGAGGGGATGTAGCCACTGACAACGGTGATGCCCTTGTATAAAGCCAGCCATGGAAAAGAGTAAGACTGATTGGATAAAGATAGCAGGAAAGCAGAGGTTCAGAGGAATGAAAGCATCTCCATTCGCTTATCTGAAATTCTCACCAATGATTTACATAAGTATTTCTATCCCTATTCTATTAACTAATTTCGAAAACCTCATTACTATGTTATATCTGCCTGACTGAGATTTGCAAGGTGACCATAGCTTGCTTCATACCAACAATCTCCGTGGGATTCGACCCTTACTCACGTAAGGTATTACTTGGACGACCCAGTGCACTTGCTGGTTAGTTGTATCGAAGTTGTGAACCATGGTATTGGCACCATGTTCTTGGCGCCATTGCCAGGGAAAGAAAAAGCCATGAATTTTACATAATTAAAGTGTAATCACGATTACGCGTACCAAGTTGCTCACGTTGCCAGGGATTGTTCGAGCCTGGACATCACAATTTTGTGCACCACGTTTTTGGCGCCGTTGCCGGGGATTGTTCCAGCCTGGACATCACAGTTTCGTGCACCATGTCTGAATTACACTCATATTTTTATTAAAGCTTGGCTGGCTATTAAGCCATGCCTGACCCTTTGATTGGAGCTTTAAGACTAACATGGCAAGATTCCTGGAATTCATATTAAAAATTTTGGAATCCTTATTTTTATTTTTCACAATAATTTTTGAAATAAAAATTAAAAGAAAATACAAAAAAAAATCAGAAAATCATAAAAATCAAAAATATTTTTTGTGTTTCTTATTTGAGTCTTGAGTCATGTTATAAGTTTGGTGTCAATTGCATATGCATCTTGCATTTTTTCGAAAATATCATGCATTCATAGTGTTCTTCATGATCTTCAAGTTGTTCTTGGTAAGTCTTCTTGTTTGATCTTGATGATTTTTTGTTTTGTGTCTTTTCATGTTTATCATATGCATTCTTGAATTCTTAGTGCGTAAGCATTAAAGAATTCTAAGTTTGGTGTCTTGCATGTTTTCTTTGCATTAAAAATTTTTCAAAATTATGTCTATGATGTTCATCTTGACATTCATAGTATTCTTGGTGTTCATCTTGACATTCATAGCATTCTTACATGCATCACATGTTTTGATCTAAAAATTTCATGTACTGCATCTCTTTAGTGTTTTTCTCTCTCATCATAAAAATTTCAAAAAAATCAAAAAAATATCTTTCCCTTTTTCTCTCATCAAATTCGAAAATTTGAGTTGACTTTTTCAAAATTTTTTAAAATCAAGTTGTTTCTTATGAGTCAAATCAAATTTTCAATTTGAAAATCTTATCTTTTTCAAAATCTTTTCCAAAATTCTTAGTTATTTTTGAAAAATTCCAAAAATATTTTTCAAAAATCTTTTTCTTATTTTTATATCAAATTTTCGAAAATAACATAATCAATTAATGTTTTGATTCAAAAATTTGAAGTTTGTTACTTGCGTGTTAAGAAAGATTCAAACTTTAAGTTCTAGAATCATATCTTGTGATTTCTTGTGAATCAAGTCATTAATTGAGATTTTAAAAATCAAATCTTTTTCAAAATTAGTTTCTAAAATATCTTCTTATCTTATCTTTTTTAAAAATATCTTTTCAAAATATCTTTTCTAACTTCCTAACTTCTTATCTTTTCAAAATTTGTTTCAACTAACTAACTAACTTTTTGTTTGTTTCTTAACTTTTTCAAAACTACCTAACTAACTCTCTCTCTCTAATTTTCGAAAATATCTTCCCTCTTTTTCAAAAATTTCTTTTTAATTAACTAATTATTCTTATTTTTATTTTTAATTTTAAAAAAAATTTTTCAAAAAAAATACTAACATTTTTCAAAAACCATTTTCGAAAATCACTAACTCTTTTTCAAAATAATTTTCGAAAATTATCCCTCCCCCACCTTATTCTATTTATTCATTCATATCCTAACATCTCATCTCACATCTTTGCCATCCTCACAGTTGTGTTTCTTCCATTATATTACATTTTTTGTCTCCCCCTCTTCTTCTACTCACACAGGGATCCCTATACTATGGTATAAAGGATCTCTATTATTATTATTATTTTTCTGTGCCTTCTTCTTTGTCATATGAGCAGGAGCAAGGATAAGAACATTCTTGTGGAAGCAGATCTAGAACCTGAAAGGACTCTGAAGAGAAAATTAAGAAAAGCTAAATTACAACAATCCAGAGAAAACCTTTCAGAAATTTTCGAACAGGAAGAGGAGATGGCAGCCGAAAATAATAATAATGTAAGGAAGATGCTTGGTGACTTTACTGCACCTAATTCCAATTTACATGGAAGAAGCATCTCCATTCCTGCCATTGGAGCAAACAACTTTGAGCTGAAACCTCAATTAATTTCTCTGATGCAGTAGAACTGTAAGTTTCATGGACTTCCATCTGAAGATCCTTTTCAGTTCTTAACTGAATTCTTGCAGATATGTGATACTGTTAAGACTAATGGAGTAGATCCTGAAGTCTACAGGCTCATGCTTTTCCCTTTTGCTATAAGAGACAGAGCTAGAATCTGGTTGGACTCTCAACCTAAAGATAGCCTGAACTCTTGGGATAAGCTGGTCACGGCTTTCTTAGCCAAGTACTTTCCTCCTCAAAAGCTGAGCAAGCTTAGAGCTGATGTTCAAACCTTCAGACAGAAAGAAGGTGAATCCTTCTATGAAGCTTGGGAAAGATACAAACAGTTGACCAAAAAGTGTCCCTCTGACATGCTTTCAGAATGGACCATCCCGGATATATTCTATGATGGTTTATCTGAGCTATCAAAGATGTCACTGGACACTTCTGCAGGTGGATCCATTCACCTAAAGAAAATGCCTGCAGAAGCTCAAGAACTCATTGACATGGTTGCTAATAACCAGTTCATGTACACTTCTGAAAGGAATCCTGTGAGTAATGGGACGCCTATGAAGAAGGGAGTTCTTGAAGTTGATACTCTGAATGCCATATTGGCTCAGAATAAAATATTGACTCAGCAAGTCAATATGATCTCTCAGAGTCTGCATGGAATGCAAGCTGCATCTAACAGTACTCAAGAGGCTTCTTATGAAGAAGAAGCTTATGATCCTGAGAACCCTGCAATAGCAGAGGTAAATTACTTAGGTGAAGCTTATGGAAACACCTATAACTCATCATGGAGAAATCACCCTAATTTCTCATGGAAGGATCAAAAGCCTCAACAAGGCTTTAATAATGGTGGAAGAAACAGGTTTAACAATAATAAACCTTTTCTATCATCCACTCAGCAACAGACAGAGAACCCTGAACAAAATACTTCTAATTTAGCAAACTTAGTCTCTGATCTATCTAAGGCCACTGTAAGTTTCATGAATGAAACAAGGTCTTCCATTAGAAATTTGGAAGCACAAGTGGGCCAGCTGAGTAAAAGGATCACTGAAATCCCTCCAAGTACTCTCCCAAGCAATACAGAAGAGAATCTAAAAGGAGAGTGCAAGGCCATTGACATAAGCAAAATGGCCGAACCCAATGAGGGAGAGGAGGACGTGAATCCCAAGGAGGAAGACCTCCTGGGACGTCCAGTGATCAATAAGGAGCTTCCCTCTGAGGAACCAAAGGACTCTGAGGCTCATCTAGAGACCATAGAGATTCCATTGAACCTCCTTATGCCCTTCATGAGCTCTGATGAGTATTCCTCTTCTGAAGAAAATGAGGATGTTACTGAAGAGCAAACTACCAAGTTTCTTGGTGCAATCATGAAGCTGAATGCCAAATTATTTCGCATTGATACTTGGGAAGTTGAACCTCCCTTGTTCATCAATGAACTAAGTGATCTGGATCAACTGACATTGCCTCAGAAGAGACAGGATCCTGGAAAGTTCATAATACCCTGTACCATAGGCACCATGATCTTTAAGGCTCTGTGTGACCTTGGTTCAGGAATAAACCTCATGCCCCTCTCTGTAATAGAGAAATTGGGAATCTATAGGGTGCAAGCCGCTAAAATCTCATTAGAGATGGCAGACAGTTCAAGAAAACAGGCTTATGGACAAGTAGAGGACGTGTTAGTAAAGGTTGAAGGCATTTACATCCCTGCTGATTTTATAGTCCTGGATACTGGAAAGGAAGAGGATGAATCCATCATCCTAGGAAGACCTTTCCTGGCCACAGCAAGAGCTGTGATTGATGTTGACAGCGGTGAACTAGTCCTTCAATGGAATGAGAACTCCCTTGTGTTTAAAACTCAAGGATCTCCCTCTACAACCATGGAGAGGAAGTAGAAAAAGCTTCTCTCAAAGCAGAGTCAACCAGAGCCCCCACAGTCAAACTCTAAGTTTGGTGTTGGGAGGCCACAACCAAACTCTAAGTTTGGTGTTGAACTCCCATACCCAAACTCTAAGTTTGGTGTTGGAGAGTCTCAACAAAGCTCTGCACATCTGTGAGGCTCCATGAGAGCCCACTGTCAAGATATTGACATTAAAGAAGCGCTTGTTGGGAGGCAACCCAATTTTTATTTATCTAACTATATTTTCCTTAGTTATATGTCTTTGTAGGTTCATGATCATGTGGAGTTACAAAATAAATATAAAAATTGAAAACGGAATCAAAAACAGCAGAAGAAAAATCACACCCTGGAGGAGCATCTGTCTGGCGTTCAGCGCCAGAACAGAGCATGGTGCTGGCGCTGAACGCCCAAAATGGGTAGCTTCTGGGCGCTGAACGCCAGAACAGGCATGGTTCTGGCGTTCAATGTAACGACCCAATTTTCGATATGTCTAGATCATACCGGAAACTGAGCGCTACCAATTTGTCTTCCTAATTATTATCTATTATTTATCATATGAGCCTGATTCGTTGTTAAAAGCGTAGTTAATTTGCGAGGTTTTTTTTTTTTTGAAAACGTTTGGATTAATAGGCGGAATCACTCATAATCAATTCACAAGTAATAACAGATAAAACAGTTATAAACAACCACACATAAATACATCACAAGTAGCGAGCAACATTTAGTGATCCAGCCTTTGTTAGAGTATAGACCTTTAGTTAGAACACCCTTAAATATAGCTAGATAATAACTATATACATATACATACATACAACTTCCCAAGTCCTGACCCTGTTTAAGAAGTCCCTAAGCTGGCACCCAGGCTAGCCTAGACCCTATACTCACCTAGTCCCTCTAAACTACTAAAGCGAGGGAAAGTACGTTCTAAGTCTTCACAACTCAAGTCAGGTGGAACGTCATCAAAAGATAGAACATCATCTGCTACTCCTCTGCACGATCAGACTTTTTCACAGGACGTCTCTCTGGTACCTCATGAAGTAGCCACACAATAGGAATCTCGTACACAGGATTTAGGTTAAAGTGCGCATACGAACAGGGTGCAGACGTTGGCTGGTCTCACAGTATATACATATAATCTGAGAACGATATTCACCTTAGACTCAGAAGACTACCTAAAGCAGAATCCCTTTTTGCGTACAATTGTCAGCGAACTACGGAAAGGAACTCTTACTTCCATCTGAAGGGGAAAGGGAGAGAGAAGGGGTAAGAATTGGGGAGTTCTTAGTAGGGTCGGGGTTATTAGTTACGTTCATTTATTTGGGGTCGATTAGCAGACGAATAATAGAATATAGCGAAGCAGTAAACAAAAGATAAAGACAGAAAGAGAAAGTAGAGACAATAGAAAGCAGAACACAAATAAAAGAATACAAGAAAATAAAACATAAAAATAGCATACAAGCAGACAAACACAAAGAAATAGATCACACACAGAAAGGAATGCAACAGAGAATGATGCGCAGACAAGAATGATGCATGTCTAGCCCTAGCGCAGGCCATGAGCTCATGTGTCGGTTGGCTGCCCGCAATCCCGACATTTATCCGGTCACGAGTAATCCCGATTTCCCGAATACGATTTTCCGTTCCTAAATAAATGCGCATATAATAATAGCCGCTCATTTGAGACAGTCTCTGCTTACTGCAGGAAAATATATATACTCTGCTCTGCTCTGGGGAAGCGGAAAATAGCTGTAGGTAACTTAGTTTCCCTACAGAAACTCTGGGTTGCATTAAGCAACTAATATATATTAAATATAGCTCTGGGTTGCATCAAGCAACAAATATATATATATATATATATATATATATATATATATATATATATATATAAATATAGCTCTGGGTTGCATCAAGCAACTAATATATATATATATATATATATATATATATATATATATATATATATATAAATATAGCTCTGGGTTGCATCAAGCAACTAATATATATATAGCTCTTTATTATATTACTCTTCTCTTTATATCTCTTTACTCTGTTCTGGTTTCTCTTTTCTCTGTATCTCTTTACTCTGTTTTAATTACTCTGTTCTCTGTATCTCTTTTCTCTTCTCTGATTACTCTTTTCATCTGTATCTATATTACTCTTTTTCTCTTTATCTCTTTACTTTACTTTGGTTACTCTGTTTTCTGTGTTTCTCTACTCTGCTCTGATTTCTCTGCTTAACGTATGTATTTAAAGTTTATGTAAATTTCGGTATGAATAGTTCGCCTGTCCCAAGTATAGGTTCATTAAGTCTATACTGAAACAGTTTAACTTTTCATATTATACCTAACCCTAGTCGCAACTCAAGTACTAACTAAGTTGCCCTAGTTCGTTCACTAGTCTCTGTCTGTTTTTATGTCGTTAAACTTTTACAGACTTTTTCTTTTGTTTTTATCTTTTCTTTAACTTTTTATCTTTTATTTATCTTCACCTCACTATCATGTTATTACCACTCCCTAAGTGTTTTATAAAGGTAATTATGAGATTCTGCACTTAAAGTTGTCTTTCTAAAGCTTTTACAGAAAACTACCTTTTTTGCATTATTTTATTATTTTTATTAAAATATTATTTTTAATTAAATATTACTATTTAATATTTTATTATTATTTATTATTTTATTATTAAATTTTCGAAAATTACCTTGCCTTTACCTTTTAACCTTTAAAATTAACTTTTTACCCCGGTAACTTTTAATATTTCTACTTTAACCACCCTAACTTTCAGAAATTACAAAATAACCCCTCAAACACCAAAATATTTACTTCCTTGCCCTTTCTAAGATCTAAAAGGTGTTCTTCAATGTTCTTCACCACACTCAAAGTGTTCTTCGTGTTCTTCGTATATTCTTCAGATTCTTTCTCTGTTTTTACCCGTTTTTCAGTCTTTTCAGCAACCGATTTTTACCATAATTCAAAATAAAATTGCAGCCACTAAAACCCCATATTTTCTACATGATTTTAACACAAATTGAACCCTAATTTAAGGTCTAGGGTTCGTTTTTCCAGCAGCCATGAAGAACACAAATTCAAAGTTGAATATCATCAAATTTCATCAAATTTTCACCAAAATTTCAACAGGAATTACTCATACAAACAATCAATTTCAAGCACAGCCAAACCATATCATAATCACACAACTCAAAAACAATCAATCAAGATTAAATTCGTCAATCCCTACCTGGTTTTGCTGCTCCTAATTTGGTTAAACTTTCAGGTGGTCCTTAAGCACTTTTTCCTCCTAAATCACATCAAGAACAACTTTAAATCCAAAAACTCTCAACTGACCAAATCTCACTCAGTATGTTAGGAAGAGATATCTCACCTTAGACTTGCTGGAAATTCACGTTTCTTGGCCCTCAAGTCAAGTTAAGCATGATTCCTAAGGAAGAACAACAAGAAAACACATGTTTTGCATGGTTTTCCTTGAAAACCGAATTGAAATGGGGGGGGAGACAGCCATCTCACCTTATTTCCAGCCTTGATATGTTATATGGTTATGTAGTGGAGGAAGAGAGGATCATTTTGGTGAAATCGGAATTTTGATTTGAGTTTTAGTTCAGAAGAAATCAAGCTTTGAAGATTAAGTGTTCATGAAAGTTTCTCTCTTTTCTCTCTTGTTATTTTCGGCCAAAATGATGAAATGAGACAGCCTTGGAGGTCTTGGGGGTGTAAGGTGAGTTTTGATTGGTTGGCTTGGAGGTGGATTAAAATAATATTAAAATATCTCTGGTGTACAACTACTAAAACTAGGTGTACTGGAACACTCGTAAAAACATCTCTAAAAATTATTTTCTGAGCTACTAGCATAAATGACACTAGTAACATATTTATTATGAGAATAGAACATGTATAATGAGGCCTTAGCATTGCTAAATTCATCAGAGAGTGCTGGTGCTAAGCTGCACCAGTAAACTGTAAACCCGGTTAAACCGATTTTCTGTTTTTAACAAAAACAGACCAGGTAACCTTATAATATCATTCAAGCATTTTCTAATACTAATATAATGATAATATTATACTATTATCTCTCTCCTCTCATGAATCGAGTCCGGTTCGTTAAACAGAGACTATTTACGAAAATCAAAATCAAAACTGCCAACCGATACGGTTCAAAAACTAGGTTCTTCGCGATTGCATTATCGAGCTTGCCTCAAAGGAGGTTCTAGCTTAAGGATGACATAATGATAATGAGGATTGAGATACTTGATGATATAGCAGAGGTGTTCCCTTTACTGATCTTCTGGAGAAATCCGTACTTTCAGAAAAGATCTCATGTACTCGAAAATCAGGGTTGTTACATTCTACCCTCCTAAATGAAAATTTTGCCCTCAAAATTTTAGTTACCTAGGAATAAATGCGGGTAATCAGCTTTCATCTTATCTTCTAGTTCCCAAGTGTGCTCTTCCTCTCCTCTTGGTTTCCATGCTATTTTGACTAAGCGAACAATCTTGCCTTTTAGCTGCTTATCACTTCTTTCTACGATTTGAACCGGTGATGCTTGATATGTCAAATCATTTCATAACTGTACTGTCTCTGGTTGTAAAATGTGACTCTTGTCGAGAATATATTTCTTAAGTTGTGAGACATGAAAAACATCATGATGGTTTGATAAATAAGGAGGAAGGACTATTTGATAAGCTACTAGACCGACTCTTTTAAGTATTTGGAAAGGTTCTATGTATCGTGGGTTAAGCTTTTTAGTCTTAAGGACTCTACCTATTCCAGTAATCAAGGTTACTTCTAGAAAGACACGGTTTCCGTTACTAAACTCTAAGGGTCTACGTCTATTATCGGCATAGCTCTTTTGACGGCTTTGTGCTGTCTGGATCTTCCGACGAATCTCCTTTATCTTCTCAGTAGTTTCTTGCACTAATTCTGGACCTAAGACACTAGCTTCTCCATCGTCATTCCAACACAATGGTGTCCAACATCTTCTTCCATAGAGAGCTTCATATGGTGCCATCCCGATACTTTATTGGAAACTGTTGTTGTAGACGAATTTGACCAAAAGCAAATACTTATCCCAGCTGCTTTGGTTGTCTATCATACATGATCGTAACATGTCCTCTAATGTCTGGATTGTCTACTCTGATTGTCCGTCTATTTGAGGATGGTATACTATACTTGTGTGCAGTTCTGTTTCCAATGCTTTCTGAAAAGCTCCCCAAAATCTAGTAGTAAACCTCGAAACTCGATTCTGAGACAATTTATGAAGGTATCCCATGTAGTCGTACGATTCCTTGAATATATATTCATTCCAGCCTTTCTAAAGTATAGTCAACTCGAATCGGAAGGAAGTGCAATGACTTTGTCAACCTGTCCACAATTACCCAGATGGCATCGTGTCCAGTTGAGGTCCTTGGCAATCCCATGACAAAATCCATAGAAATCTGCTCCCATTTCCATTGTGGTATTTCTAAGGGTTGCAGGGTTCTTGACAGTTTCTGATGTTCCACCTTCATCTTCTGGCAGGTTAAACATTTTGAGACATAATCAGCTACTTCTTTCTTTAAGCTCGGCCACCAGAACATTTGTTTTAAATCTCGATACATCTTTGTCACTCCAGGATGCATAGAAAGTCTACTTTGGTGAGCTTCAGCAAGAATCTTTTGTCGCAATTCTCCAGAGTTAGGCACACAAATTCTTTTCTTGTACCTCCATAGGCCACTACGATCCTATCTCACAGCTTCTTCAGCTCTGCAAGCAATGGTGACATCCAGTACAGTGCTATGGAAATTGGTCCGGCTCCAGGTACTAGATCAATGCTGAATTCTATCTCTCGCTGAGGAGGAGACTCAGGTATGTCGTCCAAGAAAACATCAGGAAATTCCTTCATCATTCAGATTCGTTCTAAGCTTAATTCACTATCATTCGAGCTAGCCGCTAACAGAACGTACCCCTCACAATCACTCCCACCTAAGGTAACCCTTACAGAATTCAGATATAAGGTGTGGGAAAAAAATGGTTTAGTACATAGACTATCAGATGGAATAACAACAGTTCTTTTAAAATAATCAAGGAAAACATGATACTTAGATAACCAATCTAATCCTAAAATAACTTCTAAACCATATGGAGGCAAACAGATTAGATAGTGTATAAAAGTCCTGTTCCTAATAGCGAATGGTACTTGCAGGCACACTAAACTGGTCAAAGCATTTTGGGATGCAGGTGTATGGACAATCAAGTAAAAATTCAATTTAAAGAAATATAATCCTAACTCGTGAGCAATAGTTAGAGAAATAAAGAATGCGATGCACCTGAATCATATAGTACAGTTAGAAATTGATTCTTGACATAACCTGACCTTGAATGAGAGCATCCGATTGCACAACATCGTCAATAGTGATAACAAACACTCGTCCTTGTTGTTGGGTTCTGACTGGATTTCGAGTAAATCCCTTCGGACAATCCTTGGCAACGTGTCCAAGTTCTCCACAAGCATAGCAGTTAGGTGATCCAAACTGGCAAGACCTATTACTATGCTCTTTTCCGCATTGCTTACATGCAGGGTTTATGTAAGCCTGACGGGCTCGTTTACCATTGCCTTGCCTTACTTTACCTCGAGCGATAAATAGTATTGCCAGCGGACTCATCTACCATTCTTTTTCGACAGTCTCTTGCCCGATGTCCTTCCTTATTACAGTAGTAACATAAACTTGTTCTAAACCGACAAAGCCTACTACCATGATGCTTTCCACAAGTTGGGCATACTACACCACTTTGAGCTTGGTGAGGTTGACTCTCATGTCCTTGTTCAATGTCACGGTTATTGTCACTACGATTATTGCGAGTTAGAAGGCTGACATCTCGGTGGTTTCCATTCCAACACTGGAATTGACCAATGGCTTTAAAGTTGCGACCTTGAGGGGCTAAATTTTGAACAAAGTCTCTTTGTGAATCATCCCTACGACTTGCTCGAGCTATCGCCACCTTCTTTGAACATTCTTCCACTAGTTTACTTTTATTCACCAGTTCAGCAAAATTTCGTATCTCAAGCGAAACAACAGAATTCATCAGTTCTCCTCAGAGTCCTCCTTCAAACTTTAAACACTTCCATTCCTCAAAGTCTTCTGGGTCCCCATGACAAATCTTGGAGAAACGGCACAAGTCATCGAACTTACGGGCATACTCAGCAATAGTCATATCCCCTTATTTCAACTGCATAAGCTCCATCTCCTTAGCATCTCGTGCTGCTCCCGGAAAATACTTTTTATAAAATTCGTCCCTAAAGATATCCTAAGGAATGTAATTTTCATTCTATTGTAGCAGTCGCTGTATCCCCTGCCACCAGTACTCAGCTTCTCCCTCGAGCATGTAAGTAGCAAACTCCACGTGTTGTCCTTCCGGAACATGTTGCGCTTTCAGTGATCGTTCAATAACTCGAAACCAATTATCAGTGTCAGTCGCAACGAGTGTACCCTTGAACTTAGGCGGATTAACCTTCAGAAATGTCGCAAGGGTCATAGGTCTTTCAGGATGCCCTAAGTTGTTCTCATCATTCCCATTATCTTCTCCGTATTCATTCTCGTTTCCATTCTCACTCCGAGACGTTCAACAGCCCTAGCCGCTGCTACAGCAGCTTCACGCACTACTTCAGCCACGTTGTTCATGGTAGCCATAAACGTTTCCTATTCCCTCTCGTAGTTAACATTAGGAATTCCTTCCCGTACGCCTCGTCTCCGTGAACCCATTATAGTCTTGTTCACACCAGACAATCATTGTTAAGGTGATCAGTCTTAACACTTCAAGTCAAGTGTGAACATTCCCAAAATGAAAACACAAAGACAATCATGCAGCATATATCACTGGGATATCCTATACGCATGAGACACACAACAGAGTATGCAATGAAGCATAGTCAGTCCACTCCCCAGGCTCTACTGGGAACGAACTGCTCTGATACCAAATTGTAACGACCCAATTTTCAATATGTCTAGATCATACCGGAAACTGAGCGCTACCAATTTGTCTTCCTAATTATTATCTATTATTTATCATATAAGCCTGATTCGTTGTTAAAAGCGTAGTTAATTTGCGAGTTTTTTTTTTTTAAAACGTTTGGATTAATAGGCGGAATCACTCATAATCAATTCACAAGTAATAACAGATAAAACAGTTATAAACAACCACACATAAATACATCACAAGTAGCGAGCAACATTTAGTGATCCAGCCTTTGTTAGAGTATAGACCTTTAGTTAGAACACCCTTAAATATAGCTAGATAATAACTATATACATATACATACATACAACTTCCCAAGTCCTGACCTGTTTAAGAAGTCCCTAAGCTGGCACCCAGGCTAGCCTAGACCCTATACTCACCTAGTCCCTCTAAACTACTAAAGCGAGGGAAAGTACGTTCTAAGTCTTCACAACTCAAGTCAGGTGGAACGTCATCAAAAGATAGAACATCATCTGTTACTCCTCTGCACGATCAGACTTTTTCACAGGACGTCTCTCTGGTACCTCATGAAGTAGCCACACAATAGGAATCTCGTACACAGGATTTAGGTTAAAGTGCGCATACGAACAGGGTGCAGACGTTGGCTGGTCTCACAGTATATACATATAATCTGAGAACGATATTCACCTTAGACTCAGAAGACTACCTAAAGCAGAATCCCTTTTTGCGTACAATCGTCAGCGAACTACGGAAAGGAACTCTTAGGTAGCGTTTGTTTTCGGAGACACGACACGGAGACATGGACAGCACATTCTTAAAAAGCGTTTGGAAGCAAAGACATGGACACTGAACATATTGTCTCCGGGACAGTTTTTAATCCTTTTGTGTCCACTCTTTTACGGAGGACAATGATGGACACGGATTTGGAAGAGAGACACGGACGTTTTTATGAATTTTTTTTATTTTTTGTCCATGGTGCTATTTTTTATTATTCCACTGTTACCCCTTCTTATTTTTTCTATTTTGCGTTGTTCTCAGAAAGTACTTTTTTTTACTCAATGCTCTTTTTCTATCTCTACGTTCTTTTTCTTTCTCTTTTTTTCTCAAGTACTCCCTCTTTTTTATAAAAATTTTTATTGGACTGAATAATTTCTTTTTTCTTATCATTCTTACTTCAACATCATTTTAACTTTATATTATATTATTTGATTTGTAATAAAAATAATAACAAAAATAATTAGTCTGGAGACTTTTAAAAGATAAATATTATAAAGGTAAAATTGATATTTTAAAATGCTAAAAAATAATTTATAAATTATAATTAATTTTATATAATTTAAAGAAAAATTAATTTTTTGAAAGAAAAATAAAATTTTAGATAAAAAAAAATTAATTTTCTAAATAAAAATAGATTTTTATGTGCAAAAATTAATTTTTTTCCATTTAAAAATGGATTCTTTTTTTAAAACTGATTTTGTATTTAAAATTAATTTGGCTTATTAACCTAAATGAAATTTTTTATTAATCAAACTCAGATTTTTTTTGTTAATATTAACTATATGTATTCCTACATATTAATAATAAATTTAAAAAAAATAATTATATTTATAAATTTTATTTTAATATAAATATTATTATATAATTTTTTATTAAAATTTTTTACTGCTTCAAATATTTTTTTCAAGTTCCCATTGTCTGTACTCCTACGTACTCTTATTATTTATTAAATTAGTTTATATTCAAAAATTTGGAATCACATGACTATTTTAGTCATTTTATATAATATTTTAGTCCTGTCCATATGTGTATCCAAACATAATACTGGACATTACATTAGTGTCCTATCCATCGTATCCAAACACGATACACAAAACATAATTTTTAATGTCTCTGTCCTATTGTCTTTGTCTCAGTGTCCTGTTCTGTCGTGTCTCTACAAACAAACGCTACCTTACTTCCATCTGAAGGGGAAAGGGAGAGAGAAGGGGTAAGAACTGGGGAGTTCTTAGTAGGGTCGGGGTTATTAGTTACGTTCATTTATTTGGGGTCGTTTAGCAGACGAATAATAGAATATAGCGAAGCAGTAAACAAAAGATAAAGACAGAAAGAGAAAGTAGAGACAATAGAAAGCAGAACACAAACAAAAGAATACAAGAAAATAAAACATAAAAATAGCATACAAGCAGACAAACACAAAGAAATAGATCACACACAGAAAGGAATGCAACAGAGAATGATGCGCAGACAAGAATGATGCATGTCTAGCCCTAGCGCAGGCCATGAGCTCATGTGTCCGTTGGCTGCCCACAATCCCGACATTTATCCGGTCACGAGTAATCCCGATTTCCCGAATACGATTTTCCGTTCCTAAATAAATGCGCATATAATAATAGCTGCTCATTTGAGACAGCCTCTGCTTACTGCAGGAAAATATATATACTCTGCTCTGCTCTGGGGAAGCGAAAAATAGCTGTAGGTAACTTAGTTTCCCTACAGAAACTCTGGGTTGCATTAAGCAACTAATATATATTAAATATAGCTCTGGGTTGCATCAAGCAACAAATATATATATATATAAATATAGCTCTGGGTTGCATCAAGCAACTAATATATATATATAAATATAGCTCTGGGTTGCATCAAGCAACTAATATATATATATATATATATATATATAGCTCTTTATTATATTACTCTTCTCTTTATATCTCTTTACTCTGTTCTGGTTTCTCTTTTCTCTGTATCTCTTTACTCTGTTTTAATTACTCTGTTCTCTGTATCTCTTTTCTCTTCTCTGATTACTCTTTTCATCTGTATCTATATTACTCTTTTTCTCTTTATCTCTTTACTTTACTCTGGTTACTCTGTTTTCTGTGTTTCTCTACTCTGCTCTGATTTCTCTGCTTAACGTATGTATTTAAAGTTTATGTAAATTTCGGTATGAATAGTTCGCCTGTCCCAAGTATAGGTTCATTAAGTCTATACTGAAACAGTTTAACTTTTCATATTATACCTAACCCTAGTCTCAACTCAAGTACTAACTAAGTTGCCCTAGTTCGTTCACTAGTCTCTGTCTGTTTTTATGTCGTTAAACTTTTACAGACTTTTTCTTTGGTTTTTATCTTTTCTTTAACTTTTTATCTTTTATTTATCTTCACCTCACTATCATGTTATTACCACTCCCTAAGTGTTTTATAAAGGTAATTATGAGATTCTGCACTTAAAGTTGTCTTTCTAAAGCTTTTACAGAAAACTACCTTTTTCGTATTATTTTATTATTTTTATTAAAATATTATTTTTAATTAAATATTATTATTTATTATTTTGTTATTAAATTTTCGAAAATTACCTTGCCTTTACCTTTTAACCTTTAAAATTAACTTTTTACCCCGGTAACTTTTAATATTTCTACTTTAACCACCCTAACTTTCAGAAATTACAAAATAACCCCTCAAACACCAAAATATTTACTTCCTTGCCCTTTCTAAGATCTAAAAGGTGTTCTTCAATGTTCTTCACCACACTCAAAGTGTTCTTCGTATATTCTTCAGATTCTTTCTCTGTTTTTACCCGTTTTTCAGTCTTTTCAGCAACCGATTTTTACCATAATTCAAAATAAAATTGCAGCCACTAAAACCCCATATTTTCTACATGATTTTAACACAAATTGAACCCTAATTTAAGGTCTAGGGTTCGTTTTTCCAGCAGCCATGAAGAACACAAATTCAAAGTTGAATATCATCAAATTTCATCAAATTTTCACCAAAATTTCAACAGGAATTACTCATACAAACAATCAATTTCAAGCACAGCCAAACCATATCATAATCACACAACTCAAAAACAATCAATCAAGATTAAATTCGTCAATCCCTACCTGGTTTTGCTGCTCCTAATTTGGTTAAACTTTCAGGTGGTCCTTAAGCACTTTTTCCTCCTAAATCACATCAAGAACAACTTTAAATCCAAAAACTCTCAACTGACCAAATCTCACTCAGTATGTTAGGAAGAGATATCTCACCTTAGACTTGCTGGAAATTCACGTTTCTTGGCCCTCAAGTCAAGTTAAGCATGATTCCTAAGGAAGAACAACAAGAAAACACATGTTTTGCATGGTTTTCCTTGAAAACCGAATTGAAATGGGGGGGGGAGACAGCCATCTCACCTTATTTCCAGCCTTGATATGTTATATGGTTATGTAGTGGAGGAAGAGAGGATCATTTTGGTGAAATCGGAATTTTGATTTGAGTTTTAGTTCAGAAGAAATCAAGCTTTGAAGATTAAGTGTTCATGAAAGTTTCTCTCTTTTCTCTCTTGTTATTTTCGGCCAAAATGATGAAATGAGATAGCCTTGGAGGTCTTGGGGGTGTAAGGTGAGTTGTGATTGGTTGGCTTGGAGGTGGATTAAAATAATATTAAAATATCTCTGGTGTACAACTACTAAAACTAGGTGTACTGGAACACTCGTAAAAACATCTCTAAAAATTATTTTCTGAGCTACTAGCATAAATGACACTAGTAACATATTTATTATGAGAATATAACATGTATAATGAGGCCTTAGCATTGCTAAATTCATCAGAGAGTGCTGGTGCTAAGCTGCACCAGTAAACCGTAAACCCGGTTAAACCAATTTTCTGTTTTTAACAAAAACATACCAGGTAACCTTATAATATCATTCAAGCATTTTCTAATACTAATATAATGATAATATTATACTATTATCTCTCTCCTCTCATGAATCGAGTCCGGTTCATCAAACAGAGACTATTTACGAAAATCAGAATAAAAAATGCCAACCGATACGGTTCAAAAACTAGGTTCTTCGCGATTGCATTATCGAGCTTGCCTCAAAGGAGGTTCTAGCTTAAGGATGACATAATGATAATGAGGATTGAGATACTTGATGATATAGCAGAGGTGTTCCCTTTACTGATCTTCTGGAGAAATCCGTACTTTCAGAAAAGATCTCATGTACTTGAAAATCAGGGTTGTTACATTCAACGCCAGAAATGGCACACAAATGGGCGTTGAACGCCCAAAATGGCCACCAACCTGGCGCTGAATGCCCAGAGTTGTGTGCAAAGGCATTTTTACATGCCTAATGGGTGCAGGGATGTAAATCCTGGAACACCTCAGGATCTGTGGACCCCACAGGATCCACTCAGGATCTGTGGACCCCACAGGACCCACTCAGGATCTGTGGACCCCACAGGATCCCCACCTACCTCCACTCACTTCTTCTCACCACTCTCTTTCACACAACCCCATAAACACTCTTCCCCATCACCTCTTCACCACTCACATCCATCCACTCTTCCCCATAAACCTACCTCATAAACTCCACCTACCTTCAAAAATTCAAAACCAATTTCCCACCCAAACCCACCCATATGGCCGAAACCTTCCCCCCCTCCCTTCCCTATATAAAGCCCTCCATTCTTCATCAAATTCACACACCACAACCATCTCTTCTCCTCTTGGCCGAAACCACATCTCCCTCTCCCTCTCCATATTTCTTTTTCTTCTTCTTCTATTCTTTTGTTTATTGCTCGAGGGCGAGCAATATTCTAAGTTTGGTGTGGTAAAAGCATAGCTTTTCTCATTACCATTGATGGCACCTAAGACCGGAGAATCCTCTAAGAAGGGGAAAGGGAAGACAAAAGCTTCCACATCCGAGTCATGGGAGATGGAAAGGTTCATCTCTAAAGCCCATCAAGACCACTTCTATGATGTTGTGGCCAAGAAGAAGGTGATCCCCGAGGTCCCTTTCAAACTCAAAAGAAATGAGTATCCGGAGATCCGACATGAAATTCAAAGAAGAGGTTGGGAAGTTCTAACAAATCCCATCCAACAAGTCGGCATCCTAATGGTTCAAGAGTTCTATGCCAATGCATGGATCACCAAGAACCATGATCAAAGTAAGAACCCGGATCCAAAGAACTATGTTACAATGGTTCGGGGGAAATACTTAGATTTTAGTCCAGAAAATGTGAGGTTGGCGTTCAACTTGCCAAACATGGAAGAGAACGCACGCCCGTACACAAGGAGAGTCAACTTTGATCAAAGGTTGGACCAAGTCCTTATGGACATATGTGTAGAAGGAGCTCAATGGAAGGTTGACTCCAAAGGCAAGCCGGTTCAAGTAAGAAGATTGGACCTCAAGCCTGTAGCTAGAGGATGGTTGGAGTTTATTCAATGCTCAATCATTCTCACTAGCAACCGGTCTGAAGTTACTATAGACCGGGCCATCATGATCCATAGCATCATGATTGGAGAAGAGGTGGAAGTTCATGAGATTATACCTCAAGAACTCTACAAGGTGGCTGACAAGTCCTCCACTATGGCAAGGTTAGCCTTTCCTCACCTCATCTGCCACCTATGCAATTCGGCTGGGATTGACATAGAGGGAGATATCCTCATTAAAGAGGACAAGCCCATCACTAAGAAGAAGATGGAGCAAGCAAGAGAGCCCATTCATGGAGCTCAAGAGGCGCATGAAGCTCATCACCATGAGATCCCGGAAATGCCTCAAATGCACTTTCCTCCACAAGACTATTGGGAGCAAATCAACACCTCCCTAGGAGAATTGAGTTCCAATATGGGACAACTAAGGGTGGAACATCAAGAGCACTCCATCATGCTTCATGAAATAAGAGAAGATCAAAAAGCAATGAGGGAGGAACAACAAAGACAAGGAAGAGACATAGAAGAGCTCAAGGACATCATTGGTTCCTCAAGAAGGAAACGCCACCATTACTAAGGTGGATTCATTCCTTGTTCTTATTTCTCTGTTTTTTGTTTTCTATGTTATGTGCTTATCTATGTTTGTGTCTTCATTACATGATCATTAGTAGTAGTAACTATGTCTTAAAGTTATGAATGTCCTATGAATCCATCACCTCTCTTAAATGAAAAATGTTTTAAATCAAAAGAACAAGAAGTACATGAGTTTCAAATTTATCCTTGAACTTAGTTTAAATGCTTCCTGTTTTCTGAATGTATGCTTGAACAGTGCATATGTCTTTTGAAGTTGTTGTTTAAGAATGTTAAATATGTTGGCTCTTGAAAGAATGATGACTAGGAGACATGTTATTTGATAATCTAAAAAATCATAAAAATGATTCTTGAAGCAAGAAAAAGCAGCAAAGAACAAAGCTTGCAGAAAAAAAAGAAAAAAAAAATAGGCGAAAAAAAATAAAATACAAAGAAAAAGAAAAAGCGAGCAGAAAAAGCCAAAAGCTCTTAAAACCAAGAGGCAAGAGCAAAAAGCCAATAACCCTTAAAACCAAAAGGCAAGGGCAAATAAAAAGGATCCCAAGGCTTTGAGCATCAGTGGATAGGAGGGCCTAAAGGAATAAAATCCTGGCCTAAGCGGCTAAACCAAGCTGTCCCTAACCATGTGCTTGTGGCGTGAAGGTGTCAAGTGAAAACTTGAGACTGAGTGGTTAAAGTCAAGGTCCAAAGAAAAAGAAGAGTGTGCTTAAGAACCCTGGACACCTCTAATTGGGGACTTTAGCAAAGCTGAGTCACAATCTGAAAAGGTTCACCCAATTATGTGTCTGTGGCATTTATGTATCCGGTGGTAATACTGGAAAACAAAGTGCTTAGGGCCACGGCCAAGACTCATAAAGAAGCTGTGTTCAAGAATCATCATACTGAACTAGGAGAATCAATAACACTATCTGAACCCTGAGTTCCTATAGATGCCAATCATTCTGAACTTCAATGGATAGAGTGAGATGCCGAAACTATTCAAGAGGCAAAAAGCTATAAGTCCCGCTCATATGATTGAAGCTATGTTTCATTGATAGTTTGGAATTTATAGTATATTCTCTTCTTTTTATCCTATTTGATTTTCTGTTGCTTGGGGACAAGCAACAATTTAAGTTTGGTGTTGTGATGAGCGGATAATTTATACGCTTTTTGACATTATTTTTAGTATGTTTTTAATAGGATCTAGTTACTTTTAGGGATGTTTTCATTAGTTTTTATGTTAAATTCACATTTCTGGACTTTACTATGAGTTTGTGTGTTTTTCTGTGATTTTAGGTATTTTCTGGCTGAAATTGAGGGACTTGAGCAAAAATCAGATTCAGAGGTTGAAGAAGGACTGCTGATGCTGTTGGATTCTGACCTCCCTGCACTCAAAGTGGATTTTCTGGAGCTACAGAACTTAAAATGGCGCGCTTTCAATTGCGTTGGAAAGTAGACATCCAGGGCTTTCCAACAATATATAATAGTCCATACTTTGGCCAAGAATAGATGACGTAAACTGGCGCTCAACGCTAGCTTTCTACCCAAATCTGGCATCCAGCGCCAGAAAAGGAGCCAAAACCAGAGTTGAACGCCCAAACTGGCACAAAAGCTGGTGTTCAACTCTAAGAAGGACCTCTACATGTGCAACACTCAAGCTCAGCCCAAACACACACCAAGTGGGCCCAGGAAGTGGATTTATGCATCAATTACTTACTCATGTAAACCCTAGTAGCTAGTTTATTATAAATAGGACCTTTTACTATTGTATTAGGAATCTTTGATCAGTTGTATGCTATCTTAGATCACGTTTTGGGAGCTGGCCATCTCAGCCATGCCTGGACCTTCACTTATGTATTCTCATGCGGTAGAGTTTCTACACTCCATAGATTAAGGTGTGGAGCTCCGCTGTTCCTCAAAGATTAATGCAAAGTACTACTGTCTTCTATTCAATTCATCTTATTTCGCTTCTAAGATATCCATTCGCACCCAAGAACGTGATGAAGGTGATGATTATGTGTGACGCTCATCACCATTCTCCCCTATGAACACGTGCCTGACAAACACTTCCGTTCTACATGAAATAAGCTAGAATGAATATCTCTTAGATCTCCTAACCAGAATCTTCGTGGCGTAAGCTAGAATGATGGCGGCATTCAAGAGAATCCGGAAAGTCTAAACCTTGTCTGTGGTATTCCGAGTAGGATTCAATGATTGAATGACTGTGACGAACTTCAAACTCGCGATTGTTGGGCGTTAGTGACAGACGAAAAAGGAGGGTGAATCCTATTCCAGCATGATCGAGAACCGACAGATGATTAGCCGTGCTGTGACAGAGCATGTGAGCATATTTTTCACTGAGAGGAGGGGATGTAGCCACTGACAACGGTGATGCCCTTGTATAAAGCCAGCCATGGAAAAGAGTAAGACTGATTGGATAAAGATAGCAGGAAAGCAGAGGTTCAGAGGAATGAAAGCATCTCCATTCGCTTATCTGAAATTCTCACCAATGATTTACATAAGTATTTCTATCCCTATTCTATTAATTAATTTCGAAAACCTCATTACTATGTTATATCTGCCTGACTGAGATTTGCAAGGTGACCATAGCTTGCTTCATACCAACAATCTCCGTGGGATTCGACCCTTACTCACGTAAGGTATTACTTGGACGACCCAGTGCACTTGCTGGTTAGTTGTATCGAAGTTGTGAACCATGGTATTGGCACCATGTTCTTGGCGCCATTGCCAGGGAAAGAAAGAGCCATGAATTATACATAATTAAAGTGTAATCACGATTACGCGTACCAAGTTGCTCACGTTGCCAGGGATTGTTCGAGCCTGGACATCACAATTTCGTGCACCAGTGCCTCAATCAGAATTCCAGTCCATCTTAGAGGCCTGTCACTCATCTGAGAGTGGAGGACATTTTGGTCCTCAAAGAACTGCTAGAAAAATCTTAGACTGTGGATTCTGGTGGCCTACTCTTTTTAGAGACGCTGCTGAATTTTGTAAATCCTGCCTCCCATGCCAAAAATTTGGTAATATATCTAACAGGGATGAGATGCCTCAACAATATATGCTTTTCTGTGAAATTTTTGATGTTTGGGGCATTGACTTCATGGGTCCATTTCCAAATTCTAATGGTTATTTTTATATATTGTTAGCTGTGGATTACGTTTCCAAATGGGTGGAAGCAATTCCTACCCCCACTGATTATGCTAACACTATTGTTTCCTTTGTGAGAAACCATATTATCTGTCGCTTTGGATCACTACGAGCAATCGTGAGCGATCAAGGCACCCATTTTTGTAACAGGAGACTAACAGGACTAATGAAGAAGCATGGGATAATTCATAAGGTTGCGACAGCATACCATCCTCAGACCAATGGGTAAGCCGGGGTGTCAAATAGAGAGATAAAGCATATCTTGCAAAAGATAGTAAAGCCTCATAGAAGAGACTGGAGCACCAGGCTACAAAATGCACTCTGGGCATACAGAACAGCTTACAAAACACCTATTGGGATGAGTCCTTTCCGCTTAGTTTATGGAAAAGCTTGCCATCTCCCAGTTGAAATAGAGCACAAAGCCCTTTGGGCAGTCAAGGAGTGCAATATGGGAATTGAGAAAGCCGGAGCTGAAAGGAAGTTGCAACTGCAAGAACTGGAGAGCCTTCGCCTAGAAGCTTATGAGAACTCAAGACTACAAAAGGAGAAGATGAAGGCTGTACATGACCAGAACATCAAGAGGAAAGAGTTCCAACCTGGAAACTCAGTCCTCCTTTACAAATCTCGACTGAGGCTCATGCCAGGCAAGTTGAGATCAAGAAGGGAAGGTCCATACAGAGTAGAGAAGGCCGAACCGTACGGAGTTTATCACCTTAGCCATCCTTCGAGCTCGGAGCTTATCAAAGTTAATGGACATCGTTTAAAGCTGTACCATGGCGAAAAGCGGAAGAAAGACAAGGAACTCGAGATCTTCCTCTTGGAAGATCCCCACATAGCCAAAGACTTAGCTAGTGGAGCATCCAACTTACTGACGTTAAAGCAAAGTGCTAGGTGGGAGACAACCCACCATGGTATGATCGTTCTTTTCTCTATTTTTAGTTTTCTTATCCAATAACTCTTCTCTTTATTAGTAGATTTCGTGCATCTGCATTTACATACTTTTATTTTTAAAAAAAAAGAGAGAGAGAGGAATATGCCACGCGACGTGACCGCATCAGCGACACGTCCGCGTCGCAAGGAGAGGGGAGGGAGAAAAAAAACGAACAGAGAGCCACACTCGGAGGCGTGCCAATGGCACAAATCAGCCCACGCGACCGCGCCGTCAACGCGTCCGCGTCGTATGGGCATAATGACCTTTCACGCGACCGCGTGCCCCACGCGACCGCGTGCCCCACGCGACCGCGTGCCCTGATTTTTCAACATAAAAAGGATGTACAGCTGAAAGTTGTGCTACTGTGGTGCTGGACTGGCGCTGGACGCGCAGTCCCCCTCGCGCGACCACGTACCCCACGCGACCGCGTCGTACCTCATAAACTGCCCACTCACGCGATCGCATGCCCCATGCGATCGCGTCACCTAAAATTTGGCATTTAATGATTTTGAACAGAGAGTTGTGCGAGTGCGAGGCAACCCTCGCGCCACTTGGACAAACTAGGGTCACGCGACCGCGTCAATCACCTTAAGCGCAAGTTGCGCGACCGCGTGCCCCATGCGATCGCGTCGCTTGCGGCGCACAGTTTTCCTAATTTTGCCAAATATCATATCTTTTTCTCTCCAAATCCTATTTTCTCTTTTCCCTCCTTATTTCTTCCTCCTTCTATCTCACCTTTCACTCTCTCTCCCTCACCTCCATTAACATGGTTTTATTTTCTTCTTCACCCTTTTCTTTTCTATCATTCTTCTTATTTTATATGTTATTTTCTTTTCTTTTCTTTTTCTTTTCATTATTCATATTTTCTTTCTTCTTCTTTCCTTTTTACATGGTGTTAGAATTCTATTTGAGTCATTATTCTTCCTTATATGCTTGTGGATTGTTGCAAATTGTTTGACAATTATATATTATTTTCTTTAAAGGGTTGCTTGCATGTTCACTTTAATACTTTCTATACTTTATTTACCTTGCATGCTATGTGTTTGTGAAAAAGCCCATATGGCATTATGCACTTCTCTATGTTATTCTAATATTCCATGCTTGCTTTTCACAAATTCCCTTTACTATTATATTAATTGAATTTAATTGTCAATACAAACGTGATGGTCTGTTACAAAGTAATGCTTGGTCTATGCTACTCATGCCCTTTTCCGGCATGCCAATAAACACCTTGCATTCACTTGTCATTATATGCACTAGCTATTTTCCTTTTATGACTTTTCACATGTACTCATGAGCGTGTGTTAATGTCAGTTACCTCCTAATGTGCATCCATCACCATCTTTTCCGTTCTCTTCCTTGCTATATATCTCTTTGAATTTAATTTACTTTCTCTTCCCTTTTTCAGGATGGCCACCAAGAAAGGAAAAGAGAAAGCTACTCCCAAACCACCAGCAAGAAGAGGAACTAAAGGAGCACTAGTGGTAGAGCCTTCTTCAACTACAGTCAAGCCCTCAACAAAAAGAGTTAAGAGGATCATCAATGTTGATGAAAAAGAGAAAGCCTTTCTAGCAAAGGACACTGCACGATTTCTAAATCGCTACTGTGAGCAGATGTTCCCTATTCTAGCTGAAAGGAGTTACAACAACGAACACCTTCTTATCCTCCCGCCCAATATTGCTACTTTTGTTGAGCCGCAAATTGAACGAAGACAATGGGGTTTCCTACAGAGACAACAGAAGCAGGTCAATCTTTCTTGGGTAGACGACTTCTACTCTAACTTCTACCTGCTTACCCTGTAGTCTGTCTTTGTCCGTCAAAAGCAAGTCCCTATTACAGAAGAGGCTATTCAACAAGCTTTGACTCTTCCCCCTATTCCAGAAGGATTGGACGCCTTTCAAGAAGCCGTACTCAAGCGCCAGATGTACCAATTTGACTGGGAAGCTGTTCTCAGAGTTATCGCACTACCTAGCAACCGTTGGATCTACGGATACCATCGTACCCGCCCTAAAGGAATATCAGCTTCAGCACTTACCTTGGAGGCTCGTGTATGGGAACAGATCATATCCCATTACATCTTTTCGAGCACTCACGAGTCCTCCTTCACTGCAAACATGGCCGTTCTACTATGGTGCATCCTTACAGACCAGCCTCTGAATCTACCAAGACATATCCGGAATGCCATGGGACACGTACAAATTGCGAGCAACTTACCTTTTCCCGCCTTGGTCTCAGATCTTGTCTCATCAGCCGGAATTTCCTACAGAGCTGGAGACACCAAAGCCATGCTTCCACGGGATGATCAGTATGTCCCCAATGGGAAGTACCTCAGACTTCCAGTAGCCACTACAAGCCTTCCTACTACACCGGTTGAAGATATCCCTTTTTCAACACCACAAGCACCTACAACAGATGAACTGCTCCAGCAGATAATCAAAAGATTGGATCGGCAAGAACAGAAAGTGAAGTTAAGAGAGCGCCGTAATGAGCGCCGATTCAAACACCTCAAGGAGCTACTCAAGGGACACTTCAAGGACTCAGACACCCCGGACTCCACTTCTTTTACCAGCACAGGGAGCCATGATGGTCCCAATTGTGGAGATACTGCAACCAGCCCACCCCTATTCCTGACAGATGGCACCGAGGACGGTGCAAAGCCTTAAGTGTGGGAGGTCGGTCAGTACCTAACTTCCGGAGGTAATTTTCTTCCCTAGCACCAATAAATTAGGATATTTTAGTTAGTTTTTCTTTCTTTTATAAAATAGGATAAATTGCATAGTAATAGGTTAGTTGCATGCATGCTCTACTTGATTGAAAAGACAATAAGTTTCTTCTAAGACTCTATCTTTGGAACAAAATTTCACTAATTTTTCACATTTTTATGATAAATTTGCTTGAAGTTGTATTTGGAACATGATGTTTGAGCTAAAGAACACACAACCTGTGAAGATTTGAGCCTTTATGCATGGTTACATTATTTAACCATAATTATTTTATTCTTGTGTGTTTACTTCTCTATGATTATAATCTATATTTTGTTTTATCTTATATGTCCCATATTTATTATATTTATATGCTTGCACGTGATTAAGGCCATTATTTGTTTAAACTCACTCATCCAAATTAAACCTACCCTTTTCAATTACCTTTGTTAACCACTTTGAGCCTTTAAATCCCCTTTGTTCTATATTTCACCACATTACTAGCCTTAAGCGGAAAAACAATTGTATATCCCAAATTGAATCTTTGGTTAGCTTAAGATAGAATTGTGTGTGCTAGTTAAGTATGGAAAATTGTGGGAACAAAAGTTATTAAGGGAATGTGTCATGATAATTTAATGGGAATTTGGATACCTACTCATGTAAAACTATAAGAATTAAAAATCTATGTGCATTGATAAGCTATGTTTATTTTTGCTTCTATTAAAAAAATTAATAAATAAATGAATAAGGGGAAAAAATTACCCCAATGCTGAATTGAGAATTCAAAGATCAATGCACATATGATAAAAATTAAAATAAAAAGTTGATACATGAGTATGGAATGTAAAAGGGGAATTCTGGGTAGCTAGGTATGAATTCTAAGGTTATGCAAGTTATATAGGTTGGGTTGAAGCTTGGGTTAATTAAAGATTCAATTTATAAGCTCACTTGACCATACATGTATCCCTACCTACCTTGGCCCCATTACAACGTTGAAAAGACCTCATGATGTTTGCATTGGTATATTAACTGTTGTTGATTGGTTAGGAGAAGAACAAAAGTTAGAGAGCATGATTAGAGAAGGATAGAGTGATTACCCTATACACTAGAGAGGTTAGAGCGTACATACATCATTAGTGAGGGTTCAATGCTTGAATTTCCATGTTCCCTGCTTTCATGATCTATCTTCTTGCACTTTTATTTGTCTTACTGTATGATGATAGAATTAGTGGAGTTTGATTTGTAATTATTTTGAAGAGCTTATTTACTTTTGATCAAGTGGACAAGAATCATATAGTTGCATTCATATATATATAGGATTGCATTGCATTGCATGAGTTTCTACATGTTCATACTTATTTACTTTATCTCCTTCAATTAAGCATGAGGACATGCTAATGTTTAAGTGTGGGGAGGTTGATAAACCACTATTTTATGGTTTATATTGTGTTTAATTGTGTGGTTTTATCATGATCCTTACCCACTTATTCATTAATTTAGCATGCATTTATATTTTCTTCCTGAAATTATTACATGATTGAAAACTTCTTCCTAGAGACTTTTAATTATGCATTTTAATTCTCCTTTATTCCATTCGATGCCGTGATCTGTGTGTTAAGCGTTTCAGGCTTTATAGGGCATGAATGAGTCGGAGATTAGAAAGGAAGCTAGCAAAAATTGAAGGAACACAAGAAATTGAGGAGATAACCAGCGAGAAGTGACGCGGCCGCATGGCTCATGCGACCGCGCAAAAGAGGAGAAATCGCAGTGACGCGGCAGCATGGCTCACGCGACCGCGCGGACTAGAAAAGCACGAGCGACGCGGAGGCGTGGACGACGCGGAGGCGTGGACGACGCGAACGCGTGGTGATGAAAAGCGTGAATGACGCATCCGCATGGATGACGCGATTGCGTGACATGCGTGATCTGCATAATCTGCAGGATTTGCTGGGGACGATTTTGGACCCTATTTTGACCTAGTTTTCGGCCCAGAACAGCAGACTAGAGCCAGAGAACATGCAGAAACCAAAGAGAACATTCATTCTACACAAGTTTTAATTTTAGATCTAGTTTTTACTCCTCCTCTAGGTTTTCTCTCTAGACATTCATAGTTCTTAGGATTTAATTTGCGATTGCTCTTTGCATTGGAACACTGAGAAGAGTTATTACCTTATTAGGACTTTGTCATTCTAGTTCGTTTTCTTTACTTGGTTTACTCTTCCATGTTCTCTGCTTTGTTTAATTTTACCATTGGAATATTCTTAGGATTATTTAATACAAGGATCACTTTTATTTTTAATTGACTATTTTAATTTTTATTTACAATGTCTTTCTTTAATTCCTTTTCATATTCTATGAATTTTACCTTTACAATGAGTGAGTAGTTCCCTAACTTGATGGGGAGTTTATTGAAAGGAACCCTTGAGTTGGAAGGTTCAAGAGAAAGATTGTAATTGGGTTATTGTTGGTTTGCTCTCTAATTCCTGACACCAATCCTCCCCAGAGTGGATTGGGACTTGTGGATAGAACAGCATTCCAACTTGTTTTACCTTCCCTTACTTAGTAAAGGATAACTAAACGAAATAACTCTCAATTGTCAATTAATCTTAAGAGTATTCCATCAAGAATAGGGCTTCCATGTAATCAACTCCCAGTCAAGGCTTTTATTTACATTATTCAATTTCATCAATTTAATTTCTTGTTTACTCAACTCAAACTTTTTCGAAAACATCTGATTAATAAAATAGCTCCCTTTCCTGCAACTCGTTGGGAGACGACCTGGGATTCATGCTCCCAGTATTTTAAATTTCAATTTTCTGTGACACCTTTCTAAATTGAGCGGTGGATTTCTAGCGAGTTAAGAACTATACTTGCAACGTATATATTCTAATAATTTTTAATTCACCAATTTCTGCCCGCATCAAGCACCACACATTACACCGACCAATGCCATCAAATTCAAGAGGAACATGCTCTTGTGGTGGCCAATGTGAATTACAACAACCATCCACCCTACCCTTCTCAAGGTCAAAACAACTACCATCAAGGTGGCAATCAACATCGGAGTTTTGATTTGAGTTTTGGTTCAGAAGAAATCAAGCTTTGAAGATTAAGTGTTCATGAAGTTTTCTCTCTTTTCTCTCCTTTCAATTAAGGCCAAAAGGGAGTAAATGACCAGCCTTGGAGTGTCTTGGGGGTGTAAGGTGTAACAACCCTAGTTTTTGAAAATCAAATAATTAGTCATTTGTGATTTATTTTATTTGTTGATAATTTTATTTTACGAAAATTATTTTACTAAAGGTAATTAAATGGAGTTCCATAATAATTGAAGTTTAAATTAATTAGAAATTTTATATAATCTTTATTAGATATTTGGTATAATTGAAATTATAATTTTGATAATTGAAAAATAAGAAGAATTGTATAATTTAATTTAAATAAATTCTATTTTGAATGAATTATGTTATTAATTTGAACTCCTAGAAATTATTTTATTAAAAATGAATAGATTGATATTTATAAATACTTTAAGTTTAAGTCAATTAATATTTATGTACAATTTTTATTATAATTAATTATTTTCGGAGATAGAAAAATAATAGAGATTTGTATGATTTAATCTAGAAAATTTTATTTGAATTTAAATTGTACTTTACAAAATATAATTAACTTGTTCATTTTATAATTTAAATTAGAAATAATTGATTGAACTTAGCAATAAGTTGATAAATAATGTTCCTAAATATTTTTAATAGAGTATATTTGATTCTAAAATTACTCTACTATTCAATTTTATCAAAATATCTATTCATATCTATCCATATTACTTTATAAAATCCCTAATTTCTAATCCTAATTTCCAAATCAAACCCAGAAACCTAATTCCTAAATTAAGACACCCATACCCTAATTTCCTAGCACAGCCACCCACACCCACGGAAGAGGGAAAGAAATGCAAGCAGAGAGGGAAAGAAAAGAGAGTGAACCGCGCCAGGAGAAGAAAAGAGAGGAAGGTGGAGACTGTCCGCCGTGACTTCCACTGCCCTGGGGCTCGCCGTCGAGCTGCTTCACAGCGCCGTCCCGTCCATAGAGCCCGAGCCCGCGTCGCCGTCGTTCATTTGCGATCTGTCGCCGCTGCTTGAAGGGTCTGTCATCGCTACTAACGTCGCAGAAGGAGCCAGAGGAGGGAGACGAGCCTGAGCCAAGAGCAAGAGGAAGAAGGTGCCGTGTCTGGTAGCTGCCGTCGCGTCGCCGCCGTCGCCCTCACTGCGCCGTCGTCGTCCTCGTCACAGAGCCAGCCGCCGCCACTTATAGCAAAGTCAGAGAGATGGAACTCGGGAACAGAGGAGATAGAGAGCTCGGAGGCTGAGCTGGGGTTCATCCACTGTGCCCAGCCGTGCTAGCGTCGTCGGCGCCGTTTTCGCCGAAACTGCCGCCGTTTGAGGGGCTATGCTTGGCCGCCGTTGTGCTGCCCTGCTTCACCGTGGCTGAGCTCTGCCACTCCCTGCTCTTTGGGCTTGTGATGCTGATGCGGGAATTACTACAGGAAGAGAAGAACACGAAGAGGAGAAACTGGGATCGTGGTTGTCGCCAGCACTGAAGTCAGCCGCTACCACCGTCGAGCCTTGTTGGAATTGGTGTTGCTTTTGGAGGTTTGGAAGGGAGGCTTGCTCGGATCTGCTTCTGGTCCTGGTTCTCATAGCTGCCTGAGCCTCTGTCGCCATCAGAGATGTTGTCTGGATGATGCAGCTGCTGCTGTTAACACCGGTGGAGGTTGAAGCTACCGTTACTGATGTGAATGAAAAATAAAAAGGGGTTCGTCACATTTGATTTCTGCAAGTAGCGACATTGAGGTAAAGGATTTAACGTTTTTTTAATTTAGAATGCCCACCAAGTTATTTGAGTAAGTGCAAATGGTTAACAATGGTTTAGAATTTCTTAATTGACATGAATGACCTGAAATGCATTTGAAATTTGTTAGTTGTTGTGAATATTTTGAGCTGTGACTGGAATTAAATGTGGCTGCGAATGTCTTTGGGCTTTGTTGTGAGTGTTTGAAGTTGTAATTGATATTGTTTTCTCTGATATGGATGGAATTGAGTTGAATTATAACTGTAGTTGGTGATTGATTTGATGATTGTGCGTACTGAATGTTGTAAGGGATAGAATAAATGGTGTTACTTTTGTTGCTAAGCTTGCTGGTGTGAATTGATGAGTTATTGTGTGTTTGAATGATGATGAGTGTATATGGAAAATTATGCTTAGCATAGTGTAGAAAAGAAAAGGTTTGATGATGCTTAAGTACTTGACATCATGTGAATTATTGATTTTGGGTTCTTGGGCTGTGTTGGCAATGAAGACAATTTTGAATAACTGGAAAGAGGTTAAACGTGTGATTTTGGAAGGGTTATAAGTTCAAATGTGGTTTTTGATAAGTAAGGTTGTTGAAAATGCTTAAGGCAGAATTTCTGCATGCATGATAGTAGAAAGAATCAATTTCTGGGAGCATCCCAGGTCATATACTTGAATGAAACTATTTTTGCATGAAACTTTACTGTGTTTTGAGCATCTCATAAAAAATTCAGAATTTATTGATGAGTATTTTGGGAGAAATGAATTTTTGAAGATTGATGGTTTCTGCAGAAAATTCTGTTTCTTTACTACAGAAGCACCAACTTCCAACTCACTTAACTTTCAATTCTGGTAAGTATTTGAGCTGAAACCAACGGTATTTTCAAGCTTCCTGTGTCCACAATCTTCATTTTAAATTTCATGTCAATATCCTATTTAACCAAGTAGATATGTTGAAAAGAGTATGGATAACTCACTGGATTTTGGAAACCGAATTCTAAAAGGCTTGGCTGTGTTTCTCACTTCATAACTTTTTCATATGACATGGTATTAATCTGGAATTTGATTCAATAAAAAGCTAAAAGAGTCTTGTTTGAGGTCGTGAATTTTTAAAGGCATTGGGTGAAAACTGGATTTTTAAGGAATTTATCAAACTTACTACTTGCTGCTGTTTTTCTGCATTTTCTTAGGAAACAATAACAGAATTTTAAGAGAGATGGTACAAGTTTTTATTGTGACCAAATTACCTCAACACAAGTTTCTTGGAATACTAGTTTATTGAGTTTAATTTTGAAAGAATCCTATGATAAATGAAAGTTAGTTACGAATTGATGAGGTGAAAGTTGAATTGATGGATTATGTGGGAATTATGGGTTATGACTGAACTGTTGGCTATTGTAAATTGTGAATTTTCTGATTGATTTGAGAACCTCTTATTTGGTAGTTGTTGAGGAAAGGGGGACACTTGTTGAGAAAGAGGGAACCCGTAAGGGTGGTTAAGTACGAGTTTTAGGGGAGATGCTACCGAATTTTCATAAAAATTCAGATTCTGTTTTAAAATGTGATTTAGAAAAAGATTTGGACTTGAGAGGTTCACGAATTGGTTCTTGATTTATTAAGAAATTGGTGTTTTGAGTTAAACTGTTTAATAAAAGTTCATGTTACCTGATTGATTTAAATATGAAGGGGCCTATGTTTTGAAGTTTGGTTAAAGAAGTACCTTTGGGAGAGTTTCTGATTAAAGAATGAAAAGAAATTGGGTTTTTTTTTAGACTTAAATAATTTTGGTTTTGAAACTGGTTTAGAACTCTTGGCTTACATGCTTTGGTTTTGATTTTAAATCTCTACTTTAATTTATCTCAACTTAAGCAACTATGATTTCGAGAATTTTTGAAGAGTTTAAGAAATGAGGCAGGTTATTCTTCCCTAAAGTCTTGAGTCCTTGCCAAGGTTGTTGATTAATAACTCTTGATTTCAAAGTGATGAAGCGAATGATTTGAAAATGAGTGATTATGAGTTTTTCAGAAGAGACTTTGAACCTGGCTTGGTTATGAAGTTGTTTGAAAGTTTTGAAAAGAAAATTTACTTAAGAAAAGTGGTTCTTGGCAAGATGTGAACTGAATACATTTGTAATTTGAAAGTGGGCCAAGAATGATTTTTTTGAAATAAGATTTTGAGTCTGATTGACTGTGGATGTTATTGAGAATATGATGAGGCCTGGCAAGGATGGTGGTATAGTCCCGCTTGCTCAGTGCGTAAACTGTTATGCAGGGATGGTGGTTTTGTCCCGCCTGCAGTGAGGATGGTGGTTTTGTCCCGCTCACATATTGATAAATTATTTGGCAAGGACGGTGGTTTAAATCCCGCTTGCGTGTTCTGGGCAAGGATGGTGGTTTAGTCCCGCTTGCTTGTGGAACCTACGGATAAGGATGGTGGTTGAGTCCCGCTTATTCGAGTCGGGTCTGGCAACATAACCGACGCATGAGCTCATGGCCAGTAGGACAGGCATGCATCATATGCATTTATATGACATTGTTTGGGTGTGCAAATTATAATTGGTTTGCCTATGTGAATAGTTATGTTTAATTGCTAATTGCTTTACTTGATATAACTGCTTGGTTGTGTTTGAACCTTCTTACTTGTGTTTGTGACTGAAAATTGGTTAGATTGTAATGATTTGGTTGTTGATTAAGTTGCTTGGGCCTAGGGCCGTGGTTAATTACGAGATGGACTGAAGACTGTGTTTGGTTTATATTTTTGATTTAGAAAAGTATGAAAAGCCAAACTAGTTCAGCAAACTTAATGAACCTATGCTTGGAACAGTTTGATCATTCATACTGTCTAGGAAAAACTTTTAAAAAGGCTTTTGGATTTAGGATGAAATATAGTTTTCTTGAGTATGTTAATTATTTGCATTTTATTTCATTACTTTTACGGCATTCCCATTCCCTACTGAGAACGTGTGGTTTGTTCTCACCCCAAAATCTTCCACCCTTTCAGTGACACAGGTTTGAAGACTCTGTTTGGAGCTGCGGGAAATTATAGAACTTGTTTACGAGCTAAGTTTATGACTTGAGTTTCTTTCATAGAATTCCCTCGCCTTTGAAGCTTTAGTTTTTATTTTATGCAGAGGGATAGGAGTTGTACCTGAATTCTATTTAAATTCTTTTGTATAATATTACTATTATTAATAATTATGTGATTATTATTACTTGGTGATGTTTGCTATATGATTTTAATTAACAAAAACAAAAATTTCTGGTAGTTTTACTAAAATCGAATTGCGATATCGAACTAAAGGCTTAATAGTAAATAGTTAATAAGGAAAACAGGTCAGTAACGCCTTACTTTTGGTACGATCATGACGTATTGGAAGTTGGGTCGTTACAATATGGTATCAGAGCAGTTCGTTCCTGTTAGAGTCTTGGGAATGGACTGACTATGCTTCATTGCATACTCTGAGTGTCTGTCATGCTTTGTGACTTATTCTGATAACAAGAGTTTGAGTTTTATATGCATGATTGTCTGATGATTAATGCTGTTAGGTTACCATTTCATACTTCATGGTATTAGGTCTGGCCAACTTAATACTAATGATTTATGTATATGGGACTACTAATGGGTTATGATAGACGAAATAGAAGAATAGGTAATGCGATTCCCGGGGTTTGGGAGCGTTAGAAGTTATGAAGTTAGCTTCGATTCGATGTATAATCTTTATTCGTGCCACATGAACCCGTGCCATCTTTTTCTTAATTGCTTTCATTAGAATTCTCTAGTTTGAATTTCCTCCTTAGAATGTGATTTGATTGTTTTCCAACCATACCTTGTCATTCTTGTATACCTTTGCTTGCCTATGAATCTGATTTCTTACGTAACTCCTTGAATTTTCATCCTTGGCAATGCCTATGTTTTTGTCCATATATCCTGCTTTCTTTGATTTCAGTTTGAACTTATTTTATAATAGCAATTTTCGAGGGCGAAAATTTTTCTAAGGTGGGTAGAATGTAACAACCCTAGTTTTTGAAAATCAAATAATTAGTCATTTGTGATTTATTTTATTTGTTGATAAATTTATTTTAAGGAAATTATTTTACTAAAGGTAATTAAATGGAGTTTCATCATAATTGAAGTTTAAATTAATTAGAAATTTTATATAATCTTTATTAGATATTTGGTATAATTGAAATTATAATTTTGATAATTGAAAAATAAGAAGAATTGTATAATTTAATTTAAATAAATTCTATTTTGAATGAATTATGTTATTAATTCGAACTCCTAGAAATTATTTTATTAAAAATGAATAGATTGATATTTATAAATACTTTAAGTTTAAGTCAATTAATATTTATGTACAATTTTTATTATAATTAATTATTTTCGGAGATAGAAAAATAATAGAGATTTGTATGATTTAATCTAGAAAATTTTATTTGAATTTAAATTGTACTTTACAAAATATAATTAACTTGTTCATTTTATAATTTAAATTAGAAATAATTGATTGAACTTAGCAATAAGTTGATAAATAATGTTCCTAAATATTTTTAATAGAGTATATTTGATTCTAAAATTACTCTACTATTCAATTTTATCAAAATATCTATTCATATCTATCCATATTACTTTATAAAATCCCTAATTTCTAACCCTAATTCCCAAATCAAACCCAGAAACCCTAATTCCTAAATTAAGACACCCAAACCCTAATTTCCTATCACAGCCACCCACACCCACGGAAGAGGGAAAGAAATGCAAGCAGAGAGGGAAAGAAAAGAGAGTGAACCGCGCCAGGAGAAGAAAAGAGAGGAAGGTGGAGGCTGTCCGCCGTGACTTCCACTGCCTTGGGGCTCGCCGTCGAGCTGCTTCGCAGCGACGTCCCGTCCATAGAGCCCGAGCCCGCGTCGCCGTCGTTCATTCGCGATCTATCGCCGCTTCTTGAAGGGTCTGTCATCGCTACTAATGTCGCAGAAGGAGCCAGAGGAGGGAGACGAGCCTGAGCCAAGAGCAAGACGAAGAAGGCGCCGTGTCTGGTAGATGCCGTCGCGTCGCCGCCGTCGCCCTCACTGCGCCGTCGTCGTCCTCGTCACAGAGCCAGCCGCCGCCACTTATAGCAAAGTCAGAGAGATGGAACTCGGGAACAGAGGAGATAGAGAGCTCGGAGGCTGAGCTGGGGTTCATCCACCGTGCCCAGCCGTGCTCGCATCGTCGGTGCCGTTTTCGTCGAAAATGCTGCCGTTTGAGGGGCTATGCTTGGCCGCCGTTGTGCTGCCCTGCTTCACCGTGGCTGAGCTCTACCACTCCCTGCTCTATGGGCTTGTGATGCTAATGCGGGAATTACTACAGGAAGAGAAGAACACGAAGAGGAGAAACTGGGATCGTGGTTGTCGCCAGCACTGAAGTCAGCCGCTACCACCGTCGAGCCTTGTTGGAACTAGTGTTGCTTTTGGAGGTTTGGAAGGGAGGCTTGCTCGGATCTGCTTCTGGTCCTGGTTCTCATAGCTGCCTGAGCCTCTGTCGCCATCAGAGATGTTGTCTGGATGATGCAGTTGCTGCTGTTAACACCGGTGGAGGTTGAAGCTACTGTTACTGATGTGAATGAAAAATAAAAAGGGGTTCGTCACGTTTGATTTCTGCAAGTAGCGACATTGAGGTAGGGGATTTAACGTTTTTTTAATTTAGAATGCCCACCAAGTTATTTGAATAAGTGCAAATGGTTAACAATGGTTTAGAATTTCTTAATTGACATGAATGACCTAAAATCCATTTGAAATTTGTTAGTTGTTGTGAATATTTTGAGCTGTGATTGGAATTAAATGTGGCTGCGAATGTCTTTGGGCTTTGTTGTGAGTGTTTGAAGTTGTAATTGATATTGTTTTCTCTGATATGAATGGAATTGAGTTGAATTATAACTGTAGTTGGTGATTGATTTGATGATTGTGCGTACTGAATGTTGTAAGGGATAGAATAAATGGTGTTACTTTTGTTGCTAAGCTTGCTGGTGTGAATTGATGAGTTATTGTGTGTTTGAATGATGATGAGTGTATATGGAAAATTATGCTTAGCATAGTGTAGAAAAGAAAAGGTTTGATGATGTTTAAGTACTTGACATCATGTGAATTATTGATTTTGGGTTCTTGGGCTGTGTTGGCAATGAAGACAATTTTGAATAACTGGAAAGAGGTTAAACGTGTGATTTTGGAAGGGTTATAAGTTCAAATGTGGTTTTTGATAAGTAAGGTTGTTGAAAATGCTTAAGGCAGAATTTTTGCATGCATGACAGTAGAAAGAATCAATTTCTGGGAGCATCCCAGGTCATATACTTGAATGAAACTATTTTTGCATGAAACATTACTGTGTTTTGAGCATCTCATAAAAAATTCAGAATTTATTGATGAGTATTTTGGGAGAAATGAATTTTTGAAGATTGATGGTTTCTACAGAAAATTCTGTTTCTTTACTGCAGAAGCACCAACTTCCAACTCACTTAACTTTCAATTCTGGTAAGTATTTGAGCTGAAACCAACGGTATTTTCAAGCTTCCTGTGTCCACAATCTTCATTTTAAATTTCATGTCAATATCCTATTTAACCAAGTAGATATGTTGAAAAGAGTATGGATAACTCACTGGATTTTGGAAACCGAATTCTAAAAGGCTTGGCTGTGTTTCTCACTTCATAACTTTTTCATATGACATGGTATTAATCTGGAATTTGATTCAATAAAAAGCTAAAAGAGTCTTGTTTGAGGTCGTGAATTTTGAAAGGCATTGGGTGAAAACTGGATTTTTAAGGAATTTATCAAACTTACTACTTGCTGCTGTTTTTCTGCATTTTCTTAGGAAACAATAACAGAATTTTAAGAGAGATGGTACAAGTTTTTATTGTGACCAAATTACCTCAACACCAAGTTTCTTGGAATACTAGTTTATTGAGTTTAATTTTGAAAGAATCCTATGATAAATGAAAGTTAGTTACGAATTGATGAGGTGAAAGTTGAATTGATGGATTATGTGGGAATTGTGGGTTATGACTGAACTGTTGGCTATTGTAAATTGTGAATTTTCTGATTGATTTGAGAACCTCTTATTTGGTAGTTGTTGAGGAAAGGGGGACACTTGTTGAGAAAGAGGGAACCCGTAAGGGTGGTTAAGTCCGAGTTTTAGGGGAGATTCTGCCGAATTTTCATAAAAATTCAAATTCTGTTTTAAAATGTGATTTAGAAAAAGATTTGGACTTGAGAGGTTCTACGAATTGGTTCTTGATTTATTAAGAAATTGGTGTTTTGAGTTAAACTGTTTAATAAAAGTTCATGTTACCTGATTGATTTAAATATGAAGGGGCCTATGTTTTGAAGTTTGGTTAAAGAAGTACCTTTGGGAGAGTTTCTGATTAAAGAATGAAAAGAAATTTGGTTTTTTTTTAGACTTAAATAATTTTGGTTTTGAAACTGGTTTAGAACTCTTGGCTTACATGCTTTGGTTTTGATTTTAAATCTTTACTTTAATTTATCTCAACTTAAGCAACTATGATTCTGAGAATTTTTGAAGAGTTTAAGAAATGAGGCAGGTTATTCTTCCCTAAAGTCTTGAGTCCTTGCCAAGGTTGTTGATTAATAACTCTTGATTTCAAAGTGATGAAGCGAATGATTTGAAAATGAGTGATTATGAGTCTTTCAGAAGAGATTTTGAACCTGGCTTGGTTATGAAGTTGTTTGAAAGTTTTGAAAAGAAAATTTACTTAAGAAAAGTGGTTCTTGGCAAGATGTGAACTGAATACATTTGTAATTTGAAAGTGGGCCAAGAATGATTTTTTTGAAATAAGATTTTGAGTCTGATTGACTGTGGATGTTATTGAGAATATGATGAGGCCTGGCAAGGATGGTGGTATAGTCCCGCTTGCTCAGTGCGTAAACTGTTATGCAGGGATGGTGGTTTTGTCCCGCTCACATATTGATAAATTATTTGGCAAGGACGGTGGTTTAAATCCCGCTTGCGTGTTCCGGGCAAGGATGGTGGTTTAGTCCCGCTTGCTTGTGGAACCTACGGATAAGGATGGTGGTTGAGTCCCGCTTATCCGAGTCGGGTCTGGCAACATAACCGACGCATGAGCTCATGGCCAGTAGGACAGGCATGCATCATATGCATTTATATGACATTGTTTGGGTGTGCAAATTATAATTGGTTTGCCTATGTGAATAGTTATGTTTAATTGCTAATTGCTTTACTTGATATAACTGCTTGGTTGTGTTTGACCCTTCTTACTTGTGTTTGTGACTGAAAATTGGTTGGATTGTAATGATTTGGTTGTTGATTAAGTTGCTTGGGCCTAGGGCCGTGGTTAATTACGAGATGGACTGAAGACTGTGTTTGGTTTATATTTTTGATTTAGAAAAGTATGAAAAGCCAAACTGGTTCAGCAAACTTAATGAACCTATGCTTGGAACAGTTTGATCATTCATACTGTCTAGGAAAAACTTTTAAAAAGGCTTTTGGATTTAGGATGAAATATAGTTTTCTTGAGTATGTTAATTATTTGCATTTTATTTCATTACTTTTACGACATTCCCATTCCCTACTGAGAACGTGTGGTTTGTTTTCACCCCAAAATCTTCCACCCTTTCAGTGACACAGGTTCGAAGACTCTGTTTGGAGCTGCGGGCAATTATAGAACTTGTTTACGAGCTAAGTTTATGACTTGAGTTTCTTTCATAGAATTCCCTCGCCTTTGAAGCTTTAGTTTTTATTTTATGCAGAGGGATAGGAGTTGTACCTGAATTCTATTTAAATTCTTTTGTATAATATTACTATTATTAATAATTATGTGATTATTATTACTTGGTGATGTTTGCTATATGATTTTAATTAACAAAAACAAAAATTTCTGGTATTTTTACTAAAATCGAATCGTGATATCGAACTAAAGGCTTAATAGTAAATAGTTAATAAGGAAAACAGGTTAGTAACGCCTTACTTTTGGTATGATCATGACGTATTGGAAGTTGGGTCGTTACATAAGGTGAGTTGTGATTGGTTGGCTTGGAGGTAGGTTAAAATAATATTAAAATATCTCAGGTGTATAACTACTGAAACTAGATGTATCGGAACACTTGTAAAAACATCTCTAAAAATTATTTTCTGAGCTACTAGCATAAATGACACTAGTAACATATTTATTATGAGAATAAAACATGTATAATGAGGCCTTAGCATTGCTAAAGTCATCAGAGAGTGCTGGTGCTAAGCTGCACCAGTAAACTGTGAACCCGGTTAAACCGATTTCCTGTTTTTAACTAAAACAAACCAGGTAACCTTATAATATCATTCAAGCATCTTCTAATACTAATATAATGATAATATTATACTATTATCTCTCTTCTCTCATGAGTCAAGTCTGGTTCATCAAACTGAGACTATTTACGAAAACTACAATCAGAACTCCTAACTGATACGGTTCAAAAACTAGGTTCTTCGCGATTGCGTTATCAAGCTTGCCTCAGAAAAGGTTCTATCTTAAAGATGACATAATGACAATGAGGATTGAGATACTTGATGATATATCAGAGGTTCTCCCCTTATTGATCTTCCGGAGGATTTCGTGCCCTTGAAAAAGATCTCGCATACTCGAAAATCAGGGTTACAGAATAGCCATCCAAAAAGCAGTAGTATTCATGGCCTGCTAGTCTCTCTAGCATCTGGTCTATGAATGGTAAAGGAAAATGATCCTTCCTGGTGGCTGTGTTGAGCCTTATGTAGTCAATACACATACACCACCCTGTAACTATCCTTGTAGGAATCAGTTCATTCTTTTCATTATGAACCAGTGTCATGCCTCCGTTCTTGGGGACAACTTGGACAAGTCTCACCCAGGGGCTATCAGAAATAGGATAAATAATCCCAGCCTCTAGTAACTTAGTGACCTCTATCTGCACCACCTCCTTCATGGGTGGATTCAGCCGCCTCTGTGGTTGAACCACTGGCTTAGCATCATCCTCTAATAGGATCTTGTGCATGCATCTGCCTGGGCTAATGCCCTTAAGATCACTTATGGACCACCCAAGAGCAGTCTTGTGTGTTCTTAGTACCTGAATTAGTGCTTTCTCTTCATGTGGCTCTAAAGCAGCGCTTATGATTACTAAAAAAGTGTCATCTTCTCCCATAAATGCATATTTCAGGGATGGTGGTAGTGGTTTGAGCTCGGGTTTAGGAGGCTTCTCCTCTTCCTGAGGAGTTTTCAGAGGTTTTTCTGTTTTCTCTGGTTCCTCCAGATTAGGTTGAACATCTTTAAAAATGTCCTCTAGCTCTGATTCGAGACTCTCAGTCATATTGACTTCTTCCACCAGGGAGTCAACAATATCAGCGCTCATGCAGTCTTTTGATGTGTCTGGATGCTGCATAGCTTTAACAGCATTCAACTTAAACTCATCCTCATTGACTCTCAGGGTTATCTCCCTTTTTTGGATGTCAATGAGGGTTCATCCAGTTGCTAGGAAGGGACTTCCTAGAATGAGAGTTGCACTCTTGTTCTCCTCCATTTCTAGCACTACAAAGTCAGTGGGAAAGGCAAATGGCCCAACCTTGACAATCATGTCATCAATTACGCCTGATGGATTTTTAATGGAGCCATCAACAATTTGGAGATGTAACGACCCAATTTTCAGTACGCCTAGGACATACCAGAAACTGAGTGCTACCAATTTGTCATCTTATATATTATCTATTATTTATTATATGAGCCTGATTCGTTGTTAAAAGCGTAGTTAGTTAGCGAGGTACTTTTTTTTTTGAAAACATTTGGATTAATAGACGGATTCATTCATAATCAACTCACAGCTGATAACAGATAAAACAGTTATAAGCAACCACACATAAATACATCACAAGTAGCTAGCAACATTCAGTTATCCAGCCTTTATTAGAGTATAGACCTTTAGTTAGAACACCCCTAGGTGTAGCTAGATAATAACTATATACATATACATACATAAAACATCCCAGGTCCTGACCTGTTCAAGAGGACCCTAAGCTGGCACCTAGGCTAGCCTAGACTCTATACTCACCTAGTCCCTCTAAACTACTAAAGCAAGGGAAAGTACGTTCTAAGTCTTCACAACTCAAGTCAGGTGTAACGTCATCAAAAGATAGAACATCATCTGCTACTCCTTTGCACGATCAGACTTTTCCACAGGACGTCTCTCAGGTACCTCATGAAGTATCCACAAAATAGGAATCTCGTACACAGGATTTAGGTTAAAGTGCGCATACGAAGGGGTGCAGACGTTGGCTGGTCTCATAGTATTTACATATAAATCAGAGAACGATATTCACCCTAGACTCAGAAGACTATCTAGAGCAGAATCCTCTTCTTGCGAACGGTCATCAGCGAACTATGGTAAGGTACTCTTACTTCCATCTGAAGGGGGAAGGGAGAGAGAAGGGGTAAGTGATGGGATATTTTTGTGGAAAAACGAATTTCTCCAAAACACCCAAAACTAACCGGCAAGTGCACCGGGTCGCATCAAGTAATAATAACTCACGGGAGTGAGGTCGATCCCACAGGGATTGAAGGATTGAGCAATTTTAGCTTAGTGGTTGATTTAGTCAAGCGAATCAAGATTTGGTTGAGAGATTTGTGATTTACAAAATTTAAATTGCATAGAAAGTAAAGGGAATGGGTAAATTGCATGAAAGTAAAGAGGACTGAAATTTAAAGTGCTGAATCTTAAAGAACAAGAAATTAAATGGTAGAAACTTAGAACGCAAGAAATGTAAATTGCAGAATCTTAAAGTGCAAAAAATGTAAATGGATTGAATTGTAAAGGGAATTGGGGATTGGATTTGCAGAAATTAAACAAGAAAAAGTAAAATTGAAACAAACAGAGAAATAGAAGAAGACTTGGATTGAACCGGATCTAAAAATAGAATTGTAAATGAGCATGAAAAGCGTTAAACAGAGAAAGTAAAATGAGAATTCAGATCTCAGGACTCAAGAGACTAGATAACCAAGTCTAGATCTCAATACCTTCCTAGATCCAACAAGAGTAATTGCAAAGGAAATGTAAATTGCAGAGAAAGTAGATGAGAGAGCAAGTAACAGAAACTGGAATTCAATTAAGCAGTGAATTAAACAAGATCCCAAGGTGAGATTGAAACAGAAGTTCTTCAATTCTCCACCCAAGATCCGAAACAAGAAAATTAAAGAGTGCTGGGCAAGAACAAGGAAGAAGAGAGATCAATTCTCCTCCCCAATTTTCTTGAATTAAAATAACAATGCTAGAATGTAAAATGAGCTCTCTGCTGCAAGTATTGAAAAATTCTAAAAAGGAAGCTCTCCGAAAAACTTAAATCCTATGCTATTTATACACTTTCTTCAAATGGTCTTCAAGCTTTCAATTGGGCCTTTGCTCTTGATGGAATTGGGTTGATAGAGGCCTTGGTTGATTGCTCTTGGAGTTTGGAGAAGAACCGAATTGAACCGGGTTTGGAATCATGAAAGCTTGAGTAAAAGTTTGAGTAAAAGTTTGAGGCAAACTTTTACTCCAACTTTTCACATCAGCCACCCTCTTTTGCTGATATCAACGTTGGGGCAAAAGTTTGGGGTCAAACTTTTGCTCCAACGTTGGCCTCCCCTTGCACACTCATGGCGCCAACGTTAGCCAAAAAGTTAGAGGCTAACGTTGGCGCAAACTTTTGCTCTCCAGGGTGTGTTGTTCAAGCGCCAACGTTTCCCAAAAAGTTAGGGGCTAACGTTGGCGCAAACTTTTGCTCTCCAGGGTGTTGATTTGTGATGCCAAAAGTTTGCCAAAAAGTTTGAGGCTAACTTTCGCTCCAACTTTTTGCCCAAAAGTTTGCACAAAAGTTTGAGGCAAACTTTTGCTCCAGCTTTTTGCCCAAAAATTTGCACAAAAGTTTGAGGCAAACTTTTGGTCCAGCTTTTTGCTCCCTGGTTCATTTTCACTTATTCCAAAAGTTTGAGCTAAAGTTTGAGGCAAACTTTTGCTCAAACTTTTTGTCCTCTCTTCCTCCTAGCCATTCCTTTTTGCTTCAACCTTTCTCCAAGCTTTCTTCACCTATCATTAATCATCCAAACACATCAACGCTATGCTCAAAATCATGAGATATTCATTCTTTCATAATATGTGACAATTATAGCATAAAATCTCATGAAATAGCATGAAGTCATACATGGTTGATTAAATCAAAGGAAACATGAAAATCTACCCAATTGGCTTGCTTATGGCTCAAGAAAGTGCATAATTCAATTGAAAACAAAAGAAAAAGGCTAGTGAAACTAGGCTAAGATGACTTGTCATCAGTAAGAACTGGGGAGTTCTTAGTAGGGTTGGGGTTAATAGTTATGTTCATTAATTCTATGTTGTTTAGCAGACTATTAGCAGAATACAAGGAAGCAGTAATTAGAAAACACAGATAAGTAGAGAAGATAGAGAAAACAGATAGCAGAACACAAACAGAAGAATACAAGAAAATATCACAAGCGTAGAGAATGGAATACAAACAAGGAAAGCATACATTCATACCACAAACATAACAAAGGAAATGCGCAACCAAGTATGATGCATGTCTAGCCCTAGTGCAGGTAATGAGCTCATCTGTCGGTTACTAACCCGCTCCCGACATTATCCAGCAACCTCTGTCTGGATAAGGCTTTCCTATTGGCTATACCCCTGTGTACAGGAAATAACCCCTCTGCCACCACAGGGTCCACTGCACGCAGGAAATAACACATCTGCCACTGCAGGGATGTACGCCGACACACCTTCTGTATACAGGAAATAACCCCTCTGCCACTACAGAAATGGAACAGGTGGTCACGGTACTTCTGTAGCAGGAAATAACCCCTCTGCCTTACAGAAATAAAATATGGATCTGTACCGTAGGAAAACGTTCTCAGTGATCACACCATTATCTATCTGACTGCCTTACTGCAGCAGATGATCATACAAGTATATCTGGAGTTGCCTTAACGCAACAAATGAATAAACACATCTCTTGGGTTGCCTCAAGCAACAAATCATCACATAATCATTCTCATTATCATCATTCATCATTATTCTCATTATTCATCATCATTTTCACATTCTTATGCAGTACCTCTTTCTTTCTCTGTTCAATCATACTGTACAAAACTTTACATCTTTCACTTTTACAACATCTTAATTCAAACCATTTCTCTTTATCACATTACTCTTTTCTCTTTGTCTTTTTACTTTGCTCTGATTACTCTTTTCTCTGTATCCCTTTATTCTGCTCTGGTTACTCTGTTCTCTGTGTTTCTTTACTTTGCTCTGATTTCTCTGTTTAACGTATGTATTTAAAGCTTATGTAAATTTCGGTATGAATAGTTAGTCTATCCCAAGTATAGGTTCATTAAGTCTATACTGAAATAGTTTAACTTTTCATATAATACCTAACCCTATTTGCAATTCCAGGACTAACTATGTTGCCCTAGTTCGTTCACTAGTCTCTGTCTGTTTTTCTGTCATTAAAACTTTACAGACTTTCTCTTCGATTTTTATATTTTCTTCAACTTTTTATCCTTTATTTATCTTTGCCTCACTAATATGTTTTTACCACTCCCTAAGTGTTTTATGAAGGTAATTATGAAATTCTGCGCTTAAAGTTGTCTTTCTAAAACTTTTACAGAAAACTGCCTTTTCCGCATTATTTTATTAATTTATTAAAATATTATTTTTAATTAAATATTATTATTTAATATTTTATTATTTTTTATTATTTTTTCATTAAATTTTCGAAAATTAACTTACTTTTACTTTTAACCTTTAAAATTCACTTTTTACCACCTGTAACTTTTAATATTTCTACTTTTACCACCCTAACTTTCAGAAATTACTAAATAACCCCCCAAACACCAAATTAATTACTTCCTTGCCCTTTTATGAATCAAAAAGGTGTTCTTCATTGTTCTTCATCACACTCAAAGTGTTCTTCATGTTCTTCATAAATTCTTCAGATTCCTTCTCTGTTTTTACCCGTTTTTCAGTCTTTTCAACAACCGATTTTTACTATAATTCATAATAAATTAGCAGCCACTAAAACCCCATCTTTTCTACATGATTTTAACACAAATTGAACCTCAATTTAAGCTTAGGGTTTCGTTTTTCCAGCTGCCCAAGAACATGAACTTTAAAGCTTGAATTTCATCAAATTTCATCAAAATTTCACCAAATTTTCACCAAGAATCAATCATATAAGCAACCAATTTTTAGCACAGCCAATTTATACAACATTCACACAACTCAAACACAAATAATCAAGATTAATTTCGTGACACCCTACCTGGTTTTGCTGCTCCAAATCCGGTTACTCTTTGAAGTGTTCTTAAAGCACTTTTTCCTCCTAAAACACATCAAGAACAACTTTAAATCCAAAAACTCTCAACTGACCAATCTCACTCAGTATGTTAGGAAGAGACATCTCACCTTAGACTTGCTGGAAATTTACTTTTCTTGGCTCTCAAGTCAAGTTAAGCATGATTCCTAAGGAAGAACATCAAGAAAACACATATTTTGCATGGTTTTCCTTGAAAACCGAATTGAAATGGGAGGGAGACAGCCATATCACCTTATTTCCATCCTTGATAAGTTACATGGTTATGTAGAGGAAGAAGAGAGGATCATTTTGGTGAAATCAGAGTTTTGATTTGAGTTTTAGTTCAGAAAAAATCAAGCTTAGAAGATTAAGTGCTCATGAAAGTTTCTCTCTTTTCTCTCTTGTTATTTTCGGCCAAAATGATGAAATGAGACAGCCTTGGAGGTCTTGGGGGTGTAAGGTGAGTTGTGATTGGTTGGCTTGGAGGTGGATTAAAATAATATTAAAATATCTCTGGTGTACAACTACTAAAACTAGGTGTATCAGAACACTCGTAAAAACATCTCTAAAAATTATTTTCCGAGCTACTAGCATAAATGACACTAGTAACATATTTATTATGAGAAAATAACATGTATAATGAGGCCTTAGCATTGCTAAATTCATCAGAGAGTGTTGGTGCTAAGCTGCACCAGTAAACCGTAAACCCGGTTAAACCGATTTTCTGTTTTTAACTAAAAATGACCAGGTAACCTCATAATATTATTCAAGAAGCTTCTAATACTAATATAATGATAATATCATCCTATTATCTCTCTTCTCTCATAAATCGAGTCCGGTTCGTCAAACTGAGACTATTTACAAAAACCAAATCAAAACTTCTAACCGATACGGTTCAAAAACCAGATTCTTCGTGACCGTGTTATCGAGCTTGTATCGGAAAAGGTTCTAACTTAAAGATGACATAATGACAATGAGGATTGAGATACTTGATGATATATCAAAGGTTTTCCCCTTACTGATCTTCCGGAGAAATCCGTACTTTCAGAAAAGATTCGCGTTCTCGAAAACCAGGGTTGTTACAGGAGACATATTCGGGTTAGTTTAACTTCATCAGTTAAACCAAGCTTTTCGATAGTGGATGCAAGTATTAGGTTGATACTTTCCCCGAGATCACATAAAGCTGTCTTAGTACAGGCATCCTCTAATGTGCATGGTATCATAAAGCTTCCGGGATCTTTAAGCTTTTCTGGTAGGCTTTTTAGAGTGACTGCACTGCATTCTTCAGTGAGAAAAACTTTTTCAGTTTCTCTCCAATCCTTCTTCTGACTTAAGATCTCTTTCATGAACTTAGCATAAGAAGGTATTTGCTCAAGTGCCTCTGCAAATGGAATCTTTATTTCAAGAGTTTTGAGATAGTCTATAAAGTGGGCAAATTGTTTATCTTGTTCTGCTTGGTGGAGTTTCTGAGGATAAGGTATCTTGGCTTTATATTCTTTAACCTTAGTTGCTGCAGGTTTATTTCCTACAGAAGTGGTTGGAGAAGCCTACTTAAGGGGGTTGTTATCAGCACTTGCAGGTGTCTGATCCCTTATTGGCGTTTGAACGCCAGAATTGGGTGCAGTATGGGCGTTTAACGCCAGGTTGCCACCCTTTTCTAGCGTTTGGACGCCAGAATTGGTCATCCTCTTGGCGTTTAACGCCAATTTTTCACCCTTTTCTGGCGTTTGAATCCCAGAATCATTCCTCTCTAGGCTCTTGCCGTCCTCAGAGGGATTTTGGGCAGTGGCTTTGTCATCCTCTGTCAGTTGTTCCTTTCTTGGCTTTCTGCTGCCTTGAGTTGAGACATTCAATGTCTTCCCACTCCTTAACTGAATAGCTTGGCACTCTTCTATTATCTGTTTAGATAACTGCTGTCTTGTCTGGTTCAATTGTTCTTCCATATTCTTGTTGGCATTTTTATTGTCTTGTAGCATCTCTTTAAATTCTGCTAACTGTTTTGTTATAAGAAGTAATTGCTGATTGAATTTAACAACGTGTTCTAGAGGACTAAGTTCAGTGGATAGTACTTTAGCCTCTTCTTTCATGGAGGACTCACTACTTAAGTACAGATGCTGATTTCTAGCAACTGTGTTAATGAGCTCTTGAGCCTCTTCAATTGTCTTTCTCATGTGTATAAATCCACCAGCTGAGTGGTCTAGAGACATCTGAGCTTTTTCTATAAGACCGTAGTAGAAGATGTCTAACTGCACCCATTCTGAAAATATTTCAGAGGGGCATTTCCTTAGTATCTTTCTGTACCTCTCCCAGGCATTATAAAGAGATTCATCATCCTCTTGTTTAAAGCCTTGGATATCCAGCCTTAGCTGTGTCATCCTTTTTAGAAGAAAATATTGATTCAGGAATTTGTCTGATAACTGTTTCCATGTTCTTATGCTTGCTGTGGGTTGGTTATTTAACCACCTCTTAGCTTGATCTTTTACAGCAAATGGAAATAGTAATAATCTGTAGACATCCTAATCTACTTCCTTATCATGTACTGTTTCAGCAATTTGTAAGAATTGTACCAAAAACTCAGTAGGTTCTTCCTGTGGAAGACCAGAATACTGGCAGTTTTGCTGCACCATCATAATGAGCTGAGAGTTTAGCTCAAAATCGTTAGCTCTGATGGGGGGTATGCAGATGCTACTTCCATATGAAGCAGTAGTGGGATTAGCATACGACCCCAGAGTCCTTTTGGACTGTTCATTTCCACTTAGGTCCATGATGGAGAAAGGGAGATAATGTGGATTGTAAAAGAATTATTTTTGTTTTTATTTTATTGAATTAATGATAAACCAAATTCAAAGGAAGATAGAATAAAATAATTAGAAAATAGAATATATGTTTCGAAAACTAAAAGAAAAAGAAATAAAAGAAATTCGAATACTAAAATGATTAATTAATTAATTAAAAAGATTTGAAGTATTATGGGTGAGGATTTTCGAAAAATGAAGAGAGAGAAAGTGGTTAGAAAGTTTTGAAAAAGATATGTCTTAAAATTAAAGATACTTGTAAGAAAATAAATAAGTAAAAGAAAAGATTTGAAAAAGATATGATTTTAAAATTTTAAAGGTTGAAACTTTCTTCACAAGAAAACACCAAACTTAAAATTTTTGAATTAAAATAATAAAATAAAACAAGTATTTCGAAAAAAAAAATTTTGAAAAAGTTTATGAGAGATTTTTGAAAAATATAAAAAGAAAATTGAAAAAGAATTTGTTTTGAAAAAAATTTAAAAAGATAAATTTTTAAGATTGAAATTTTAATTTGAGTAACAAGAAGCTACCAAATTTAAAATTTTTTGACTAAGTCAACCTAAGGAATTCGAAAATGATGAGTAAATAAAGGGAAATATATTTTTTTGAATTTAATGAGGAAAGAGAAAAACAATAAAGTGACACCAAACTTAGAATCTTCAAATCAAAACAAAGAAAACAAACAAGAAAACTTTGAATGTCAAGATGAACACCAAGAACAAATTTTAAAAATCTTTAAGAAAATAAAAACACAAAGGACACCAAACCTATAAATTTTTATACTTTGAACACTAATAATTCGAAAATGTATAAGATAAACAGCAACAAACACCAAACAAAAAATTTTAAAGATCAAATAAGGAAAATTATCAAGAACAAATTGAAGATCAAGAAAGAACTAAGAACATGTAATTAAAAACATGAGTAAAAATAAAAATAAATGGTACTTGTGATTAAGGGTCGATCCCACGGTAATTGTCGGCTTGAAGCAAGCTATGGTTATCTTGTAAATCTTAGTCAGGAGATTAATGATAAAAATGATTTTTGTTTATGAAAGGTAAATAACATGAAATAAATGGTACTTGTGATTCAGTGATGAGGAATAGGTTGAGGTTCCAGAGATGCTCTGTCGTCTGAATCTCAGCTTTCCTACTATCTTCTTCTCCAAACACACATGGCTTCCTTCAATGGCAAGTTGTATGATCCTCTCAGATGAAAAATACCAGGTACGATGTCTGCACGGCTAATCAACTGTCGGATTTCTCGTCTCGGATGAAAAATACCGGGTACAGCTACCGCACGGCTAATCATCTGTCCGTTCTCACTAGCGTCGGAATAGGATCTCTCTATCCTTTTGCACACTGTCACTGCGCCCAACATTCGCGAGTTTGAAGCTCGTTACAGTCATCTCTTCCTAGATCCTACTCGGAATACCACAGAAAAGGTTTAGACTTTCCGGATTCTAGGAATGCTGCCAATTGGTTCTAGCCTCTACCACGAAGGTTCTAATCTCACGGACTCGGTCCGTGGATCAGAGACCCAAGAGATATGCACCCAAGCTGTCACCCAATGACTACGTTGAGCTCAGATAGAACGGGAGTGGTTGTCAGGTGCGCGTTCATAGATTTGAGGATAATGATGAGTGTCACGGATCATCATATTCTCTATATTGAAGTACGAGTGAGTATCTTAGAATAGAATCAAGCGTGATTGAAAAGAAAACAGTAGTAATTGCATTAATCCATTGAAACACAACAGAGCTCCTCACCCCCACCTATGGGGTTTAGAGATTCATGTTGTAGAAGATACAAAAAGAGATATAAAATGTCATGATTTCTCAAATGAATCTCTAAAAGTAGTTTTTATACTAAACTAGTAACTTAGGTTTACAGAAAATGAGTAACTAAGTGCAGTTAGTGCAGAAATCCACTTCCGGGGCCCACTTGGTGTGTGCTAGGGCTGACCATTCTTGGAGTTAAATGCCAGCTTGGGTGCCATTTTGGGCATTTAACTCCAGTTTTGGTGCCAATTCTGGCGTTTTACTCTAGAGAAGGGTCTCTAGCAGGCGTTTAACGCTAGTTTGGGCCATTAAATATCGGGCAAAGTATATACTATTATATATTGTTGGAAAGCCCAAGATGTCTACTTTCCAACGCAATTTAGAACGTGCCAATTAGGATTCTGTAGCTCCAGAAAATCTATTTCGACTGCAAGAGGGTCAGAATCCAACAGCATCTGTAGTCCTTTCTCAACCTCTGAATCAGATTTTTGCTCAAGTCCCTCAATTTCAGCCAGAAAATACCTGAAATTACAAAAAAAAATACACAAACTCATAGTAAAGTCCAGAAATGTGATTTTCGGATAAAAACTAATAAAAATATAATAAAAAGAAATTAAAACATACTAAAAACTACCTAAAAACAATGCCAAAAAGGGTATAAATTATCCGCTCATCAATGTGCAAGAACTAAAAGAAAAATAAATAAGATAAAATAAAGAAAAAAAATAAAATAATGCAAAATAGAATAAAAAGTCTGGAAATGGTTCATTGAAATAGAATCCGCAAAAGATGGCGACCTCCCCACACTTAGATCACAGCATCGTCCTCGATGCTCTAGTCAAGCTGGGGGTGAAGGGTCGTCGCCTACTGAAGTGTATGCTGCTCGCTCTGTGGGCTCTGGCTGTGCAAGTGCCTGAGGCTCTGCAGGCTGCTCAAGCTGAGGTTCCTCGTGATGTGTCTACTGCAGGTCTTCCTCCTGTGCATCCTCCTCCTACTCATCATCCTCCTCCTTAGAGTGCTCTGAGGGTGTTTCAAGCTCGCAGGGGATATTAGTATGCCCTGACCTCATCAGCAGCTTCTGGTGCTGGTGCACGGAATTGTGATCACACTTTTCATAACTCCGGTACAACTAACCAGCAAGTGCACTGGGTCGTCTAAGTAATACCTTACGTGAGTAAGGGTCGATCCCACGGAGATTGTCGGCTTGAAGCAAGCTATGGTCAACTTGTAAATCTTAGTCAGGCGGATTCAATTAGTTATGAGTTTTAATAATTGAAAGATAAATAAAACATAAAATAAAACAAAGATACTTATGTAATTCATTGGTGGGAATTTCAGATAAGTGTTTGGTGATGCTTGATAAACCACTATTTTATGGTATATCTTGTGCTCAATTGAGTGATTTTTATCAAGTCCTTGCTCACTTATGCATATAAATTGCATGGTTTTACATTTTGCTTCCTAATTTTATTCTATAATTGGAAACTTGCTTCCCAAGCCTTTAAATTACCAAAAATTAATTCGCCTTTATACCATTCGATGCCGTGATATGTGTGTTAAGTGATTTCAGGATTCATAAGGAAGGAATGGCTTAGAGGATGGAAAGGAAGCATGCAAAAGTGGAAGGAATACAAGAAGTTGAAGAAATTGATAAGTTGTCCAGCCTGACCTCTTCGTACTTAACTGACCATAACATGAGTTACAGAGGTCCAAATGAGGTGGTTCTAGTTGCGTTGGAAAGCTAACATCTAGGGCTTCGAAATGATATATAATTTGCCATAGTTTCCCTGAAGATAAGTGATGCGTACGCGTAAATCCATGCACACGCGTGGATCTGCGCAAATCCAGCGACCTGTACATTTCTGAATTTGCCCCCAGCGATTTCTGGGCTGTTTTTGACCAAGTTTTTGGCCCAGAAAACACATATTAGAGGCTATAAAGTGGGGAAATCCATTCATTGATAGAGACAACTTTCATATTCATAATTTTAGGTTTTAGATGTAGTTTCTAGAGAGAGAGGCTTTCTCCTCTCTCTAGGTTTTAGGATTTAGAATTTCTTCTTTCAATTTCTTCTCAAATCCAGGTTCAATGTTCCTTTAATTTAGTTTCTCTTCTACTTTTATTTATTCTAGTACTTTGGTTTATCTATTTCACTTGTTAATTACTTATTTTCCAATTTGGTTTATGAAACTTTCAATGTTAGATTTGATTTTATATTTAATGCAATTTGAGGTATTTCATATTTATCATTTTAATTTAGCTTTTTACATTCTTAGCTTTGGTTAAGTAATTGGTGACACTTGAGTTATCAAACTCCTTTGTTGATTGATAATTAGAATTTTCTGGTTGATTTGGATCCTTCTAAAGCTAGTCTTTCCTTAGGAGTTGACTAGGACTTGAGGAATCCCATTGACTAGTCCACTTGACTTTCCTTTATTTAGTAAGGGTTAACTAAGTGGGAGCAATAAACAATTCTCATCATAATTGATAAGGATAACTAGAATGAGATTTCCAGTTCTTATACCTTGCAAGGGTTTTCATGATTATTAATTTACTTTCTTGCCAATTTATTTCCTTGTTCCCTATTTCAAAAACCCAAAAATATACTTTTCCATAACCAATAATAAATCATACTTTCCTGCAATTCCTTGAGAGACGACCCGAGGTTTAAATACTTCGGTTATTAATTTTATTAGGGGTTTGTTACTTGTGACAACCAAATTTTTGTACAAAAGGATTCTCTGTTGGTTTAGAAACTATATTAGCAACGAGAACTTATTTGTGAATTTCTTTACCATCAGAAAATCCGATTCGTCAATGCTTTGTTGCTTCTGAACCTCTGCTTTCCTATTGTCTTCATCCAATCAAGCGTGCTCCCTTCCATGGCAAGTTGTATGATCCTCTTAGTGAAAATGGTCCAAGTACAGTTTCTGCACGGCTAATCAACTGTCGGATTTCTCGTCTCGGATGAAAAATACCAAGTACAGCTACCGTACGGCTAATCATCTGTCGGTTCTCACTAGCATCAGAATAGGATCTCTCTATCCTTTTGCACACTGTCACTGCGCGCAACATTCACGAGTTTGAAGCTCGTCACAGTCATCCCTTCCCAGATCCTACTCAGAATACCACAGACAAGGTTTAGACTTTCCGGATCTCAGGAATGCTGCCAATTGGTTCTAGCCTATACCACGAAGGTTCTAACCTCATGGACTCGGTCCGTGGATTAGAGACCCAAGAGATTATACTCCGGCTGTCATCCAATGACTACGTTGAACATCATGTAGACTGCTTGTGGTTGTCAAGCATGCAGATCTTGGCTAAGCGAGTAAGAAAAATAGTGGATGATTGTCATGGGTCACCCCTTCATTCTGACTTAACTGAATTAAGTATGAGAGTATATCTTGGAGAAGAAGTAAGCGTGAATTGAAAGAGAAACAATAGTACTTGCATTAATTCATGAAGAACAGCAGAGCTCCACACCTTAATCTATGAGGTGTAGAAACTCCACCGTAGAAAATACATAAGAGAAAGAGGTCTAGGCATGGCCGAATGGCCAGCCTCCAAAACATAACATATAATTCCAAAAGTGATAATCTCTGATGCAAATACAATAGTAAAAAGTGTTATTTATACTAAACTAGTTACTAGGGATTACAGAAAATAAGTAACTAAGTGCAAATAGTGCAGAAATCCACTTCCGGGGCCCACTTGGTGTGTGCTTGGACTGAGCATTGAGCTTTACACCTGCATAGGCCTTCTCTTGAGTTAAACTCCAGCTTGGATTCCAGTTTGGGCATATAACTCCAGTTTTGGTACCAGTTCTGGCGTTTTACGCCAGAAAAAGGGTATCTAGCTGGCGTTTAGATGCCAGTTTGGGCCATCAAATCTCGGGCAAAGTATGAACTATTATATATTTCTAGAAAGCCCAATATGTCTACTTTCCAACACAATTGACAGTGCACCAATTAGGCTTATGTAGCTCCAGAAAATCCTCTTCAAATGCAGGAGGGTCAGAATCCAATAGCATTTGCAGTCCTTTCTCAGCCTCTGAATCAGACTTTTGCTCAGATCCCTCAATTTCAGCCAGAAAATACCTGAAATCACAGAAAAACACACAAACTCATAGTAAAGTCCAGAAACGTGATTTTTTCATAAAAACTAAAAAAATATAATAAAAAGTAACTAAAACATACTAAAAACTATGTAAAAACAATGCCAAAAAGGGTATAAATTATCCGCTCATCACAATACCAAACTTAAATTGTTGCTTGTCCCCAAGCAACTAAAAACAAAATAGGATAAAATGAAGAGAATATACAATAAATTCGAAAATTATCAATGAAGATTAGTTTTATTTAGATGAGCGGGGCTAGTAGCTTTTTGCTTTTCAACAGTTTTGGCATCTCACTTTATCCTTTGAAGTTCAAAATGATTGGCATCCATAGGAACTCAGAATTCAGATAGTGTTATTGATTATCTTAGTTCAGTATGTTGATTCTTGAACACAGCTACTTTATGAGTCTTGGCCGTGACCCTAAGCATCTTGTTTTCCAGTATTACCACCGGATACATACATGCCACAGACACATAACTAGGTGAACCTTTTCAGATTGTGAGTCAGCTTTGCTAGAGTCCCCAGTTAGAGGTGTCCAGAGATCTTAAGCACACTCTTTTTGCTTTGGACCACGACTTTAACCGCTCAGTCTCAAGCTTTTCACTTGACACCTTCACGCCACCAGCACATGGTTAGGGACAGCTTGATTTAGCCGCTTAGGCCAGGATTTTATTCCTTTGGGTCCTCCTATCTATTAATGCTCAAAGCCTTGGATCCTTTTTACCCTTGCCTTTTGGTTTACAGGGTTATTGGCTTTTTCTGCTTGCTTTTTCTTTTTCTTTCTTTTTCTTTATTTTTTGCCATTTTTTTCGCAAGCTTTGTGTTTTTCATTGCTTTTTCTTGCTTCAAGAATCAATTTTATGATTTTTCAGATTATCAATAACATTTCTCTTTTTTCATTATTCTTTCAAGAGCCAACAATTTTAACAGTCATAAACTTCACTATAAAAAATATGCACTGTTCAAGCATTCATTCAGAAAACAAAAAGTATTGCCACCACATCAAACTAATTAAACTATTTTCAAGAGAGAATTCGAAATTCATGTACTTCTTTTTCTTTTTCAGAAAACATTTTTCATTTAAGAAAGGTGAATGATTCATAGAACATTTATAGCTTTAAGACATAGACACTAGACACTGATGATCATGTAATAAAGACAAAAACATAGACAAAACATAAAGCATAAAAATTGAAAAACAGAAAAATAAGAACAAGAAAATTAAAGAACGGGTCCACCTTAGTGATGGCGGCTAGTTCTTCCTCTTGAAGATCCTATGGAGTGCTTGAGCTCCTCTATGTTTCTTCCTTGCCTTTGTTGCTCCTCTCTCATGGCCTTTTGGTCCTCTCTGATTTTATTGAGGATAATGGAGTGCTCTTGGTGATCCATCCTTAGTTGCTCCATGTTAGAACTCAAATCTCCTAAAGAGGTGTTGCTCGATAAACCCCAATTTTGTGATTTATCTTGTGCTTAATTTGGGGGATTTTATCACCTTTTTCCACATTTATTCAATGAAATAGCATGGTTTTGCAATTCTCCCTTGATTTGTGCTTAAATGTGAAAACATGCTTTTTAGGCCCTAAAATTGGTGATTTTAATTCACTTTAATTCCATTCAATGCCTTAATATGTTTGTTGAGTGATTTCAGGTTCATAAGGCAAGTGTTGGATGGAAGAAGTGAGGAGAAAAGCATGCAAAGTGGGAGAACAAATGAAGAAATGAAGGAACCGTAAAGCTGTCAAGCCTGACCTCTTCGCACTCAAACAATCATAACTTGAGCTAGAGAGGTCAAAATGAGGAGGTTCTAGTTGCGTTGAAAAGCTAACATCCGGGGCTTCAAAGTGATATAAAATTTGCCATATGTTGCTTTGCGTATAGGGGCTCGCACGCGCCATGTACACGTGCGTGCTGATGCTGCTCGTGGCCCACTAAAGTGAAACCGCCCCCAGCGATTTCTGAAGTAATTTGGGCCCAACCCAACTCATTTCTGATGCTATTTCATGCAGAATTCATGCTTGGTGAAGGGGGAGCAATTTTTTGTAGCATTACCATCATGTAGGTTAGTTTTTAGAGAGAGAAGCTCCCTCTTCTCTCTAGAATTAGGTTAGGTTAATCTCTTCTAGATCTAGGTTCAATCTCATCTTTTCATCTTGTTTCCTTTATGATTTTTTGTTCCTACTACTTGATTCTCTTAGTCCTCATGTTAATTTCTCTTTTATGTTTCTTTTGTGATGATGAACTCTTGATGGATTTGGATCTCTTTTATGAAATTTATGTTTGATGTTCTTTTAATTGTTGATTTGAGTTGTGAATTTACTTTTCTTGCAATTGATAGTTGGTAGATTTATTATTCTTACACTTTTACCATGCTTTCTATTTGTACCCACCAAGTGTTTGACAAAATGCTTGGTTGGGCTTTAGAGTAAACTTTGAGCATTCTTGGCTTGGAAAGAGTAATTAGGCAATCTTGCATCATGAAGACCCAACCTATGTTGGTGATCTAGAGTTGTTAGTTAATATCATTTTCAATGACGCTAATATTTTGCTAATTCAATTAGTGAGTTGATTAGGAATTTTGATTTGAGATTAACTAGTCTTGTTTGACTTTCTCTCATGGAAGATAACTTATACCTTCTTCCAATGTTGGGGATGATGAAATGAGATAGATTCTTGTTATTATTGTGATATGATAGATTAGTCTTGTTTGACATTCTCCCTATGTGAAGATAACATGATACTTTCTTCCATTTGTTGGAGTTGACTAAATAAGATGAATTAATCATTGTATGACTAGGATAGAAAGCCTATGATCTCAAACCTTGCCATGAATGTCTCTCTTTATTAATTGCCTTCTTTAGTTACTTGTTTGATTTACTTTTCTTGTCATTTAATTTCTTGCCATCTTACCAATCAAAACCCCCTTTGTCCCCTCATAGCCAATAAGCATACACTTCGTTGCAATTCCTTGTGTGACGACCCGGAGTCTAAATACTTCGGTTATAAATTCATTAGGGTTTGTACTTGTGACAACTCAAATTTTTTATTGGGAGGATTGTTTGTTGGTGTAGAACTATACTTGCAACGAGAATTCATTTTGTATGAAATTCTATACCGACATGACAATTCTCTTTAAATCAAAATGGCACCGTTGTCGGGGAGTTGCACTGGTGTTATGTTATTGGCTATTGTATATATGTTAATATGCTTGTTTGCTAGTTTTTGCTTGTTTTAGGAGTTAGTTTTTATTAGTTCTTACTAGTTTTGTTTTTGCTTTCTCTTGCTGTTATGAATTCTCACCACTTTGGCTATGAGTTTGGTTCAAATTATGTTGTAGAAAATGGGAGCTACAATGAGGATGTGCATCAAGGATGGAACAATCAAGGATTGGAGGAGCCTCAAAGGATTGATCACCCTTATTGGCAAAAACAACCTCCGGATTCTTATGGGTATACTCCTAATCCAAATGCATATCAATCTAATGGATGTGGTGACCCTTATTGTAATTGTCAACAACCACCACCACATGCCTATGAACCACCCCCTCAACCTAATTTTGAACCACCTTACTCACAAGCCCCCTACCACCAAACACCTCATTATGGCCCTAATCCTTATTCACCATACCAACCACCTTATGAACCATATGAACCATACATGGAACCGCCACCATTCCAACACAATTACTCTCAAGAACCACCTCAATATATGCAATCTCCATACCCTTTCCAAGATGAACCAACTTCCAATTATGAAATCTCCTTCCCAAACAATGAACCTTCCTTTTCCACACCACCTCCAATGGATGATTCTCTCCAAGAATGTGTTACTTCTTACATTCGAAGGCAAGAAGAGGACCAAAAAGAGTTCAAGGAGTTAGAAGCCAAGATAGCTACTATAGCGGAAGCTGTTAGCAATATGGTCTCCTCCCGCCTAAGCCTATGCGATCAAGGAACTCCCATTGTTGAATGTAGAGGAGCAACCAAGGAGCTTAGTGAGGGAGTGAGTTTAAAGTTTCAAGGTGAAGAAGAGGAGTTGAAGCAAAAATTGTCACAAGGGGAAGAAGTTGAGATAAATGAGCTGGAAGAAGTGGTTGAAAACATAGGAGATGTTGGAAGTCCATGGGAATGAAGAATTAGAGAGTCCTCTTCCAAGATGCTTGATGTTGATGTCAAGGAGGGTGTACAACCTCCCAAGCATATTGAAGACTTTGAAGAATTTAACCAAGAGATGGATTCAATCATTGAAGAATTCTTATACACAATTGAATCCTCTCTAATTAGGTTTGACATAGAGGGTAAGGAAGAAGATACCTCACCTCCCATACCCTTGGTAAGCAATGAAGAAGAGATTGAATTGGAAGGAAGCTACCAAGAAGAGGAGGTCGAGCAAGAAGCAAGCCCTATCATTGAAGACGATTCCACACCAACCAATGAGTCTTTTGGGATTGATGAATTTCCCTCATTGTGCTATGAAATTGATAACAAGGAGGACCATGCACAACCTCCGACACATGGTTTGAGCAATGAAGGGTGTATGGAAGAAGTTGGTGAGCAAGGAATTAAACTTAAAGAAGCTTGCAAAGAGGTAGAAGTTACAAGGGAAGAGCACAAGGGCATGGATCTCACATTGGCTAAGTGTGGGGAGGTCCCCCTTCCTAAGTCACCATCATCCAACACAACATTCAAGTGGGTAAAACTCTTATCCCTAAGCTTCACTTTCTCACTTGAATATGGTTTGATTGAAAATGATGGCCAACTTAGAGCTCTTTGTTGAGTTAAGAGTAGGAGAGAGTTGTGTAGTGGTTGGAAACATCACTCTAAGTTCCTTATGGTTGGAAACTCAAAGTCTAAGTGCAATGGTTGGTATAGTTCTCAACTAAAGCGGTCTAGGAAGATGCTTTGGTATTTACTTGAGAATTCGGATCACTTCTCATCCAATTGGAATTATGATGATCAACTTGAAGATGGGTGTCAAAACAAAGTGTGGGATCCCAGATCGCACAAGGAGAATCAAATTTGGGAGCCCATGGCTTGTGTGGAACTCCATCAAGGCTTGGAGTTATCATCTTTGAAGACTAAAGCTTATTGGAGATTCAAGCATTGGTGGATGTTCAACGATAGCTTCAAGCACAAGCCACCTTAAGAGGAGCTCCCCATAAATCCAACTTAAGGACAATAAACAAAAGTGCTAGGTGGGAGACACCCCACCATGGTAAATTCTTTTCATTTTTTCCTTTTGTACATATTGGTAATTAGTTTAATTTCATGTTTTGTTTTGTTTGTTGAGTCTATTTGGTAGTCTAATATGTTAAATAAGATTTTACGATGTTTGGATAGCTGTTTGGAGGTTTAGAATGCCTGATTTGGTGTAAGAACTTGGAAAAAATTAAAAAACAGAGCACCAACCTGCGCATGCGCGCACCTGGCGCGTACGCGCGCCTCAAGTACTTTCGACCATCCACGCGGGCGCGCCATGTGTGCGGACGCGTGGATTAAAAAATCTCACTCCTCCATACATTGACCCAAGAATTGCGCCTACACTGCGCCAGCACCATGTCTGAAGAACAAACTACCCGCGCATGCGTGCACCTGGCGCGTACGCGTCTTTGAAGCTAATTGCGCAATGTGCGCGCACGCACACTATGCGCATGCGCGCCGATAGCGCCACCTGTCCTCCTGGTACATGTTCTAGAGAGTTATGCCCAGTTTGTGCCTATTCTGTGCCTGCAACCCACGCGTGCGGGCACCTGGCGCGTACGCATCCTTTGGCCAAACTGTGCATCGGCGCGGAAGCATGCATGATGCGTTTGCGCCGGTAAAAAAAAAAAGAAAAAAAAATTTTCTCTTCTTCCATTTTCTTTTATTGCATTTGCCTAGTTTCATTCATTGCATTTTAATTTTATTTTTATAACTTGTTCTTGTTTTCTTTTCTAAGTTCTTATTTTAATAATGGTGTTGGATTCTTATATTCAATTGTTGAAAATTTCTTGGTTAATCTTGGTGCTTTGTGACTTGTTTGACATTAATTGTAATATTTGCTCTACACACAAGATTAATGCTTTAATCCTGCCTAACTCATGATCCCTTGTTTTTATACATTGTTGTCATTGTGTTAGGATAAGGCCAATTACTCTCATGGTTATCCCTAATCTTGTTTGTGTCAATTTACATTTGAACTTGATGCTCAATATGCTCTTCATGCTTTAACTTGTTCTTACATCAAGTATTAGTTAATATGCCTTTGCTTGGATTGTTTTCTCACTTACATGCATAGCTAACATGTAGTGAGAACTTTACTCTTATTTGGCATTAGCCCCCACCTATGTTTTATTTGCTTTAATGTCTTTGTTATAGGCTTAATTTTCTTTCTTTTTCTCTCCTTTGAGGTTGGCCACCAAGAAGGAAAGGGAGGAAAAAGCTTCTAAATGGGGCAACAAACAAGTTCACCCGCATAACCCTTTGAAGAAACTCATCAGTTATAGCAACCCGTCCACCTTGCTCTTTTTTGCATGCGCCGAGGACGGTGCAAATTTCTAAGTGTGGGGAGGTCGTCCGACCGACCTCCATGGGTAACAACTTCCTTTTTCAACACCAATTTTTAATTTTTGTCTTTGTTAGATTAGTTGTTGCATTGCGTGATAGGTTGCATGTTAGTTAAAATTTGTACATACCTTACCACTTCTTTCTTATTAGGACTACTTGGTTAGGGTGATGATCTCTTTTCCAAGAAACTATTTTTAGGGAACCCTACCAAGTTGAAAAATTTTTTTTCTTGTTGAACTTGCTTGAAGAATTTATTTTGGAACATGGTTTTTGAGTTAAGAACACAAGCATGTGAGTTTTGAGCCCAATTGTGTGGTTACATCATATAACCACTTATTTTCATTCTTGTGTGCATTATTCTTTTTCTATGATTGTAATCTTTGATTTGTTTAATTCTATATGTCCATTATTCCATGTATACATGCATTTATATGATTGAGGCCATCATTTCATTTAACTCATTTACCCAAATAGCTTACCTTTCATCAACCGTTGTTAGCCAATTTTGAGCCTATTTAATCCCTTTTGTTCTTAATGTTAGCACATCACTACCCCTAAGTGAAAAACAATAAATGTCCTTAATTTGGATCTTTGATTAGCTTTGGCTAGTGAGGGCGTGTATCAATTGGGTATGGGAAACTTGGGACATTGGTTGAGAAAAAAGTGTGTTTTTATATTTTTGGGAATTGGGTACATATTCATGCACTATATGTAGAACCATATGCATTGATATGTTTGTATATACTTTAAAAAGAAAAAAATGATAAAAAAAAATGTAGAAAAAACAAAAAAAAATAAAAGAAAAAAAATTCAATAAATAGGGGACAAAAATGCCCCAAAGTAAAGATCAATAAAAATCAATGCATATGAAATGTGAATTAAAAAGAATGCATGAGTATATGAAAAAGTGGGAATCATGGGTAGCTAGGTTGTGTATTAGAATTGTATAGGTTGTTATATGTGTTTGGTGAGAGCTTAGGCTAATCAAAGATACAAATCTCAAGCTCACTTGACCATATGCATCCTACCTTGACCCTAGCCCCATTACAACCTATGAATAAGTCCTCATGATGAATGTGTGCATGCATTGAATAATTATTGATTGTTAGATGAAAAACAAATCATTAAAAGCATGATTAGAAGAGAATCGAGTGATCGACCCTATACCTAGAGCGACTAGAGCGGATACACTTCCGGTGAGGGTTCGATGCTCAATTCCTTGTTCTCGGCTTTCATGAACTTTCTTCTTGCAAGTCTATTTGAACTTCATTTTGATATTTGGATTGGTAGGATTCATGAATCATCATATGATCTTAGCCCAACTTATTCATACATGCTCTTGGAGATTGATTTGCTTTTAACCAAGTAGATAGAGTCATATTGCATTTAGTTACATTCATATAGATAGATGCATATAGTTTATTTGCATTGAATAAATGTTCATACCCCTTTTCTTGTCCTTCTTTATTTATAACATGAGGACATGCTTGGTTTAAGTGTGGGGAGATTTGATAAACCCCAATTTTGTGGTTTATCTTGTGCTTAATTTGGGGGATTTTATCACCTTTTTCCATATTTATTCAATGAAATAGCATGGTTTTGCAATTCTCCCTTGATTTGTGCTTAAATGTGAAAACATACTTTTTAGGCCCTAAAATTGGTGATTTTAATTCACTTTAATTCCATTCAATGCCTTAATATGTTTGTTGAGTGATTTCAAGTTCATAAGGCAAGTGTTGGATGGAAGAAGTGAGGAGAAAAGCATGCAAAGTGGGAGAACTCATGAAGAAATGAAGGAACCGTAAAGCTGTCAAGTCTGACCTCTTCGCACTCAAACGACCATAACTTGAGCTACAAAGGTCCAAATGAGACAATTTTAGTTGCGTTGGAAAGCTAACATCCGGGGCTTTAAAATGATATAAAATTTGCCATATGTTGTTTCGTGTATAGGGGCGCGCACGCGCCATGTATGCGTGCGCGCCGATGCTGCTCGTGGCCCACTAAAGTGAAATCGCCCCCAACGATTTCTGAAGCACTTTGGGCCCAAACCAACTCATTTCTGATGTTATTTCATGTAGAATTCAAGCTTGGGCAAGGGGGGAGCAATTGTTTGTAGCATTAGCATCATGTAGGTTAGTTTCTAGAGAGAGAAGCTCCCTCTTCTCTCTAGAATTAGGTTAGGTTAATCTCTTCTAGATCTAGGTTCAATCTCATCTTTTCATCTTGTTTCCTTTATGATTTCTTGTTCCTACTACTTGATTCTCTTAGTCCTCATGTTAATTTCTCTTTTATGTTTCTTTTGTAATGATGAACTCTTGATGGATTTGGATCTCTTTTATGAAATTTATGTTTGATGTTCTTTTAATTGTTGATTTGAGTTGTGAATTTACTTTTCTTGCAATTGATAGTTGGTAGATTTATTATTCTTACACTTTTACCATGCTTTCTATTTGTACCCACCAAGTGTTTGACAAAATGCTTGGTTGGGCTTTAGAGTAAACTTTGAGCTTTCTTGGCTTGGAAAGAGTAATTAGGCAATCTTGAGACATGAACACCCAACCTATGTTGGTGATCTAGAGTTGTTAGTTAATATCATTTTCAATGACACTAATCTTTTGCTAATTCAATTAGTGAGTTGATTAAGAATTTTGATTTGAGATTAACTAGTCTTGTTTGACTTTCTCTCATGGAAGATAACTTATACCTTCTTCCAATGTTGGGGATGACGAAATGAGATAGATTCTTGTTATTATTGTGATATGATTGATTAGTCTTGTTTGACATTCTCCCTATGTGAAGATAATATGATACTTTCTTCCATTTATTGGATTTGACTAAATAAGATGAATTAATCATTGTATGACTAGGATAGAAAGCCTATGATCTCAAACCTTGCCATGAATGTCTCTCTTTATTAATTGCCTTCTTTAGTTACTTGTTTGATTTACTTTTCTTGTCATTTAATTTCTTGCCTTCTTACCATTCAAAACCTCCTTTGTCCTCTCATACCAATCAAACTTTTTGGTGGAATTTTCTACAACTCTCGATTCCCATGGAGGTTCAGCATCTCCTAGGTCTTCAAGCACTTCTTCTTCTTCGATAATTATGGCTTCCTCCAATTACTCTAATACAAAATCGAACTCCTCATTGATGTCTTCCCTCACCAGTTTTGCAGATACTCCTTCATCTTCAAGCCAATCCCTTCTCTCTTGTTCCGTGTGAATAGCATGATTGGGATCATGTTGTTCTTGGATTGATGCATCCATATGGGATATAAGGGTTTGGAGAGTAGAGGTGAGACTAGTGAGATTAGAAGTAAGTGTGGTCTGAAGCTGTAATTGCCCTTGGCGAATAACACTAAGGGTGTTGCTATCCAGTGGGTGTTCATAGAAGGGTTCATTATTTTGGATAAAGGGTTCATAGTAGGAAGGTGGTTCTTGAGAGTAATTATTTTGGAGTTGTGGTGGTTCTATGTATGGTTCGTATGGTGATTGGGATGATGGATAATGGTTTGGGTCATATGGAGGTAAATGACAGAAAGGGGCTCGTGAGTATAGTGGTCCAAAGCTATGTTGAGAAGGGGGTTCTGATAAACCCCGATTTTGTGGTTTATCTTGTGCTTATTTTGGGGGATTTTATCAACTTTTCTCACATTTATTTAATGAAATAGCATGGTTTTGCAATTCTCCCTTGATTTGTGCTTAAATGTGAAAACATGCTTTTTAGGCCCTAAAATTGGTGATTTTAATTCACTTTAATTCCATTCGATGCCTTGATATGTTTTTTGAGTAATTTCAGGTTCATAAGGCAAGTATTGGATGGAAGAAGTGAGAAGAAAAGCATGCAAAGTGGGAGAACTCATGAAGAAATGAAAGAACCGTAAAGCTGTCAAGCCTAACCTCTTCACACTCAATCGACCATAACTTGAGCTACAGAGGTCCAAATGAGGCGGTTCTAGTTGCGTTGAAAGGCTAACATCTGGGGCTTCGCAATGATGTAAAATTTGTCATATATCTGCCGTGGGTCCACTTTAATGAAATCGCCCCCAGCGATTTTGCAGCTCATTTTTGGGCCCAATCCAACCCATTTCTGATGCTATTGAAACCAAGGAAGTAGTCATAGTTTAGTTTTCATCATGTTTTAGGATAGAATTCTAGAGAGAGAGGCTCTCACCTCTCTCTAGATTTTAGGGTAGTTTAGGTTTAATTTTCTTAAATCCAACTTTTAATTCTTGTTTTGATATAGTTTTCCTTCTTAATTTCTTGTATTACATCTTTGTTCTTCTAGTTTTACTTGTTCATTTCCCTTGTTTTGTTACTTTTATGTTGATGAACCATTGTTGGATCTTAATTTTCTTAATACAATTTTATATTTTCATGCTCTCTTATGTTGATCTTGATTGTTGATTTACTTTCTTGCAATTTGTAGTTGGTAGATTTTACTATTTCTTGTCATTTACCATGCTTTCCTTTGTTACCCACCAAGTGTTTGATAAAATGCTTGGTTGGGCTTTAGAGTAGATTTTGAGCATTCTTGGCTTGGAAAGAGTAATTGGGCAATCTTGAGTCATGAAAACCCAACTTATTTGGTGATCTAGAGTTGTTAGCTAATATTGTTTCCATTGACGCTAATCTTTTGCTAATTAAATTAGTAAGTTGATTAGGACTTTTGGAATATTGTTTCCATTGACGCTAATCTTTTGCTAAGTTAATTAGTGAGTTGATTAGGACTTTTGGATTGAGATTAGCTAGTCTTGTTAGACTTTCTCTCATGGAAGATAATATGATACCTTCCTCCAATGTTGGAGATGACGTAATAAGATAAATTCTTGTTATTATTGTGGTATGATTGATTAGTCTTGTTTGACTTTCTCCCTATTTGTTGGAGTTGACTAAATAAGATGAATTAATCATTGCATGACTAGGATAGAAAGCCTATATTCTCAACACTTGCCATGAATGTCTCTCTTTATTAATTGCTTTCTCTTATTTACTTGTCCTATTTAATTACTTGCTCATTTTACTTTATTGTCATTTAATTTTGTTGCCCCTATTATCAACAAAAAAAACCCCCTTGCATCCTCATAGCCAATGATTGATCATTTCATTGCAACTCCTCGTGAGACGACCCGAGGTTTGAATACTTCGGTTATTTCTATTGGGATTTGTACTTGTGACAACCAATATTTTTTATTGAGAGGATTGTTTGTTGGTGTAGAACTATACTTGCAACGAGAATTCATTCATTTTGTGTGAAATTCTATACCGACACGACAATTTTCATAAATCAGGTTCATAGGTATATTGAGGTGGGTGTTGATTGTCACGAAGAGGTCCATAACCATTGTCTTGGTAAGTATCATAGAATGGTTGTTGATAATACCTTGGAGGTGGTTGCTGCCAATAGAGTTGATCAAATCCTTGCGACTCCTTCCATCTTTGATTGTTCCATCCTTGATCCAAGCTCGCATTGTAATCTCCTCTACCTACAACATGATTGTAACCAAACTCATATCCAAAGAGGTGAGAATTCATAGTAATAAAAGAAATAAAAACTAATAAAAATTAATGAAAATAAACTCCTAAAACTATAAACACTAACAAAGAAACGAAAAAGCAAAAATTATTCACAGTGTTCACAATAACCAATAATAAGGAAGACGTTTGCAATTCTCCGGCAACGGCGCCATTTTGACGATCGGATTTTTTCTAGTAAAGAATTCACAATAAATTCTCGTTGCTAGTATAGTTTCTAAACCAACAAAGAATCCTTTCATACAAAAACTTGTTTGTCACTTAAGCAAACCCATTAAAAATAAACCAAAGTATTTAAACCTCGGGTCGTCTCTCAAGGAATTGCAGGGAAGTGTAGTTTATTATTGGTTGTGGAAAATTATATTTTTGGGTTTTTGAAATAAGGAACAAGGAAATAAAATGGCAAGAAGGTAAATTAACAACTAGAAAAGCTCTTGGCAAGGTATGAGAATTAGAAGTCCTATCTTAGCTATCCTTATCAATTGTGATGAGAATTGTTCATTGCTCCCACTTAGTTAACCTCTAACTGTGAAGGAGAGTCAAGTGGACAAATCAATTTGATTCCTCAAGTCCTAGTCAACTCCTAAGGAAAGACTAGCTTTAGAGGGATCCAAATCAACCAGCAACTTTCAATTATCAGTCAACAAAGGAGTTTGATAACTCAAGAGTCTCCAATTACTCAACCAAAGCCAAGAACATAGAAATCTAACTTAAAACCCTCCCAAGCATTTTAACAAACACTTGGAAGGCATAACATAAAAACATAAAAAAGTAATAGGGGATGTAAAATCTAAAACCAACAATTGCAAGCATCAATGATAACAATTAAAGTAAGAGCAATAAACATGAAATACCTCAAATTGCATTAAATAGGAAATTGAATCTAACATAAAGGGTTCATAAGTTAAATTGGGGAAATAAACAAACTAACAAGAGAAATAGATAAACTAAAGTTCTAGAACTAATAGGAATAGAAGAAAACTAAATTGAAATAGAGTAAGAATCTAATAATGAAAATAGCTAAACCTAAGAATCCTAAAACCTAGAGAGAGGAGAGAGCCTCTCTCTCTAGGAAACTACATCTAAAACCTAAGATTATGTGAATGAATTGATGAATGAAAATTGTATGAATGAATGATCTGTGATTCCCCCATTCTGCAGCCTCTATTCTATGTTCTCGGGCTTGGAACTGGGCTAAAAAGGAACCCAGAAATCGCTCCCTGTGCTTTCTGCAAGTTTTTGCACGTGGCCCATGTCACGCGTACGCGTCGGTCACGTGTGCGCGTCATTTGGCAAAATTCCTTGTCACGCATACGCGTCAGTCACGCGTACGCATCGCTTGTCCTCTGCACTAGGCTTGAAATTGTTGACTTTGGTGTCCCTTGAGTCATTGATGTCCATTCTTGTTTGATATATTAGAGTAGTTAGTTGATTTGGTCTCCCTTGACTCTATGTGACCCCTTAGTGTTGACATAGGACTTAGGAATTAAAATTAACTATGCCTATTTGACTTATCTTCGATGTAAGGTTGACTAAGAAGGATTAACTCTTCATAATCATCATATATTTGTGGTCAATGACTAGGATAGGTAGCCTTAGCCTTCAATTACTTGCCAAGAGGTTTCTTGCATTTGAAGTTTTATTGCTTTGACTTTTACTTGCTTTCATTTACTTTCTTGCATGTTAAGTTACTTTCTTGCCATTTCTTTCCGTTGCATTTAATTGCTTTAAATTTTATTGCTTTGATGTTTAAATTCTTGCATGTTTAATTTTCACATTCTTGGTTGAGAAATTGGATGTTTGGGTGGAATTGAGTTGTGGATGTCCTTTCCACATTGTGTGAGAATGGTTAATTGATTTGGTTTCCATTGACGCTAGTCTTTCACTAAGTAATTAGTGAGTTGACTAGGACTTATGGATTGAGATCAATTATACCCTTTGACTAATTCTCAAGGAGAATTGACTCATTTGGATTGCTTCCACATAATTACCATGTTTGTGATCCATAACTAGGATAGGAAACCTAGATTACTCACTTCTTGCCAAGTATCCTTTAATTGCTTTCTTTTTAATTCCTTGCATGCTTGTTTCAATTCCTTGCTATTTACATTGTTTGCTCTCTTGCTTTCATTCCCAATCCCCCATGCTCTCCTTCATAGCCAATAATTGTACATTGCATTGCAACTCCTAGGGAAGACGACCCGGGAGTTAAATACTCTCGGTTAATATATTTGGTTTGAATTGTGATAACATTTGTTTGATGGTCAATTTGTTGGGTTAGGACTATACTTACAATACGAATTCCATTTTGATAATCAAATTCCTAACCTATGTGAATTGGCCATTTATCAAATTTGGCGCCATTGCCAGGGAGTTGCAATGGTGTATATTTTTGGCTATTGTATATATGTGAATATTGTAAATTGCTTGCTTTTTGGTTGTCTTTGTTGATAGTTAGGGTTGGGATCCTAGAGGACATTGGACATTCTAGCATTGGTAGGAAAGCACAAGCCACCATAGCAAGGGCTCTCCCAATTGTCTAACTTAAAGACATTAAATAAAAGTGCTTGGTAACATTGTTCTAACTCTTTTCCTTTGTATATATTTTGACTTATTTGCTTTTTGTTATGCTTGGTTAGCTTAGAATTAGTTTAATTTTGAGTTTAGATATGTTAATTTTGGTTTGAATCATGAATTTATGGGTTCTTGCATGTTTTGGTGTTTGATTTGATTGAACTAAGGCTTGGTACCTTAGAATTTTGAAGAAAAATTTTTGCAAAACAGGGAATTTGTGCGTACGCACGCACCTGTGCATACGCACAGAACTTCTATTTTCTGTGACCTGTGCGTGCGCACTGACCTGTCCGCACGCACACGTATCATTTTACCCCCTGTTCGCAGCGCCATCACGCCTTGTGCACGCGCGCTCAGCTACTTTCTGTGACCTATGCGTACGCACCATCTCGTGCGTATGCACACATACCCTTTTTCGCGCTTCTTGTGCGGCCGCACAGACATGTGCGTCCGCACGCCAACCTGCAACCACTCTGGTGGGAGCGTTAGCATAGCGTGTGCGTGTGAACCCCTGCCCCTTATGCTCTTGTGCATGCGCACGGACCTGTGTGAGTGCGTACACATGATCCCATTAAAAAAAAAAAGTGTTATGTGCGTGCACACACGCTAGTGCGCACGCACTTCTTGATCTCCTCTCTGTTTAGAGCGCTCGCACACACTTGTTCGTCCGCTCATCCTCCACTTCTTTACCTTCTGTGCGTGCGCACACGTCTTGCATTCACACACTCTGTGCGGACGCACACCTCCCCTGTTTCGCCTACTGTGCGTACGCACACATATCTGTGCATACGCACACCCTTGTTTCCCCACCATTATACTTCTTTTCTTCTCTTCTCTCTATTTCTCCTCTTCTTCTTTCTTTCACCCCTCTCTTCTCTTGCTTTTGCCTTCTTTTCTACTTGTTTCACTTTGTTTTTTTATATTTCATTTTTATTTTGGTAATTATATTAGTTTTAGTTTGGTTGTTTGTCAAATAAATAAGTTGCAAGTGTTTGCTTGTCGTTTGATTGGGTTGCTTCTTGCTTGAATTTGGTTTCAAGTTTGATAAATATGTGCACTGAGCATTAAAATCCTTGTTTAAATGCCTAGATGAATTGTGAGTTTGATTCATAAGTTGTAGCTACCATATGCATTAAACTTTATCCTTGTTTGGCATCTTGAATTGTGCACTTTCACTTTGGTAAATTGAGTTGAAATTATTTGTTCATCTTGATTTTCATATCATATAGATCACATGTCCGGTACTTGTTTCTTTTTAATGCTTTGCACTTGTTTGAGTAACTTAACTTGATTGCTATCAAGTGTATCACTTTTTGTAGCAAGTACCTATACCATGTGACTTTTTCCTTGTGTTTCATGATGAATATGTAGTTTCCTTTTCATTAATGGATCTGGTGTTATTTATTATGATATTTTATATCACTCTTGAGCTTTCACTTGCACAATTTCAGTATCCAATATTCTTAATTCAATTCACTCTTGTTGCAATTGCCTAAGTTTGCTTGTGTTTGATTGATGCTCATTTATTGCTTGCTTCTTAGGCCATTTAGTTGAGGAACTCATGCTTACTTTTTCATTGTGTGGATGCCACGTTAGCCGGCTGTTGTGTGTATTCCATACCACTATGCGAACTTCCTCAATTAAATGCTTATTCACTCTTCCCTTCTACCCTTTTGTGCTACTTGCCCTGTGAGACCTAATTATACTTTATTCATTCTTTTCGAGGATGGGACATAAAGGCGAGAAGCCGGGAGAGGAGGAGGATACTGAGGAGGGAGATGCCGAGCATACATGAACTCGGCAATCTCCACACAACCCGAGCCCCCGCATCCGTCAACCGAAGGTGGAGCTCTTGAGAGACATTCTCCCCGGATTTTGCTTGTGCACGGAGGACTATGCAACACTTAAGTGTGGAGGAGGATTCACCATTTTGGGGTGTAAACTTTCTTTTTCCAAACACCTTGCAGTTTATTTTTACTTCTTTTAGTAGGTTTCTTGTATATATTTAGAGTGTTTTTGACTATTGCATTGCATTTTCCTTTGGTATATATATCATAGTTTATATCTAGCTATTGCATGTTGCATTTTTGCATCTTTATAGATAGAAGTTGTGATTGGATGATGTGAATCGTATAATGCCTAGTCAATTTTGTCCTAATTGTTCATGTTAATTTTTGCTTGTTGAAAATTAGGAATAGAACTAGGAGAGATTTTTAAATTGCATCCATCACAACATACATACATACATACCTATAGTAAATATGTTTTGGTAAAACAACAAATAATTTTCAAGAAATCTCTTTTTGGGCATTCCATTGATTAGATTTGAAAACTATTTTTGAACTTGCTTGAAGTATCTTTCTATGGAACGTAGAAAAGAGCTTGAACAATTACCTAGTGAGATTTGAGCTTAAATTGTGTGGTTGCATATTTTCAATCACAACTTTTGTTCTTGTGTGTTATAAACTCTTAATATGATTGTGATCTTAGATTTGCTTTAGCCTATGTGTCCTATATTTGTTGTTTTGGATTGCATTTAGTATGATTGAGGCCATTGTTGAAATTAAACTCACTTAACCCATATGGCCAACCCTTACATCTACCATTGTAAGCCACTTTTTGAGCCCTTTAATTCCCCTTTGTTCTTATTTTAAGCACATCATTTGTCCTAAGTGAAAAACCATTAATGTCCTTGAATTGCATCTCTGATTAGCTTGGGTTTGAGTGTGTGTGTTAATCAAGTGTGAGGGAATTTGTGGAAAACATTGGTAGTTAGTGCTTTGGGTGTTCATGAGAATATTTCGGAAAATGGGTAAACACTCATGCATCTATTAAGTAAGACATATGCATCTCTTTTTGTTGATAAAAGGAAAATTTTGGTGTATATACCGTTTGAAAAAAAAAGACAATAAGAAAAAAAATAAGAGATGCATATGTGGTTGAATTGAAAAGAAGCATGCATGAATGAATGTGAGAAAGGGATAAATGGGTAGCTAGGATTGTTTTGTTATTTATATAGGATGATATATAGGATTAGGTGGGATACTTGAGCTAATCAAAGATCCAATTTAATAGCCCACATAACCATATTAATCCTACCCTTACCTAAGCCCCATTACAACCCTCAAAATTTGATGCGCGAAAAACTTGTCTCTCAACAAATCTCCCTTCAGCAAGTGTACCGAAGTTGTCGTCAAGTAAAAACTCACAATAGAGTGAGGTCGAATCCCACAGGGATTGATTGATCAAGCAACTTTAATTAGAAGAATGTTCTAGTTGAGCGAATCCAGAATTTGGGTTGAAAGTTGCAGAAAATAAAATGGCGGGAATGTAAATAACAGAAAAGTAAATGCTAGAATTAAAGGACTGGAAGTAAATGACTGAAAATAAAATGCAGAATTGTAAATGGGAATGGGGGATTTGCTCATAAAAGTAAATGGCAGAAATTAAAGAGAATGGGTAAGATCAGAGATGGGGAGTTCATTGGGCTTAGGAGATGTTGCAATTCTCCGGATCAAGTTCATTTTCATCTCTTCCTCAATCAATGCACTCATTGATCTCCTTGGCAATCTTAAGTGATTGAATTACAATTTCTTGCAATTCAATCTCTCAAATCTTGATCAATAGCCAATTCCTTGGTCAATTGCTCATGAGAAGAGATGAAGTATGGTCACTGATTATACCACATGCATTTTCCAAATCAAGTATTGAGAGGGTTATAGTCACATACCCATCCAAACCCAATTTGGTCCAGCATGAGAAAGCATTTCTAGCTTGATCTCTTCATTCTTCTTTCAAGGTTCAAAAGAGATCCAAGTTTGAATAGCTTCTCTTCCAAGATAACTACTCAATTAGATGAAGATCGAAAGCTTTCAAGTAAAATCAAGAGGAAAGATAGAAGAAGAATAATGGAAATTAGTATTGATCCATCAAATTACAACAGAGCTCCCTAACCCAATGAAAGGCGTTTAGTTATTCATAGCTCTTGAAAATGAAAACAAATATGGAGAATACATCATAAAACTAGAAATTGCAAAGAAAGTAAAATACAGAGAGTAGTTCTCTTTTTCCCAGCCTCTAGAACTTCTTCTCAATTCAAAGCTACTCCTATATATACTACTCTTCTCAGCTTCTAGTGTGATTCTTCAAGTCTTGGGCCTTTGGATCTTGAGTTTGAAGCAGTTCCTTTCTTTATTTGGGCTTGGCTTTACTTGCAGAGAGAAAGTGCGAAGTGGGCGGAGACTTTAGTTCAGGACGTTAGGGGTGTTAATATTTAGTGAGAATATAAGTTCGAGAACGTTAGTGACACTTAACATTGTCACTAACGTTCCAATGCACCCATTTGCCTCACGTTAAAACCCACGTTAACTAGGTTAACGTGGCTTTTGACGTTGCCTTGTGAACCTTCGAGAACGTTAGTGACACTCAACATTATCACTAACGTTCCAGTGTGCCCCTTCTTGCTTCACGTTAAAGCCCACGTTAACTAGGTTAACGTGGCTTCTAACGTGGCCTTTGCCATCCTTCGAGAACGTTAGTGACATTCAACATTGTCACTAACGTTTCTATGTGCCCCTAGGTCTCACGTTAGAGTCCACGTTAATTAGGTTAACGTGGCTTCTAACGTGGCCATCCTTAGCCATCCCAACGTTAGTGACAATGTTTAGTGTCACTAACATTGGCTCATCCTTCATTCCTCATCGTTAGCTTCCACGTTAACCAAGTTAACGTGGAAGTTAATGTGACTCTTGGGGGTTGTGTGGTTGCTTCAATGTTAGTGACAATGTTGAGTGTCACTAACGTTGTCGACAACTCTTCATCCCTTACGTTAGTTCCCACGTTAACCAAGTTATCATGGGAGTTAACGTGGTACTTTGCATCATAGGCCAACGTTAGTGACAATGTTGAGTGTCACTAACGTTGGCTTCTCTTCCCCCCTTAACGTTAGAGGCCACGTTAACTAGGTTAACGTGGTTTCTAACGTGGCCACTTATGAGTAATTGCCAACGTTAGTGACAATGTTAAGTGTCACTAACATTGGCTCAGCTTCTCTTCTCCACGTTAGAGTTCACGTTAACTTAGTTAACGTGACTCTCTAACGTGGGCATTGATGGCTTTTTTTGAGAGTGTTATTGGCAATCACTTTTCTCATTAACCTTGCAAGTTACCTCCCTTTTTCTTGTTTCCTTTTGGTCCTGAAATCAAGCAATAAAGTGCATCAAAGCTCTAGTCCAAGTCATGAGTAATGCAACATAATATTTGTCACTAAACTTATGCAAAATCCTCATGAAATTATGTAAAATGCACAATGTATGCTTGAATCAAGGCATAGGTGAATATCTACCCAAACTTAGCTTATTTCCTAGAGAAATGCATGAAACTAACCTAAAAACAGTAAAGAAAAGGTCAGTGAAACTGGCCAAGATGCCCTGGCATCAAAATTCCTCATGATATTTGCATTCTTCCATCAAATATTAGTTGATTGTTAGACGACTTGCAAATCTTTGAGAAACATGATTAAAGGATGAATCAAATGATTGACCCTAAACACTTTTGAGCGATTAAAGTGTAAACACATCCGGTGAGGGTTTCAATTGCTCAATTCTATATTTCTATTGCTTATTTTGTATCTTCATGCAAGTTGTTGAACTTAATTTTGAAAATTTCAAATCAATCTTTGGACATTGATCATATTGATCATATTTGCTTGATCTTGGCCCTAAAGCTTGTTTTGGATTGATTGGAATTCTTTTGTTTGTTTTTACCAAGCTCAATAGGAACCATAATGTAGATATAGATAGATAGTATTTAGTATAGTTGCATGCATGTAGTTAGTTGTATTAAATAAATTGCTTTCCCTCCTTATCCTTCTCCTTTGATTGAGATTAGCATGAGGACATGCTATTATTTAAGTATGGGGGAATTGATGAGTTCATATTTTTTGGTATATTTTAGTTTGATTTGAATGGACTTCATTATATAAACCCACATTTATTCATCCGAATTGCATGCTTTTGTGTTCTCTCCCTTAATTGTGCCTAAATGTGAAAACATTCTATTTTGTGCTTATTTTAATCACTTTTATGCCACTTTTATGCCATTCGATGCAATGACATGTTTGTTGAGTGATTTTAGATCCTAGCGGCAAGTTTGGCAAGGCAAAAGTGGAAGGAAGCATGTATAAAGGGAGAAAAGATGAAGAAAACAAAGCAGAAGCATACAATGGAGTGTGCGTGCGCACAACCACCTGTGCGAAAGCACAAAAGCCACAAAACCATGTGTGCGTACACACGACAACCTGTGCGTACGCACAAGAAGAAAATCTGCATGTGTGCGGACGCACACACCTGTGCATCCGCACACGACCCAGCGCGTTACTCATTTATTGCAAATTGCTGGGGGTGATTTTTGGGCCTCCAGGGCCCAATTTTGGAACTTTCTAAAGCTGATTAGGTGCTATATGAAGGAAGGCCTTACTCCATGTGAAGGGGGAGAGAAATTAGGGTTAGATTAGCATTATGTAGGTTGTTCTCTAGAGAGAGAAGCTCCCCACTCTCTCTAGAATTAGGGTTATTTAGTTTAATTTCTTGTAATTTCTACATTTAATTCTTGTTTCTATTTACTTTTCTTTGTCATTTATTGTTATTGCATCTTTCTTCTTCTTCATTTCTCTTGTTATTTCCTTTCTTTTGCCATTTTTATGTCATGAACACTCTATGTTAATTTTAATTTCAATTAATGCAATTTTATGTTTCCATGTCATTTATTGCTTTCTTTAGTTGTTATTGTTATTTTCTTGCTTTGGTAGCATTAGAATATATTTTAATGCATTTTAATATTATTTTATTTTCATGCACACTAAGTGTTTGATAAAATGCTTGGCTTAGTCTTTACTTAGTTTTTCTCCACTCTTGGCTTGAAATTGTTGACTTTGGTGTCCCTTGAGTCATTGATATCCATTCTTGTTTGATATATTAGAGTAGTTAGTTGATTTGGTCTCCTTTGACTCTATGTGACCCCTTAGTGTTGACATAGGACTTAAAGATTGAAATTAACTATGCCTATTTGACTTATCTTCAATGTAAAGTTGACTAAGTAGGATTAACTCTTCATGATCATCATATGTTTGTGGTCAATGACTAGGATAGGTAGCCTTAGCCTTCAATTACTTGCCAAGAGATTTCTTGCATTTGAAGTTTTATTGCTTTGACTTTTACTTGCTTTCATTTACTTTCCTGCATGTTAAGTTACTTTCTTGCCATTTCTCTCCGTTGCATTTAATTGCTTTGACTTTTATTGCTTTGATGTTTAAATTCTTGCATGTTTAATTTTCACATTCTTGGTTGAGAAATTAGATGTTTGGGTGGAATTGAGTTGTGGATGTCCATTCCGCATTGTGTGAGAATGGTTAATTGATTTGGTTTCCATTGACGCTAGTCTCTCACTAAGTAATTAGTGAGTTGACTAGGACTTATGGATTGATATCAATTACACCCTTTGACTAATTCTCAAGGAAGATTGACTAGTTTGGATTGCTTCCACACAATTGCCATGTTTGTGGTCCACAACTAGGATAGGAAACCTAGATTACCCACTTCTTTCCAGGTATCCTTCAATTGCTTTCTTTTCAATTCCTTGCATGCTTGTTTCAATTCATTGCTATTTACATTGTTGCTCTCTTGCTTTCATTCCCAATTCCTCATGCTCTCCTTCATAGCCAATAATTGTACATTTCATTGCAACTCCTAGGGAAGATAACCCGGGAGTTAAATAATCTCGGTTAATATATTTGGTTCGAATTGTGATAACATTTGATTGATGGTCAATTTGTTGGGTTAGGACTATACTTACAACGCCAATTCCATTTTGATAATCAAATTCCTAACCTATGCAAATTGGCCATTTATCACCATATCAGCACCACTAAGAACCACTCTCAACTAGCTTCAACAAGGGCCAAAGCCCATATCCAAGACTTAAAGACTGAAGGAAGAAATGGTATAAAGAGCAGAGAGTTTGAGTTCGAAAGGAGATTGGTACCTGGGGATCCAGGATTGTAAACAATCTCTGTAAATTCAATTTACTTTTGTAATGCACTTTTCAATTTCAATTTCCATTCCCAGAGTTATGAACAACTAAACCCCTCTTCATTGGGAGAGGGAGCTCTGTTGCAATTCAATGGATCAATAATAGTTTCCATTTTTCTTACTCTTTCTTGTCTCTTGATTTGCTTGAAAGCTTTCGATTTTATCTAATCAAACAATTGTCTCGAAAGAGAAATTGTTCATACTCGGATTTTCTCGGAACCTTGAAAGAGGAATGAGGAAATCATGCTGGAAATACTTTCTCATGTTGGACTGGGTTGGGGGTTGAATGGATATAGTGACATGTAATCTTACCAATACTTTGATCTAGAAAAACATGTGCTATAATCAGTGATCGTACTTCATCTCTTCTCATGAGCAATTAGATCAAGACATTCGACATTTGTTCAAGCTTAGAGAGATTGGATTGCCATGACATTGGGATCCAATCACCTAAGATTGCCAAGAGATCAATGAATGCATTGATTGATGAAGAGATGAGAATGAACTTGATCAGGAGAATGCAATATCTTATAATCCCAATGAGTTTCCCCAATCTGTTCTTTCCCATTCTTTAATTTCTGCTTTTTACATTTATGCTCAATCATCCCCATTCCCATTTAAGTTTCTGCAATTTATTTTCAGTTGTTTACATTCCTTGCTATTTACATTTCCCTCTATTTAAATTTCTGCAATTCTCAATTCAATTTTGCTTAGTTCAACAAGAACACTCCTCTAATTAAAGTTGCTCAACCAATCAATCCCTATGGGATTCGACCTCACTCTTTTGTGAGTTTTTACTTGATGATAATTCGGTATACTTGCCGAGGGAAATTTGTAGCGATACAGATTTTCGTGCATCATGTTTATGGCGCCGTTTCCGGGGATTGATTTTGCATTGACAAGAATAAATTGGAGGATAACTAGATTGAACACTTTTTTTTTCTTTTGTAATTAGCTTTTATTTCAGTCTGTTTACTGCTATCTTCTGAAATTTAATTTGTTTTTCTTTGTTCATTTACTTTCTACCACACTAATCCACTAACTATTTGATCAATTGCACTAACCACTCTAACCATAACTCTCAACAAAAGTTATTTCTCCACTTGCTGTTTGCTTGTTATTTGCTGAGTGTGTGACAGGTAGAAGAGGAGGAGCCTCAACTTCTTTTGACAGTAAACCAGAGAGGACCTTCCTTAGACTAAGGAGGGAAGCAAGAGGTAAAGGCATAGTTGGTGAAGAAGTGTTAGAAGAATATCTAGACGTTACTATGGAGGAAGAAGTTCATAATCATGTTGGAGATGGTGCTGGTAATCATGTTGGGTAGGAGAGAAGAGTTCTAGGCTCTTACATCAACCCAAACCATGGGAATTGTCGGAATAGCATCCTAAAACCAACCATTCATGCTAATAACTTTGAGCTAAAGCCACAGCTTATCACTCTTGAGAATATGTGATACTGTGAAGTCCAATGGTGTTCATCCTGACACCTACACTTTGCTTTTATTTCCCTTTTCTCTCAGGGATAAACATCCAAGTAGCTAGAGTCCTTTCCAAAGGAGAGTTTGACAACTTGAGAAGATGTGATGAATATGTTATTGGCAAGATTTTATCCTCCCCAAAGAGTTAACAGATTGAGAGTTGAAGTACAAACATTCAGACAACTAGATGGTGAAACTCTCTATGAAGCATGGAAGAGATACAAGGAATTAACAAGAATGTGCCCTTCGGACATGTACAATGAATGGGTACAGCTGCATATTTTCTATGAAGGATTGTCACAAGAATCAAAGAAGGCCTTAGATCACTCTTCAGGAGGATCTCTCAACAAGAAAAAGACAATTGAAGAGGCCATATATGTCATAGAAACTGTAGCCAACAATGAATACTTCTATGCCTCTGATAGAAGCACCAATAAAGGGGTGATAGAGCTGAATCACATGGATGCATTGCTAGCTCACAACAAGCTAATCACTAAGCAATTGGCTGACCTCACCAAGCAAATGGAGAGGAATCAAGTTGCAGCAGTCAATACTCAACCACCAGCTCAAGAAGAGTTCAATGCAAAGGAAGGAGGTGATTGGTAGCAAGTTAATTATATTGGAAACTGATCAAGACAAACCTATGATCCACACTCAAAAACCTACAACCCTAGTTGGAAGAACCACCCAAACTTTGGGTGGGGAAAACAGCAAAACCAGAACCAAGACCAGAGACCTCACAACTCCAACCATTACAACAACTCCACTCACCAACAATCCAACCAAAGATCATACCAACCCCCACATAACAACTCTTACCAACCTCCATATCAAGTACCAAATAGCCAACCTCAACCTCAAAATTCCAACCCACCATCACCATCAGAGGATAGACTATCTCGTATTAAGGCTATGCTTGGAGAACTTTGTAGGGAGTCTAAAGACATACAAGCTTTCAAGGATGAGGTGAGATCCAATATGCAAAACCAAGATGCTGCCATCTAGAAACTTGAAGTACAAATTGGATACCTATCCACGCAAGTTCCTAACCACAACCCCTGTAGTGCCACTAGGGCAAACCCAAAGGAGGAATGCAAGGCCATCACACTCAGGAGTGGGAAAGAACTGAAGGAAATCTCAAAGGAAACGCAAGAGAAGAAGGTGGATGAAAGTTCAAAAAATAAAAAGGAAGAACAAGCACCTGCACCCAACCCACCTCAAGAAAAAGAAATCCTGAGACCATATGTTCCAAAAGCTCCTTACCCTTAACGATTAAAGAAGAATGAAAAGGACAACCAATTCTCCAGATTCTTGGAGGTTTTGAAGAGACTACAGATCAATATTCCCTTTCCCGAAGCACTAGAGAAAATGCCACTCTATGCTAAGTTATTGAAGGAGTTAATGACCAAGAAGAAAAGCTGGAGAAATGATGAAACTGTGGTGTTAACCGAGGAATGTAGTGCCATCATCCAACACAAACTACCTCAAAAATTGAAGGACCCGTGGAGCTTCCAAATTCCTTATATCATAGGAAAAATCACAGTGGAAAACGTCTTATGTGATTTGGGAGCTGGCATAAATTTGATGTCATTAGCAATGATGAAGAGAATGAAGATTGAGGAAACCAAACCAATAAGAATGGCACTTCAATTAGTTGACCGATCATTCAAATTCCCCCATGGAGTAGTAGAGGACTTGTTGGTGAAGGTGGGAGACTTCATCTTCCCATCAGACTTTGTGGTGTTGGATATGGAGGAAGAAGCCAAAGCTTCAATCATTTTGGGAAGGCCATTTCTAGCAACAGCTGGAGCCATCATCGATGTCCAAAAGGGTGAACTTACCCTTAGGCTACATGATGAGAAAATGGTATTCAATGTATTCAAGGACATGAGTTACCCACAAGAATCATTAGGAGAATGTATGAGATTGGATGCAGTGGAGATCTTAGTACAAGAGACCTTTGAAGAAGGAGAACTTGAAGAGGTGTCAGAAGAAGACCCCTGGTGCACGTAAATCGTGATTCACACTTTTGACAACTCCGCACAACTAACCCGCAAGTGCCCTGGATCGTCCAAGTAATAAACCTTACGTGAGTAAGGATCGATCCCACGGAGATTGTTCGCTTGAAGCAAGCTATGGTCATCTTGTAAATCTCAGTCAGGCAGATTCAAATGGTTATGAGGTTTTGATAATTAAAATATAAATAAAACATAAAATAAGATAAAGATACTTATGTAATTTATTGGTGGGAATTTCAGATAAGCATTTGGAGATGCTTTGTTGCTTCTGAACCTCTGCTATCCTATTGTCTTCTTCTAATCATGTGTGCTCCCTTCCATGGCAAGCTGTAGGATCCTCTCAGTGAAAATGGTCCTCTACGGTTTCTGCACGGCGAATCAACTGTCAGATTTCTCATCTCGGATGAAAAATACCAGGTACAGCTACCGCATGGCTAATGATCTGTCGATTCCCGCTAGCGTCGGAATAGAATCCATTGATCCTTTTGCACACTGTCACTTGCGCCCAACATTCGCAGGTTTGAAGCTCGTCATAGTCATTCCTTCCCAGATCCTACTCGGAATACCATAGACAAGGTTTAGACTTTTTAGATCCCAGGAATGGCTGCCAATTATTCTAGCCTATAACATGAAGATACTAATCTCACGGACTCGGTCCGTGTATTAGATACCCAAGAGAATATACTCCAGCTGTTGTCCAATGACTACGTTGAACATCATGTAGACCGCTTTGTGGTTGTTAGGCACGCAATCCTGGCTAAGCGAGTAACAAAGATTGGGTGATTGTCACGGGTCACCCCTTCATTCTGACTTAACTGAATTAAGTACGAGAGTATATATTGGAGAAGAAGTAGGCGTGAATTGAATAAAAAAACAATAGTACTTGCATTAATTCATGAAGAACAGCATAGCTCCATACCTTAATCTATGGGGTGTAAAACCTCCACCGTAGAAAATACAAAAGTGAAAAAGGTCTAGGCATGGCTGATAAACCCCATATTTAGGGTTTATCTTGTGCTTCATTTAAGGGATTTTATAACCTTTTACCCACATTTATTCAATGAAATAGCATGGTTTCATGATTGTCTCCTAATTTGTGCTTAAATGTGAGAACATGCTTTCTAGGTCCTTAATTGTTTAATTTTGACTCACCTTTGATTCCATAAGATGCCTTGATGTGTTTGTTAGTAATCGCAGGTTAAAAAAAAGGCTAGGAATGAATCAAGGGAGCAAGGACGGAAGCATGCAAGTGGAGAGATCATGGAAAGCCAAAGAATTGAACTCGCCCATGGACGCGCGCGCGCACCTTGCGAAATCGCCCATGGATGCGTACGCGTGCTGTGCGTGTACGCGTCAGTGGTGATATATAATTTTTTAATAAAAATGTGGCCAGCGAATTCTCAAGGCCTATGGGGCCCAATCCAAGCCAACTTTGGCACCAAAACACTCAAAAGGACCAAGTATTGAAGGAAGAAAAGGGGGATCTATCATAACACACACATTACGCTAGTTTTAGTTTTAGTTTTAGAGAGAGAAGCTCTCACTTCTCTCTAGAATTAGGATTAGTATTAGGTTTAGTTTTTAGATCTAGGTTTTAATTCATGCTCTCTTCTGCCTCTTCTTCTTAATTCCTTGTTGTTACATTCATCATTCTTCCATTGTTGTTATTACTTTCTTCTACTTTGTTTGTAGATCTACTCTTGTTCACTCTATTTTCTTTTAATGCAATTTGAGGTAATTCTTGTAGATCTTATATTCTTTGATTGTTGTTGTCGATTCCTTATATCCAATTGTTGTTAGATTCTATTCTTGTTATCAATTTACTATGCTTTTCTTTTATGCCTCCCAAGTGTTTGATGAAATGCTTGGTTGGATTTTAGTATAGATTTTTATTCCTCTTGGCCTTGGTGGAGTAATTAGTGACGCTTGAGTTATCTAATTCCCTTGTTGATCGATAATTAAAAGTTCCTAATTGATTTGGATACCACTAAAGCTAGTCTTTCCATTGGGAGTTGGCTAGGACTTGTGGAATCAAGTTAATTCACCCACTTGACTTTCCTCTATTATAGAGGTTAACTAAAAGGTAGCAATGAACAATTTATGGTCACAATTGAGGAGGATAAATAGTATAGGACTTCTAATTCTCACAACCTTACCAAGAGCTTTCATAGTTATTAGTTTACTTTCATTGCCATTTACATTTCTTGTCTAAAATCTCAAAAACCCCAAATATAACTCATAGCCAATAGCAAGACACTTTATTGCAATTCCAAGGGAGAACGACCCGAGGTTCAATACTTCGGTTTATAGATTTTAGGGGTTTGTTACTTGTGACACACAAATTTTTGTATGAAAGGACTATTGTTGGTTTAAAAACTATATTGCAACGAGAATTCATTTGTGAATTCTAAACCACACAAAAGTCATCTCATCAAAATGGCACCGATGCTGGGGAAAATGCAATGGTGTTGTGTTATTGGTTATTGTATATATGTGAATATTGTGAATAGCTTGATTTTTGGATTTCTTGTTAGTTTTTGCTAGTTTAGGATTTTGTTTCATTATTTTTCTATTAGCCTTTGAATTTTATTTTCTCTTTTCACTATGAATTTTCACTTTTGCTATGAGTGTGATTACAACTATGTTGTAGGAAATGAGAGCTTCAATGAGGATGTGTATCAAGGATGGGATAATCAAAGGTGGGAAGAGCCATATGCATATGACCAATCTTCATAGCAACAACCTCCACCAATAGACTATGAACAAGAATCATCCTTTGATGCATATCAATCCAATGGCTATGGTGAATCTCCTTGTGATTTTCAAGAACCACTGCCATATGCCTATGAGACATATCCTCAACATAACCCTCAACCATATTCACAAGCCTCTTTCCACCAAACACCTCCATTTGACCTTAATCCATAGCCATCCTATCAACCACCCTTTGAACCATATGAGCCATACATGAAACCACCATGCCAATATCAATACTCCCAAGAACCACCTCAATATACACCACCACTTTACCAAGAAGAACCACTTCCCTACCATGAACCCTTTCTCCAAGACAATGAACCCTCTTACCCACTCCAACCCCCAATGGATGAAATCCTTAGCCTTATACTTCAAGGGCAAGGAGAAATGCAAAGGGAGACACTAGAATATATGGCTACATTGACTAAGGTGGTAAGCACTCTAGCCTCCCAATACTTGAGCACTCAAAGTACTCCCATGGTCACATGTGGAGAATTAATTGAAAAGCATAGCATGAAGAAGAGACTCCAGTGGAAAATGAGGGATGTTATTTTGTATTAGAGCAATTGGAGAAGCCTATGATTGTTGAAGAAGAGGAAGAAGTGGTTGAAGACTTAGGAGATGCGGATCCTCCATGGGAAGCTAAAATCATAGAAAATCCCTCCAAGAGGATTAAATTTCATGTTGAGGAGGAGAGTGAACAACCTCCAAGACAATTGTTGAATGAAGACTTGGAAGGAATGGAGCAAAATTTGAGTTCCCTTGGTAATGACGATCATGCATCCAAGGTTCTTGGTGGTGAATCCTTTGAATTTGACGAACCTTCTCCCAATGAGATAGAAAGCAATGTGGAGGTAGATTTCTCTCAAACTCCCATTTATGCTTTGAGTGATGGAGAAGAGTTAGAAGAAATTGATGAACAAAGGATTGAAGTTGAATAAATTTGTGAAGAGGTGGAGGTGATCAAGGAAGAACATAAGGGAGTAGAGCTTGCGAGAACATTGGAAATACCATTCCCCAAGCCATCACCATCCATTCTTTCATTCAAATGGGTAAATTCCTTATACTTAAACCTTATTATTCCCCTTGAATATGGTTTGCTTGAGACGGATCGTCAACTTAGACATATTTGTGGCTTTAAGAGTAAAAGGGAGATGGCTAGTGGTTAGAAACATTATTCTAGGTTCATTATAGTTGCATGTTCAAAGTTTGATTGCAAGGGTTAGTGTAGAGCTAGATTGTTTGGGTCTAGGAGAATGTTTGGCCACTTTATTGAGAATTCTAAGGTCACACCGCCCAATTGGAATCATGTTCAAATACCACCGCCGTATTTTCCATTGTGCTTTTATTGATTTTGCTATTTACTTTCAGTAGTTAGAATTTGATTTTGCATGTTAGGATAGATAGAGATATCTGCTGTTAGGTAGTTAGGTTCTGGATAGAGGATTCTAGGCCTGATAATTGTGCCGTATTTGTTTACCTAATTGAGCTCATGTTGATTGATTGCTGAGTGATATTGATCAAGTTTTGCTATGATGCATTCTTCATACTTTGCTGCCTGCTGCATTCTGTGATTCTGTTGCTGCTGCCTGGTTTTGTGCATTCCACTGGTCATCATGAATATTGCTTTTTGCTGCTATTTGGTTATGCTTCTTGCTTCTTGGATTCATATGACTCTCCTGCTATTATTTGCTGTCCGGAAACATCCAAATTACAGCCGGGATGCTGCTTAATTTTTCCAAAACAATTTTGACCTTCAAATCGTGCCTAGGATTGAACTTGGCATTTTCAAACTCACATTTGCTCAACTCACACCAAGTTCAATTCTTAGGTACCCTTGGGTCGGTCTCTCTGTATTTCCTACGTTTCCTGTGACTTGCTTTGAACCATTCCATGTTTACACTTTTCAAGATAGTCGAATGTCTTTATCTTGTGCTTCACTCCTTATTCGGTCTAACTTGCGATTTTGTGCAAATGGTTCATACATTGGCAACAATTGGTGAATTTTACTTCTGTAACGCGTTTTCACTCAAATTCGTTTCTATCTTGATTTGTGTTACACAACATGCATTTCAAACTTGCAACATCAATTATTGCAAACTTCATGGCCAAAGAATTGATTGATGACTCGTTTTCAATTAATTGCCTCTTTTGCAATTTCCTATTTCATCATCAATGACTGTACTTCCCTCATAATTGTGAGCATGCTTGTTTCCCTTGCTTGGTGAATTTCACTTGATTGAGACAATGCCATCTTACCCCTAACCCTTGAACTAGACTTTCTAACTTCTGACTCGTTGTACCTAACAGACCTTCCTTTTGGCTTAAGCTAACACATTGACCATTCTTTTGGGTATGATGCTCATTGAGCTTAATAAACAAGCATGATGTGTTTAATGGGAGAATTCTTGGTTTGTGACTTTATCGTCTTCTTTGGTTACGGCTACTTGCATTTCCAAGTTTTCATTCTCTTGAGTCACTTCATGATTACTTTTCATTCATCTTACACCTTGAATATGTTCTTTCTTGCTTTCTGCTACTTGTTTAATTGCTTATATTCTACTCTATTCTGTTTTTCAGGATGTCAGATAAGAGAAAGGGCAAAGCCACCGCCAAAAAGAGGAAAAGGGCCCCGGATTCTACTTTCTCTCCCTATGTGGATTATTCTAAAAATCCTATTGATGATGAGGAGAGGGCAAATCAATCCTTGCCTGCCCAGGATTCAGTCAAGTTCCCTAATCTCAATATGAACTTCAGTTCCCAAGCTACAACAAAAAGAACTTGAACATTGAAAAGAAGTTGGTCCTTCCATCCGATTTGAGGCAAGTGATTAATAACCACATTGAGAGGATGGGTTTAGACTTTGTGGAACGAGAGCTCAGTCGGGTGAACCGGTCTTGGGTGCAGGAATTCTATTGCAACTTCTTCTGCCACACCCTTGACTCGGTTCTGGTTAGAGGTATTCAGGTACCCATCACTGAGCAGGCAATTGAGGACACCATTACTTGTAGGCCCAAGGCAGGTGATATTGATGCCTTCAAGCAGGCCGAGGTGGAGCTCCACTTCATGACCTTCGATTTTGATGCTTTGAGGATAGTGGTAGCTACCCCGGAGGCTCCTTGGGTTATGGATGCAGAAAACAGGGCACCCAAGGGGATGCGCTTTACTTATCTGAGCAAAAAGGCCAAGACATGACAGTGATGTGTGAAAAACGATCCAACACAAAACTCACCGACAAGTGTATCGGGTCGCATCAAGTAATAATAACTCACGTGAGTGAGGTCGATCCCACAGGGATTGAAGGATTGAGCAATTTTAGTTTAGTAGTTGATTTAGTCAAGCGAACGAGAGTTGATTTGAGTGATTTTATCCAGCAGAAGCTAAATTGCATGAAATTAAAGGGAGAGGGGTAATTGACTGAAAATTAAAGTGCAGAGAGATTAAAAGGGCTGAATCTTAAAGTGCAAGAAATATAAATTGCAGAAACTTAGATTGCAAGAAATGTAAATGACTGAATCTTAAAGTGCAAGAAATGTAAATTACTTGAATTATAAAAGGAACCGGAAATTGGGATTGCAGAAATTAAACAGAGAAAAGTAAATTGCAACAAGCAAGAAAGTAAAAGATGAATTGAATTGAAGCAGATCTCAAACAGAAAATGTAAATTAGCTTGAAGAAGCATTCAACAGAAGAATTAAAAGGAAATTTCAGATCTCAGGGGTCAAGAGACTAGAAAACCAAGTCTAGATCTCACTACCTTCCTTGATCCAATTCAGAAAGAAATTCCAACAAATTAAAGATCAAAACAGTAAGAAAACTTGAATTTAAATCTCAATTCTCTACTGATGCAGTGAAAGAAACAAAAAGAGATCTCAAGGTGTGATTGAGACAGAATTTCCTCAATTTTCAACACCCAAGACTCAAGCAAGAATTGCAGTAAAGGAAACGAGAAAACCAAAGAGGAAAAGAATTGAATTCTCCTCCAGGATCCAAGTTACAGTAAGAACAATCCTCCAAGAGTTGTAAATTCAAAAGTAAAAGTTGACGTCCCTTTCTAAATCAAATTAACTCCTATTTATACACTTTCTTCTAATGGTCTTGGAGCCTTGAGTTTGGGCCTTGGCCTTGATGGACTTGCATTAAAGATAGCCCTGGTTGGTTGCTCTTGGACTTGTGAGAAAACCCTTTTGCAATTTGGACTCTAAGCCTTTTTAAGTTTGAGTTGAAGTTTGAGGTAAACTTCAACTCAAACGTTGGTTATTGAAATTATGCAGAAAGGTTTTTCATCTGTCGTTCACGTTTGAGTTCAAGTTTGGGGTCAAACTTGAACTCAAATGTTCCCCTTCCAGGATCACATTTAGTGCCAACGTTTGCCTCCAAGTTTGAGGCAAACTTGGTCGCAAACGTGGCCACCCCTAGGACGTATGCTTATGCCAACGTTTGCCTCCAAGTTTGAGGCAAACTTGGTCGCAAACTTGGCCTCTCCTGGGACGTGTTATATGCCAACGTTTGCCTCCAAGTTTGAGGCATACTTGGATGCAAACTTGGCCTCCCCTGGGTGTACATGTTTTATGCCAACGTTTGCCTCCAAGTTTGAGGCAAACTTGGACGCAAAGTTGGCTTCCCCTGGATGCATATATTTCACCTACGGTTGCCTCCAAGTTTGAGGCAAACTTGGTCACAAAGTTGGGCTTCTGCAAGGTTAGTTGTTGCACCAATGTTTGCCTCCAAGTTTGCGGCAAACTTAGGCGCAAACTTGGGCGCAAACTTGGGCTTCTCCAGGGTATAATTTTGAACTCTTCTCAGGGTGGTTTTGCGGTCTTCTGCCATCCCCTTTCTTCAAGTTTCCTCCAAGCCTTTTGGTCACCTGTCATCAATCAACAAATGCATTAAAGCTTTGCTAAAATCATGAGACTTATTATCATTCTTGACATATAAGCAATTATGGCACAAAATCTCATGAAAATGCATCATATTACTCACGGTTGATTGAATCTCAATACACATGAATTTTCACCCAAATGGCTTACTTATAACTCAAGAAAGTGTATAAAACCTATTGAAAACACAGGAAAATGACTAGTAAAACTAGGCTAAGATGCCTTGGCATCACAACACGAAACTTAAAACTTGCTTGTCCCTAAGCAAGCATCAAACATAAGAGAGAATGACATGAAGTGGAGAAGTATGTATATCCTTATTGAGCATATAGTTGAATTCAGTCCATGAGATTTATATGCAGACAATGGTGGTTCATTTATTGCTTGCTGTTACATAAGAGATGTTTCCTCAAAGGTTTACTAAGCTTGCTGCTATAAGGCTTTACTTTGGCTTGTTCCCTTGCTAACTTTTTCTTCTTTGTTTTGCTCTGAGTGCTTATTGTTCTTTGAAGGCTTGGTGGTAAATGTTGCAGCAGTCTTTGGATTTATTTTTGCTCAACGTTTCTTCACCACAGACACATGGCTCACCCTTTTCCTTCCTAGGATCATTGATGCCCAGCATCTCTTTGGATAACTAAGTGTTTTGTAGTTAGGTTGCTCTTTATTGTGGACTTTCAGTTGGCAATCCCAAATCAGTTGATCTAAGTGGCCAAGTTTTGAAATACTCCTTAGAACTTACTTGTCCAAGCATATCCTAGCACAAAAACACCACAGGCACGTGTCCTAGGGTCCAAGCTATTGGTGCCCAGCCTTATTATTTATTTTCTTTGCCACTCTTTGGCTTTTTCTCTTTCTTTTTCTTTCTGTTTTATTTCATTCTCAAGGGATTTTTTTTATGATACAAGCTTTTATAACAGCAAGCTAGTTCATTCTTCAAAGAACATACCATTATGCAGCATTTATTTCATGAACCATGCATTAAATCAACAAATACCACCACTAACTTTCATTCTTACTTTTACAACATTGGATATTTACTTCCTAATTCAAGCATTTCTCTTTTATTGAATTAAAAAGGCACAGGGGACAAAGCATGCATTTAATCAAGTGAAAGTGAACACACAAGCACACACTTAAGCTAGCATACTTATTTCAACTAGAACACTCAAGATGCAAAATGACTGAACTAACAGTTACTGTTGCGATGGTTACATTCAAACTTCCAAATTAGAACAGTTCAATGCTGATGGAATTAAGTGACCATACAACCTCTTGGTGGCTTCTTCTTCTTACTCTCAGCTGATGGTATGTAGCCCTTCCAAGAGAGTGATTGAATTCCTGCAAAGTTCATGGAAGTTGCTTGTCTCTCAAGCCCTTAGGTAACTGGTTAGTGTGCAGGATTTTCTTGTAGGCTTTTGAACTTACTTTGGTGTGTGAACACCAAACTTAGTTCCTTGCCACCTTTCTCATGCATCAAAATAACTATATGTGAAATCCTCCTATCTTTGTTAAAGACAATAAAACTAAAGACTTGAAAATGGACACTGGTTAAGTAACTTCTCTGATTGCTTGGAGCTAGCAACTTTTTATGCAGAAAGTGAGAATGTGCTTTTAATTGAGATTTTGGTAGAACACCAAACTTAGAATTCTTCATTCTCCCTTAAATTGTTTTGGTGTGCAACACCAAACTTAGCTTCTTGCAATACAGATAAATTATTCAACCTTTTTATTAAATTAGCTATGAAGAGAAAATTACCTCAGGTTGGGTTGCCTCCCAACAAGCGCTTCTTTATTGTCACTAGCTTGACATCTTGTTCTTTGATCATGGAGGCTGAAAAGCATAGTGCCTTAACTTTTCTCCTCTTACTGTGAACTTTCTTCCGGTCTCCTCTTTGATGATTTCTAGGTGTTCAAGTGAAAGGATTCGGTTCACAGTATAGTACTCAGATAATTGTGGAGACACCTTCATTGGTTGGGTGTTCAACACCACTTTATCCCCTGGTGAGAAGCCTTCAGTGGGGATTTTCTTGTTTCTCCACCATTTTGGCCTCTTCTTCTTCTATTCTTTCTCAGGAGATAATTCATGCCTTGGTGGTTCTTTATCTGGAGTGTTGAGGTTCTCATCTGGGGGTTTTGGATCTAGTTCCTCCTTGATTTCTTTGGTCTGTTGCACCATTTCTACTTCTTTAAAGCATGGATTTAGAAGTCTTGGAATTAACTCATTGACTGCCTCCTTCAGGCTTTGATCTCTGGCCTTATCCTTCATAAAATCTTCTTCCTGAATGGGCTCATGCAGGGTTTTAAAAACATGGAATGCTAGGTGCTCATCATGCACTCTCAATAACAATTCCCCTTTTTCAACATCTATCAATGCTCTGCCCATAGCCAGGAGAGGCCTCCCCAGGATGATGGGTGTGTTAGGGTCTTCCTCCATATCCAGGATGACAAAATCAGTTGGGAGAAGAAATTTCCTCACTTTTACCAACACATTCTCTACAACTCCAAGTGCTTGCTGAATGGACTTGTCAGCCATTTGAAGAGCTATTTGTAACGGCCCAACTTCCAGCATGTCATGATCATACTAAAAGTTGAACGTTACCAACTTGTTTCCCCACTTAAGTAATATTTAATAAATATAAGCCTGTTCGTTGTTAACACCTCGCGAGTTTTGAGTAATTTTTTTTAAAACAATAGTAGTTTAGAGTCGCATACATAGAGTATAACAACGAAACATGAGTACACACATTCAAGGTATTGTAGAAGGCAATACATAGAATATCACACCACAATATACATCATAATGCAGAAGCAGCTCAGTTATACTAGTAAGGAATTATAACACAGCATCCTTCAGTTAGTGACTCATATAATATATACACATATATACATAAGACGTCCCGGGACCTGGCCTGTCTAAAAGCCCCTAAGCTGGCACCCAGGCTAGGCTAACTCTATGACATGCCTATTCCCTCTGAGCATGCTAGTACAAGTGAGGGAAACACTCTAAGGTACCGTGGTTAGAATGGACGCCTCAAAAGTCTCCTCGTCTCTGATCCAAAAGCCCCTCACAGAAAACCGTTGGGTGGGTGATGATGCCTACTCGCTGGTGCCTCATCTGGCTCATTGCTACCAGAAGAGATATTCTCGATCTCAGGGTCACGTACTATATAATTACGTATACAAGGTGCCGCACATCGGATGTAATACTCGTAGCTGCGCACTGGGTCGTTGTGGATGTACGGATGATTAATCTCGTAGGGCAGGACTCCCGTGTCCATCTGAAGAGGTGTAAGGGGTAAGAACTGGGGAGTTCTTAGTAAGGTCGGGGTTCATAGTTAAGTCCATTTATAATGTCTGCTTGCAAGTATCTAAATCCTTTGAAAATTGATGGTTTAACAATCAAATATTCAAAACCTTTTCAAAAGAAATCAGTTAATTAACCATAAATCCAAACTTCTTTTCTAGATATAAGAATCTGAAAAGTTTCCTAATGGTATGAATGACCAACTTGTCCCAAGCATAGGTTCAATTAAGTCTATGCTGTAAGAGTTTGATTTTTCATACTTTACTAGACTATAAACATAAAAGAAGTTACCTACGCGGTATAAATGATCATCTTGTTCCAAGCATAGGTTCATTAAGTCTATGCTGAATCAGTCAGATACTTTATACAAAGCTAGACCTCAAACAAACCAACCACAGCCTTAGGCCCAAACAACTCAATCAACATCCAATCACCACAATCCAAACAATCAGTTACAAACACAAGTAATGAGGTTCAAATACAATCAAGAGCAGTTGCGTCAAGTATAGCAGTTAGCAATTAAACAGAGTTGTTCACATAGGCAAACAAATTAAAATATGCACAAACAAGTATGATGCATGTCTGATCCTACTGCAGGTAATGAGCTCATCTGTCGGTTTTGACCCGCACCCGACGCAATCCGACCCTCCAGGTCAGATAAGGCCTTCCCAGAACTTAATCCCAGATTAAGTACCGCATACCCTCTACCAAGTACTCTCAACTTGCAGGGCTGGTATTTGCTCAAATCTCAATATACCGCAGGTATGCGAATCAGGCCTCTACCAAGAATTCAGCTTGCAGGGCTGGTACATCTCTACCGCAGCCTGTCTGGGAAGCAACATCACAATACGGGCATCCCCGCATAATATTCACAAGCATCGCCCGAAGGCTCATAAGTCACATATAACCATACTTTTCATCACTTAGTAATCATCTTCATCATCTTTCCACAATCATAAATCAAGCATCACAACATCACAGTGAGCTCATTTTACAATTCTCTGCTTACTCTGTAAGGTCAAGCACACTGCTATATAGCTTTTAATTCCTTTTCTTTCCAACATGTATGAAAGTTTCTAAAACCTCTTTCATTACCATACATACCTCAATACTTTCTTTTGAACTCTTCCTTAGGTGTTTAATAAAGAGAATTAAGGAATTCTGGACTCAAAACTGCCTTCCTGAGGCTTTTAGGAAAAACTGTCTTTTTATCAATATTTTATTATTATTAATAAAATAATATTATTAATAAAATAATATTAACAATATAATAATATTTTAATATTTTAATATTAAAATAATAATATTTTATTCAACTTTCAAAAATTGCATTTTGACCCCTGAACTTTTAATATTTGCACTTTGGCCCCTTAACTTTTCTTTAATTAACTTTCAACCCCAAACTTTTTAATAATTATAATTTGACCCCAAAATCATCAAAACCAACGTTTTTCTTCTCCTTCAAAGACCAAAAATATTTTTCCAAAAGTTCAACAGATTTCAGCTTGATTTTCAACTAGTTTTTCAATCTTTTCGGTAACCGATTTTTACCTGATTTTGACCAAACCAAAGAGCAACGTTTCAGCCATCAAATACACATCAAAAAAACATCAAATATCATGAATTTCATGGCTGAAAAGCCACGTTTTCCAGCAGCAACAACAACAACTTCAGAACCATCAAAAACTTGATTTTCAAGCATTAAACAACAAGATCTCATGATCAAACCATCACACAAACACTCAAAATCAAGCTTCAAGCAACAAGAGCTGATTTAACACTTCAAGAACCAAACCAATCATTGATTAATTTACCAAACCTTACCTCCTTTGCAGCTGCCAAGAATTGAACCAAGAACAAGCTTCCAAAAGCACTTTTACGCCTATTTTAACATCAAAAACAACTTTAGAACCATATGAACCATGAAGGCTGAAGCTTCATGATGGTGAAAAGTAGGTTTTCCTCACCTCAAGGCAGCTAGAAATCACGTTTTCTTAGAGCCTGTGATGATTGAACAAGAGATCTTAAGAGAAAACATGAAGAAAACATCATCAGCTTGAGTTCCCACCATGGATGAAACTTCAAGGAGGATGAGCAGCCATCCTGCCTTGATTTACTCTATGAAAATTGATATAGAAATGAAGATGAGGAAGAGGTGATCATTTTGGTTGGATTAGATTTTTGATAGGGGTTTTAGTTTGAAAAAGAACGGAGAAAGAAGCTTAGGTGTTCATGGAAGTTTTCATGGAAGTTCTTCCATTTCTCTCTCTAGAATTTCGAATTCTAACTTGTTTAGAAACTAAAAATGATAGTAATGATGATACATGGGAGAACGTGGGGTTTGGATAAGCATTATCCGAAATTTTGATGTAAAAATATCTCAAGAAAGGATAATTACGGAAGCTAGATGTATTAGAACACAAGTATTTCTTACTTTCTCCTTAAGAAAGCTTTGCTTGGAGAGCAAGAAAGGAAACATGTAGTGGCTAACTCTGGGAGAGCCACGTGTCACTGGGTGCTGACTCATCAGAGTTTAATAATAAAATATCATTCTGAAGATAATTACGAAAATTAGACACATCAGATTATACTACTTAAGGATAACCATGAGCTTTACTAGTATAAATAATACTAGTAACATGATAATCATGAGAATTAAAGATATATGATGAAGCATTAGCATTGCTAAGTTCATCTAAGAATGCCGGTATTATCCATTACTGGTAGATTTCTAGCTCAGTTATTATATTATCAAACTTAGATCAACATTAACCACATTAGAGAAAATAATAATATAATATTCCAAATAAAATAATAATATATGAATATTATATTAATATAATTTTTCCCTCAAAATTCGAGACCGGCTCGTCACATAGAGACAAACTACGGAAATCAGAATTTTGAAATTCGGACCCGAAGTGGTTCAAAAACGCAACTTTTCGCGACGTACCTGCTTAGATTAGGAGAGGTGTCTGGTGCAGTCAAGCTGCTGACTCAGCAGCTTGATGACATAGCACCTGTGTAGTGGAGGTGCTTATATGCACTAAAATTCCTAAAAATTCCATAAAAATTCCGATTGATCTCGAAAAAGCGCCGTTTCTTCGAGGCTAAAGGCTAGGCCGTTACACTATTCGAGTGGGTTTCATCTCAAAAATTTGAAGCTTCCTCATAAGAGATAGAGGCATCAAGTTTATGCTTGCACCAAGGTCACAGAATGATTTCTCAATAGTTATGTTTCCTATGGTACAAGGTATATAAAACCTTCCAGGATCATCCTTCTTCTCTGGTAGACTTCTTTGGAGAATAGCACTACACTCCATTGTCATTTCAACAATCTGTCCTTCCTTCAAGGGTCTTTTCTTTGTTAGCACTTCTTTCATAAATTTGGCATATAATGGCATCTGTTCAAGTGCTTCTAAGAAAGGAATATTGATGTTGAGTGTCTTGAATATGTCCAGGAACTTTGAGTATTGCTTATCTTCGTTTTCTTTTTTGAACCTCTGAGGGTGTGGAAGTTTGGGAACATATGGCTTCACCCCTTCCTTCTTCTCTTGTAGCTGCGTTTCAAGGATGTCCTCATCTCTCTTTGAGCTTTTTGCATTCTTGGTTTTTCTCTCCTCTTCACTTCTCTCTTCTGTCTCTTCTTGTAGAACTTGTCTGTTGTGTCTTTTCTGATTGATGGCTTCCTTCTCACTTCCCACTATGATTGCTCTGCACTCCTCCCATTTTGTAGCTTTTCCTTTGTTCTTTGGGTGTTCTTCAGTGGCATTGGGGAAGGTATTTGCTCTCTTCTCACTCATTTCTGAAATTTGCTTGGCCATTTGCTCTATATGCCTCTCAAGATTTCTGATTGAAGCTTCTTGGTTTTTGCTTGTTATGGCTTGATCTTTTCTTGCTGCTTCTTGATCTTGTCTTGTTGCTTCTTGATCTTGTCTGGCCATCTCTTGAGTTTTGATGAGTTTCTCTATTAATGTCTCTAGACTAGAGATTCTTTGAGAGTCTGGATTTGGTTGTGGTTGTGTGAGATAAGATGGTTGTTGCTGAAGGTTGTTTGAAATATTTGCAAGTTTATTTTGTTGGTGGAATGTGGATGTGGAAAGGCTATTTTGGTGGTTTTGTGAGTTGTTATGGGGTTGGTGATATGTGTTTTGTGGGTTTTTGAATTGGTTAGTATCTTTAGATGAATAGCATTGGTTATTTGTGTTGCTGAGGCTGCCAGAGTTGAAGTCCCTTTGCCTTTGATTCTGATGCTCACCCCACCTTAAATTAGAATTAGCTATCCAGGGTGTTTTGTGTGCATCACCATGGAAGTTATGTTGGAATAAACTTGAGGTGTTGTTCATGTATTGCACCTACTCAGGGCTTGGTTGTTCATGATTGAATGTCCCAAAACTTTCTTCAGATTGATTCCACCCATGTGCAGTTTGAGATTGGCTTTGTGTGTTTACTGTAGCACTTTGCAGTCCATCAATTTTCTTGGCCATAATCTCCATTTGTTGCTGAAGTTATTGGTGCATCTGTTTGTTTTGTGCCAAGATAGTGTCAACACCTTCAAATTCCAATACTCCTTTCCTTTGAGCTAGTTGGCGTTGTCTTTGATGAGTATAGAAATATTGATTTTTTGCCACTCTGTCTATGAGTTTTGGGCTTCTTCAGCTGTCTTCATAAAGTTGCAATGAACCTCCTGCTGAATAATCTAAAGCTTCTTGAGCTCTCAGTGTCAATCCTTCATAGAAGTTTTGGAGTCTATCCCATTCACTAAACATTTCTGGTGGGCACTTCCTGATTAAAGCTTTGTATCTCTCCCATGCCTCATAGAGGGATTCTGCATCCATTTGTGTGAAGGTTTGCACCTCTGTCTTGAGCCTGGTGATCCTTTGAGGGGGTAGAATTTGGCTAGGAATTTGCTCACTAGATCTTCCCAATTGTTGATGCTCTCTCTTGGAAATGTCTCCAACCACTGAGCAGCTTTGTCTCTAAGGGAGAATGAAAATAGCAACAGCTTGTAGATATCAGGATGCACACCATTAGTTTTAATAGTGTTACAAATCCTCAGAAAAGTGGATAAGTGTTCGTTTGGATCTTCCAAGGGGCCTCCTCCATAAGAACAGTTGTTCTGCACCAAGATGATGAGTTGGGTCTTCAATTCAAAGTTATTTGCATCGACATTTGGGGTAAGGATGTGTAACAACCCTGATTTTCGAGTACGTGAGATCTTTTCTGAAAGTACGGATTTCTCCGGAAGATCAGTAAAGGGAATACCTCTGTTATATCATCAAGCATCTCAATCCTCATTTTCATTATGTTATCCTTAAGCTAGCACCTCCTCTGAGGCAAGCTCGATAATGCAATCGCGAAGAACCTTGTTTTTGAACTGTATCGATTGGCAGTTTTGATTCTGATTTTCGTAAATAGTCTCTGTTTGACGAACCGGACTCGATTCATGAGAGGAGAGAGATAATAGTATAATATTATCATTATATTAGTATTTGAAAATGCTTGAATGACATTATAAGGTTACCTGGTCTGTTTTAGTTAAAAACAGAAAATCGGTTTAACCGGATTTACGGTTTACTGGTGCAGCTTAGCACCAGCACTCTCTGATGAATTTAGCAATGCTAAGGCCTAATTATACATGTTCTATTCCCATAATAAATATGTTACTAGTGTCATTTATGCTAGTAGCTCAGAAAATAATTTTTAGAGATGTTTTTACGAGTGTTTCGATACACCTAGTTTTAGTAGTTGTACACCAGAGATATTTTAATATTATTTTAATCCACCTCCAAGCCAACCAATCACAACTCACCTTACACTCCCAAGACCTCCAAGGCTGTCTCATTTCATCATTTTGGCCAAAAATAAAACAAGAGAGAAAAGAGAGAAACTTTCATGAACACTTAATCTTCAAAGCTTGATTTCTTCTGAACTAAAACTCAAATCAAAACTCCGATTTTACCAAAATGATCCTCTCTTCTTCCTCTACATAACCATGTATTTTATCAAGGATGGAAATAAGGTGAGATGGATGTCTCCCTCCCATTTCAATTCGGTTTTCAAGGAAAACCATGCAAAACATGTGTTTTCTTGATGTTCTTCCTTAGGAATCATGCTTAACTTGACTTGAGAGCCAAGAAACGTGAATTTCCAGAAAGTATAAGGTGAGATATCTCTTCCTAACATACTGAGTGAGATTTGGTCAGTTGAGAGTTTTTGGATTTAAAGTTGTTCTTGATGTGATTTAGGAGGAAAAAGTGCTTAAGGACCACCTGAAAGTTTAACCGAATTAGGAGCAGCAAAACCAGGTAGGGTGTCACGAAATTAATCTTGATTATTTGTTTGAGTTGTGTGAATGTTGTATGATTTGGCTGTGCTAAAAATTGGTTGCATATATGATTGATTCTTGGTGAAAATTTGGTAAAATTTTGATGAAATTTGATGAAATTCAAGCTTTAAAGTTCATGTTCTTGGGGCAGCTGGAAAAACAAAACCCTAAGCTTAAATTGACGTTCAATTTGTGTTGAAATCATGTAGAAAATATGGGGTTTTAGTGGCTGGAAATTTATTATGGATTATAGTAAAAATCGGTTGCTGAAAAGACTGAAAAACGGGTAAAAACAGAGAAAGAATTTGAAGAATATACGAAGAACACGAAGACCACTTTGAGTGTGGTGAAGAACATTGAAGAACACCTTTTAGATCTTATAAAGGGAAAGGAAGTAAAATTTTTGGTGTTTAAGGGGTTATATGTTAAATTCTGGAAGATAGGGTGGTAAAAGTAGAAATATTAAAAGTTACGGGTGGTAAAAAGTGAATTTTAAAGGTTAAAAGTAAAAGGTAAGTTAATTTTCGAAAATTTAGTATTAAAATAATAAATAATAATAAAATATTAAATAATAATATTTAATTAAAAGAATATTTTAATAAAAATAATAAAATAATGCGAAAAAGACAGTTTTCTGTAAAAGCTTTAGAAAGACAACTTTAAGTGTAGAATCTCATAATTACCTTCATAAAACACTTAGGGAGTGGTAATAACATGATAGTGAGGCAAAGATAAAGAAAAGATTAAAAGTTAAAGAAAAGATAAAAACCAAAGAAAAAGTCTGTAAAATTTTAATGACAGAAAAACAGACAGAGATTAGTGAACGAACTAGGGCAACTTAGTTAGTACTTGAGTTGCGACTATGGTTAAGTGTTATATGAAAAGTTAAACTGTTTCAGTATAGACTTAATGAACCTATACCTGGGATAGGCTAACTATTCATACTGAAATTTACATAAGCTTTAAATACACATGTTAAACAGAGAAATCAGGGCAGAATAAAGTAACACAGAGCACAGAGTAACCAGAGTAAAGTAAAGAGATACAAAGAGAAAAGAATAATATGATAAAGAGAAATGGTTTGAGCCAGGATATTGTAAAAGTGAAAGATGTAAAGTTTGTACAGTATGATTGATCAGAGAAAGAAAGACGTACTGCATAAGAATGTGAAAATGATGATGAATAATGAGAATGATGATAATGAGAATGATTATGTAATGATCTGCTACTTAAAAGCAGTCAGATAGATAGTGATACAACCACAGAACGTTTTCCAGTGTTACACAACTATTGAGAGTTATACCCGCAACTGATAACCTGGGATCACTTGCAGAGGATATTAATTCATACACGGCTAGAATGCCGCACTTATAAGGCAAGGATTGCTTATAGAGAATATGATTTCATACACGGCTGGAATGCTGCCACCTGTAAGGCAGAGTTTGCTTATAGAGGATATGACGCATACGTCGGTTAGTGAGAACTGTACCTATGCTGACTGGAAGACCATACCCGTTTTAGCTGCTTTGGGTTACGTCGGGAGCGGGTAGAAATCGACAGATGAGCTCATTACCTGCGCTAGGGCTAGACATGCATCATACATGGTTACGCATTTTCTTTGTTATGATTGTGGTATGAATGTATGCTTTCCTTGTTTCTATTCCATTCTCTGCGCTTGTGTTATTTTCTTGTATTCTTCTGTTTGTGTTCTGCTATCTGTTTTCTCTATCTTCTCGACTTATCTGTGTTTTCTAATTACTGCTTCTTTGTATTCTGCTAATAGTCTGCTAAACAACATAGAATTAATGAACGTAACTAATAACCCCGATCCTACTAAGAACTCCCCAGTTCTTACCCCTTCTCTCTCCCTTCCCCCTTCAGATGGAAGTATGAGTACCTTACCATAGTTCGCTGATGACCGTTCGCAAGAAGAGGATTCTGGTCTAGATAGTCTTCTGAGTTTAGGGTGAATATCATTCTCTGATTATATGTATATACTGTGAGACCAGCCAATGTCTGCACCCCGTTCGTATGCGCACTTTAACCTAAATCCTGTGTACGAGATTCCTATTATGTGGCTACTTCATGAGGTACCAGAGAGACGTCCTGTGGAAAAGTCTGATCGTGCAGAGGAGTAGCAGATGATGTTCTATCTTTTGATGACGTTCCACCTGACTTGAGTTTTGAAGACCTAGAACGTACTTTCCCTCGCTTTAGTAGTTTAGAGGGACTAGGTGAGTATAGAGTCTAGGCTAGCCTAAGTGCCAGCTTAGGGACCTCTTGAACAGGTCAGGACCTGGGATGTTGTATGTATATACATGTATATAGATATTATTTAGCTATATCTAGGGGTGTTCTAACTAACAGTCTATATTCTAATAAAGGCTGAATCACCGAATGTTGTCAACTACTTGTGATGTATTTATGTGTGGTTGTTTATAACTGTTTTATCTGTTATTATTCGTGAATTAACTACGCTTTTAACAATGAATCAGGCTCATATGATAAATAATAGATAATAATTTAGAAGACAAATTGGTAGTGCTCAGTTTTCGATATGATCTAGACATATTGAAAATTGGGTCGTTACAGGATGCTACTCCCACAATGCCTTGGATTAGCAATTGTATATGAAGCCAATACTCTCCTTTGGGGCTGACCATTGTCGTTGGCCACTCCCACTTGTGGATTTGTTGGATTTTCCTCCATTTCTTGGTTCTCTTCTCAACCTCCAAAGTGTTTCAGGACCAAAAGGTGTGGATTCATCGCTTCTTCCTCCTGACATAAACACAGAACCAGGAACCAGAATTAAACACTCTATTGCTAGAGTGAAGTTAGTGTTAGCTTAAGCAAAAATTCAAACAGTTAGTATGCTTAGTAAAAAGAAAAATAAAAAGTGCTTAATCTAGACCACCACCTTACTTAATCATTGTCAATCTAATCAATCCCCGGCAACGGCATGAAAAACTTGATGTGTGGAAAACGATCCAACACAAAACTCACCGGCAAGTGTACCGGGTCGCATCAAGTAATAATAACTCACGTGAGTGAGGTCGATCCCACAGGGATTGAAGGATTGAGCAATTTTAGTTTAGTGGTTGATTTAGTCAAGCGAACGAGAGTTGATTTGAGTGATTTGTATCCAACAGAAGCTAAATTGCATGAAATTAAAGGGAGAGGGGTAATTGACTGAAAATTAAAGTGCAGAGAGATTAAAAGGGCTAAATCTTAAAGTGCAAAAAATATAAATTGCAGAAACTTAGATTGCAAGAAATGTAAATGACTGAATCTTAAAGTGCAAGAAATGTAAATTACTTGAATTATAAAAGGAATCGGGAATTGGGATTGCAGAAATTAAACAGAGAAAAATAAATTGCAACAAGCAGGAAAGTAAAAGATGAATTGAATTGAAGCAGATCTCAAACAAAAAATGTAAATTAGCTTGAAGAAGCATTCAACAGAAGAATTAAAAGGAAATTTCAGATCTCAGGGGTCAAGAGACTAGAAAACCAAGTCTAGATCTCACTACCTTTCTTGATCCAATTCAGAAAGCAATTGCAACAAATTAAAGATCAAAACAGTAAGAAAACTTGAATTTAAATCTCAATTCTCCACTGATGCAGTGAAAGAAACAAAAAGAGATCTCAAGGTGAGATTGAGACAGAATTTCCTCAATTCTCAACACCCAAGACTCAAGCAAGAATTGCAGTAAAGGAAATGAGAAAACCAAAGAGGAAGAGAATTGAATTCTCCTCCAGGATCCAAGTTACAGTAAGATCAATCCTTCAAGAGGTGTAAATTCAAAAGTAAAAGTTGACGTCCCTTTCTAAATCAAATTAACTCCTATATATACACTTTCTTCTAATGGTCTTGGAGCCTTGAGTTTGGGCCTTGGCCTTGATGGACTTGCATTAAAGATAGCCCTGGTTGGTTGCTCTTGGACTTGTGAGAAAACCCTTTTGCAATTTGGACTCTGAGCCTTTAAATTTGAGTGAAGTTTGAGGTAAACTTCAACTCAAACGTTGGTTTTTGAAATTATGCAAAAAGGTTTTTAATCTGTCATTCACGTTTGAGTTCAAGTTTGGGGTGAAACTTGAACTCAAACGTTCCCCTTCCAGGATCACATTTAGTGCCAACATTTTCCTCCAAGTTTGAGGCAAACTTGGTTGCAAACATGGCCACCCCTGGGACGTATGCTTATGCCAACGTTTGCCTCCAAGTTTGAGGCAAACTTGGTCGCAAACTTGGCCTCTCTTGGGACGTGTTATATGCCAACGTTTGCCTCCAAGTGTGAGGCAAACTTGGACGCAAACTTGGCCTCCCCTGGGTGTACATGTTTTATGACAACGTTTGCGTCCAAGTTTGAGGCAAACTTGGATGCAAACTTGGCTTCCCCTGGGTGCATATATTTCACCAACGGTTGCCTCCAAGTTTGAGGCAAACATGGTCGCAAATTTGGGCTTCTCCAAGGTTAGTTGTTGCACCAACATTTTCCTCCAAGTTTGCGGCAAACTTAGGCGCAAACTTGGGCGCAAACTTGGGCTTCTCCAAGGTATAATTTTGAACTCTTCTCAGGGTGGTTTTGCGGTCTTCTGCCATCCCCTTTCTTCAACTTTCCTCCAAGCCTTTTGGTCACCTGTCATCAATCAACAAATGCATCAAAGCTTTGCTAAAATCATGAGACTTATTATCATTCTTGACATATAAGCAATTATGGCACAAAATCTCATGAAAATGTATCAAATTACTCATGGTTGATTGAATCTCAATACACATGAATTTTCACCCAAATGGCTTACTTGTAACTCAAGAAAGTGTATAAAACCTATTGAAAACACAGGAAAATGACTAGTAAAACTAGGCTAAGATGCCTTGGCATCAGGCAGCAGATTTTCGCCCACTACCTCATGCCGACTACCCACTTCTCGGAGATCCCCATTGCTATGTTGAGCCTGATCAGCTGTGTGCTAGAGGGGAAGGAGGTCCATTTCTGGCGGCTAACCAGGCGGTTCAAGTGGCGGGCCCACATCAGAGGTATCTTTCCATTTCCTGTCCTTATCACACAGATGGTTCAGTGGGTCAGTGTCCAGTGGTTACTGGAGGACATGTCACCACCCCCACCACTTCCTAAGAAGGATCCGGTGACCATTCTATGGGGGTCTTGGGTGACCGCGAAGCCTCCTTTCGGGTGCTGATCTCGGGCTAGAGCAGCAGAAGAGGGGGCTAGACACTCTTCGTCGTCAGCACCAGCAAGAGCATCTACATCAGTAGCTACAGCAGCACTTCCTTTACCACCACCACCAGTACCTCAGCCGACTTACTTACTGGTTCAGTGTCTTTTCCGGTTCATGGAGCGCAGCAAGTGCAAGCTCATGCGTCGCCTAGACCGGATTGACCAGATGTTTGTGTCCCAGGGCCTTACGCTGCCCCCTCTTCCAGAGTCCTCCGGTTCAAATGAGGAGACCCACGAGGAGGAGCGTGAGGATTTACATGATGAGGATACTCATGTGGAGGAGTAGGTTCATGTGGTGGCACCACCACATACCCAGGCTACTCAGGAGACACCTCAGCCACAGCCCCAGCCAGAGCCAGAGCCGACCGATGTACCTCTCCCTGAGCCTGAGGATTAGCATCGGGGACGATGCTTGATCTTAAGTGTGGGGAGGTTGCCGTTGGCACTGTCGGTAGATCGGTGAACACTTCGGCTATTTTCCTAGTTATATTTTCATAGTTATCTTATTTTGCACACTATTGTATATATTGGCTGTTTTGGATATTTTGGATACTTCTATGTTGTATACTCTCTCATTTTGGATGTAGACATTGTGGATGTTGGATTTCATACTTTAGTTAGGTTTTTCTTTATCTAATTATCCTCTTAGCTTGTGGTTGTGAGTAGAAATTGTTTTGGAATTGTTAAGACCTAGTTAACCCTTTTTCATATGATTGAAAAAAAGAAAGGGGTAAACTAAGGAATTTTGATAAATTCTCAATCACAACATTGCATTAATAAGCTTAGTCAAAATAATGAGATTTTTCCAAGAATTCTCTCTATAGGGCATCAATTGATTTTAGTGAAAACTTTTTATAGAACTTGCCTGAATTATATATATATATATATATATATATATATATATATATATATATATATATATATATATATATATATATATATTGTGGAACATGATTTTTGAGCTAAGAACACAGGCAAGTGAGATTTGAGCCTAATTGTGTGGTTACATCTTATAACCACTTATTTTTCCTTCTTGTGTGCATTATTCTCTTTCAATGATTGTAATCTTTGATTTGTTTGATTCTTTATGTCCATTATTTTGTGTATTCATGCATTTATATGATTGAGGCCATCACTTCATTTAGCTCACTTACCCAAATAGCCTTACCTTTTATCTCCTTTTGTTAGAAACTTTGAGCCTACGCTTAACCCACTTGTTCTTAATTTAGCACATTACAAGCCTTAAAGCGAAAAATAATAAATGTCCCTTATTTGGATCTTTGATTAGCTTATGCTAGTGAATGTGAGTATCATTCAAGTGTGGGAACCTTGGGACGTTGGGTGAATAAAAGGGTAGTTTTGTATTTCTATTGAAATTATTGGGAATTGGGTACATGCTCATGTATTGATTAAACGTAAACCTTATGCATTGATGTTTTTTTTTATATATAGCAATGTAAAAAAATAATAATAAAAAAAAGAACAAAAAACAATAAAAAGGGGACAAAAATGCCCCAAAGTAAAGTAAAATTCAATGAAGATCAATGCATATGGGTTGTGATCAAGAAAAGGAAATGCATGAGTATGTTGAAAAAAAAAAGGTGAGAAAAATGGGTAGTTAGGTTAGTTTGAAGTTGTATAGGATGTCATAGGTTGGGTGGGAAGTCTAAGCTTATCAAAGATTCAAATTTCAAGCTCACTTAACCAAATATGCATCCTTACATTGACCCTAGTCCCATTACAACCTAAAGAAAAGACCTCATGATACTTGTATGCATGCATGAAATATATGTTAATTGTTAGATGAAAAATAAATCTTAAGAAGCATGATTAGGGGAGAATTGAGTGAATCAACCCTAAACACTTGAGTGAATAGAGTGCAAACACATCTGGTGAGGGTTTGATACTCAATTACATATTTCCACCTATGATCATCTCCTTTCATGCAAGTTTGTAAAAATATTTAAAAGCTCAATTCAATTGTGGATTAGACTTGCTAGTCCTTTAGCCCTTGTGCATATATGACTCATGGGAATTGATTTATTTTTTACCAAGCAATTGCATTCATGTAGATAGTTGCATATAGGTAGATTGCATTTAGTTAGATTTCATTGAATAAATGCCATACCCTTACTTCATTCTTGGTTTAAGCATGAGGACATGCTTGGTTTAAGTGTGGGGAGGTTGATAAACCTCATATTTAGGGTTTATCTTGTGTTTCATTTAAGGGATTTTATAACCTTTTACCCACATTAATTCAATGAAATAGCATGGTTTCATGATTGTCTCCTAATTTGTGCTTAAATGTGAAAACATGCTTTCTAGGTCCTTAATTATTTAATTTTGACTCACGTTTAATTCCATAAGATGCCTTGATGTGTTTGTTAGTAATCTCAGGTTGAAAAAAAGGCTAGGAATGAATCAAGGGAGCAAGGAAGGAAGCAAGCAAGTGGAGAGATCATGGAAAGCCAAAGAATTGAACTCGCCAATGGACGTGCGCACGCACCAGGCGCTTATGTGCACCTTGCGAAGTCGCCCATGGACACGTACGCGTGCTGTGCACATACGCGTCGGCGCTGATATATAATTTTTTAATAAAAATGTGGCCAGCGAATTCTCAAGGCCTATGGGGCCCAATCCAAGCCAACTTTGGCGCCAAAACACTCAAAAGGACCATGGATTGAAGGAGGAAAAGGGGGATCTATCATAACACACACATTAGGCTAGTTTTAGTTTTAGTTTTAGAGAGAGAAGTTCTCACTTCTCTCTAGAATTAGGATTAGGATTAGGTTTAGTTTTTAGATCTAGGTTTTAATTTATGCTCTCTTCTGCCTCTTCTTCTTAATTCCTTGTTGTTACATTCATCATTCTTCCATTGTTGTTATTACTTTCTTCTACTTTGTTTGTAGATCTACTCTTGTTCACTCTATTTTCTTTTAATGCAATTTGAGGTAATTCATGTAGATCTTATTTTCTTTGATTGTTGTTGTCGATTCCTTATATCCAATTGTTGCTAGATTCTATTCTTGTTATCAATTTACTATGCTTTTCTTTTATGCCTCCCAAGTGTTTGATGAAATGCTTGGTTGGATTTTAGTATAGATTTTTATTCCTCTTGGCCTAGGTGGAGTAATTAGTGACGCTTGAGTTATCTAATTCCCTTGTTGATCGATAATTAGAAGTTGCTAATTGATTTGGATACCACTAAAGCTAGTCTTTTCCTTGGGAGTTGGCTAGGACTTGTGGAATCAAGTTAATTCACCCACTTGACTTTCCTCTGTTATAGAGGTTAACTAAGAGGTAGCAATGAACAATTTATGGTCACAATTGAGGAGGATAACTAGGATAGGACTTCTAATTCTCACAACCTTACCTAGAGCTTTCATAGTTATTAGTTTACTATCATTTCCATTTACATTTCTTGTCTAAAATCTCAAAATCCCTAAATATAACTCACAGCCAATAGCAAGACACTTCATTCCAATTCCAAGGAAGAATGACCCAAGGATCAATACTTCGGTTTATAGATTTTAGGGGTTTGTTACTTGTGATAAACAAATTTTTGTATGAAAGGACTATTGTTGGTTTAGAGACTATATTACAACAAGAATTCATTTGTGAATTCTAAACCACACAAAAGTCATGTCATCAGTAGCCAAATGGCCAGCCCCCAAACGTGGATAATAGCATAAGACAATATGCTTGATCCAAAACTCTGAATACAATAGTAAAAAGTGCTATTTATACTAAACTAGTTACTTAGGTTTACAAAAAATGAGTAACTAAGTGCAGATTATGTAGAAATCTACTTTTGGGCCCCACTTGGTGTGTGCTTGGGCTGTACATTGAAGCTTTTTCGTGCATAGGCTGTTCCTGGCGTTAAACGCCAGCTTTGGTGCCAGTTTTGACGTTTTACGCCAAGATATTTTAGGCTGGCTTTGGACGCCAGTTTGGGCCATCAAATCTCAGGCAAAGTATGGACTATTATATATTGCTGGAAATCCCAGGATGTCTACTTTCCAACGCAATTGAGAGCGTGCCAATTGGGCTTCTGTAGCTCCTGAAAATCCACTTCGAGTGCAGGAGGGTCAGAATTCAACAGCATCTGCAATCCTTTTTCAGCCCCTGAATAAGATTTTTGCTCAGGTCCCTCAATTTCAGCCAGAAAATACCTGAAATCACAAAAAAAAAAACAAACTCATAGTAAAGTCAAGAAATGTAATTTTTGCATAAAAACTAATAAAAATATAATAAAAGTAACTAAAACATACTAAAAACCATGTAAAAATAATGCCAAAAAGGGTATAAATTATCCGCTCATCAACCTCCATCAAACAGTGAGGTTGCAGCAGTTCAATCAACTGAGGCACTCATTTCAAGCATGGTAGACGAAAAGAAGGAAAAGAATGAAGCACCCAAACTTCAACTAAAAGCATTGCCCCCACCCTCAAGTATGCATACTTGGGAAGGGATGAGAGCTATCCAGTGATCATCAACTCTGCTCTAAGTCAAGAACAAGAGAAAGAGTTAATCAAAGTACTGCAAAAGCACCAAGATGATATTGGATGGACCCTTGCCGACTTAAAAGGGATAAGCCCCTCCATGTGCATGCATAAGATCATATTGGAAGATGATGCCAAGCCCTCCATTTAACCTCAAAGAAGGTTGAATCCAGTTATGAAAGAAGTGGTACAAAAGGAGGTAACGAAGCTATGGCAGGCAGAAGTGATCTACCCAATTTCGGACAGCCCATGGGTGAGCCCTGTCCAAGTAGTCCCAAAGAAAGGAGGCATCACTGTGGTACCTAATGAGAGAAATGAACTCATCCCTACTAGAACTGTCACGGGATGGAGAATGTGGATTGACTATAGAAAGCTCAATGAGGCTACAAGAAAAGACCACTTTCCACTTCCCTTCATGGACCAAATGCTGGAAAGGCTTTCAGTGCATGCATACTACTGCTTCTTAGATGGCTACTCAGGCTACAACCAGATTGTAGTTGACCCAAAAGACTGATGAACAGATCTTTGATGGTATAGAATTTCACAAATGAATTCTCGTCGAAGTATAGTTTCTAAACCAAACAATAATCCTTTCATACAAAAGATTGTTTGTTACTAAAACAAACCCCTAGATTTATAAACCAAAGTATTGGAACCTCGGGTCCTTCTCCTTAGGAATTGCAATAAAGTGTCTTGTTATTGGTTATGAGGTATGTTTTGGGGTTTTTGGGATAAGAGACATGAAATGTAAATGGCAATGAAAATAAACTAACAACTAAAAAGGTCTTGGCAAGGTTTGGTGGTCAAGGATCTCTATCCCTATTACTAACCACAACATCAGAATTGGCAAGGATCAATCCCACTAAGTCATCCTCTAACTAGTAGTAAAGGAAAGTCAAGTGAGCTATATCAATCCAAGTCCATAAGTCCTTGCTCTCCACCAATTTAATTACTGAGATCTAGAGTTAATGGCTCCCAATCATGAATTACTTGGACATTAGTAACTCAAGAGTTCCTAAGTTACCTTCCCAAGCCAAGAGCATAAAATTCTACTCTAAAATCTAACCAAATATTTTATCAAATACTTGGAAGGTAATAAAAGAAAAGCATAGTAAAATTTCAAGAAAAGTAAATCTACACTAATCAATTGCAAGGAATTAAACAACAACAAAGCAAATCAACAATAGAGGAACATGAATCATAAATTACATTAAGAGAAAATAGAGGAAACAAAAGTGAATCAAGATAAAAGTAGAGAATTACAAGAATTAAATGCTAAACTAGAGATAAGAGATGTAGAAGAAGAAGAATTACAAAAGAAAAAGTGAATCAAAGCCTGAAATTAAACTAGATATAAGAAATTCTAATCTAGATCTAACCTACTCCTAATCCTAGAGAGAAGTGAGAGCTTCTCTCTCTAAAACTAACTTTCCCTCCAAAACTAATCTAAACTAAACTAATGATGACAAGGTTATGCATCTCTCTTAAATCCTTGGGTTAAATAGCATCAGAAATGAGTTGGATTGGGCCCAAAATGCACTAGAAATCGCTGGCCACGAGTTGTAATTAGTGAATCACGTGCAACATCGGTGTGTACGCGTATAGTGCCCGTGCACGCCCATAAACACGATGCAACTATGAAAAATTTTATATCATTTTGAATTCCTGGATGTTAGCTTTCCAACGCAACTAGAATCGCTTCATTTGGACCTCCGTAGCTCATGTTATGATCGATTAAGTGCGAAGAGGTCGGCTTGACAGCTTTGCAATTCCTTTATTTCTTCATGAGTTCTCCATTTCTACATGCTTTTTCTTCATTCCCTCAATCCAATATTTGCCTCCTAAACCTGAAATCACCTAACAAACATATCAAGGCATCTAATGGAATCAAGGTGAATTAAATTTAGCTATTTTAAGACCTAAAAAGCATGTTTTCACTCTTAAGTACAATTAAAGGAGAATTTACAAAACCATGCTATTTCATTGAAAAAATGTGGGAAAAGATGATAAAACCCTCTAAATTCAACACAAGATAAACCCTAAAAATGGGGTTTATCAAGGACCAGTAGAAAACATCTTTTACTTGCCCATATGGAGTCTTTGCTTATAGACGCATGCCTTTTGGATTGTGCAATGCACCTGCCACCTTCCAAAGATGCATGTTGTCTATCTTTTCAGACATGATTGAAAAATTCATTGAGGTTTTGATAGATGATTTTTCAGCATTTAGTGATTCCTTCCCTAATTTCTTACATCACCTTGTCTTGGTACTAAAGGGATGCCAAGAGACTAACCCAGTCTCAAACTGGGAGAAATACCATTTTATGGCAACAGAAAAGATTGTTCTTGGCCACAAAATTTCTAATAAAGGCATAGAGGTGTACAGAGCTAAGGTGGATGTAATTGAGAAATTACCTCCACCTAGTAATGTCAAAGCAGTTAGGAGTTTCTTAGGACATGCTGGATTCTACAGAAGGTTTATTAGAGATTTTTCAAAAATTGCCAAACCATTGAGTAACTTACTTGTCTCTGATGCACCTTTTGTGTTTGATCAAGAATGCCTGCTGGCTTTTGAAAATCTGAAAAGAAAACTTTCCTCAGCACCTATCATTGTCCCACCTAACTGGTATTTACCTTTCGAGCTGATGTGTGATGCATCAGATTTTACTATTGGGGCAGTGTTAGGACAAAGGAAAGACAATTTGGAGCATGTTATATACTATGCCACCAAGGTCCTCAATGAAACCCAAAGGAATTACACCACCACTGAAAAGGAATTACTAGCAATAGTATTTGCATTTGATAAATTTAGATCGTATCTCATTGGCTCTAAAGTGATTGTTTTTACTGATCATGTAGCACTGAAATGCCTACTTTCCAAACAAGAATCAAATCCAACATTGATAAGGTGGATATTATTGCTGCAGGAGTTTAACATTGAGATTAAAGACAAGAAAGGAGTAGAGAACAACGTAGCAGATCACTTGTCAAGAATTCCTTGTGAAGAAGGTAGCACTCACAACCCGAGTGTGAATGAGTCTTTTTCGGATGAACAATTAATGTTGGTTCGCAAGGCATCCTGGTTTGCGGACATTGGTAATTTTAAAGCCACTGGGGAAGTGCCTTCGGAGATCAACAAACATCAGAAGAGAAAGCTCATTAATGATGCCAAGTATTTCATCTGGGATGAACCATACCTTTTCAAAAAATATTCAGATGGAATACTTAGAAGACGTATCTCAGAGCAAGAAGGACGGGAAGTCTTATGGAATTGTCATAGTTTTTGCTATGGAGGACACTTTGGAGGAAAAAAGACTGCAGCCAAAGTGTTGCAGTGTGGATTCTTTTGGCCCACTATCTTCAAGGATGCAAAGGAACTAGTGAAGAGTTGTAATGAATGCTGGAGAGCTGGAAACTTGCCCAAAAGAAATGAGATGCCACAACACTTCATCCTAGAACTTGAACTATTTGACGTATGGGGGATTGATTTCATCGGACCATTCCCAACCTCATACTCAAACAAGTATATTTTGGTGGTGGTAGCCTATGTATCCAAGTGGGTGGAGGCCATTGCAACTCCAACAAACGATAACAAAGTAGTGATGAACTTTCTCAGGAAGAATATCTTCAGCCGATTTGGAGTCCCAGAGCTCTAATCAGTGATGGATGAAGCCATTTTTGTAACAGACCACTAGACACTATCCTTTTGAGATATGGAGTCAAGCATAAGGTTGCCACACCTTATCACCCCCAAACAAGTGGGCAAGCAGAAATATCCAACAGAGAACTCAAAAGAATTCTTGAAAAGACTGTGGGAACTTCAAGAAAAGACTGGTCGAAGAAGTTGGATGATGCTCTTTGGGCATATAGGACAGCCTTCAAAACACCCATTGGAATATCCGTTTCAATTGGTGTATGGAAAGGCTTGTAATCTACTAGTGGAGCTGAAAAACAAAGCATTTTGGGCTCTCAAACTACTGAACTTTGACAACAATGCTGCTGGTGAAAGAAGGATCCTTCAACTACAAGAATTGGAAGAATTCAGGTCCCAAGTGTACGAAAGTGCCAAAATTTATAAGGAAAGGGCAAAGAAAAAGCATGACCTCAATTTGGCACTAAGGAACTTTGAAGAAGGATAGAGAGTACTCCTTTACGACTCCAAGCTGAATCTTTTTCCTGGAATGCTAAAGCCAAGGTAGTCAGGACCCTTTCTTGTCACCAAGGTCTCACCTTATGGACACATAGAAATTATTGAAGAAAGTTCATAGGAAACCTTTACTGTGAATGGACAAAGGCTCAAACACTATTTGGGCAATATGGGGGAAAGCCCCAAGATGAAGTACAAGCTTAGTTGATGAAATAACTGTCAACCTAGTGACATTAAAAGAGCACTTGTTGGGAGGCAAGCCAACCAGAGGTAACTTCCTTTTCTTAAGCTGTTTCAATAAAAGAGTTAAATAGATTTCTCTGTATTGCAAGGAGCTAAGTCTGGTGTTGCACACCAAAACAATTCAAGGGTGAATGTGGGATGCCAAGTTTGGTGCTCCACCAAAGATTTCATTAAAAACACATTGCAACCCTCAACATGATCAGTCACTAGATCCAAACAATCAGAGAGACTACTTAACAACTATTTAGATTCTAGATTCATAGTTTATTTTCTTAAAAAAAAAGCACTTGAAGTTTCTACATGTACTCAATTTGCTACATAAGGCAAGGAACTAAGTTTGGTGTCACATACCAATCTAAGTTCAGAAGCCTACAAACATACATGCATGCTAACCATTTCTCAAGTGCTTAGGGAGCAAGAAACTTTCAATATCTCTGTACACTACAAGAAAAATACCCATTTAGCTACACTTTTTTTAAGCTACATTTGAAAAGCGTAGCACTTTTCTTCGTGTTACCATTTTTTAGAGAATAAGAAACACAATTGTGGCATCATTTAAAAAGCGTAGCCTTAGATACAATAAAAATCACTTATAAAGCGTAGCCTTATCTTAATATCTATGGGTACACCTTTCTCACCAAAGAAGACGCTTTTCAAGAGTGGTCAAATAGTTAGGTTTTGGGTGCGCTTTATAAGTGTTTCCTAATATAAGTGCGCTATAACACTTAAGATTTTTCTTCCCTTTTAATGCTCGCACCCTCCATCTCCTTTCGCAGAAAGCTAAGAGCTGAGAAAGTTCTATGCTCTCTTCCTCAACCTCATCTATACCTTCCTCTTTTCCTTGCACCACATCCTCACCCGGCTCTGCTACACCACACCATCATTGTAACGACCCAATTTTCAATATGTCTAGATCATACCGGAAACTGAGCGCTACCAGTTTGTCTTCCTAATTATTATCTATTATTTATCATATGAGCCTGATTCGTTGTTAAACGCGTAGTTAATTTGTGAGGTGTATTTTTTTTTTGAAAAAGAACGTTTGGATTAATAGACGGAATCACTCAAAATCAATTTACAAGTAATAACAGATAAAACAGTTATAAACAACCACACATAAATACATCACGAGTAGCTAGCAACATTCAGTTATCTAGCTTTTATTAGAGTATAGACCTTTAGTTAGAACACCCCTAGATATAGCTAGATAATAACTTTATACATATACATACATACAACATCCCAGGTCCTGACCTGTTCAAAGGTCTCTAAGCTGGCACCTAGGCTAGCCTAGACTCTATACTCACCTAGTCCCTCTAAACTACTAAAGCGAGGGAAAGTACGTTCTAGGTCTTCAAAACTCAAGTCAGGTGGAACGTCATCAGAAGATAGAACATCATCTGCTACTCTTCTGCATGATCAGACTTTTTCACAGGACGTCTCTCTGGTACCTCATGAAGTAACCACACAATAGGAATATCGTACACCGGATTTAGGTTAAAGTGCGCATACGAACGGGGGTGCAGACGTTGGCTGGTCTCACAGTTATACATATAATCAGAGAACGATATTCACCCTAGACTCAGAAGACTGCCTAGAGCGGAATCCCTTTTTGCGTACAATCGTCAGCGAACTACGGAAAGGAACTCTTACTTCCATCTGAAGGGGAAAGGGAGAGAGAAGGGGTAAGAACTGGGGAGTTCTTAGTAGGGTCGGGGTTATTAGTTACGTTCATTTATTTGGGGTCGATTAGCAGACGAATAATAGAATATAGCGAAGCAGTAAACAAAAGATAAAGACAGAAAGAGAAAGTAGAGACAATAGAAAGCAGAACACAAACAAAAGAATACAAGAAAATAAAACATAAAAATAGCATACAAGCAGACAAACACAAAGAAATAGATCACACACAGAAAGGAATGCAACAGAGAATGATGCGCAGACAAGAATGATGTATGTCTAGCCCTAGCGCAGGCCATGAGCTCATGTGTCGGTTGGCTGCCCGCAATCCCGACATTTATCCGGTCACGAGTAATCCCGATTTTCCGAATACGATTTTCCGTTCCTAAATAAATGCGCATATAATAATAGCCGCTCATTTGAGACAACCTCTGCTTACTACAGGAAAATATATATACTCTGCTCTGCTCTGGGGAAGCGGAAAATAGCTGTAGGTAACTTAGTTTCCCTACAGAAACTCTGGGTTGCATTAAGCAACTAATATATATTAAATATTGCTCTGGGTTGCATCAAGCAACTAATATATATATATAAATATAGCTCTGGGTTGCATCAAGCAACTAATATATATAAATATAGCTCTTTATTATATTACTCTTCTCTTTATATCTCTTTACTCTGTTCTGGTTTCTCTTTTCTCTGTATCTCTTTACTCTGTTTTAATTACTCTGTTCTCTGTATCTCTTTTCTCTTCTCTGATTACTCTTTTCATCTGTATCTATATTACTCTTTTTCTCTTTATCTCTTTACTTTACTCTGGTTACTCTGTTTTCTGTGTTTCTCTACTCTGCTCTGATTTCTCTGCTGAACGTATGTATTTAAAGTTTATGTAAATTTCGGTATGAATAGTTCGCCTGTCCCAAGTATAGGTTCATTAAGTCTATACTGAAACAGTTTAACTTTTCATATTATGCCTAACCCTAGTCGCAACTCAAGTACTAACTATGTTGCCCTAGTTCGTTCACTAATTTCTGTCTGTTTTTCTGTCGTTAAACTTTTACAGACTTTTTCTTTGGTTTTTATCTTTTCTTTAACTTTTTATCTTTTATTTATCTTCACCTCACTATCATGTTATTACCACTCCCTAAGTGTTTTATAAAGGTAATTATGAGATTCTGCACTTAAAGTTGTCTTTCTAAAGCTTTTACAGAAAACTACCTTTTTCGCATTATTTTATTATTTTTATTAAAATATTATTTTTAAATAAATATTATTATTTAATATTTTATTAGTATTTATTATTTTATTATTAAATTTTCGAAAATTACCTTGCCTTTACCTTTTAACCTTTAAAATTAACTTTTTACCCCGGTAACTTTTAATATTTCTACTTTAACCACCCTAACTTTCAGAAATTACAAAATAACCCCTCAAACACCAAAATATTTACTTCCTTGCCCTTTCTAAGATCTAAAAGGTGTTCTTCAATGTTCTTCACCACACTCAAAGTGTTCTTCGTGTTCTTCGTATATTCTTCAGATTCTTTCTCTGTTTTTACCCGTTTTTCAGTCTTTTCAGCAACCGATTTTTACCATAATTCAAAATAAATTCCCAGCCACTAAAACCCCATATTTTCTACATGATTTAACACAAATTGAACCTCAATTTAAGCTCTAGGGTTTCGTTTTCCAGCAGCCACAAGAACATGAACTTTAAAGCTTGAATTTCATCAAATTTCATCAAATTTTCACCAAAATTTCAACAAGAATTACTCATACAAACAATCAATTTCAAGCACAGCCAAACCATATCATAATCACACAACTCAAACACAATCAATCAAGATTAAATTCGTCAATCCCTACCTGGTTTTGCTGCTCCTAATTTGGTTAAACTTTCAGGTGGTCCTTAAGCACTTTTTCCTCCTAAATCACATCAAGAACAACTTTAAATCCAAAAACTCTCAACTGACCAAATCTCACTCAGTATGTTAGGAAGAGATATCTCACCTTATACTTGCTGGAGATTCACGTTTCTTGGCCCTCAAGTCAAGTTAAGCATGATTCCTAAGGAAGAACAACAAGAAAACACATGTTTTGCATGGTTTTCCTTGAAAACCGAATTGAAATGGGAGGGAGACAGACATCTCACCTTATTTCCAGCCTTGATATGTTATATGGTTATGTAGAGGAAGAAGAGAGGATCATTTTGGTGAAATCGCAATTTTGATTTGAGTTTTAGTTCAGAAGAAATCAAGCTTTGAAGATTAAGTGTTCATGAAAGTTTCTCTCTTTTCTCTCTTGTTATTTTCGGCCAAAATGATGAAATGAGACAGCCTTGGAGGTCTTGGGGGTGTAAGGTGAGTTGTGATTGGTTGGCTTGGAGGTGGATTAAAATAATATTAAAATATCTCTGGTGTACAACTACTAAAACTAGGTGTATCGGAACACTCGTAAAAACATCTCTAAAAATTATTTTCTGAGCTACTAGCATAAATGACACTAGTAACATATTTATTATGAGAATAGAACATTTATAATGAGGCCTTAGCATTGCTAAATTCATCAGAGAGTGCTGGTGCTAAGCTGCACCAGTAAACCGTAAACCCGGTTAAATCGATTTTCTGTTTTTAACAAAAACAGACCAGGTAACCTTATAATGTCATTCAAGAATTTTCTAATACTAATATAATGATAATATTATACTATTATATCTCTCCTCTCATGAATCGAGTCCGGTTCGTCAAACAGAGACTATTTACGAAAATCAGAATCAAAACTGCCAACCGATACGGTTCAAAAACTAGGTTCTTCGCGATTGTATTATCGAGCTTGCCTCAAAGGAGGTTCTAGCTTAAAGATGACATAATGATAATGAGGATTGAGATGCTTGATGATATAGCAGAGGTGTTCCCTTTACTGATCTTCCGGAGAAATCCGTACTTTCAGAAAAGATCTCATGTACTCGAAAATCAGGGTTGTTACATTCTACCCTCCTAAAAGAAAATTTTGCCCTCAAAATTTCAGTTACCTAGGAATAAATGCAGGTAATCAGCTTTCATCTTATCTTCCAGTTCCCATGTGTGCTCTTCCTCTCCTCTTTGTTTCCATGCTATTTTGACTAAGCGAACAGTCTTGTCTTTTAGCTGCTTATCACTTCTTTCTACGATCTGAACCGGTGATGCTTGATGTGTCAAATCATTTCATAACTGTACTGTCTCTGGTTGTAAAACGTGACTCTTATCGGGAATATATTTCTTAAGTTGCGAGACATGAAAAACATCATGAAGGTTTGATAAATAAGGAGGAAGGACTATTTGATAAACTACTAGACCGACTCTTTTAAGTATTTGGAAAGGTTCTATGTATCGTGGGTTAAGCTTTTTAGTCTTAAGGGCTCTACCTATTCCAGTAATCAAGGTTACTTCTAGAAAGACACGGTTTCCGTCACTAAACTCTAAGGGTCTACATCTATTATCGGCATAGCTCTTTTGGCGGCCTTATGCTGTCTGGATCTTCCGACGAATCTCCTTTATCTTCTCAGTAGTTTCTTACACTAAGTTTGGACCTAAGACACTAGCTTCTCCATCGTCATTCCAACACAATGGTGTCCGACATCTTCTTTTGTAGAGAGCTTCATATGGTGCCATCCCGATACTTTATTGGCAACTGTTGTTGTAGACAAATTCGACCAACAGCAAATACTTATCCCAGCTGCTTTGGTTGTCTATCATACATGATCGTAACATGTCTTCTAATGTCTGGATTGTCTGCTCTGATTGTCCGTCTGTCTGAGGATGGTATGCTGTACTCATGTGCAATTCTGTTCCCAACGCTTTCTGGAAAGCTCTCCAGAATCTGGATGTAAACATCGGATCTCGATCTGAAACAATTAACAAAGGTATCCCGTGCAATCGTATGATTTCTTGAATATATATCCGTGCCAGCCTTTCTAAAGTATAGTCAACTCGAATCAGAAGGAAGTGCGCTGACTTTGTCAACCTGTCCACAATTACCCAGATGGCATCGTGTCCTGTTGAGGTCCTTGGCAATCCCGTGACAAAATCCATAGAAATCTGCTCCTATTTCCATTGTGGTATTTCTAAGGGTTGCAGGGTTCCTGACGGCTTCTGATGTTCTACCTTCATCTTCTGGCAGGTTAAATATTTTGAGACATAATCAGCTACTTCTTTCTTTAAGCTCGGCCACCAGAACATTTGTTTTAAATTTCGATACATCTTTGTCACTCCAGGATGAATAGAAAGTCTACTTTGGTGAGCTTCAGCAAGAATCTTCTGTCGCAATTCTCCAGAGATAGGCACACAAATTCTTTTCTTGTACCTCCATAGGCCACTACGATCCTATCTCACAGCTTCTTCAGCTCTGCAAGCAATGGTGACATCCAGTATAGTGCTATGGAAATCGGTCCGGCTCCAGGTACTAGATCAATGCTGAATTCTATCTCTCGCTGAGGAGGCTCAGGTATGTCATCCAAGAAAACATCAGGAAATTCCTTCATCATTCAGATTCGTTCTAAGCTTAATTCACTATCATTTGAGCTAGCCGCTAACAGAACGTACCCCTCACAATCACTCCCTCCTAAGGTAACTCTTACAGAATTCAGATATAAGGTGTCGGACAGAAATGGTTTAGTACATAGACTATCAGATGGAATAACAACAGTTCTTTTAAAATAATCAAGGAAAGCATGATACTTAGATAACCAATCTAATCCTAAAATAACTTCTAAACCATATGGAGGCAAACAGATTAGATAGTGTATAAAAGTTCTGTTCCTAATAGCGAATGGTACTTGCAGGCACACTAAACTGGTCAAAGCATTTTGGGATGCAGGTGTATGGACAATCAAGTAAAAATTCAATTTAAAGAAATATAATCCTAACTCGTGAGCAATAGTTAGAGAAATAAAGAATGCGATGCACCCGAATCATACAGTACAGTTAGAAATTGATTCTTGACATAACCTGACCTTGAATGAGAGCATCCGATTGCACAACATCGTCAATAGTGATAACAAACACTCGTCCTTGTTGTTGGGTTCTAACTGGATTTCGATTAAATTCCTTCGAACAATCCTTGGCAACGTGTCCAAGTTCTCCACAAGCATAGCAGTTAGGTGATCCAAACTGGGAAGACCTGTTACTATGCTCTTTTCCGCATTGCTTACATGCAGGGTTTATGTAAGCCTGACGGGCTCGTTTACCATTGCCTTGCCTTACTTTACCTCGAGCGATAAATCCAAACTTTATAGTATTGCCAACAGACTCATCTACCATTCTTTTTCGACAGTCTCTTACCCGATGTCCTTCCTTATTACAGTAGCAACATAAACCTGTTCTGAACCGACAAAGCCTACTACCATGATGCTTTCCACAAGTTGGGCATACTACACCACTTTGAGCTTGGTGAGGTTGACTCTCATGTCCTTGTTCAATGTCACGGTTATTGTTACTACCATTATTGCGAGTTAAAAGGCTGACATCTCGGTGGTTTCCATTCCAACACTGGAATTGACCAATAGCTTTAAAGTTGCAACCTTGAGGGGCTAAATTTTGAACAAAGTCTCTTTGTGAACCCTTCCTACGACCTGCTCAAGCTATCGCCACCTTCTTTGAACATTCTTCCACTAGTTTACTTTTATTCACTAGTTCAGCAAAATTTCGTATCTCTAGCGAAACAACAGAATTCATCAGTTCTTCTCGGAGTCCTCCTTCAAACTTTAAATACTTCCATTCCTCAAAGTCTTCTGGGTTCCCTTGACAAATCTTGGAGAAACGGCACAAGTCATCGAACTTACGGGCATACTCAGCAATAGTCATATCCCCTTGTTTCAACTGCATAAGCTCCATCTCCTTAGCATCTCGTGCTGCTCCCGGAAAATACTTTTTATAAAATTCGTCCCTAAAGATATCCTAAGGAATGTCATTTTCATTCTGTTGTAGCAGTCGTTGTATCCCCTGCCACCAGTACCCAGCTTCTCCTTCGAGCATATAAGTAGCAAACTCCACGTGTTGTCCTTCCGGAACAAGTTACGCTCTCAGTGATTGTTCAATACCTTGAAACCAATTATCAGTGTCAGTCGCAACGAATGTACCCTTGAACTTAGGCGGATTAACCTTCAGAAATGTCGCAAGGGTCATAAGTCTTTCAGGATGCCCTAAGTTGTTCTCATCATTCCCATTATCTTCTCCGTATTCATTCTCGTTCCCATTTCTCACTCCGAGACATTCAACAGCCCTAGCCGCTGCTACAGCAGCTTCACGCACTACTTCAGCCACGTTGTTCATGGTAGCCATAAACGTTTCCTATTCCCTCTCGTAGTTAACATTAGGAATTCCTTCCCGTACGCCTCGTCTCCGTGAACCCATTGTAGTCTTGTTCACACCAAACAATCATTGTTAAGGTGATCAGTCTTAACACTTCAAGTCAAGTGTGAACATTCCCAAAATGAAAACACAGAGACAATCATGCAACATATATCACTGGGATATCCTATACGCATGAGACACACAACAGAGTATGCAATGAAGCATAGTCAGTCCACTCCCCAGGCTCTACTGGGAACGAACTGCTCTGATACCAAATTGTAACGACCCAATTTTCAATATGTCTAGATCATACCGGAAACTGAGCGCTACCAGTTTGTCTTCCTAATTATTATCTATTATTTATCATATGAGCCTGATTCGTTGTTAAACGCGTAGTTAATTTGTGAGGTGTATTTTTTTTTGAAAAAGAACGTTTGGATTAATAGACGGAATCACTCAAAATCAATTTACAAGTAATAACAGATAAAACAGTTATAAACAACCACACATAAATACATCACGAGTAGCTAGCAACATTCAGTTATCTAGCTTTTATTAGAGTATAGACCTTTAGTTAGAACACCCCTAGATATAGCTAGATAATAACTTTATACATATACATACATACAACATCCCAGGTCCTGACCTGTTCAAAGGTCTCTAAGCTGGCACCTAGGCTAGCCTAGACTCTATACTCACCTAGTCCCTCTAAACTACTAAAGCGAGGGAAAGTACGTTCTAGGTCTTCAAAACTCAAGTCAGGTGGAACGTCATCAGAAGATAGAACATCATCTGCTACTCCTCTGCATGATCAGACTTTTTCACAGGACGTCTCTCTAGTACCTCATGAAGTAACCACACAATAGGAATCTCGTACACCGGATTTAGGTTAAAGTGCGCATACGAACGGGGGTGCAGACGTTGGCTGGTCTCACAGTTATACATATAATCAGAGAACGATATTCACCCTAGACTCAGAAGACTGCCTAGAGCGGAATCCCTTTTTGCGTACAATCGTCAGCGAACTACGGAAAGGAACTCTTACTTCCATCTGAAGGGGAAAGGGAGAGAGAAGGGGTAAGAACTGGGGAGTTCTTAGTAGGGTCGGGGTTATTAGTTACGTTCATTTATTTGGGGTCGATTAGCAGACGAATAATAGAATATAGCGAAGCAGTAAACAAAAGATAAAGACAGAAAGAGAAAGTAGAGACAATAGAAAGCAGAACACAAACAAAAGAATACAAGAAAATAAAACATAAAAATAGCATACAAGCAGACAAACACAAAGAAATAGATCACACACAGAAAGGAATGCAACAGAGAATGATGCGCAGACAAGAATGATGCATGTCTAGCCCTAGCGCAGGCCATGAGCTCATGTGTCGGTTGGCTGCCCGCAATCCCGACATTTATCCGGTCACGAGTAATCCCGATTTCCCGAATACGATTTTCCGTTCCTAAATAAATGCGCATATAATAATAGCCGCTCATTTGAGACAACCTCTGCTTACTGCAGGAAAATATATATACTCTGCTCTGCTCTGGGGAAGCGGAAAATAGCTGTAGGTAACTTAGTTTCCCTACAGAAACTCTGGGTTGCATTAAGCAACTAATATATATTAAATATTGCTTTGGGTTGCATCAAGCAACTAATATATATATATATATATATATATATATATATATATATATATATATATATATATATATATATATATATATATATAAATATAGCTCTGGGTTGCATCAAGCAACTAATATATATAAATATAGCTCTTTATTATATTACTCTTCTCTTTATATCTCTTTACTCTGTTCTAGTTTCTCTTTTCTCTGTATCTCTTTACTCTGTTTTAATTACTCTGTTCTCTGTATCTCTTTTCTCTTCTCTGATTACTCTTTTCATCTGTATCTTTATTACTCTTTTTCTCTTTATCTCTTTACTTTACTCTGGTTACTCTGTTTTCTGTGTTTCTCTACTCTGCTCTGATTTCTCTGCTGAACGTATGTATTTAAAGTTTATGTAAATTTCGGTATGAATAGTTCGCCTGTCCCAAGTATAGGTTCATTAAGTCTATACTGAAACAGTTTAACTTTTCATATTATACCTAACCCTAGTCGCAACTCAAGTACTAACTATGTTGCCCTAGTTCGTTCACTAATTTCTGTCTGTTTTTCTGTCGTTAAACTTTTACAGACTTTTTCTTTGGTTTTTATCTTTTCTTTAACTTTTTATCTTTTATTTATCTTCACCTCACTATCATGTTATTACCACTCCCTAAGTGTTTTATAAAGGTAATTATGAGATTCTGCACTTAAAGTTGTCTTTCTAAAGCTTTTACAGAAAACTACCTTTTTCGCATTATTTTATTATTTTTATTAAAATATTATTTTTAATTAAATATTATTATTTAATATTTTATTATTATTTATTATTTTATTATTAAATTTTCGAAAATTACCTTGCCTTTACCTTTTAACCATTAAAATTAACTTTTTACCCCGGTAACTTTTAATATTTCTACTTTAACCACCCTAACTTTCAGAAATTACAAAATAACCCCTCAAACACCAAAATATTTACTTCCTTGCCCTTTCTAAGATCTAAAAGGTGTTCTTCAATGTTCTTCACCACACTCAAAGTGTTCTTCGTGTTCTTCGTATATTCTTCAGATTCTTTCTCTGTTTTTACCCGTTTTTCAGTCTTTTCAGCAACCGATTTTTACCATAATTCAAAATAAATCTCCAGCCACTAAAACCCCATATTTTCTACATGATTTTAACACAAATTGAACCTCAATTTAAGCTCTAGGGTTTCGTTTTCCAGCAGCCACAAGAACATGAACTTTAAAGCTTGAATTTCATCAAATTTCATCAAATTTTCACCAAAATTTCAATAAGAATTACTCATACAAACAATCAATTTCAAGCACAGCCAAACCATATCATAATCACACAACTCAAACACAATCAATCAAGATTAAATTCGTCAATCCCTACCTGGTTTTGCTGCTCCTAATTTGGTTAAACTTTCAGGTGGTCCTTAAGCACTTTTTCCTCCTAAATCACATCAAGAACAACTTTAAATCCAAAAACTCTCAACTGACCAAATCTCACTCAGTATGTTAGGAAGAGATATCTCACCTTAGACTTGCTGGAGATTCACGTTTCTTGGCCCTCAAGTCAAGTTAAGCATGATTCCTAAGGAAGAACAACAAGAAAACACATGTTTTGCATGGTTTTCCTTGAAAACCGAATTGAAATGGGAGGGAGACAGCCATCTCACCTTATTTCCAGCCTTGATATGTTATATGGTTATGTAGAGGAAGAAGAGAGGATCATTTTGGTGAAATCGCAATTTTGATTTGAGTTTTAGTTCAGAAGAAATCAAGCTTTGAAGATTAAGTGTTCATGAAAGTTTCTCTCTTTTCTCTCTTGTTATTTTCGGCCAAAATGATGAAATGAGACAGCCTTGGAGGTCTTGGGGGTGTAAGGTGAGTTGTGATTGGTTGGCTTGGAGGTGGATTAAAATAATATTAAAATATCTCTGGTGTACAACTACTAAAACTATGTGTATCGGAACACTCGTAAAAACATCTCTAAAAATTATTTTCTGAGCTACTAGCATAAATGACACTAGTAACATATTTATTATGAGAATAGAACATTTATAATGAGGCCTTAGCATTGCTAAATTCATCAGAGAGTGCTGGTGCTAAGCTGCACCAGTAAACCGTAAACCCGGTTAAATCGATTTTCTGTTTTTAACAAAAACAGACCAGGTAACCTTATAATGTCATTCAAGAATTTTCTAATACTAATTTAATGATAATATTATACTATTATCTCTCTCCTCTCATGAATCGAGTCCGGTTCGTCAAACAGAGACTATTTACGAAAATCAGAATCAAAACTGCGAACCGATATGGTTCAAAAGCTAGGTTCTTCGCGATTGTATTATCGAGCTTGCCTCAAAGGAGGTTCTAGCTTAAAGATGACATAATGATAATGAGGATTGAGATGCTTGATGATATAGCAGAGGTGTTCCCTTTACTGATCTTCCGGAGAAATCCGTACTTTCAGAAAAGATCTCATGTACTCGAAAATCAGGGTTGTTACAATCATCGCGTCTCTATTACGATGAACGACACCGCAGCTCTCCTACGTCGCACTACTGCCTCGCAGTGCTCTTATTCTTCTTTGGTCGCCACTCTATCTTGTGCTCTGCGTCTCCTTTGCTACTCCTGCCCCCTCTGCTCCATCCATCCCTGCTTGATTCGCTTTCCCTTATCATAATAGGTAGGTTTTTAGTTTTTTTCTCTGATTTACGCAATTAGGGTTCCTAATCTCCAATGTCAAGAACAAAACACGGCTCAAGTTTTGCAACAGAGCTCAATCTTCCTTTTGAAGAAGGCCCCCAGTGTAAGGTTAGCCACTCAAGTCCAATTTCTGCGGCGAAGGCTGTTTAATTTCATTGCCTGCTTCATAATGTTTTTAGCCTTCAGTTATAATCTTTCTTTTATTCTCTTTCACGTACATCTATTTTGATTAATCAGTTGACGCTTGAAGTCTATTTTACTGTGCAGGTAGTGGAAGATCTCTATGAGCGCTATTTTGGTCCTTCATTTGAACTTCTTTCACATGATAAGGTAAGTGAGATGTTTAAGGTCACTTTTATATGCTCTACTGATCAACCTGTACCACCATAGTAAAATTGCCAATTAAAGAAAATTTGTTCTATACTCTGCAATTAGGGTTAAATTTAATTAGGGTTCTATATCAAAATTTCATATTTAATTAGGGTTTTTCTATGTCTGGTTTAATTTCTGTCGTGCCGTTTGTGTTAGAAGCTTTGTCGTGCAGAATCGCATATGAGCATTGCTTGTTGTTATTAGTGTTAAATTCTGATTTTGTTCTTTATTCAATTTGTGATGAATTGACTTTGTGGTTTTGTAAGAAGGTGTCCTGCGGTTTAGGGTTCTAATTTTATGGTTTTTAAGTTGGGGGTTTTAGCTTCTGAAAGCGTATTGTTTCTAATTCTTAGGGTTATAGGTTCTATTTGGGTTCTGAGTTTCCAAAAATAGATTAAGCCAGGGAATTCTAATGACATGTCATCATGTCATATTTTTTTATGCTTTTTCATACAAGAAATTGATGATTAGTGCTTAAGTATTGAATGCTTTTGTGCTTAAATGGTATATTTCTTTGATCTTTTGATTTTATAAACTTTGTAGGAAATAATAGAAGAAGAAGCAATAAAAGCACTAAAAAGAAGAATCATACTTCCAAGGTGGCAAAAGAGTTGGAAACAAACTCAAAGAGGCTTCTGAGTTGAGCAAAGAGGATTTGCAATACTGACCTCTTCACACTCCAACAAGAATAACTCGAGCTACAAAGCTCCAAATGAGGTGATTCTTGTGGCATTGGAAAGTAGGAATCTAGAGCTTTCCAGGCATATATGGAACTACATGGTGGACACTAAATCTGAGGGAGAAAACTTACCCCGAAAGTGCAAAGATGAACATAGTATCAACCTGCAGTAAGGCCAGCTGACCTCTTCACTTTCCAAGGAGGATAACTTGAGCTGTAGAGATTTAAATGATGCGTCACAAATGCATTGGAAATTAGACATCCAGGGCTTTCAAACGATATATAATAATATTATGGGGTGAACATTAAGTTTGGGCCTCAAAAGCTGGTGCTAACTTTGGCCTCCAATGCAGTGTTCAAGCAGGTGAACGCCAGGTTCACTTTAGTGAACATTTTTGGCCTCCAAAACAGCATGACTATGCCTTCTTCAAAGGACCATAACTTGAGCTATAGATGTCCAATTGAAGCGCTTCCAGTTGCGTTGGAAAGTTGACATTCAGAGCTTTCCAACGATATATAGCAATCTATATTTGGCATAAAATTAAAGCACAAGTGATAGGTATCTTTAGGACCCAAAAAATAACCAAGGAAGGCTCAGCAAAAAGGGTAGCGTTCAAAAAGTGAACGCCACGTTCACTAAGTGAATGTTTTCGAAGAAATAAGCACACCAAGGAAGCAACCAAGAGAGCCAGTGTTTGAAGAGTGAACGTAGCGTTCACTATGGCAACGCTAGGAGGGCAATTGGCGCACCCAAGGGAGCACACATGACAATTGAATGCTCCACTGGGAGTGTTACCAAGTGAATCCTGACCTATGCCATCAAGTGCCATCTTGGATCCAATTCTTGACAGACCCAAGCCACCAAATACATCCGGATCCACTCTCATTCAAATCAAAAGCAAGCAAAGCCCATTAACATGACTCAAAGGCACAAGAAAAAGCTAGATTAGGAATTTTATTTAATTTGTTTTCAATTTCAATTTCATTTTTCATTTTGTAAAGCCTATATAAAGGCATCAATTTCATTTCATTAAAAAGGCTGGCTCTGCTAGAGAGTAATAGGAGTAGAAGTAGGGTAGAATAGAAAGTTCTCTCTGAAACACTTTAATTTTTCTGCAATTTTTACATTTTAGTGTTGCAATTCAATTTAGCTTATGCAAATTTCAATTTCTGATAATCTTCTTCTGCAAGTTTTCTTTTATGCAATTTTACATGAGTTTGCCGTGAGCTTGATTTACAATTCTAAGCAATTTAAATTCCCTACACCTTAATTCCCTTTTCTGTTGATCTGAATTTACTTTTTATGCAATTTAAATTCCTCTGTAATTGTTCTAAGCTTTGATCTACTGCTTCATTTAATTTCCAGCATCCAGCCCCCTTTACATTTCATGCAATTTACCTTGTCATTTAAGATTCTGTTAATTTACATTCCTTGATCTTTACGTTTCTACTCATTTACTTTCTGCAAATTTAAATTCCCTGCAATTTACATTCTGCTATGAAATTTTCACTCTATTCAATACTGTTAGCTTGACTAAACTAATCACCTCACTAAAGTTGCTTGATCCATCAATCCCTGTCGGATCGACCTCACTCTTGTGAGTTATTACTACTTGATGCGACCCGGTACACTTGCCAGTGAGTTTGTGTGGAAATCTAATTTTTCACCCATAAAGTTTTTGGTGCCATTGCCAGGGATTGATTTAGATCGACAATGATTAAGTGGGTGAGAAGACGTTAGTGATGATAACCTTTTTCACTAATGTTCCAAACCTTAATTGACTTACGTTAACTTCAACGTTAGTGGCACTAATGTGACCACTAACATTGGCTTTTGGTCCTTCGCAAACGTTATTGACATTCACCTTTTCCAATAACGTTGCTTCTTGCTTCTTTTCCCCTCGTTAGTGATCCACGTTAGTGTAACTAACGTGGCCTTTAACATGGGCATGCCCAAGCTTCGAGAGTGTTAGTGACACTTACCTTTGTCACTAACGCTTCAAACGCCCCTTCTTCCCACGTTAGTGTCTCACATTAATTGCATTAACGTGACCACTAACGTGGTGGTGATTGCCATCTCCAACGTTAGTGACAAAGGTGAGTGTCACTAACGTTGGCCCATCATTCTTTCGTCCATGTTAGCTTCCACGTTAATGTAATTAACGTGGCAACTAACGTGGGCAATATTGGCTTAGTCCAACATTAGTGACAAAGGTGAGTGTCACTAACGTTGGTGATTCCTTGTTCCTCCCATGTTAGAGTTGACGTTAATGTAATTAACGTGACTCTTAACGTGGCCAAGTGTGCCCTTTTTGGAATGTTAGTAGTATTCACTTTTACCACTAACATTGGAGCTTCCCATTTTCTCCACGTTAGCTTCCATGTTAATGTAATTAACGTGGCCAATAACGTGGGCTATGATGGCTTTCGAAGGCGTTATTGGTGATCACTTTTTCTATTAACGTTGCAAGCTAGCTCCCATTCCACGTTAGTGGTCACGTTAGTTAGACTAACGTGGCTACTAACGTGGCTCTTCCTTGCTTCGTTTGTCCTGAAATCAAGCAAATAAAGTGCATCAAAGCTTGGTTCTTAATCATGAGATCATGCATCATCCATTTTATCATTCTATTCATGCATAATTCTCATGAAATCATGTAAAGTTCACAATGTTTGCTTGAATCAAGATGTAAGTGAATATTTACCCAAAACTTGCTTATTTACTAAGAAAATGCATGAAACTACCCTAAAATAGTAAAGAAAAGGTCAGTGAAACTGGCCAAAATGCCCTAGCATCACAACACCAAACTTAAAGCTTGCTTGTCCCTAAGCAAGTACTGAATCATAAGAATGATGAATGAAAGAACAAGAGAAACAAGTTCTTATTATAGAAGTAAAGTTCCTGGTTTTTGGGGTTTCATGCATAGCAAGTTAGGTTCATTCCTTTACTGGTTTCCAGGTCCTTATCATGCTTTTGAATACTTGCTTAATTGCATCCTATGAGATCTTTATTCCTTGATATCCTTTTCTTTTCAGGGTTTATTGCATTCTTAGGCTAAGTGCTCTGTGAGAGGGCGACTCTTTAAAATAAGCTTTCAGCCAACACTCTCTCCCCCATACATGCACACTACAGGCATATGGTTTAATATTTTCTTTTACTTGAGGTCTTGGTTTCCAGCATCTCTTTGGATCACTAAATGTTCTGTAGCAAGGTTGCTCTTGATAGTGGATTTTTAGTTGATAATCCCAAGTTAGTTAACTCATGTTACCAAGTGATGAAGCACTCCAGAGAACTTATTCATCCAAGTAGATCCTTTGTACAGGAACACCACAGACACATCCCTCAAGATTTAAACCCTTGGTGCCTAGCCTTATTTCTTGTTATTTTTCTTTCTTTATCAAACTCTTATTGTCTTTTCTCTTTTTCTTATTGGGGTCTTGTTGTTTAGCTAGTCTCATAGAATGTGCTTCAAGCATGTAATTCAATACACATGAGTGCCCTCATACCTTATAGGTGATCCAACTTAGCTAATCTATTACCATACCACGAACCTTGAGGACTTACTTCATAATATGAACCCCACTCTGGTTTTTCATAACATTTTTCTTTTATTTAACCTTAAAGAGCAAGCATACAATTAAGCAAGGTGAAAGTGAAAACAAGTAACTTGGACCAGCACACATAGAACTGATAACTTAAAATTCTAAAGACAGAATTGAAAATGCCTAAGCTACTATGGAAGCATGTTCTATTTCATACATGATTTTTCTTATTTAAACATTGAAAGAAAGAAAAATGAAAAGGAACTCCGCCACCTTTTACTCATGAGGATGTCCATGCTCTCTCTTGTTTGTCCTCTTTGTGTCCACTTGCATGTCCTTGTGTTCGTGTCATTCGGGCTCTTTTCCAATCCTCTAATGCCTTTCTTACTGATTCATGACTCTGTTCTGCTCTTTCTCTTTCTTCTCGTGCTAATTCATCCCTTACTTCTTCATACCTTGTGATTCCAGGATGCAATATAGGCAGTTGTCCAACTAAGTATCCGAGCCTGGCTTGAGTGTTTATATGATATCCAGTCTCACTCATATAAACTCATTATGAAAAAGCCCTGTATTCGTCAAAGATATTTGCCTGTTCTATTGGTTTTTGATGCATCTCATGTATGTGTGCACCTTGATGTGCTTGGATGTTGATTAGCTTTTAGATGGCTTCTTGTTGTTGATCTTGCTTTTGATTCAACTATTGAAAAGATTCATCCCATTGTCTTCCTTGTTCCAGTTGCTGCCCCATAAATTGCTTTTGCCACTTCCCCTGTTGATTCATCCATCTAGAGAATGATTCTTCTTGACGGTCCATCATTTGTAGTTGAAGCTCTTTCTGTGCCCCTTGATAATCCATGTATTGTCTAGATAGGCCATTAATGGCTTCCTTTAATTGGTGCATGTCCAAAGTGGCTGGGGCTTGCTCCTCTGGGTCTTGTCTGTCTACAACTTCATGGGCTGTCCTCTTTCTTAGCCTTCGTGGAGGTAGGGGAGATGCAACAGCATGCATCCGTCGAACAGTAATTGGGATGCCAGCTTTTATCCATTCGGGGTTCTCATCTTCGAACACCACCCCAGCCCTGTCGCATAAGCGGAAAATGGTACTGGGGTAGCCTAACTTTCCTCCAGAATTACTTTTTCAGCGAATTTTCGAATGCCTTTAGCTATGAGTTCTTGAACCTTGATCTCTCCTCCTTTGAGTATACATTGCACCATTGTTGCTCTCTTAAGGTTTACCTCTGAATTGTTTCCGGCAGAGAGGATGGATCTCCTTACAATTTCGAACCACCCCTTTGCTTCAGGAGTGAAATCTCTTCTCTTAATGAATTTGGGCTTCCCATGGGGATCTTCTACCCAATCAGCTCCTCGTATGCAGATATCTTGCACAATCTGGTCATAATTGGGACTACTATCTATTTTGGACTGATAACTCTCTTCTGCAAATGGTATGGTTTGTAGCTTCAATGCCCTCATGATGCTCATGGGACTAAAATCCATGGTCACCCTTCTTACAAAGCTTATATAGGACTCATCTGCCTTATCATACCTGACTGCATTTGCATAAAACTCTCTTAGAAGAGTTGCGTTTACTTTTGTGACCGGATCAGTGAGGAGCTCCCATCTTCTCTTTTCCACCTTCTCTGTAATTTCTGGGCACTCAGTTTTCTTGAATTGAAAGCCTAGCTCATATATGATCTCCTTATCAGCCATCCACCCAAATTGTAATGCATGATGAAAGGTTATAAACTTCTTCTCATCAAAAGGGTGTTGCTCCATAGGCTCCTTCCCTTTTATTCTTTTAGAGCTAGACGAGGCCATGAGTGACTTTTGAATTTGAATTTGTGAAGGTGTTGAAGGTGTGTTCCGAGGGTAAGAAGTATGAAGAATCGAGAATTGGAATGTGAAGGGGTACGAAATAAGAACCACTTATATAGAAAAGTAGTGAGTAAATGACAGGTGTGGATTGATGGTGTAGGCTAATAATTAACGGATGTGGTTTAGCATGGGATGGGCACAAGGATCATCACTTTTATGATAGGGTTGGTTCAGTCTCCAAGGGTATTATTCTTCCAATGTTGCATGGCAACATTTCCCAATGCATTCCCTAAAGACATGTGTATAGTTCCTTTTTGTGAAGTGGCCGAATTCCCCTCTTCATTTGTCCCATCCTTTCTCTTCAATCCTTCCTTCATTTCCTATACAAGACAAGGGAATAAAATTAATGAATTTGAAAGTTGGCGGCAAAATTAGAAAGTGGAATAACTACATTTTAAAATTTTGTTTTTAACTAAGTGTTATTCATGAATGCAAACCAACTGACTATTTAATTGTCCATGTATGCAACATTGGTGACACCAAACTTAGTTTGTGGCCATGTGGTGTAAAAAAGATTTTTGTTTAAGGCTCTCAGAGTAACATAATATGAATTGCATTTATGTTCTCTTAGTGTGCCTTGAACACCAAACTTGTTGTTCACTATATGTTGCATACAAGGATTCATTTAAGTGTTTGTCAAAGTTGATTTGGAATTCAGGAACCTTGCTTTATTAACTACTTTAAATAACCTAAGGAAAACTGAAAGGATATAAAGCATATAAAACATGGGTTGCCTCCCATGAAGCGCTTCTTTAGCGTCATTAGCTTGACGTTTTTTCCTTTTTCAGGGTGGTTGGTAATGCTTCAAGTCTTCCCCTCTCGCAGTGAATCTATCTCCGTTGGTTTCATTAAGAATCTCCACATGTTCCAAGGATAGAATTCTGCCGATGGTATAGACTTTAGGTAGCTGAGATGGAATGGTGGGTAGATGAGGTGGAATAACTGAGAAATGGGCAGATATTACTTTATTCCCCGGAGAAAAGTCTTCTGATTGTAGTGCTTGTCAACCAAAGGGATTCCCAGGGTTATTGTTTGTGCTTCAGTGCTTGTCTCTTCCATCAGTGCCTTATTGCGATCCTCCTTTGATTCCTTGTTTTCTTGATCTGCTTCTTGTGAGGGTTTGAAGACTTTGAAGGTAAGTTGTTCATCATGTATCCTCAATATTAGCTTTCCTCGCTCCACATCTATAAGTGGTCTGGCTGTAGCTAGGAATGATCTTCCCAATATAATTGGATGGAGGTAACTCTCTTCCATTTCCAATATGACAAAGTCTGTGGGAAGGAAGTAGTTCCCAACCTTTACCAACACATTTTCAACCACTCCTACTGCTTGTTTTTTAGTTTTGTCAGCCAGCCTGATGACTACATCTGTGGGTATTAGCTCATTGATCTGTAGCTTCTTTATGAGGGATAGAGGCATTAATTTAATGCTTGCTCCTAGATCACAGAGTCCCTTATCAATCACTATTTCTCCTATGGCACAGGGGATGTGAAAACTCCCTGGATCTTTCCTTTTTGTAGGCAACTCTGGTTGAATAAGAGCACTGCACTCCTTATTCATCACTATTGTTTACCCTCCTTTGAGTGAGCTTTTCCTGGTCAGCAGCTCCTTCATACACTTAATGTATGAGGGCATTTGTTGGAGAGCCTTGATGAATGGTATATTTACATGGAGAGATGCAAACATGTCGAGGAACTTTGAGTATATTCTCTTTTCTACACCACCCTTGAGTCTTTGGGGAAAAGGTGCATAGAGGTTCAGAATCTCCTTCTGTGTAGTTTTGGTTTCTTGGTTACTCTCTTCTTGTTTATCTGCTGAAGTATCTCCAGAGTGTTCTAAGAGTTTGTTCAGCTCTTCCTCAGTCCCCTTATCACTTATAGTGACCATTGATAAACCACTATTTCATGGTTTATATTGTGTTTAATTATGTGGTTTTATCATGATCTTTACCCACTTATTCATTAAATAAGCATGCATTTATATTTCCTTCCTAAAGATGTTTTATGGTTGAAAACTTGCTTCCTAGAGACTTTTAATTATGTATTTTATTTCTCCCTTATTCCATTCGATGCCGTGATCTGTGTGTTAAGTGTTTCAAGCTTTATAGGGCATGAATGAGTTGGAGATTGGAGGGGAAGCCTGCAAAAATGGAAGGAACACAAGAAATTGAGGAGATGACCAGCGAGAATCGATGCGGCCACATGGATGACGCGACCGCGCGGCATGGAATAGCACGAGTGACGCGGCCGCATGGACGACGCGTTCGCGTGGCAAATCAGAAATGCGAATGACGCGTCCGCATGAGCGACGCGATCGCGTGACGTGCGCGATCTGCATAATTTGCAGATTCGCTGCACTACAAGAAAAACACCCATTCAGGTACACTTGAAAAGTGTAGCCAAAAGTGAAAAAAAATGATGCCTTAGGCTACGGCTACGCTTTTTGGGCTACGGCTACGCTTTTTGGGGTGATTCCTATTCGGCCGTTGCCTATTCTCAAAGGCTACGCTTTTCTGCACCAAGGACTACGCTTTTGGCGTTTGAGAATAGGCTACGCTTTTCAAGTGATGCTGTCCAGGACCAAAGGCTACGCTTTTCAGCTTCCATTTTTACCAGAATAGGCTACGCTTTTCAACGCTACTGCATCACTTGTAAAACGTAGCCGCATTGTATATTATAGCTACTCTATATAAGTGTAGCCCTAGGTCCTTTTTTTTTTAATTTTCTGTATAACCATAGCTACTCTATATAAGTGTAGCCTTAGATCCCTCATTGTTTTTTTTTTTAATTTTCTATATGTATATAATATTCTAATAATTTTTATACAACATAATATTTAATAATATTATTACATATATAATTTTACATTTTTAATTAAATGAGTTAAATATTATAAAATAAAATTAAACACATAATTATACTAAATAATTTTTTTAAATAATAAAAATCATCCTTACACAATTCAAAGACATAATCTTAAAAAGAGATAATTTAAGTCACATGAAACTTGTATCACATATCAATTAAAATGCAAAGTTTGCACTCTATATCCGAAAAGAACTTAACAAACAAAAAATCATTAATCTTCTAATCTCGGCATAATGACTAAAAAATATTCTGAAGCACCTTCAAATTCTTCTCAAACACATCTTTTTCATACTGATCTTCATCACCATCAAGAAAACTCTTGGCCTTAACAATTGTATCAGTGTTCATTCCCTTGTTCATTCCCAGCAAGAACTAATTTCCAAGCAGTTACTGCCCTGCTTACAGCTGCAGATTATCATAATTCAAAAAGAGAAGCATGTAAGGATTTTGCATACTGATTCACCACCATACGCAATCAATACAAGATTATGTTGAAGGAAATGACCAGGCTACTTACAAATATTCTTTTGACCATTCTCGCAACACATGAAGAAAACAAAATCATAGAACCAAATGAATTCTGAAAAGTCTGCCTGGCAAGAACAAATAGCATACACATTTAAATTTTAGAAGACATGCCCCAGACATGATCCTCACCTATTGTCGTCTGAACACTTTGTTCTTGTTCTCCCTCATAAATTAAATTAACACAAATTCAAAATATATGGTCTGGTGGCAGCGATAATAACCAAAGCTGCTATTCTATTCAAAGACTTTGCATTCTTCATCAGCTGGGTTTGTCTCATAAAACTCTTCCAATGGGTCTCCACCTCCCTTTGCAGCAGCTACTCCGGGCCACTTGTTTGCCACCAAATGTGCCAAATCCACAACCCTTTGGCTGCAATCACCCCGTATTTTAACTATCAATAATCTGATCCTTTGTAACAATATTCACCCTCTGTTCTAAAATATATATCACTGATAATTCAATGTACTAAATTTCTATAGTTGCCGATTTTAATTATATATGATAATTTCTATAGAACATGCTAATTCAATGTACTACTACATGTGCATGTTCTATCTCAAGGATTCATTAAGTGAGAAAGCCAAAACAAAAGTAGCTGCTATATGTGGAGAGTGGCCTAACCTGTAACCCCATTCATTGTCATACCAAGCAACAACCTTAACCATATCATCTCCCATGACCATAGTGAGTGAAGAGTCAATAGTAGAAGAAACATCGGTGCAGCGGAAGTCCACGGACACAAGAGGAACATCACACACGTCCAATACACCCTTCAACGGCCCCTCAGCTGCCTTTCTGAAAGCTGCATTGACTTCTTCAGCCGTAACACCCTTCTTCTCAACATTGATAACAAGGTCAACTACTGAGACATTAGGGGTAGGCACTCGCAGCGCAATTCCATTGAGCTTTCCCTTCAGTTTTGGCAGCACTAAGGACACAGCCTTGGCTGCTCCGGTGCTTGTAGGAACAATGTTCAATGCTGCAGCTCTTGCTCTTCTTAAATCCCTGTGTGAAGCATCCAAAAGCCTCTGCACAAGCACAATACAGTTGAACAAATTGGTAAAACAGCACCAAAGAGTAAACACTAGACTAGTTAAAGAGATAAACAAGAACAAAATTGTAGCTGATTTTGTACCTGGTCTCCTGTGTAGGAGTGTGTAGTTGTCATTGTTCCTTTCACAATGCCTGGAAAATATAGAGCAAATCAAAGTAACTCTCTAAGCTCTCAAACATTAAGTAACATCATCATGTGTCCGACGTTTCGGCTTACCAAATTCTTCATCCAAGATCTTCACAAACGGAGCAAGACAGTTTGTGGTGCAAGAAGCATTACTAAATTGAAGAAAAAAAAAGAAAGAATTCAAAATCAACCACTTATATACTAATGATAATTAATCATTTATTTTTACTTAGTAAAGAAGAGTGTTAATGTTTCAAGGACCTTATAATGTTGGCAACTTCATGGCCTTAGTCTTGTTCGTTGACTCCGAGGACGTAGGTTGGAATATCAGCACCCTTAGCAGGAGCAGTTGATGACTTTCTTGGCACCGGCTTGGATGTGTTTTCCAGCACCAGGCCCATCCACAAACACTCCAGTTCCCTGAATATCATCCAATCAAATCGAATCAAATCAAATCAAATCAAATCAAAGGAAGCACAGAATCCAAAAGGTCAAGACTTACCTCAATAACAATGTCAACTCCAAGCTCAGCCCAAGGAAGTTTAAGAGGATCCCTGTTTGAGACAACCTTAATGGGCTTACCATCCACGAAAATGGTTTGGTCATCCACTATTTTCACATCTGCTTTGAAAGTTCCCAGCATAGAATCATATTTAAGCAAGTGTGAGGCCTGCTTATGCAAATTAAATCACCATATGTTACTTACGTACGTGCTAATTACTGTCATTCATTTCATCTGAAATAATGCGAATACTTACATTCTTGACACCACCGCTGTCATTCACAACAACCACATCAAGGGGTGAGTCCTTGCGACCGTGCCAGCAGCGCAAGAAGTTTCTACCGATGCGTCCAAAGCCATTGATAGCTACCTTCAACTTGGCCACTGTCTCTCCCCTCACAGGCCTTTATCCCGTCGTCTACTTTCAACTCACAATATTTAAAAAAAAAATGGAAAGAAAAAAAAATTGCTTAAATAAAAAGCTCAAATGGTTGATTAAGAAATGAACCTTGGGAGTGAGTTGAGAAGCCACAACATCAAAGAAGGAAGAATCTCTAGCATTAATGGCATGGGTAACACATGAACTTGATTTCAGCCCCGAGAACTCCATCACCTCAAGCCTCTGCTCATAATGAATCAAAGTGATGAATAAGAATAATAATTAAGATCGAACTACTTAATTATGCCTGCTCATTAAATTAAATAAATAAGATACAATACCACAGTATCTGTTTGATTGATCACTTACTTTTTCTCTTCTCAACTTGTTGGTTTTTTATTATTCTCATTAAAGCTGAATGCAAAATTCACAAAATCATGCCAATCAGCTTAATTTCAAGTGCAAAAGGGGAAAACGGCATTGCTTCAAACAGTAAAATGAGAATTATCAACCTAAATTGTAAATTAAAAATGAATTGAGACATATATCAATTTTGCGCCAATATCACCAATGCAATTGATGGACCAAACATGAATCCCCTGGCTTAATCTATTTTTGGCGAATCAGAACCCAAAAAAGAACCTATAACCCTAAAACCCCCAAATTTGAATTTCTTTTCAAATAAATTTCTAGTCACTTCTAGAGTTAGCTATTTATGATTTTGGTCTATGTCAAATTTTTTTTATGGATTTGATCTAATTTCCTAAATACAAGTGAAATCAGTCCCTCTCATCATCTTAAATATAAATCAACTTCATACTTATGAGTTATGATTTGAAATATAAGTACTTATCTGTATGTGAAACTATAATAGTGACTAATTTTACTTAATTTTGATAAGTTTTATACCAAAACGATCTGAAATAGGATGATGTAAATACCATGATAAATCCCGTCTCTTCAGGGTCTAGTTCTTCCATGATCAAAGCTGCATATTCTTCAGCCTGCTGCTGTATGATAAATCACTCACTCACACACACACACACAAACAATTTCACAAATAAAAACCCTAAATCAGAACCCCAAACCTCTCAAATTTCATAGAACCAACTGAAAATTGATACATACCACCGTTCTGAAGCTAAAACCCCACAATTCCTAGTGGCCCAAATAAAAACCCCTAAATCGAAACCCTAAACCTCTCAAATTTCACAGAACCAACTGAAAATTGATACATACCACTAGCCATTGTTGTTCATCATCATCAGCACAGCCACACACACCTTCTTCATTGAAAGAACAGGGCCGAAGGAAACTCACCTGGGATCGACGGTGAAGAAAGCTGACCAACTGAATTAATGGCCGAAATAAGAAGATGAAGACGACCGCCACCCGAGGGACAAGATGCTGGTTCCGTCTTCTTCTGCCACCGGCGAAGTGAGCGCAGGGAAGGCGGCGACTGAGTGCGACATGGTGACGACACAAACCGCAACGACGAGCTTGAGTCTGAGATAGTGAGTGCGCGCGCGAGACCGAGAGAGAAGTGAGCTAGAGACCGGAGACGAGAGGTGAGAGCGACGAGAGAACAGAGAAGAGAGTGACGAGAGAGAACAGAGAAGAGAGCCGAAGGGGGATATGACACCGTTTCTGATTTGGTGAAAAGGTGAAAAAAATTTTCCCTTTACAGTCAACGGCGACGGTGAGAAGGGGAAGGTGATGAGTGTTGAAAGGTGAGAATGGCGAAGGTGAGGGTTGTTGTGCGCGAAAGGTTAGCGAAGGTGAGGGTCTCACTTTTCGAATTGAAGGTGTGACTTGTGAGGTTTAGTTGTTGCGGGAGAAAGGATTCGTGTGTGCTTTTGGAGGGGATTAAAAGTGGAATAAAAAATTTAGCAAGTGTTGTTAGGATTTGGCCATGCATACATTAGGCATCATTTTTGAAGAGTACCCAAAACTTAACAAATAGGTTACTCTCTAAAAGCGTTTCCTTAGATACGAAAAATGAATCTATAGATATTAACATACGGCTACGCTTTATAAGTGATTTCTATAATACCTAAGACTACACTTTTTAAATGATGCTGCAATTGTGTATCCTTTTCTCTTATAAAAAGGCAACACGGAGAAAAGCGTAGCCTATTCATAGAATAGGCTACGCTTTTCAAATGTAACTTAAAAAAAGTGTGGCTGAATGGGTATTTTTCTTGTAGTGCTGGGGATGATTTCGGGCCCTATCTTGACCCAGTTTTTGGCCCGGAACAGCAGACTAGAGCCAGAAAACATGCAGAAACCGAAGGGAACATTCATTCTACACAGTTTTAGTTTTAGATCTAGTTTTACTCCTCCTCTAGGTTTTCTCTATACACATTCATAGTTTTTAGGATTATTATTTTACATTCATAGTTTGGGATATTGAGAAGAGTTATCACCTTGTCAAGACTTTGTCATTCTAGTTCGTTTTCTTTACTTGGTCTTACTCTTCCATGTTCTTTGCTTTGTTTAATTTTACCTTTGGAATACTCTTAGGGATATTTAATACAAGGATCACTTTTATTTTTAATTGACTATTTTAATTTTATTTACAATGTCTTTCCTTAATTTCTTTTTATATGCTATGAATTTTACCTTTACAATGAGTGAGTAGTTCCCTAACTTGATGGGAAATTGATTGAAAGGAACCTTTGAGTTGGAAGGCTTAAAAGAAAAATTGTAATTGGGTTTATGGTTGGATTGCCTCCTAATCACTAACACCAATCTCTTTTAATCAAGTGGATTGCAACTTGTGAACGGATGTAGCATTCCAACTTGTTTGACTTTCCTTTACCTAGTAAAGGATAACTAAACAGGATAACCTTTAATTGTCAATTAATTCTGAGAGCATTCCAACAATAATAGGGATTCCAACTAATCAATTCCCAGTCAAGGCTTTTATTTACATTATTCAAATTCATCAATTTAATTTCCTGTTTGCCCAATTCAAACCTTTTAGAAAACCACTGATTAATAAATTAACACACTTTTCTGTAACTCGTTGGGACACGACCTGGGATTCATACTCCCAGTATTTTAAATTCAATTTTTTGTGACACCTTTCTAAATTGATAGGCGGATTTCTACCGAGTTAAGAACTATACTAGCAACGTATATATTTCAACAATTTTTAATTCGCCAATTTCTGCCCGCATCAATTTTTGGCGCCGTTGCCGGGGAGTTGCAATAGAGTGCTAAAGTTATTAATTAGAATTTATTTATTTGCATTTTATTTTATTTTGCTACTATGAGCTGCATGTTTCTTTCGTCAAATGACGCGTTCACTTCCTGATCCGCGCTTGCTAATATTCGATCCTGAAATTGAAAGGACTATTTCACGAATAAGGCGAGCTCGGCGTCGGTTAGTCTGTTCTGAAGGCGGATCTGAAAGTGAACTTGAGGAAGAAACTAGCTCCCGTTCTACTGATTCAGTTGATTCACGTGCAGAAGACATGGCAGAACCTATGAGAGTTACCATCCAGGAGGAAGGAGCCCCTAATTTTACAATGCAACCGTTTCAAGCGTGTCACACAGCAGTGGCCACAGATTTTGAAATAAAGACCGCACTGCTCAATTTGATGCCCAAGTTTCATGGCTTACCTACTCAAGAGCCCATCAAGCACCTGATAGATTTCCAGGCAGCCTGTTCTACTGTCAGGCATGATGGTACAGATGAAACTTCAATTCTGCTGAAAGCTTTCCCGTTTTCTCTTGAGGGAAAATCAAGAGAGTGGTACTACACTCAACCCCTAGCAAATGTATCCAACTGGGATACGCTTATAAAAGAGTTTTTGGAGAAATTCTTTCCATCTGAAGTTACTGATAAATGGAGGAAAGACATTTCCACTATTGTTCAAGATGACAACGAGACTCTCTTTGAATACTGGGAGCGCTTCAATAATCTTCTGGAAGCATGCCCCTACCACATGATTGACAAGATAGTGTTACTCAGCTATATCACACAGGGTATGAGGCCCCAAGATAAGACCACATTGGAAAGTGCTAGCAATGGGTCTATGAAGAAGTACAAGACCACTAATGAGGCATGGCAATTGATCAGCGACTTAGCTGAATCTACTAGAAACCACAGACAGAAGCAAGGCCGTTCAAAAGCCATTGCAGAAGTATCCTCTAGCAGAGAGACTGTTGCTCTAACTCAGAGTATCTGTGAAATGACCAACTTGCTGAAGCAGATGCAATTGAATCAACAACAAGTTTAGCAAACTCAACCTCCTTCACCACAGCAAAACCAACAGTTAGTCCCACAGAGAGTTTACGGAATTTGTACTGATTATAGCCATTATACTGATGAATGCCCGCAACTCCAACAGGAAGACAACATGGTGGCATCCACTCATAACTTCTATGACTGCCCCAACCAAGGGTACAATCAAGGTGGAAATAATAACCATGGATGGCAAGACAATTCCAACCAGAATTGGAGGGACAACAATAGTAGAGAAGGCAGAGATAATCAAGGAAATCAGAGGTGGAATAATAACAACAACAGACAGCAGAACCAACCTTACAGAGCACCTCACCTGAGGCAGTCCCAAGGACCACAGAATACCCAACAGCAGACCTTTCAATTTACTCACCCTTCTTCATCTCCTAATGAAGAGTTACTAAAATTTTTTGAGCGAAGTCAACAGACCATGGAAAATAACATTATTGCCAGTCTGAATGGTCTGACCGCCACTTTACAAGCTCTCATTTCACAGATTGAATCAATGCAAAGTTCCAGTAACCAACCTTCAAGCTCCACTGGAATCCCCTCTCAACCATTACCCAATCCAAAGGGAGGCATTAATGCCATCACCCTGAGGTCCGGAACCACACTGCAGGAGAGGAATCGGGAGGAGCCAAGCTCACCAGAACATGCCTCAACTGAAGAGGTAGTAGAAATAGAAGATGTCGAAGAGGAAGAGGAAATACAGGACATAGCTGAAAAAGAAGAAGTCCAACCATAGGAGGAAGCACCAAGAGGCGTAGACACTGCAGAAAACAACACTCCTATTCCATTTCCACAACTTGCAAGGAAGCCCAGGAAGCAGCTAGAACCTGATCCCAAAATGGTAGAAATATTCAAAAAGGTTGAGGTAACCGTTCCTGTTTTTGATGTTATTCAACAAGTACCTAAATATGCAAAGTTTCTAAAAGATTTATGTATACATAAAGACAAAATTAATGAATTAGAAACTATTCCTTTAGGTAGTTCCATATCTGCTTTAATGGGAGGATTACCTGAGAAGTGTAGTGACCCAGGTACTTGTATAGTTAGTTGTACTATTGGTGGAGTAGTAATTTATGATTGCATGTGTGATTTAGGAGCATGTGTCAGTATAATGCCTTTGTCTATATATGATATTTTGAGGCTCTCTCCCTTAAAAAGGTCGGCAGCTCGTTTTGTGTTAGCAGATAAAAGCATTATTACAGTGGCTGGAGTTGCTGAAGATGTTTTAGTGAACATTAAGGGGCTTACATTTCCCACTGATTTTTATATCTTGGAGATGCCCCATAATGATTCAGATAAGCCATCATCAATCCTACTCGGAAGACCATTCCTGAAGACATCAAAATTCAAATTGGATGCTTTTTCAAGAACATACTCTTTTGAAATAGATGGCCGCATAGTAATTTTTAATCTAAATGGAGTCATAAACAACCCTCCAGAAGATCATTCTATCTTCCAGTGTAATGTCATAGATGAAACTGTAGCTGAAGTTCACAAGGGAGAGTTAGAAGAGAAGCACATTGTACAAGGTCCAAGTGTGGGGATCCTCTTAACTGACAATGAGGGCACTTCGCCATTTTCACAAGCTCCAGAAAATCCAGAGCCTGCCCATGATCAGAATTTAGAGTTGAAACCTCTCCCTCCACATCTCAAATATGCTTATCTTGAAGATGAGCAGAAGTTTCCGGTCATCATTGCAAGGGAACTTACTTCTCAACAAGAAGAGCAGTTACTTGATGTACTGAGGAAGCACAAGAAGGCAATTGGGTGGAGTTTGGCAGACATAGTAGGCATCAACCCTCAAGTATGTGAACACATAATATTTTTAGAAGAGGGAGCAAGACCTGTCCGTCAACCCCAAAGAAGATTAAATCTCACTATCTTGGAAGTTGTCAAAAAGGAAGTGACCAGACTATTGGAAGCAGGTATCATCTATCCCATTTCAGACAGCGAATGGGTTAGCCCAGTACAAGTGGTGCCCAGAAGTCTGGAGTCACTACAGTGAAGAATGAGCATGGAGAGCTCATAGCAACTAGAGTTCAAAATGCTTGGAGAGTTTGCATTGATTACAGGCGTCTCAACCAAGCAACCCGTAAGGATCACTACCCACTTCCATTTATTGATCAAATGCTAGATCGCCTGTCAGGTAAATCACATTATTGCTTTTTAGATGGTTACACAGGTTATTTCCAGATTCATATAGCTCCTGAGGATCAGGAAAAGACCACTTTTACATGTCCTTTTGGGACCTATGCTTACAAACGAATGCCCTTCGGCTTGTGCAATGCACTAGCTACTTTTCAAAGGTGTATGATGAGTCTTTTCTCTGATCTTATTGAGGACTGTATGGAAGTTTTTATGGATGATTTTAGCATTTATGGTGATTCTTTTAGCCTTTGCTTAGATGGATTATCTAGAGTATTGGATAGATGTGTCAGTACAAACCTTGTATTAAATTTTGAAAAATGTCACTTTATGGTAAAACAAGGGATTGTATTAGGACATGTGGTATCTAATACTGGCATTTCTGTAGACCCAGCAAAGGTCAATGTTATTTCTAGTTTACCTTACCCCTCTTCTGTAAGGGAAGTCCGTTCATTCCTTGGCCATGCAGGTTTTTACAGGAGATTTATTAAGGACTTTAGTAAGGTAGCACTTCCCTTATCCAGATTACTACAGAAGGATATTGAGTTCGAGTTCAGGGAAGATTTCAAACAGGCGTTTGATAAGCTAAAAATCGCCCTGACTCGAGCCCCAATTGTAAGAGGACCAGATTGGAGCCAGCCGTTTGAAATCATGTGCGACGCTTCCAACCATGCAGTAGGAGCAGCGCTGGCTCAACGCGAAGGTAAGGATCCTTTTGTTATTGCTTATGCGTCTAAGACTTTAGACACTGCCCAGTCCAATTATACTACTACTGAGAAAGAGCTTCTTGCTATTGTCTTTGCTCTGGATAAATTCCGAGCTTATTTACTTGGTACTAGAGTAGTAGTGTATTCAGATCATGCAGCTTTAAGGTATCTATTAGCTAAAAAGGAGTCCAAACCAAGGCTTATACGTTGGATACTGCTATTACAAGAATTTGATTTAGAAATAAAGGATAGGAGTGGTAACCAGAATTTAGTGGCAGACCACTTGAGTCGCCTTGAGCACATTAAGGATGATTCTCCTCCTATAGATGATAATTTTCCATTTGATAACCTGCAAGCAGTATTTGAGGTATCTCCGTGGTATGCACCTGTAGCTAATTATCTAGTTAGCCGCACATTTCCTCCTAACTTTTCTAAGCATAAAAAAGACAAGCTGAAAAGCGAGTCTAAATATTATATATGGGATGACCCATATTTATAGAGATGTGGCGCTGATCAGGTAATTAGATGGTGTGTGCCTCAATCAGAATTCCAGTCCATCTTAGAGGCCTGTCACTCATCTGAGAGTGGAGGACATTTTGGCCCTCAAAGAACTGCTAGAAAAATCTTGGACTGTGGATTCTGGTGGCCTACTCTTTTTAGAGACACTGCTGAGTTTTGTAAATCTTGTCTCCCATGTCAAAAATTTGGTAATATATCAAGAAGGGATGAAATACCTCAACAAATTATGCTTTTCTATGAGATTTTTGATGTTTGGGGCATTGACTTCATAGGTCCATTTCCAAATTCAAATGGTTATTTTTATATATTGTTAGCTGTAGATTACGTTTCAAAATGGGTGGAAGCAATTCCTACCCGTACTGATGATGCTAACACTGTTGTTTCCTTTTTGAGAAACCATATTATCTGTCGCTTTGGATCCCCACGAGCAATTGTGAGCAATCAAGGCACCCATTTTTGTAACAGGAGACTAACAGGACTAATGAAGAAGCATGAGATAATTCATAAGGTTGCAACAGCATACCATCCTCAGACCAATGGGCAAGCCGAGGTGTCGAACAGAGAGATAAAGCGTATCTTGCAGAAGATAGTCAAACCTCATAGAAGAGACTGGAGCACCAGGCTACAAGATGCACTCTGGGCATACAGAAAAGCATACAAAACACCCATTGGGATGAGTCCGTTCCGCTTAGTTTATGGAAAAGCTTGTCATCTCCCTGTTGAGGTAGAGCACAAAGCCTTTTGGGCAGTCAAGGAGTGCAACATGGGGATGGAGAATGCCGGAGCTGAAAGGAAGTTGCAACTGCAAGAACTGGAAAGCCTTCGCCTAGAAGCTTATGAGAACTCAAGACTATACAAGGAAAAGATGAAGGCTGCACACGATCAGCACATCAAGAGGAAAGAGTTCCAACCTGGGGATTTAGTCCTCCTTTACAAATCTTGTCTGAGGCTCATGCCAGGCAAGTTGAGATCCAGATGGGAAGGTCCATACAGAGTAGAGAAGGCCGAACCGTACGGAGTTTATCACCTAAGCCATCCTTCACACTCTGAACTTATCAAAGTTAATAGACACCTTTTGAAGCTATACCATGGCGACAAGATACAGAAAAATAAAGAGCTTGAGATCTTCCTCTTGGAAGACCCCCACATAGCAGAAGATTGAGCTAGTGGAGCGTCCAACTTACGGACGTTAAAGTAAAGTGCTAGGTGGGAGACAACCCACCATGGTATGATCGTTCTTTTCTTTATTTTTAGTTTTTCCTATTTAATAACTCTTCTCTTTATCAGTACTTTCATGCATCAGCATCTGCATATATATATAAGAAAAAAGAGAGAGAGAGAGAAGGTGCCACGCGATGCGACCGCATCAGCGACGCGTCCGCGTGGAAAGGAGAGGAGAGAAAAGCAAAAACGAACAGAGAGTCACGCTGGAGCATGGCTGGAGGCGTGCCAATGGCACAATTCTATCCACGCGGATGCATGCCCCACGCGTCCGCGTCACCTGGAAATAATGACCTCCCACGCGACCGCGTGCCCCACGCGGCCGCGTGCCCTGATTTTCGACGTAAAATGGGTGCACAGCTGAAAGTTGTGCTAGAGTAGTGCTGGACTGGTGCTGGACGCGCAATCCCCCTCACGTGACCGCGTGCCCCACGCGGCCGCGTCGTACCCCATAAACAGCCCACTCACGCGATCGCATGCCCCATGCGATCGCGTCACCCCAAATTTGGCACATATATCAAGATTCCATCAGCACACTTTTTGAACAAATAGGGCTCATCCCAGATGTAGTGTTTAGCATCTTTGGCTTGCTTTTTCCTCATATGCTTGTTGATGTTGGTTGGTAGTTCCCCAATAGCCTTGAAGTTGGCTATGTCAGCAAACCAAGGGGCCTCTTGTATCATTATCAACTGCTCATCAGGGAAGCTTTTATTCACTGCAACTTGGTGCACCCCATCTTCTTCTTGTGGTATTCTTGAGAGGTGGTCAGCCACTTTGTTCTCTGCTCCACTCCTATCTTTAATTTCAATATCAAATTCTTAGAGCAGTAGAATCCATCTTATTAGTCTGGGCTTGGAGTCTTGTTTGGTGAGCAAGTATTTGAGTGCTACATGATCAGTGAATACAATTACTTTAGAACCAATATGATATGATCTAAATTTATCAAAAGCAAAGATAATGGCAAGTAATTCCTTCTCTGTAGTGGTATAGTTCCTTTGATTATCATTAAGAACCTTGCTAGCATAATAAATGACATGTACCAATTTATACTTCCTCTGTCCTAAGACAGCACCCACGGCAAAATCTATTGCATCACACATCAGTTCAAAAGGTAAATCCCAGCATGGTGGTGCTATGATAGGCGCAGAGGAGAGTTTGTTTTTAAGTTTCTTAAAAGCTATCATGCATTCATCATAAAAAACAAAAGGTACATTAGAGACTAGTAGGTTGCTCAAATGTTTGGCAACCTTGGAAAAGTCTCTAATGAATCTCCTGTAGAAGTCAGCATGTTCTAGAAAACTTCTAATTACTTTGACATTGCAAGGTGAGAGTAACTTTTCAATCACCTCTACCTTAGCCTTGTCCACCTCTATGCCCCTTTTGGAGATCTTATGACCAATGACCCCCCTCTGTAACCATGAAATGGCATTTCTCCAGTTTAAAATGAGGTTGGTCTCTTGGTATCTCTTTAGCACCAAGGCTAAGTGGTGTAAGCAATCAGAATATGAGTTATCAAATATAGAAAAGTTATCCATAAACACCTCAATGAATCTTTCAATCATGTATGAAAATATGGAGAGCATGCACCTTTGGAATGTTGCAGGTGCATTGCACAATCCAAAGGGCATTCTCCTATAAGCAAAAACACCATATGGACAAGTAAATGAAGTTTTTTCCTAGTCTTTGGGGTCTACAACAATTTGGTTATAGCCCGAATAACCATCCAAGAAGCAGTAATACTCATGTCTAGCCAATCTCTCAAGTATCTGATCCATGAAAGGTAAGGGGAAGTGATCCTTCCTAGTGGTCTCATTAAGCTTCCTATAATCAATGCACATACACCACCCAGTCACGTTTCTTGTGGATATCAGCTCATTCTTCTCGTTCGGTACAACAGTGACCCCTCCTTTCTTTGGGACTACTTGCACCGGGCTTACCTAAGGGGTTGTCTGAGATGGGGTAGATCACCCCTGCTTGCCACAACTTTAATACTTCTTTTTGGACCACTTCATTCATGGTTGGATTCAGCCTTCTTTGCTGTTGCCTTGAGGGTTTATCACCTTCTTCAAGTAGTATCTTGTGCATGCACATTGAAGGGCTGATTCCTTTTAAGTCTGCAAGTGTCCAGCCTATGGTGTCCTTGTGCTGTTTCAGCACTTGGATAAGTTTTTCCTCCTACTCTTCACTCAAACTTGAATTGATGATCACTGGGTAGGTGTTGTTGTCACCCAGATATGTATATTTTAAGCTTGGTGGTAAGGTCTTCAACTCGAGTTTTGGTGCCTCTACTTCTTTACTGTCTTTGGGGTTCAACATCATTGAATTCTCCATGGTTCCTTGTGGTTGTTCTCCACTTGATGCTTGCTACTCTTGCTCAATAGCTCATTCACATTGTTCTTCTTCCAAAACTCCTTGAACTATCTGTTCTATGGTATCCACCATCATGCGTTCTCCTATGGATTCCTTGGGGTAACTCATTGCCTTGAAGATATTGAAGACCATCTTCTCTTCATGTAATCTCAAGACTAATTCCCCTTTTTGTACATCTATGATGGCTCTAGTAGTAGCTAGGAATGGCCTTCGTAGAATGGTTGATGTGTTAGCCTCTTCTTCCATATCCAACACAACAAAGTCAGCTGGGAAAATGAATTATCCCACTTTCACCAGCAAGTCTTCCACTACCCCATGTGGGAACTTGAAGGTTCTGTCAGCTAATTGGAGTGCCATTCTTGTTGGCTTGGCTTCCTCAATCTTCATCCTCTTCATCATGGTTAGGCACATGAGATTGATGCTAGCTTCTAAGTCACACAAGGCCTTCTCAATGTTGATATCCTCTATGATGCAGGGGATTTGGAAACTCCCTGGGTCCTTCCTTTTCTGGGGTAGCTTCCTTTTTATTATGGCACTACACTCCTTAGTTAACACTATGGTCTCTTTTGCTCCCCAGTTCCTCTTTCTTGTCATGAGCTCCTTGAGAAATTTGGCATAGAGTGGCATTTGCTCCAATGCCTCAGCAAATGGTATGTTAAGTTGGAGCTTCTTGAAGATCTCTAAAAATCTAGAAAACTAGCCATCCTTCCCATCTTTCCTCAGCCTTTGTGGATATGGTTCTTTTGGCACATAAGGCTTCAAGATTGGCTTTGGTGATGATGGGGTAGGGGTCTCCTCTTCATTCTTATTTTCAGGCTTTTCTATAGCTTCTTTTTGTTGGTTGCTCTGGCTTGGGTTTGCTTCTTCCACCACCTTTTCGCTTCTAAGTGTGATGGCTTTGCATTCCCCTCTTGGGTTAGCCATGGTATCATTGGGAAATGTATGTGTGGACATAGGAATTTTCTTGGACAGAATCTCTACTTGTGCTTCCAATTTTGAAATGGCTGCACCTTGATTCTTCAGATTTGACCTGTACTCTTCTTGGTTGGCATCTATGCTCTTGTCAGCTTTTGTTTGTCTCTCTAAAGGAGTAGAAATAGCTCTTGTCAGCTGTGACGACAGTTGTGCTATTGCAGCTTCTACTTTCTCAAAGTTGCTTTTGGTTGCATGGTTGAGGTTGATGTGTCTTGATGGTGGTTGTTGTGCATTGGTTGAGTGGAATGATATGATGTGTTTTGTGCATTGTGGTAGGGTCTGTTATTGTTTGGTTGATGGTTGGGGTTGTGATTTTGGTATTGATTGGCTTGGTATGGCTTTGTATGATCTGGATTGTGGTTTTGTTAATTCCCCTACCCAAAATTTAGGTGGTTCTTCCAACCTGCATTGTATGTCTTGGAGTTTGGGTCATATGGGGGTTTAGAATTGTTCACATAATTAGCTTGTTCACAGTCAACTTCTGGTGCATCTCCTTCTTGTTGGGGGGCTTGGGCTTGAATGGCTGAGACTTGATTACTCTCCATCTTCTTAGTCAAGGCTGCTAGTTGTGTAGTGATCAATTTGTTTTGGGCCAGCAGGGCGTCCATTGAGTTGAGTTCCATCACTCCTCTCTTTTGAGTTCTTTCTGAAGCATAGAAGTACTCATTTTCGGCTATAGTCTCTATGACATCTATGGCTTCTTCAATGGTTTTCTTCTTGTTGAGTGAGCCTCCAGAAGAATGATCTACTGCTTGCTTTGACTCATATGACAGTCCTTCATAGAAGATGTGTAGTTGCACCCACTCATTGAACATGTCAGGCGAACATTTCCTTGTCAAATTCTTGAACCTTTCCCAGGCTTCATAGAGTGTTTCACCATCTTGTTGTCTGAAAGTTTGCACCTCAGCTCTTAGCCTGTTGACTTTTTGAGGAGGGTAAAATCTTGCTAGAAATTTGTTTACAATATCATCCCATGTAGTTAAACTCTCCTTGGGAAATGCTTCTAACCACTTTGCAGCCTTATCTCTGAGTAAGAAAGGGAACAAAAGTAGTTTCTAGGTGTCAGGGTGTACACCATTGGACTTTACAGTGTCACAAATCCTCAAGAATATGCTGAGATGTTGATTTGGGTCCTCCTAGGCTCCTCTTCCATATGAACAATTATTTTGAACAAGTGTGATGAGTTGAGGTTTCAACTCAAAGTTATTGGCATGGATTGTTGGTTTCAGGATGCTGCTGCCACAGTTTCTTGGATTTTGGTTGATGTAGGAGCCTAAGACTCTCCTCTCTTGCCCAACATGATTTTCAGCATCTCCTCCAACATTGTCCTGTACTTCGTCATCCATGGTGGTTCGCAGATCTTCCTCCACTAGTTCTTCTCCAACAATGCCTTTGCCTCTTGCTTTCCTCCTTAATCTAAGGAACGTCCTCTCAATTTCACTATTAAAGGAAGATGAAGTTTCTCCGCTTCTACCTGTCATACATTCAACAGAAAAGCAAGTGGAGTACAAGTGAAAAAATCACTATAGTAAGATTAGTGATTAGCTTAGTTGATGCAATTAATCAAATAGTTAGAAGAATAGAAATATAGGCAGTGAATAGCTAAAATAATCAAAGTAAATCTAAAGAAAACAGAGTAGACAGAAGAGTAAAAAAAAAAAACTAAAAAGAAAATAACAAGGTAACAAAATTGCTTAATCTAGCTCCTCAATCAATTTAATCATTGTCAACTTCAAACCAATCCCCGGCAACGGTGCCATAAAACTTGATGAGCCGAATTCACACCCCATTATAAAATTTGTGAATCCGTTCTTTTGGCAAGCACACCAGAATTATCGTCTAGTAATAACCCACAGTGGAGTGGGATCGTATCCACAGAGATTGGTAGATTTGAGTAACTTTAATAAATTGGTGAATTAGTCAAGCTAAGCAGAATAGATTGTGATTGCAGAATTGTAACAGTGCAGAATTGTAAATGACTCAAAAGTAAATGAAAGCAGTAAATGGCAGAATTAGAAATGGCAGGAAAGTAAAGAGCAGAAACTTAAATGACTTAATAGTAAATGGGAATAGGGAATTGCAGAATGTAAAGAAAACTATAAAGAAAGGGAAAGATAAGAATGAGGGGATTCATTGAGATTAGGAGATGTTGTCTCTTTGGATTAAATCCAGCTCATATCTTCTACAATCATGCAACTCATTGACCTCTTGGCAATCATAATTGATTGACCCCCAATCCCTTGGTGACTTAATCTCTCAGATCTTTATTAATAGCCAATTCTTTGGTCCCTGATTATACCACACATCATCATAGGTCCAAGTAGAGGGAGGATTTTATGTCACCATATCCAATCACCAAAACCCATATCCTACTCAAGTGTGAGAAGGGATTTCTAGCATGATTTCATGTTTCCTTTTCCATGGTTCCCATGAAACCCATTTTTCATTCAACCCCTTTTCCAAGGTGATTGAACACTAGCATGAACAACAAAATTCCTTCTAGTAAATCAAAGAGAAGATGAAGAGAAGAAGAAATTCACTATCATTAATCCATCAAGTACAACAGAGCTCCCTCTCTCAATGAGAGGGGATTTAGCTACTCATAGCTCAAGAAAAAGTAAAAAGATGGAAAAAGTGAATCTAACGATCCTTCAACTAATAGCTCAACTGCTTAACCCGCTCTTCAGTACTTCCAAGGGGTATATATACTACTCCTAGCAATAGAAAATAAAGAAAAATACAAAAGTGAAAGTAAAATTAAATTTTGGAGGGAAAAGAAACTCATAAAACGTGAGCTTCCAGCTGGCGTGTGATTGGTGTTTCAGTAGCGTGCCATGCTTTGCCCTGATTTTGCCTTGGCGTGCCACACCCAATCCTCAAGTGGCATGCCTCCCTTCACTGACCACCCTGGTGTGCCACACCTTCGATCCCAAGTGGCATGCCCAGGCCTTTTTAAAGCCTTGGTTAGCTTGGAGTGCCACGCCTTCAAGCCCAAGTGGCACGCCCAGGCCTTTTTAAAGCCTTGGTTAGCCTGGCGTACCACGCCTTCGATCCCAAGTGGCACGCCCAGACCTTTTCCCTCTCTTTGCTAGCTTTTGGAAATTTGAACTGGCGTGGCATGCCCAGGGTTTGGCGTGCCACGCCCATGCTATGTGCTTGATCTATCTCTCTGGAAAGTTGAACTAACGTGGCATGCCCAGGGTTTGGCGTGCCACGCCCTTCATGTGCTTGGCTCCTCTGCTTGGCGTGCCATGCACAGAACTCAAGTGGCACGCCCAGGTCTTCTCTTGGGTGATTGGTGATGGTGGCGTGCCACGCCTGGGTCTCAAGTGGCACGCCCAGTTGATTTTTAAAGCTGGCGTGCCACGCCTTCGATACCAAGTGGCATGCCCATATGGTTAGCTTTGTTTCTCCCTCTCCGGAAAGTATAACCAGCATGCCACTCCCAGGTGTTGGCATGCCACGCCCATCATTTGCCTTGGTTTTAGTAGCTGACATGCTACGCCTAGTATTCAAGTGGCACGCCTAGGTAAGGATCTTGAGCTGGCGTGCCACGCCTTCGACACCAAGTGGCATGCCCAGCCTTTGCTTTGGCCTTCTTTGTACCTTGGCGTGCCACGCCCAGATGCTCAAGTGGCACGCCCAAGTAAGGGTGAAACTTGGCGTGCCACGCCTTGATGCTCAAGTAGCACGCCCAACCTTTTTAACCTTCAACTTCCTTGGTGCGCAGAAATTGTGATTACACTTTAATTATGTAAAATTCATCGCTCTTTCTTTCCCTGGTAATGGCGCCAAAAACATGATGCCAATACCATGGTTCACAACTTCGCACAACTGACCAGCAAGTGCACTGGGTCGTCCAAGTAATACCTTACGTGAGTAAGGGTCGAATCCCACGGAGATTGTTGGTATGAAGCAAGCTATGGTCACCATGTAAATCTCAGTCAGGCAGATATAAATTGATAATGGTGTTTTCGTAAACAATTAATAAAACAGGGATAGAAATACTTATGTAAATCACTGGTGAAAATTTCAGATAAGCGAATAGAGATGCTTTCGTTCCTCTGAACCTCTGCTTTCCTGCTATCTTCATCCAATCAGTCTTACTCCTTTCCATGGCTGGCTTTATGTGATACATCACCATTGTCAATGGCTACTTTCGGTCTTCTCTCGGGAAAATGATCCAAATGCCCTGTCACGGCACGGCTAATCGTCTGGAGGCATCACCCTTGTCAATGGCTTCATCTTATCCTCTCAGTGAAAATGGTCAACGCACCCTGTCACGGCACGGCTATTCATCTGTCGGTTCTCGATCATGCTGGAATAGGATTTACTATCCTTTTGCGTCTGTCACTACGCCCGGCAATCGCAAGTTTGGAGCTCGTCACAGTCATTCAATCATTGAATCCTACTCGGAATACCACAAACAAGGTTTAGACCTTCCGGATTCTCTTGAATGCCGCCATCATTCTAGCTTGTACCACGAAGATTCTGATTAAGAGATCTGAGAGATACTCATTCAGTCGAAGGTAGAACGGAAGTGGTTGTCAGGCACGCGTTCATAGGGAATGATGATAATTGTCACGTTCATCACATTCAGGTTGAAGAGCGAATGAATATCTTAGAAGCGAAATAAGATGAATTGAATAGAAAACAGTAGTACTTTGCATTAATCTTTGAGGAACAGCAGAGCTCCACACCTTAATCTATGGAGTGAAGAAACTCTACCGTTGAAAATACATAAGTGATAATGGAGTTCATTGGTCTCGGCCCCAGAGGGGAACCGGAGTAACCAAGACTCTATGATCCGAAGATAAAACTCAGGATGTCTAATATAATAGTAAAATGTCCTATTTATAATAAACTAGCTACTAGGGTTTACAGAAGTAAGTAATTGATGCATAAATCCACTTTCGGGGACCACTTGGTGTGTGCTTAGGCTGAGCTTTGAGTGTTGCACGTGTAGAGGTCCTTCTTGGAGTTGAACGCCAGCTTTTGTGCCAGTTTGGGCGTTCAACTCTGGTTTTGGCTCCTTTTCTGGCGCTGGACGCCAGATTTGGGTAGAGAGCTGGCGTTGAACGCCAGTTTATGTCATCTAAACTTGGCCAAAGTATGTACTATTATATATTTCTGGAAAGCACTGGATGTCTACTTTCCAACACAATTAGAAGCGCGCCATTTTGAGTTCTGTAGCTCCAGAAACTCTACTTTGAGTGCAGGGAGGTCAGAATCCAACAGCATCAGCAGTCCTTCTTCAACCTCTGAATCTGATTTTTGCTCAAGTCCCTCAATTTCTGCCAGAAAATACCTGAAATCACAGAAAAATACACAAACTCATAGTAAAGTCCAGAAATGTGAATTTAACATAAAAACTAATGAAAACATCCCTAAAAGTAACTAGATCCTACTAAAAACATACTAAAAATAGTGCCAAAAAGCGTATAAATTATCTGCTCATCACAACACCAAACTTAAATTGTTGCTTGTCCCCAAGCAACTGAAAATCAAATAGGATAAAAGAAGAGAATATACTATAAATTCCAAACTATCAATGAAACATAGCTTCAATCATATGAGCGGGACTTATAGCTTTTTGCCTCTTTAATAGTTTTGGCATCTCACTTTATCCATTGAAGTTCAGAATGATTGGCATCTATAGGAACTCAGAGTTTAGATAGTGTTATTGACTCTCCTAGTTCAGTATGATGATTATTGAACACAACTATTTTATGAGTATTGGCCGTGGCCCTAAGCACTTTGTTTTCCAGTATTACCACCAGATACATAAATGCCACAGACACATAATTGGGTGAACCTTTTCAGATTGTGACTCAGCTTTGCTAAAGTCCCCAATTAGAGGTGTCCAGGGTTCTTAAGCACACTCTTTTTTTGCTTTGGACCTTGACTTTAACCGCTCAGTCTCAAGTTTTCACTTGACACCTACACGCCACATGCACATGGTTAGGGACAGCTTCGTTTAGCCGCTTAGACCAGGATTTTATTCCTTTAGGCCCTCCTATCCAATGATGCTCAAAGCCTTGGGATCCTTTTTATTTGCCCTTGCCTTTTGGTTTTAAGGGTTATTGGCTTTTTGCTCTTGCCTCTTGGTTTTAAGAGCTTTTGGCTTTTTCTGCTTGCTTTTTCTTTTTCTTTCTATTTTTTTTTTCGCTATTTTTTTTTCTGCAAGCTTTGTTCTTTGCTGCTTTTGCTTACTTCAAGAATCATTTTTATGATTTTTCAGATTATCAAATAACATTTCTCCTAGTCATCATTCTTTCAAGAGCCAACATATTTAACATTCTTAAACAGCAACTTCAAAAGACATATGCACTGTTCAAGCATACATTCAGAAAATAAGAAGCATTGTCACCACATCAATATAATTAAACTAAGTTCAAGGATAAATTCGAAACTCATGTTCTTCTTGTTCTTTTGAATTAAAACATTTTTCATTTAAGAGAGGTGATGGATTCATAGGACATTCATAACTTTAAGACAAAGATACTAACTACTAATGATCATGTAATGAAGACACAAACATAGATAAGCACACAACATAGAAAATGAAAAATAGAAGAAATAAGAACAAGGAATGAATCCACCTTAGTGATGGTGGCGTTTCCTTCTTGAGGAACCAATGATGTCCTTGAGCTTTTCTATGTCTCTTCCTTGTCTTTGTTGCTCCTCCCTCATTGCTTTTTGATCTTCTCTTATTTCATGAAGCATGATGGAGTGCTCTTGATGTTCCACCCTTAGTTGTCCCATATTGGAACTCAATTCTCCTAGGGAGGTGTTGATTTGCTCCCAATAGTTTTGTGGAGGAAAGTGCATTTGAGGCATCTCCGGGATCTCATGGTGATGAGCTTCATACGCCTCTTGAGCTCTATGAATGGGCTCTCTTGCTTGCTCCATCTTTTTCTTAGTGATGGGCTTGTCCTCTTTAATGAGGATATCTCCCTCTATGTTAATCCCAGCCGAATTGCATGTGGCAAATGAGGTGAGGAAAGGCTAACCTTGCCATAGTGGAGGACTTGTCAGCCACCTTGTAGAGTTCTTGAGGTATAATCTCATGAACTTCCATCTCTTCTCCAATCATGATGCTATGGATCATGATGGCCCGGTCTATAGTAACTTTAGACCGGTTGCTAGTGGGAATGATTGAGCATCGAATGAACTCCAACCATCCTCTAGCTACAAACTTGAGGTCTAATCTTCTTAGTTGAACCAGCTTGCCTTTGGAGTCAATCTTCCATTGAGCTCCTTCTACACATATGTCCATAAGGACTTGGTCCAACCTTTGATCAAAGTTGACTCTCCTTGTGTAGGGGCGTGCGTTCTCTTCCATGTTTGGCAAGTTGAATGCCAACCTCACATTTTCTGGACTAAAATCCAAGTATTTCCCCCGAACCATTGTAACATAGTTCTTTGGATCCGGGTTCTTACTTTGATCATGGTTCTTGGTAATCCATGCATTGGCATAGAACTCTTGAACCATTAGGATGCCGACTTGTTGGATGGGATTTGTTAGAACTTCCCAACCTCTTCTTTGAATTTCATGTCGGATCTCCGGATACTCATTTCTTTTGAGTTTGAAAGGGACCTCAGGGATCACCTTCTTCTTGGCCACAACATCATAGAAGTGGTCTTGATGGGCTTTGGAGATGAACCTTTCCATCTCCCATGACTCGGATGTGGAAGCTTTTGTCTTCCCTTTCCCCTTTCTAGAGGATTCTCCGGTCTCAGGTGCCATCAATGGTAATGAAAAAACAAAAAGCTTATGCTTTTACCACCCCAAACTTAGAATTTTGCTCGCCCTCGAGCAATAAAAGAAAGAATAGATGAAGAAGAAGAAGAAATAGAGGAGAGGGAGAGTGGGAAGTGTTTCGGCCAAGAAGGGTGTAGAGGGGTGTGTTGTGTGAATTTGATGAAGAATGGAGGGCTTTATATAGGGAAGGGAGGGGGGGTTAGGTTCGGCCATTTAGAGTGGGTTTGGGTGGGAATTTGGTTTTGAATTTTGAAGGTAGGTGGAGTTTATGAGGTAGGTTTATGGGGAAGAGTGTTTATGGGATTGTGTGAAAGAGGGGTGAGAAGAAGTGAGTGGAGGTAGGTGGGGATCCTGTGGGGTCTACAGATCCTGAGATAATCCTATGGGATCCACAGATCCTGAGATGATCCTGTGGGGTCCACAGATCCTGAGATAATCCTGTGGGGTCCACAGATCCTGAGGTGTTTAAGGATTTACAACCTTGCACCACATTAGACATGTAAAATGCCCTTGCACACAACTCTGGGCGTTCAGCGCCAGGTTGGTGCCCATTTTGGGCGTTCAACGCCCATTTACTAGCCATTTCTGGCGTTAAACGCCAGAACCATGCTTGTTCTGGGCGTTCAGCCCCAGGATGCTGCCCATTTTGGGCGTTCAGCGCCAGAACCATGCTCTGTTCTGGCGTTGAACGCCAGGCAGATGCTCCTCCAGGGTGTGATTTTTCTTCTGCTGTTTTTGATTTCGTTTTCAATTTTTATATTTATTTTGTGACTCCGCATGATCATGAACCTAATAAAACATGAAAAACAAAATTAGATAAATAAACATTGGGTTACCTCCCAACAAGCGCTTCTTTTATGTCAATAGCTTGATAGTGGGCTCTCATGGAGCCTCACAGATGTTCAGAGCATTGTTGAAACTCTCCAACACCAAACTTAGAGTTTGGATATGGGAGTTCAACACCAAACTTAGAGTTTGGTTGTGGCCTCCCAACACCAAACTTAGAGTTTGACTGTGGGGGATTGGGTTGACTCTGCTTTGAGAGAAGCTTTTCATGCTTCCTTTCCATGGTTGCAGAGGGAGATCCTTGAGTTTTAAACACAAGGGAGTCCTCATTCCATTGAAGGACTAGTTCACCTCTGTCAACATCAATCACAGCTCTTGCTGTGGCCAGGAAAGGTCTTCCTAGGATGATGGATTCATCCTCTTCCTTTCCAGTATCCAGGACTATGAAATCAGCAGGGATGTAAAGGCCATCAACCTTTACTAACACGTCCTCTACTTGTCCATATGCCTGTTTTCTTGAATTATCTGCCATCTCTAATGAGATTTTAGCAGCTTGTACCCGATAGATTCCCAGTTTCTCTATTACAGAGAGGGGCATGAGGTTTATTCCTGAACCAAGGTCACACAGGGCCTTAAAGATCATGGTGCCTATGGTACAAGGTATTATGAACTTTCCAGGATCCTGTCTCTTCTGAGGCAATGTCAGTTGATCCAGATCACTTAGTTCATTGATGAACAAGGGAGGTTCAACTTCCCAAGTATCAATGCCAAATAATTTGGCATTTAGCTTCATGATTGCACCAAGAAACTTGGCAGTTTGCTCTTTAGTAACATCCTCATTCTCTTCAGAAGAGGAATACTCATCAGAGCTCATGAAGGGCATAAGGAGGTTCAATGGAATCTCTATGGTCTCTAGATGAGCCTCAGAGTCCTTTGGTTCCTCAGAGGGAAGCTCCTTATTGACCACTGGACGTCCCAGGAGGTCTTCCTCCTTGGGATTCACGTCCTCTCCTTCCCTTACAGGTTCGGCCATGGTGCTTATGTCAATGGCCTTGCACTCTCCTTTTGGATTCTCTTCTGTATTGCTTGGGAGAGTACTAGGAGGGATTTCAGTGATCCTTTTACTCAGCTGGCCCACTTGTGCTTCCAAATTTCTAATGGAAGACCTTGTTTCATTCATGAAACTCATAGTGGCCTTGGACAGATCAGAGACTAAGTTTGCCAAATTAGAAGTATTTTGTTCACAGTTCTCTGTCTGTTGCTGAGTGGATGATGGAAAAGGTTTATTATTGTTAAACCTATTTCTTCCACCATTATTAAAGCCTTGTTGAGGCTTTTGATCCTTCCATGAGAAATTTGGATGATTTCTCCATGATGAGTTATAGGTGTTTCCATAAGGTTCATCTAAGTAATTCACCTCTGCTATTGCAGGGTTCTCAGGATCATAAGCCTCTTGAGTAATGTTGGATGCAACTTGCATTCCATTCAGACTCTGAGAGATCATATTGACTTGCTGAGTCAATATTTTGTTCTGAGCCAATATGGCATTCAGAGTATCAACTTCAAGAACTCCCTTCTTCATAGGCGTCCCATTACTCACAGGATTCCTCTCAGAAGTGTACATGAACTGGTTATTAGCAACCATGTCAATGAGTTCTTGAGCTTCTGCAGGCGTTTTCTTTAGGTGAATGGATCCACCTGCAGAAGTATCCAATGACATCTTTGATAACTCAGATAAACCATCATAGAATATATCCAGGATGGTCCATTCTGAAAGCATATCAGAAGGACACTTTTTGGTCAGCTGTTTGTATCTTTCCCAAGCTTCATAGAGGGATTCACCTTCCTTCTGTTTGAAGGTTTGAACATCCACTCTAAGCTTGCTCAGCTTTTGAGGAGGAAAGAACTTGGCAAAGAAAGTCGTGACCAGCTTATCCCAAGAGTTCAGGCTGTCCTTGGGTTGAGAGTCCAACCATATTCTAGCTCTGTTTCTTACAGCAAAAGGGAAAAGCATGAGCCTGTAGACTTCAGGATCTACTCCATTAGTCTTAAGAGTATCACATATCTGCAAGAATTTAGTTAAGAACTGAAAAGGATCTTTAGATGGAAGTCCATGAAACTTGCAGTTCTGCTGCATCAGAGAAACTAATTGAGGTTTTAGCTCAAAGTTGTTTGCTCCAATGGCAGGAATGGAGATGCTTCTTCCATGTAGATTGGAATTAGGTGCAGTAAAGTCACCAAGCATCCTCCTTCCATTATTATTATTTTTGGCTGCCATCTCCTCTTCCTGTTCGAAAATTTCTGAAAGGTTATCTCTGGATTGTTGTAATTTAGCTTCTCTTAGTTTTCTCTTCAGAGTCCTTTCCGATTCTGGATCTGCTTCAACAAGAATATTCTTGTCCTTGCTCCTGCTCATATGACAAAGAAGAGGGCACAGAAAAAATAATAATAATAATATGGATCCTTTATACCACAGTATAGGGATCCCTTTGTGAGTGGAAGAAAAGAGGGAGACAAAGAATGTGATGTAAAGAAAGAAACACAACTGTGAGGAGGGCAGAGATGTGAGATGAGATGTTAGTAAATGAATAAATAAATAGAATGAGATGGGAGAGGGAAAATTTCGAAAATAATTTTTGGAAAAGAGTTAGTGATTTTTGAAAATAGTTTTTGAAAAATGTTAGAAATTTTCGAAAATCAAGATTTAAAAATTAAAATAATTAATAAATTAAAAAGGAATTTTGAAAAAGGGGGAAGATATTTTCGAAAATGAGAGAGAGAGAGTTAGTTAGGTGGTTTTGAAAAAGATAAGAAACAAACAAAAAGTTAGTTAGTTAGTTGAAACATTTGAAAAGATAAGAAGTTAGGAAGTTAGAAAAGATATTTTGAAATCATATTTTTGAAAAAGATAAGATAAGAAGATATTTTTGAAAAGATATGATAGAAATTAGTTTTTAAAAAAGATTTGAATTTTTAAAATCACAATTAATGACTTGATTCACAAGAAATCACAAGATATGATTCTAGAACTTAAAGTTTGCATCTTTCTTAACAAGTAAGTAACAAACTTGAAATTTTTGAATTAAAACATTAATTGTTATTGTTATTTTCGAAAATTTGAAATAAAAATAGGAAAAAGATTTTTGAAAAAGATAAGATTTTGAAAAAGATAAGATTTTCAAATTGAAAATTTGATTTGACTCATAAGAAACAACTTGATTTAAAAAATTTTTTTAAAAAGTCAACTCAAATTTTCGAATTTGATGAGAGAAAAAGGGAAAGATATTTTTTTGATTTTTGATTTTTTTTTATGATGAGAGAGAAAAACACTAAAATGATGCAATGCATGAAATTTTTAGATCAAAACAATGAATACATGCAAGAATGCTATGAATGTCAAGATGAACACCAAGAACACTATGAAGATCATGATGAACATCAAGAACACATTTTTGAAAAATTTTTAATGCAAGAAAAACATGCAAGACACCAAACTTAGAATTCTTTAATACATAGGCACTAAGAATTCAAGAATGCATATGAAAAACAAGAAAAGACACAAAACATGCAAATGCAAAGATCTAACAAGAAGACTTACCAAGAACAACTTGAACAAGAAACAGAAAAATATTTTTGATTTTTATGATTTTCTAATTTTTTTGGATTTTTTTTTTCGAAAATTATTTGTAAAAGAAAAAATAAGGATTCCAAAATTTTTAATATGAATTCCAGGAATCTTGCCATGTTAGTCTAAAGCTTCAGTCCAGGAATTAGACATGGCTCACTAGCCAGCCAAGCTTTCAATGAAAGCTTCGGTCTAAAACACTAGACATGGCCAATGGCCAGCCAAGCTTCAGCAAACATAGATACCTCTCATCTATACAACAGCTGATATTTCATCCAACTTCATATACTTATGACTGGAAGCATCAGTCCAAAAGAATTCAGACATGGCTTTACAGCCAGCCAGGCTTCACATGCTTCATGAAACACTAGAATTCATTCTTTAAAAATTTTGAATAAATTTTTTTTTTTTCGAAAACATGTGAGAAAATTTTGAAATATTTTTGAAAAATTTTTGAAAAGAAAACAAAAAGAAAATTACCTAATCTGAGCAACAAGATGAACCGTCAGTTGTCCAAACCCGAACAATCCCCGGCAACGGCGCCAAAAACTTGGTGCTGTTGCCGGATCAAACTTGGCACTGATGTTACCGGACCAAAAGCTTGCCGAAAACTCAAACAATCCCCGGCAACAGCGCCAAAAACTTGGTGCGAAGAAATTGTGATTACACTTTAATTATGTAAAATTCATCGCTCTTTCTTTCCCTGGTAATGGCGCAAAAAACATGATGCCAATACCATGGTTCACAACTTCGCACAACTGACCAGCAAGTGCACTGGGTCGTCCAAGTAATACCTTACGTGAGTTAGGGTCGAATCTCACGGAGATTGTTGGTATGAAGCAAGCTATGGTCACCTTGTAAATCTCAGTCAGGCAGATATAAATTGATAATGGTGTTTTCGTAAACAATTAATAAAACAGGGATAGAAATACTTATGTAAATCACTGGTGAGAATTTCAGATAAGCGAATAGAGATGCTTTCGTTCCTCTGAACCTCTGCTTTCCTGCTATCTTCATCCAATCAGTCTTACTCCTTTCCATGGCTGGCTTTATGTGATACATCACCATTATCAATGGCTACTTTCGGTCTTCTCTCGGGAAAATGATCCAAATGCCCTATCACGGCACGGCTAATCGTCTGGAGGCATCACCCTTGTCAATGGCTTCATCTTATCCTCTCAGTGAAAATGGTCAATGCACCCTGTCACGGCACGGCTATTCATCTGTCGGTTCTCGATCATGCTGGAATAGGATTTACTATCCTTTTGCGTCTGTCACTACGCCCGGCAATCGCAAGTTTGGAGCTCGTCACAGTCATTCAATCATTGAATCCTACTCGGAATACCACAAACAAGGTTTAGACCTTCCGGATTCTCTTGAATGCCGCCATCATTCTAGCTTGCACCACGAAGATTCTGATTAAGAGATCTGAGAGATACTCATTCAGTCGAAGGTAGAACGGAAGTGGTTGTCAGGCACGCGTTCATAGGGAATGATGATGATTGTCACATTCATCACATTCAAGTTGAAGAGCGAATGAATATCTTAGAAGCGAAATAAGATGAATTGAATAGAAAACAGTAGTACTTTGCATTAATCTTTGAGGAACAGCAGAGCTCCACACCTTAATCTATGGAGTGAAGAAACTCTACCGTTGAAAATACATAAGTGATAATGGAGTTCATTGGTCTCGGCCCCAGAGGGGAACCGGAGTAACCAAGACTCTATGATCCGAAGACAAAACTCAGGATGTCTAATACAATATTAAAATGTCCTATTTATAATAAACTAGCTACTAGGGTTTACAGAAGTAAGTAATTGATGCATAAATCCACTTCCGGGGCCCACTTGGTGTGTGCTTGGGCTGAGCTTTGAGTGTTGCACGTGTAGAGGTCCTTCTTGGAGTTGAACGCCAGCTTTTGTGCCAGTTTGGGCGTTCAACTCTGGTTTTGGCTCCTTTTCTGGCACTGGACGCCAGATTTGGGCAGAAAGCTGGCGTTGAACGCCATTTTATGTCGTCTAAAATTGGCCAAAGTATGGACTATTATATATTGCTGGAAAGCCCTGGATGTCTACTTTCCAACGCAATTGGAAGCGCGCCATTTTGAGTTCTGTAGCTCCAGAAACTCTACTTTGAGTGCAGGGAGGTCAGAATCCAATAGCATCAGCAGTCCTTCTTCAACCTCTGAATCTGATTTTTGCTCAAGTCCCTCAATTTCTGCCAGAAAATACCTGAAATCACAGAAAAACACACAAACTCATAGTAAAGTCCAGAAATGTGAATTTAACATAAAAACTAATGAAAACATCCCTAAAAGTAACTAGATCCTACTAAAAACATACTAAAAATAGTGCCAAAAAGTGTATAAATTATCCGCACATCATTCATCTTTGGAATTTTGTACCAGCGTGCCACGCCAAGCTGCTCAAGTGGCACGCCCATTCATTTGTGTCCTTCTTAGCTTTGGCGTGCCACGCCTGGTTCCTCAAGTGGCACACCCAAGTGATTTTAAAGCTGGCGTGCCACGCCTTCGACACTAAGTGGCACGCTCATGAATTAAGTGGTGAGTTTGGCATGCCACGCCCCTTTGGTGGCCTTCATTGTTGCTCTCTGGAAAGTTGTACTGGCATGCCACTCCCAGCTCCTGGCGTGCCACGCCCATGTGAATGCTGGATGATCCTCCCTGGACTTTAGTACTGGCGTGCCACGCCCATGTGATTTTGTGGCGTTTGCGCCAAGTGGCACGCCTGTTTCACACGCCAGCTTCTTTTGTTGTTTTCTCCCCCTTTTTGATGTCTTTTTCTCCTGAAATTTAGCACAAACTCATTTCAAAGCAATGTACTATAATGTTTATCAATTGATGCATGAATTGTAATGATTTAATGAGATTATGTCCTTTTATGGTCCTTTTTATGCAAGAAAAAAGGGTAGATGATGCAAGTCATCACACCTTCCAGTGGAGCTAGAACACAAAGCTTACTGGGCCACTAAGCTCCTCAATTTTGATCCCCATGCAGTAGGAGAAAAAAGGTTGTTGCAACTCAATGAGCTAGATGAATTCAGACTGGAAGCTTATGAGAATGCAAAGATATACAAGGAGAGAGCTAAAAAGTGGCATGACAAGAAAATTTTGAAAAGAGAGTTCAAACCAGGATAGCAAGTACTCCTATATAATTGCAGGCTCAAGATTTTCCCACGCAACCTCAATTCTAAATGGACTGGCCCGTATTTGATCACAAAGGTTCACCCTTGTGGAAGCCTTGAACTTTTGGATGAGGCTACAAAGGACACAATCACAGCAAATGGCCACAGAGCAAAGCATTATTTGGGAGGCCCTTGGAACAAAGAGAAGGAGGTTCAAGAATTAAGTTGAGCAAGAATAAGGAATGTCAAGCTAGTGACATTAAAAGAGCGCTTGTTGGGAGTCAACCCAACCAAAGGTAGTTTTCTTTTCCTAACTATTTCAATAAAAAAGGTTGAGTAGCTTTATCTGTATTGCAAGGAGCTAAGTTTGGTGTTTCACACCAAAACAATTTAAGGGAGAATGAAGGATGCTAAGTTTGGTGTTCCACCAAAAATCTCATTTGAAAACATATTTTCACCTTCTGCATAAATAGTTGCTAGCTCCAAGCAATCAGAGAAACTACTTAGCCATTGTCTATTTTCTAGTTTTTAGTTTTGTGACCCTCAGCAAAAGCACAATGTTTCATATAAATGGTTGACTTGTTGCGTAAGAGACATTGGCAAGGAACCAAGTTTGGTGTTCACACACCAAAGTAAGTTTAAAAGCCTACAAACAGATTCTTTATATTAACCATTTACCTAAGGGCTTGGGAAACAAGCAACTTCTAAGGATTGTGTAGGAAAACATTCAACCTTGAGAAGTAATATGCATGATCATCCCAAGGAGGTACAATAGAGAGAAATAATGATGACAGAAGAAAAGCTGAGAGACAATCCCAGGTTGTATAGACACTTAATCTTTTTTGCTGTGTTTTAACTTGGAGATTCCTATATGTCTTGCTGAAGTGTTCAATTAGGTGTAAGTGGAGATGTTTGCTAAGAATGCTAGCCTGCATTGTACTTGTTATCAATCACTTGCTTAAATTCTATTTTGTTCCCCTCTGCATGAATAAAAAAAATGTTTGAAACAGAAAGTGATTGTCCAATCTTGTAGGAATTAGAATGAAATTCAGTGGTGGTACTTGCTTGATTTAATGATTAGCTCAATAATAAAAACTGCATTATAAAATGTTCCTTGAAGTGTGAATTAGGTTGCTTCTAAAACCTTTTATTAATGAATATCCCCTTGAGAATGATCAAAGTAAGAAAGAAAAAAAAGAAAAGCCAAGAATTGGCAAAGAAACAAACAATAAGGCTAGACACCAATAAATTTGACCTTAGGACATATGCCTGTGGTACTTTTGTACTAGGATATGCTTGGACAATTAGGTTCTGAGGAGTATTTTAAAACTTGGCCACTTGGATTAACTAATCTGGGATTGCCAGCCGAAAGTCCATTATCAAGGGCAACCTAGTTACAAAGCATTTAGTGATCCAAAGAGATGCTGGGTATCAATGTTCCTAGGAAGAAATTGTGAGTCAAGTGTCTGTGGTGAAGAAGTGTTGAGCAAAAATTGAGCCAAAAAGCTGCTTCAACACTTGCCACCAAGCTTTCATTAAGAAATAAGCTTTCTAAGCAAACGAAAGAAAGAAAAAGCTAACAAGGATCAATCAAAAAGCAAGGCATTATAGCAGCAACTCTAGTAAACCATCAAAGAGACATTTCGTATCAGATAGCTAAGAATAATTGAGCTACATTTGTCTGCATAAAACCCCATGAACCAAGTTCAATTATATGCTAAATAAGGACATGCATGCTTCTTTGTTTCATTTCATTTCTTCTTATGTTTAGTGCTTGCTTGGGGACAAGCAAGGTTTAAGTTTGGTGTTGTGATGACAAGTCATCTGATACTAGCTTTTCAAGCATTTTTCACTTGTTTCATTAGGTTTTATTCACTTTCTTGCACTATAAGTAAGTGATTTGGAGTGAATTTTCATGGTTATGTTAAATCAATCAACCAATATTTAATTAACACAAAATCATAAGGTTTAAGCTAGAATTAGTTGATTTTATGAAGGATTTAGAAACCTTGTGAATTTGGTGATACTGTGATACGTTTATTTGGTTGCTTGTAGGAGAAGAAAAAAAGAACCATGAAAGCGTGTTCAACCAAAGTGTGGCCATAGCCATAAAAGCGTAGCATTCAAGGAACCAAGCATAGCGCTCACTAATTGAGCGAAGCGTTCATAAATTGAATGCTAGAGGACAAAGCTCACCAAAGCAAAGCCAAGCATAGCGTTCAATGTACACAACGGAGCGCGAAAAGAAGCTCAGCAAACAAGCCCGGTGTTCAATTAATTGAGCGCTACATTAAAATGTTTTAACATTTTTGGGCATGGCAAAAGAAGAAAAGCAAGGCACATTGAAGCCAAGGGGGAGCACCAAGGTTCAAAATGGGAACCATGCGCAAGCAAAGAAGGGCGCTACGTTGCAAGCACTTTACTGAGTTCTACACAACAATACTTAGTACAAGGAAATTGGCCAAAATAAAGCAGCCAGGTTCGAACCATGCACACAAAGGCGTGCTACACTACACCAAGTAAGGAAATTGCTATCAAAAGGAAGCCAGCAAGGGTCGAAGAGGGGCACACATGCATAGAAAGGGCCTACGTTCTCTTCATTCACTGAGCACTACACATGATGAGGAAATTGGCAAAAGGGGACAGCCAGGGATCGAAAGTGGAAACCAACATACAAGGCATGTAGCGCTACGTTAAAACTCTTCACTGAGCGCTACACTACAAGGGAGGCACAAGGCAAGGGAGCGCTACGTTTTCTTTCTTAACTGAGCGCTCCACTAGAGGTAGCCCATGTTCCAATCTTCAATCAAAAGCGATCTTGGATCCACTTCTTCACCAACTTGAAAAGCCCACTCCAAATTCTGAAAACCAAAAATAGAAAGTGTATAAATAGGAGTTAATTTTATTTGTAAAGGGATCTTTTAGCTCATTTAACTTTTACCTTGGTACTTTTAGCTCCATTTCAGTTTTCACTTTGATTTGAATTGTGCTAAATTTGGGAATTGGTATATGAGTTTTTCTTTCTACATTTTTATTTCTTCTGCAACTTCTGCTATCTATTCTTAGAATTTGAATTGAGATTGAAGAGCTTCATTGTTTCTAAGTTTGAGAATCATCTTTTTGCCTCTCTTCTCAATTGTTCTAAAAGTTGAATCTGAGTTTAGTTTCTATTTTTATTTTCTTCTTCTGCAACTTTTACTTTTTTGTTTTGGGAATTTGAGAATTGGATCTAAGTTTCATTTACTGTTTTAATTTTCATTTCTTCTGCAATTACTTTTCTGCTTGATCAAGAGATCAATTGAGATCTAGATCTGCTTTCTAATCTCATTTCTCTTCTTCAATCTTCAATTTCTTTTTAGGTTTTCATAATTGAATAAAGTTCTCTTGCTGTTTGTTTCTCCAAGAAATTTTCCTTTTTGTTTTTCTACTGAATTAAATCCCTTCATCTAATAGCTTTCTGATTTGCTTCAGATTACATTTTCTTGTTGAATTCTGAATTCCAGCACCCAAATCCCTTTTACTCTTCAAGCAATTTACAATTCTTAGCAATTTAGATTCAGCAATTTATATTTCTTGTAGTTTAAGTTTCTGCAATTTACTTTTCTTGCAATTTAAGTTTCAGCTCTTTTACTTTCTTGTTCTTTAAGTTTTATGCAATTTACTCCTCTGCACTTTACTTTTCTGTCAATTTCCCCTCTACACCTTTATTTACTTGAAATTTAGTTTCTGTCAATCAAAATCACTCAATTCATCAACTGTTTGCTTAACTAAACTAACCACCTAACTAAAATTGTTCAATCCATCAATCCCTGTGGGATCGACCTCACTCATGTGAGTAATTACTACTTGATGCGACCCGGTACACTTGCCGGTGAGTTGTGTAGAATCGCTTTTCCACTCATCAGACACTAAATCTGAGGGAGAAAACTTACCCCAAAAGTGCAAAGTTGAACATAGTATCAACCTGCAGTAAGGCTAGCTGACCTCTTCACCTTCCAAGGAAGATAAATTGAGCAATAAAGCTTTAAATGATTAGCTCTCAAATGCATTGGAAAGTAGACATTCAAGGCTTTCCAACGATATATAATAGTATGGGTGAACATTAAGTTTGGGCCTCAAAAGCTGGTGCTAAATTTAGCCTCCAATGCAGGGTTCAAGCAAGTGAACGTCACGTTCACTTTAGTGAACGTCACGTTCACTTTAGTGAACGTTTTTGGCCTCCAAAACAGCATAACCATGCCTTCTTCAAAGGACCATAACTTGAGCTACAGATGTCCAATTGATGTGCTTACAGTTGCGTTGGAAAGCTGACATTCAAAGCCTTCCAACGATATATAGCAATCTATATTTAGCATGAAATTAAAGCACAAGTGATTGGAATCTTTAAGGTCCAAAAACCAACCAAGGAAGGCTCAGCAAAAATGGTAGCATTCAAAAAGTGAACGCCACATTCACTAAGTGAACATTTTCGAAGAAACAAGTGCACCAAGGAAGCAACCAAGAGAGGCAGCATTTGAAGAGTGAACGTAGCGTTCACTATGGCAACGCTAGGAGGGAAATTGGCGCACCCAAGGGAGCACACATGACAAGTGAACATAACGTTCACTTCCAAACTGAACGCTCCACTGGGAGTGTTACCAAGTGCATCTTGACCCATGCCATCAAGTGCCATCTTGGATCCAATTCTTCACAGACCCAAGCCACCAAATGCATCCAGATCCACTCTCATTCAAATCAAAAGCAACCAAAGCCCATTAACATGACTCAAAGGCACGAGAAAAAGCTAGATTAGGAATTTCATTTATGTTTTCAATTTTAATTTCATTTTTCATTTTGTAAAGCCTATATAAAGGCATCAATTTCATTTCATTAAAAAGGTTGGCTCTGCTAGAGAGCAATAGGATTAGGAGTAGGGTAGAATAGAAAGTTCTCTTTGAAACACTTTAATTTTTCTGAAATTTTTACATTTCAGTGTTGCAATTCAATTTAGCTTATGCAAATTTCAATTTTTGATAATCTTTGATGAGCGGATAATTTATATATTTTTTGGCATTGTTTTTCCATAGTTTTCAGTATAATTTAGTTAGTTTTTAGTATATTTTTATTAGTTTTTAAATAAAAATCACATTTCTGGACTTTACTATGAGTTTTTGTGTTTTTCTGTGATTTCAGGTATTTTCTGGCTGAAATTGAGGGACCTGAGCAAAAATCAGATTCAGAGGTTGAAGAAGGACTGCAGATGCTGTTGGATTCTGACCGCCCTGCACTCAAAGTGGATTTTCTGGAGCTACAAAACTCCAAATGGCGCGCTCTCAATTGCGTTGGAAAGTAGACATCCAGGGCTTTTCAGCAATATATAATAGTCCATACTTTTCCCAAGTTTAAATGACGCAAACTGGCGTTGAACGCTAGTTCCATGCTGCATTCTGGAGTTAAACGCCAGAAACAGGTTGCAAAGTGGAGTTAAACGCCAGAAACAGGTTACAAACTGGCGTTCAAATCCAAGAGAAGCCTCTACACGTGTAAAGCTCAATGCTCAGCCCAAGCACACATCAAGTGGGCCCCAGAAGTGAATTTCTGCATCATTTACATTTACTCATTTCTGTAAACCCTAGTAACTATTTTAGTATAAATAGGTCTTTTTACTATTGTATTTATATCTTGGGATCATCTTTGATTAGTTTTATGCTATCTTAGACTTTTGTGAGGGCTGGCCATTCGGCCATGCCTGAACATTTATCACTTGTGTATTTCAACGATAGAGTTTCTACACACCATAGATTAAGATGTGGAGCTCTGCTTTTCCTCAAAGATTAATGCAAAGTACTACTATTTTTCTATTCAATTCAACTTATTCCACTTCTAAGATATTCATCATTCTCAACTTATGAACGTGTGCCTGACAACCACTTCCGTTCTACCTTAGATTGAATGGATATCTCTTGGATATCTAATATAGGGGACCGAGTCCAAGATATTAGTGTCTTCATGGTATAAGTTAGAACCCATGGACAGCCATTCTTGAGAATCCGGAAAGTCTAAACCTTGTTTGTGGTATTCCGAGTAGGATTCAGGGATTGAATGACTGTGACGAGCTTCAAACTCGCGAGTGCTGGGCATAGTGACAGACGCAAAAGGATCAATGGATCCTATTCCAGTATGATCAAGAACCGAGAGATGATTAGCCATGCAGTGACAGCGCATTGGACCATTTTCACTGAGAGGACAGGTGGCCATTGACAACGGTGATGCCTAACATACAGCTTGCCATTGAAAGGAGTAGGAAGGATTGTATGCAGACAGCAGGAAAGCAGAGGTTCAGAGGGACGAAAGCATCTCTATACGCTTATCTGAAATTCTCACCAATGAATTACATAAATACCACTATCCTATTTTATATTTTATTTATCTTTTACTTATCAATTCATAAAATCAGTTGAATCCGCCTGACTGAGATTTACAAGGTGACCATAGCTTGCTTCAAGCCGACAATCTCCGTGGGATCGACCCTTACTCACGTAAGGTTTATTACTTGGATGACCCAGTGCACTTGCTGGTTAGTTGTATGAAGTTGTGAAACAGAATTAAGAACATGAACGTGCGTATTGAGTTTTTAGCGGCGTTACCAAGGAAGGAATGATCACGATTTCACACACCAAGTTTTTGGTGCCGTTGCCGGGGATCGTTCGAGTTTGGACAACTGACAGTTCATCTTGTTGCTCAGATTAGGTAATTTTATTTTATTTTTAAGCTTTTTACTTTTATTTATTTTCGAAAAAAAAGATTTCTTCTTTTTCGTTTTTCTCAATTAATTTTCGAAAAATCAAAAAAAATTTAATAAAATCATAAAATCAAAAATAATTTTGTGATTCTTATTTGAGTTTTGTGTCAATTTTTAAGTTTGGTGTCAATTGCATCCTTTTATTTTTCTTAAAAAATTTTCGAAAACACATGCATTGAGTTTCTTTCTTGTTCTTCATGATCTACAAGTTATTCTTGATAAGTTTTCTTGTTTGATCTTTAAAATTTTCTTGTTTTGCATCTTTTCTTGTTTTCCATATGTAATTTTAATTTGTTAGTGTCTAAATATTAAAAATTTCTAAGTTTGGTGTCTTGGATGTTTTTCTTTTCTTAAAAATTTTCAAAAATAAGTCTTGATGTTCATCTTGATCTTCAAAGTGTTCTTGGTGTTCATCTTGACATTCAAAGTGTTCTTCCATTCATTAGTTATTTTGATTCATAATTTCTATGTTTTGTGTCAATTTTGTGTTTTTCTCTTTCATCATTAAAAATTCAAAAATCAAAAAAATATCTTTCCCTTTTTCTTCTCATCAAACTCAAAAATTTGAGTTGACTTTTTAAAAAATTTTTAAAATCTAGTTGTTTCTTATGAGTCAAATCAAATTTTCAATTTAAAAATTCTATCTTTTTCAAATCTTTTTCAAAAATCAAATCTTTCTCATTTTTCTTTCATAATTTTCGAAATTTTCAAAAATCTTTTTCATAATTTTCGAAAATCTTATTAGCATTTAGTATGATTGATTCTAAAATTTTAAGTTTGTTACTTGCCTAGTAAGAAAGGTTCAATCTTTAAAATTTTAAATCTTATCTTTTAGTTTCTTGTTAGTCAAGTAATCAACTTTGATTTCAAAATCAAATATTTTTAAATTTCTTTTTCAAATCTTTTTCAAAATAAGTTTCAATCACATCTTTTCAAAATCAATTTCAAAATCTTTTCTAACTTCTTTTCTAACCTCTTATCTTTTCAAAAATTAATTTTCAAATCTTTTTCAAACTAATCCTATCTTTTTGTTTGATTCTTATCTTTTTCAAAACTACCTAACTAACTCTCTCTTTCTAATTTTCGAAAATCACCTTCATCTTTTTCAAAATTCCTTTTTAATTAACTAATTGATTTTAATTTAATTTAATTTCGTTTTTCTTTTTTAAAATTTTTGAATTTTAATTTTTAATTTTAAATTCAAAACAAAAATATTTTTTTATTTTTATTTTCGAAATTCATTCTCTCATCTCCTTCTAATTATTTATTCATCTACTAACACTTCTCTTCCACCCAAAATTCGAACACCATCTTCCTCTCTGTGTTCGAGTTTTTCCTCTTCTCCTTGTTACATTCTTCTCTTCTTATACTTGCATAAGGAATCTCTATACTGTGACATAGAGGATTCCATATTTTCTTTGGTGTTCTCTTCTTTTTCATATGAGCAGGAACAAGGACAAGAACATTCTTGTTGAAGCCGATCCTGAACCTGAAAGAACTCTGAAGATGAAGCTAAGGGAAGCTAAAGCACAACTCTCTGGAGAAAATCTGACTGAAAATTTAGAAAAAGAAGGAGACATGGCTGAAAATAATAACAATGAAAGGAAGATGCTTGGTGACTTTACTACACCTAATTCCAATTTACATGGAAGAAGCATCTGAATCCCTACCATTGGAGCAAACAATTTTGAGCTGAAACCTCAATTAGTTTCTCTGATGCAACAGAACTGCAAGTTTTATGGACTTCCATCAGAAGATCTTTTTCAGTTCTTAACTAAATTCTTGCAGATATGTGATACTGTTAAGACCAATGGGGTTAATTCCGAGGTCTACAGGCTTATGCTTTTCCCATTTGCTGTAAGAGACAGAGCTAGAATATGGTTAGACTCTCAACCTAAAGAAAGCCTGAACTCTTGGGATAAGTTGGTCACGACTTTCTTAGCCAAGTTTTTTCCTCTTCAAAAGCTTAGTAAGCTTAGAGTGGATGTTTAAACCTTCAGACAAAAGGAAGGTGAATCCCTCTATGAAGCTTAGGAGAGATACAAGGAACTGACCAAAAAGTGTCCTTCTAACATGCTTTCCGAATGGACCATCCTGGATATATTCTATGATGGTCTGTCTGAATTATCAAAGATGCCATTGGACCATTTTGCAGGTGGATCCATTTACCTAAAGAAAATGCCTGCAGAAGCTCAAGAACTCAAGTTGATGTACACTTCTGAGAGGAATCCTATAAGTAATGGGACGCCTCAGAAGAAGGGAGTTCTTGAAATTGATACTCTGAATGCCATATTGGCTCAGAACAAAATATTGACTCAGCAAGTCAATATGATTTCTCAGATTCTGAATGAAATGCAAGATGCATCCAACACTACTCAAGAGGCATCTTCTGAGGAAGAAGCTTATGATCCTGAGAACCCTGCAATAGCAAAGGTGAATTACATGGGTGAACCCTATGGAAACACCTATAATCCCTCATGGAGAAATCACCCAAATCTCTCATGGAAGGATCAACAAAAGCCTCAACAAGGCTTTAATAATGGTGGAAGAAACAGGTTTAGCAATAGCAAGCCTTTTCATCATCCACTCAGCAAAAGACAAAGAGTTCTGAGCAAACCCCATCTAGCTTGGCAAATATAGTCTCTAATCTATCTAAGGCCACTCTAAGTTTCATAAATGAAACAAGGTCCTCCATTAGAAATATTGGAAACACAAGTGGGCCAGCTGAGTAAAAGGATCACTGAAACCCCTCCTAGTACTCTCCCAAGCAATACAGAAGAAAACCCAAAAGGAGAGTGCAAGGCCATTGAATTGATCATCATGGCCGAACCTACAAGGGAGGGAGAGGACGTGAACCCCAGTGAGGAAGACCTCCTGGGACATCCAGAGATCAATAAGGAGTTTCCCTCTGAGGAACCAAAGGACTCTGAGGCTCATCTGGAGACCATAGAGATTCCATTAAACTTCCTTATGCCATTCATGCGCTCTGATGAATACTCTTCTTCTGAAGAGAATGAGGATGTTACTGAAGAGCAAGTTCCCAAGTACCTTGGTGCAATCATGAAGCTGAATGCCAAATTATTTGGTAATAAAACTTGGGAAGATGAACCTCCCTTGCTCATCAATGAACTAAGTGATCTGGATCAACTGAGATTGCCTCAGAAGAAACAGGATCCTGGAAAGTTCTTAATACCTTGTACCATAGGCACCATGACCTTTGAGAAGGCTCTATGTGACCTTGGATCAGGGATAAACCTCATGCCACTCTCTGTAATGGAGAAACTGGGAATCTTTGAGGTGCAAGCTGCCAGAATCTCATTAGAGATGGCAGACAACTCAAGAAAATAGGCTTATGGACTAGTAGAGGACGTGTTAGTAAAGGTTGAAGGCCTTTACATCCCTGCTAATTTCATAATCCTAGACACTAGGAAGGATGAGGATGAATCCATCATCCTTGGAAGACCCTTCCTAGCCACAGCAAGAGCTGTGATTAATGTAGACAGAGGAGAATTGGTCCTCCAACTGAATGAGGATAACCTTGTGTTTGAAACTCAAAGATCTCCTTCTGTAACCATGGAGAGGAAGCATGAAAAGCTTCTCTCACTGCAGAGTCAACCAAAGCCCCCACAGTCAAACTCTAAGTTTGGTGTTGGGAGGCCACAACCAAACTCTAAGTTTGGTGTTGAACCCCCACATTCAAACTCTAAGTTTGGTGTTGGGAGGTTCCAACCTTGCTCTGATTATCTGTGAGGCTCCATGAGAGCTCACTGTCAAACTATTGACATTAAAGAAGCGCTTGTTGGGAGGCAACCCAATGTTATTTAATCATATCTATTTTATTTTCTTTTTGTTATTTCGTGTTTTATTAGGTTGATGATCATGTGAAGTCACAAAAACTACTGAAAAATCAAAAATAGAATGAAAAATAGCATTGAAAACAGCACACCCTGGAGAAGAGCAGTCTGGAGTTTAAACGCCAAGAACAAGCATCTGTTTGGCGTTTAACGCCAGAAACAGGCATCAAGCTGGCGTTTAACGCCAGAAACAAGCATCTACCTGGCGTTAAACGCCAGAAACAGGATACATTTGGGCGTTTAACGCCAGAAACAAGCAGCAGTCTGGCGTTAAATGCCAGGATTGCACAGCAAGGGCATTTTACACGCCTAATTGGAGCAGGGATGTTAAGTTCTTGGCCCCACTGGATCTGTGGACCCCACAGGATCCCCACCACTTCTTCTCTCATCTTCACACCTTTTCATAACATTCTTCCTCAATTAATCTCTACCAATCACTTCCATTACTCCTCCAAAACCATCATACAACCCACCTACACCCACCCACTTAAATTCAAACCATCACTCTTTCCTTTTCACACGTTATTACCACCTAAACCCCCCTGGCCGAACCATTCACACACCTCCATCTTCTCTATCTCTTCTTCTTCTCATCCTTTCTTTCTTCTTTTGCTCGAGGACGAGCAAATACTTTAAGTTTGGTATGGAAAAAAAGCATTGCTTTTTTTTGTTTTTCCATAACCACTAATGCCTCAAGGGATGCACTTCCCTCCACAAAACTATTAGGAGCAAATCAACACTTTCCTAGGAGAATTAAGTTCCAACATGGGACAACTAAGGATGGAGCACCAAGAGCACTCCATCATCCTCCATGAGATTAGAGAAGATCAAAGAACTATGAGGGAGGAGCAACAAAGACAAGGAAGAGACATAAAGGAGCTCAAGAGCACCATTGGTTCTTCAAGAAGAGGAAGACGCCACCCTCACTAAGGTGGACCCGTTCCTTAATCTCCTTGTTCTTACTTTCTGTTTTTCGTTTATTATGCTTTATGTTTTATTTATGTTTGTGTCTTTACTATATGATCACTAGTGTCTAAGTGTCTATGCCTTAAAGTTATGAATATGAATCCATCACCTCTCTTAAATTAAAACTTTTCTAAAAACAAAAGAACAAGAAGTACATGGTTTCGAATTCATCCTTGAAACTAGTTTAAGATGTGGTGGCAATACTTTTTGTTTTCTGAATGTATGCTTGAACAGTGCATATGTCTTTTTAATTTGATGTTTATGAATGTTAAATATGTTGGATCTTGAAAGAATGATGAAAAGGAGAAATGTTATTTAATAATCTGAAAAATCAAAAAAATGATTCTTGAAGCAAGAAAAAGCAGTGAATACAAAAGGTTGCAGAAAAAAAAAATATGGCAAAAAAAAAAGAAAAAAAGAAAAAGCAAGCAGAAAAAGCCAAAAGCTCTTTAAACCAAAAGGCAATATCAAAAAACCCAATAACCCTTAAAACCAAAAGGCAAGGATAATAAAAAGGATCCAAGGCTTTGAGCATCAGTGGATAGGAGGACCTAAAGGAATAAAATCCTGGTCTAAGCGGCTAAACCAAGCTGTCCCTAACTATGTGCTTGTGGCGTGAAGGTGTCAAGTGAAAACTTGAGACTGGGCGGTTAAAGTCAAGGTCCAAAGCAAAAAGAAAAAAGAGAGTGTGCTTAAGAACCCTGGACACCTCTAATTGGGGACTTTAGCAAAGCTGAGTCACAATCTGAAAAGGTTCACCCAGTTATGTGTCTGTGGCATTTATGTATCTGGTGGTAATACTGGAAAACAAAGTGCTTAGGGCCACGGCCAAGACTCATAAAGTAGCTGTGTTCAAGAATCAGCATATTGAACTAGGAGAATCAATAACACTATCTTAACTCTGAGTTCCTATAGATGCCAATCATTCTGAACCTCATGGATAAAGCGAGATGCCAAAACTATTCAAGAGGCAAAAAGCTACAAGTCCCGCTCATCTGATTGGAGCTAAGTTTCATTGATATTTTGGAATTTATAGTATATTCTCTTCTTTTTATCCTATTTGATTTTCAGTTGCTTGGGGACAAGCAACAATTTAAGTTTGGTGTTGTGATGAGCGGAGAATTTATACGCTTTTTTGCATTGTTTTTTCCTAGTTTTCAGTATAATTTAGTTAGTTTTTAGTATATTTTTATTAGTTTTTAAATAAAAATCACATTTCTGGACTTTACTATAAGTTTTTGTGTTTTTCTGTGATTTCAGGTATTTTCTGGCTGAAATTGAGGGACTTGAGCAAAAATCAGATTCAGAGGTTGAAGAAGGACTGCAGATGCTGTTGGATTCTGACCTCCCTGCATTCAAAGTAGATTTTCTGGAGCTAAAGATCTCCAAATGGTGCGCTCTCAATTGCATAGGAAAGTCGACATCCAGGGCTTTCCAGCAATATATAATAGTCCATACTTTGCCCAAGTTTAGATGACGCAAACTGGCGTTGAACGCCAGTTCCATGCTGCATTCTGGAGTTAAACGCTAGAAATAGGTTGCAAAGTGGAGTTAAACGCCAGAAACAGGTTACAAACTAGCGTTCAACTCCAAGAGAAGCCTCTACATGCCTAAAGCTCAATGCTCAGCCCAAGCACACATCAAGTGGGCCCCAAAAGTGGATTTCTGCATCATTTACTCATTTCTGTAAACCTTAGTAACTAGTTTAGTATAAATAGGACTTTTTATTATTGTATTTATATCTTGGGATCATCTTTGATTAGTTTTATGCAATCTTAGACTTTTGTTAGGGCTGGCCATTCGGCCATGCCTGAACATTTATCACTTGTGTATTTTCAACGGTAGAGTTTCTACACACCATAGATTAAGGTGTGGAGCTCTGCTGTTCCTCAAAGATTAATGCAAAGTACTACTGTTTTTCTATTTAATTCAACTTATTCCGCTTCTAAGATATTCATTCGCACTTCAATATGATGGATGTGATGATCGTTGATGACAGGTCATCTTAGCCTAGTTTCACTAGCCTTTTTCTTTTGTTTTCAATAGATTTTATGCACTTTCTTGAGCCATAAGTAAGCCAATTGGGTAGAATTTCATGTTTCCTTTGATTCAATCAACCATGGATAAATTGATGCATTTTCATGAGATTTTGTGCTATAATTGTCATATATTATGAAAGAGAAACAATCTCATGATTTGGAGCATAGCTTTGATACTTTTGATTGATTGATGATAGGTGAAAAAGCTTTGAAGAAGGTTGAAGAAAAGAAGATGGAAAGGGCAAAAGGGAGGACTCACATTTGAGCTAAAGTTTGCCTCAAACTTAAGCTCAAACGTGAGGAAAAGCAAAATTTCACCCAGGGAAGCCAAAAGCTTGCGCCAACGTTTGCCTCAAACTTGAGGTCAAACGTTGGTTTGCAAAAATCTCACCCAGGGAAGCAAAAAGCTTGCGCCAACATTTGCCTCAAACTTGATGATGCGCGGAAAACTTGTCTCTCAACAAATCTCCCTTCGGCAAGTGTACCGAAGTTGTCGTCAAGTAAAAACTCACAATAGAGTAAGGTCGAATCCCACAGGGATTGATTGATCAAGAAACTTTAATTAGAAGAATGTTCTAGTTGAGAGAATCTAGAATTTGGGTTGAGAGTTGCAGAAAATAAAATGGCGGGAATGTAAATAACAGAAAAGTAAATGCTAGAATTAAAGGACTGGAAGTAAATGACTGAAAATAAAATGCAGAATTGTAAATGGGAATGGGGGATTTGCTCATAAAAGTAAATGGCAGAAATTAAAGAGAATGGGTAAGATCAGAGATGGGGAGTTCATTGGGCTTAGGAGATGTTGCGATTCTCCGGATCAAGTTCATTTTCATCTCTTCCTCAATCAATGCACTCATTGATCTCCTTGGCAATCTTAAGTGATTGAATTACAATTTCTTGCAATTCAATCTCTCAAATCTTGATCAATAGCCAATTCCTTGGTCAATTGCTCAAGAGAAGAGATGAAGTATGGTCACTGATTATACCACATGCATTTCCCAAATCAAGTATTGAGAGGGTTATAGTCACATACCCATCCAAACCCAATTTGGTCCAGCATGAGAAAGCATTTCTAGCTTGATCTCTTCATTCCTCTTTCAAGGTTCAAAAGAGATCCAAGTTTGAATAGCTTCTCTTCCAAGATAACTACTCAATTGGATGAAGATCGAAAGCTTTCAAGTAAAATCAAGAGGAAAGATAGAAGAAGAATAATGGAAATTAGTATTGATCCATCAAATTACAACAGAGCTCCCTAACCCAATGAAAGGGGTTTAGTTGTTCATAGCTCTTGAAAATGAAAACAAAGATGGAGAATACATCATAAAACTAGAAATTGCAAAGAAAGTAAAATACAGAGAGTAGTTCTCTTTTTCCCAGCCTCCAGAACTTCTTCTCAATTCAAAGCTACTCCTATATATACTACTCTTCTCAGCTTCTAGTGTGATTCTTCAAGTCTTGGGCCTTTGGATCTTGAGTTTGAAGTAGTTCCTTTCTTTATTTGGGCTTGGCTTTACTTGTAGAGAGAAAGTACGAAATGGGCGGAGACTTTAGTTCAGGACGTTAGGGGTGTTAATATTTAGTGAGAATATAAGTTCGAGAACGTTAGTGACACTTAACATTGTCACTAACGTTCCAATGCACCCCTTTGCCTCACGTTAAAACCCACGTTAACTAGGTTAACGTGGCTTTTGACGTTGCCTTGTGAACCTTCGAGAACGTTAGTGACACTCAACATTATCACTAACGTTCCAGTGTGCCCCTTCTTGCTTCACGTTAAAGCCCACGTTAACTAGGTTAACGTGGCTTCTAACGTGGCCTTTGCCATCCTTCGAGAACATTAGTGACATTCAACATTGTCACTAACGTTCCTATGTGCCCCTAGGTCTCACGTTAGGGTCCTCGTTAACTAGGTTAACGTGGTTTCTAACGTGGCCATCCTTAGCCATCCCAACGTTAGTGACAATGTTGAGTGTCACTAACGTTGGCTCATCCTTCATTCCTCATCGTTAGCTTCCACGTTAACCAAGTTAACGTGGAAGTTAACGTGACTCTTGGGGGTTCTGTGGTTGCTTCAACGTTAGTGACAATGTTGAGTGTCACTAACGTTGTCGACAACTCTTCATCCCTTACGTTAGTTCCCACGTTAACCAAGTTAACGTGGGAGTTAACGTGGTACTTTGCATCATAGGCCAACGTTAGTGACAATGTTGAGTGTCACTAACGTTGGCTTCTCTTCCCCCTTAACGTTAGAGGCCACGTTAACTAGGTTAACGTGGCTTCTAACGTGGCCACTTATGAGTAATTGCAAACGTTAGTGACAATGTTAAGTGTCACTAACGTTGGCTCAACTTCTCTTCTCCACGTTAGAGTTCACGTTAACTTAGTTAACGTGACTCTCTAACGTGGGCATTGATGGCTTTTTGAGAGTGTTATTGGCAATCACTTTTCTCATTAACCTTGCAAGTTACCTCCCTTTTTCTTGCTTCCTTTTGGTCCTGAAATCAAGCAATAAAGTGCATCAAAGCTCTAGTCCAAGTCATGAGTAATGCAACATAATATTTGTCACTAAACTTATGCAAAATCCTCATGAAATTATGTAAAATGCACAATGTATGCTTGAATCAAGGCATAGGTGAATATCTACCCAAAACTAGCTTATTTCCTAAAGAAATGCATGAAACTAACCTAAAAACAGTAAAGAAAAGGTCAGTGAAACTGGCCAAGATGCCCTGGCATCACTTGAGGTCAAACGTTGGCTTGAAAAATTTCACCCACGAGGCCAAAAAGCTTGCGCCAACGCTTGCCTCAAACTTGGGGTCAAACGTTGGCGCCATTGTAGCATGAAGAAGAGTCCCTGATTGAAGGTTTAATTGAGCCATGTTTGCGCCGACGTTTGGCTCAAACGTTGGGCCAAACGTTGGCCAAAAGAGATGCAAGGGAGGAGCCACGTTTGAGCTCAAGTTTGACCTCAAACTTTGAGCCAAACGTGGATGGCAGCACAAAAGGGCAATCTGCTAAAAAAAGTTTGAGTCAAAGTTTGCCTCAAACTTTAACTCAAACTTAAATGGTTCATGGCCCGGTTTACAAGTGGGTTTCTTTCCAACACCAAGAGCAATCAACAGAGGCTTTTGTCAACCCAATTCCATCAAGAGCAAGGGCCCAATTCAAGGCTTGAAGATCATTTGAAGAGAGTGTATAAATAGCTTAGAATTTAAGTTTTCTGGGGAGCTTTTCCTTTTAGTTTTGCTGTGTAATTTTGGAGAGCTTTTGTTTAGAAGTTATTTTGAGATTCTGAGTCTTGGGGAAGGGGAATTGAATTTTCTTCCTCTTAGTTTTCTTGTTTTAAATTTCATTTACACTTGTCTTGAATCTTAGGTGTTGAGAATTGAGGAAATTCTGTCTCAATCTCACCTTGAGATCTCTCTGTCTCACTTTACTGCAACTTTTGGAAATTGAATTTGGTTTTGCTTCTTCTACTGCTTGATCTTTACTTTTCTTGCAATTGAATTCTAAATTTGGATCTAGGAAGGCATTGAGATCTAGACTTGGTTATCTAGTCTCTTGGGTCCTGAGATCTGGAGCCATCATTTTATTTTCTCTGTTGAATGCTTTTCAAGTTCATTTACGTTTCCATTCTAGATCCGATTTAATTCAAGTCATCTTCTACTCTTCCATGTGTTGAGATTTGCTGTTCTTTTGTTTAATTCTTGCAATCCCACATCCCTGACCTATTTACCATTCAAGCCATTTACATTTCTTGCACTCTAAGATTCCACAATTTACATTTCTTACGTTCTACGTTTCTGCCATTTAATTTCTTGTTCTTTAAGATTCAGCACTTTTATTTTCTGTTCTCTTTAATTCCCTGCAAATTTTCCATCCCCATTTACAATTCATGCAATTTAGCTTCTGTCAATTACAAATCACTTAAATCAACTCTTGTTCGCCTGACTAAATCACCCACTAAACTAAAATTGCTCAATCCTTCAATCCCTATGGGATCGACCTCACTCACGTGAGTTATTATTACTTGATGCGACCCGGTACACTTGCCGGTTAGATTTGTGTGTTTGGAATTCGTTTTCCAAAAATACACATCAAGTTTTTGGCACCGTTGCCGGGGATTGAAATAGATTGACAATGATTAAGTGAAGTGGAGATCTAGATTAAGCACTTTTTCTTTTTCTTTTTACTAAGCATACTAACTGTTTGAATTTTTGCTTAAGTTAACACTAACTTCACTCTAGCAATAGAGTGCTTAATTTTGGTTCTTGGTTCTGTGTTTATGTCAGGAGGAAGAAGCGATGAATCCATACATTTTGATCCTGAAACACTTTGGAGGTTGAGAAGAGAACCAAGAAATGGAGGAAAATCCGACAAATCCACAAGTGGGAGTGGCCAACGACAATGGTCAGCCCCAAAGGAGAGTATTGGCTTCATATACATTTGCTAATCCAAGGCATTGTGGGAGTAGCATCCTTACCCCAAATGTCGATGCAAATAACTTTGAATTGAAGCCCCAACTCTTCACCTTGCTGCAGAACAACTGTTCTTATGGAGGAGGCCGATTGAGAGAGTATAGGGGGGCTCCATTAGAGAGCTCTCTCTTAGTTTTCATTCTTGTCTTGAATCTTGGGTTGAGAATTGAAGAAATTCTGTTTCAATCTCACCTTGAGAATTTTCTCTATTTTCTTCTTCTGCAAACTTTCAATTGGGTTGTGATTTGAATCAAAGTTCTCTTCATTACTCTCATCTTTAATTTTCCTACATCTTGTTCTTGTTGGGTCTAAGAAGGATTTGAGATCTAGACTTGTTTTCTAGTCTCTTCCACTCCTGAGATCTTCAACATCCTTAAAATTGCTGCAAATTAAGCACACTCACTTTCTATTTTTTTTTATTCTTCAAGCACTTCTGTTTTAAATCTGCTGCATTTGATTTCACATTCTGGTTCTCGGATTGATTGCTCTCTGATCTCCTTGTTCCCAATTTACTTTCCTGCACTTTTGTTCCTCTGCACTTTACATTTGAGTTGTTGTGATCTTGATTTATTCTTTCTGCAATTTAAATTTCCAGTTGCTTGATCTATTGCTTTCTTTAATTTTCAGCACCCACTCCCCTTTATATTTCATGCAATTTACATTTCTTGTCATTTAAGATTTTTGCAATTTACATTTCCTGCTCTTTAAGTTACTTGTCAATTTAGATTCTGCAACTTTAAATTCATTGTCATTTACTTTCTGTTGGCTACAATTTCACATAATTCACTTCAATGTTAGCTTGACTAAACTAATCACCCACTAAAGTTGCTTGATCCATCAATCCCTGTGGGATCGACCTCACTCACGTGAGTTTTACTACTTGATGTGACCCGGTATACTTGCCGGTGAGTTTTAGGTGTTTTGGAATTCGTTTTCCAAAATATCCATCAATCGTGACAGTCATCATCATTCTCAACTTATGAAGGCGTGCCTGACAACCACTTCCGTTCTACCTTAGATTGAATGGATATCTCTTGGATATCTAATATAGGGGACCGAGTCCGAGTTATTAGTGTCTTCGTGGTATAAGATAGAACCCATGGATGGCCATTCTTGAGAATCTGAAAAGTCTAAACCTTGTCTGTGGTATTTCGAGTAGGATTCAGGGATTGAATGACTGTGACGAGCTTCAAACTCGCGAGTGCTGGGCGTAGTGACAGACGCAAAAGGATCAATGGATCCTATTCCAGTATGATCGAGAAACGACAGATGATTAGCCATGCAGTGACAGCGCATTGGACTATTTTCACTGAGAGGACAGGTGGCCATTGACAACGATAATGCCTAACATACAGCTTGCCATGGAAAGGAGTAGGAAGGATTGGATGAAGACAGCAGGAAAGCAGAGGTTCAGAGGGACGAAAGCATCTCTATACGCTTATCTGAAATTCTCACCAATGAATTACATAAGTACCACTATCCTATTTTATATTTTATTTATCTTTTACTTATCAATTCATAAAATCAGTTGAATCCGCCTGACTGAGATTTACAAGGTGACCATAGCTTGGTTCAAGCCCACAATCTCCGTGGGATCGACCCTTACTCACGTAAGGTTTATTACTTGGACGACCCAGTACACTTGCTGGTTAGTTGTACGAAGTTGTGAATTAGAATTAAGAACATGAACATGTGTATTGAGTTTTTAGCGCCGTTACCAAGGAAGGAATGATCACGATTTCGCACACCAATCTTCTTCTGCAAGTTTCCCTTTTTGCAATTTTACATGAGTTTGCTGTGAGCTTGATTTACAATTCTAAGCAATTTAAATTCCCTGCACCTCAATTCCCTTTTCTGTTGATCTGAATGTACTTTTCCTGCAATTTAAATTCCTCTGTAATTGTTCTAAGCTTTGATCTACTGCTTCATTTAATTTCTAGCACCCAGCCCCCTTTACATTTTATGCAATTTACCTTTCTTGTCATTTAAGATTCTGTCAATTTACATTCCTTGCTCTTTACGTTTTTGCTCATTTACTTTTTTCAAATTTAAATTCCATGCAAGTTACATTCTGCTATCAAATTTTCACTCCATTCAATACTGTTAGCTTGACTAAACTAACCACCTCACTAAAGTTACTTGATCCATCAATCCCTGTGGGATCGACCTCACTCTTGTGAGTTATTACTACTTTATGCGACCCGATACACTTGCCGGTGAGTTTGAGTAGAAATCTAATTTTTCACCCATCAGATTCCATGGAACTTAGAGTGATGTGATTAAAAAATGGTCACTTTAAATTGTTACTAATATATTAGTTTACTATAAATAAAATTTTTAGTTCATCATAAAGCAGTGCCAGTATTTGATAATTCTCTAGTTATAATTGCACACACAGATATGGAGAATGATCTTGGTTCTAACTTGTGCTTAACAATGTCTGCTTTTCACTTCTACGTTATGTTGCAAGAGACACAGGGAAAGGTTCCACTGGAAAGGACAAAACAATTTATACTTTGGTTCCCAGGCAAGGTTATCAGCATCATTCAAGTAAAACTTCAAATGTGGCTTCCTCAGATGCAAACCAAACAGTGGATGAGAATGGTAAGTTTATATTTTGTTTGGAATTTCGTTGTTATTTATTTCTCCTTAGGTCTAATTTACGGCTTGGGGCCCATGTTTGAAAACCTCTTTGAATGTATACATTTGTTTTATTTAATGAATTTAAGGCATTGAGAGTTTTTCTTCTAATATAAGTTGTGATATCAGCATAATCCCTGTACCCTGTTTCTTGGAGTCATTGTCTATTTTTGTATGAGTTAATAGTTTAGCTTTGTTTTCTTCAATTTAATTGTGTTCAATAGGGATTTGCTTAACACTTTGTCCTTTATTTAAGGAGTTGCTGGAAATACTAGTTCCAGGAAGAAGGTCTTGCTTCTTAAAGGGAAGGAAAGAGAGATAATTAATGTGAGTTTCTTATTTTCATCCGAGTAGTCCATTTTAATTAAAGGAAGGTGCTGTTGGGGCTCTTAACTTGAACTATTTCTAATGATTAAGTGTGGTCATGTTTCAAATGGCATTATTTGAGTTAGGTTTCTAATATCATTGTTGTGAATTTATAGGTTGAGCATGTGATGATTTTGGCTGCAAATGAGCTCATTGAGCTCTTCTGGGAACTAGTAGTTTCCAGACTCAATCATTTCAAAGCAAAGGTGAAGTATATATACGAGAACCTTTTTTTTTTGTTATCTTCTCAATAGTATTAACCTACTTGAATGTTAAAATTGTAATGCCAGATCGGAATTATTTTCAGGGACTGTCCAACAGATAGCAGCCATAAGATTGGGAATTGCTTTAGTGCTTCAAATTGGTTTAGAGAGAGTGATGATAGTGATACTGTTGAGAAGCCACGGGAACGAGGTAATTGAACAAGTTTAGTGTTATCCTATTATCCTGCTATTTCCCTTTTGTGTTTTATTGCTTTATGGCAAGTTTCAATTTTATTAGAGAGTCTCAGACAACCTGAATACATGGTGTTTTGCTTCTTCAGTGTCCTACAATTTGAAAGCCTAGGAGCCTCTGTCCTTTCTTTTCATTTGTTGTATAGTTTTGCATTTGACTTATTTTTTATGTGCAGGATAAATACAAAGTATACAATCTTTGTTCTGAGCGGCTGTATGATGCATCATTGTTTGAGGGAAAGGTGAGTCCTAAATTTTACAGAGTCTTTGAGGAGAAGTGTGTTTCCTCCTTGTCATTATCGTTGTTGGCTTTCATGTCCTTCCTTTGTCATTCCACATGATGATGCGTCTTTCCCTCCAAGAGATTGGATGACTTCCTACCACTACAAGAAAAACACCCATTCAGGTACACTTGAAAAGTGTTGCCAAAAGTGAAAAAAAAATGATGCCTTAGGCTACGGCTACGCTTTCTGGGCTACGCTACGCTTTTTGGGGTGATTCCTATTCGGCCATTTCCTATTCTCAAAGGCTACGCTTTTCTGCACCAAGGGCTATGCCTTTGGCGTTTGGGAATAGGGTGCGCTTTTCAAGTGATGCTGCCCAGGACCAAAGGCTACGGCTTTCCGTTTCCATTTTTACCAGAATAGGCTACGCTTTTCAGCGCTAATACATCACCTGAAAAGCGTAGGCACATTGTATACCATAGCTACTGTTTTTAAGTGTAGCCTTAGGTCCCTCATTGTTTTTTTTTTATTTTCTGTATATATACATATATATATATATATATATATATTAATAATTTTTTTTCTAAAACCTAATATTTAATAATATAATTATATATATAATCCTATATCTTTAATTAAATTAGTGATACATTATAAAATAAAAATAAATACATAATAATACTTTGTAATATTCTTTAAATAATAAAAATTTTCCTTAAAGAAGATTTAGGTTGCCATAATAAATTAGCAGCCATAAAATCTTCTATTTGGGAATAATACAAACTATTTCTCTAAAAATACAATTTATTTCTCTAAAAATAAATTACTTCAAACATAAGATCTTCTATCTGGAAATAATACAAATTAGCAGCCATCATTCTAGCTAGTAAACAAGTCCTTTTCCATCAACACATCGTTTCTGATTATAGTATTCCATTGACTCCTCAGTAGTTGGAAAGAACTGCAGCACATTTAATTTGCCAAATCTAAATAAAACTGAGCAGCGTAAAGAGAAAGATGGAGTAAATGTAAAGCAGATTCATTAAATTTAGAAGAAAATGTTTAGATACTACTCGCCTTTAGGAATAATAGAAGACTGGAAATTATCAACCCTGTTCTTGCCATTCCAGCCTTACAATGGACAACCACAACATTCTCAATATCTAACTTCAACTACGAGTATGCACTATGACAGAATGAGATAATAAGTTGAAGTGGGGGGTAATTATGGTCATCAAATGGAAAGCTAGCCAACTGAAGTGGGAATCTGACATTGCAGATGAAAGCAGCAGTTGGTTTGAAAAATAAATCTAAGTGCTGAAAAAAAATTATAACCCAAGTGAAACAGAAAGCTGACACATGTAGTCTAAGCTATCTAGCTATCATCATAACAAAACTAATGATAGATGATATGAATTAATATATTCAAAGTAGACAAATAAATTAAAGCATACATTAATGACGCACTTAAAGTTTATGGAGTATAAATGAAATTCACATCGCATGTGTCTTAAGTTTTAAGCCATTGGTGTCTAGCTTATTCTTTGTTTCTTCTCTTTTTTTGTTGCCAACGTTGGTACTGGCCATTGGTGGCCCAACTTTTCCACCAACGTTGGCTTTTCTTCCTTTCTTTCTTGTTCTTTCTTTATTCCAAGGCCATTTATTCAGTAAGGTTTCTCACACAGCAACTGAATTCATGCTTAAAAGGGACATTCTACCTTTCCTCCTTATTAGTGAACTAGCTAAACAATCAAACATGTACCACCATTTAACCTTATTCAGTTTCCTACCAACTTAGACAATTAATCTTTTTGTGTCAAACATTTTCTTTTATTTAATCAAAAGGCAAAGGGAACAAGATATTTATTCAAGCAAGGTGAAAGTGAAACAGGCACTTAGACTAGCAAGCTACAACATCATGAAAACAACAAACAGCAGTTGACTCATGACTACATGACACTAATCAACAGGGGCACAATTTGCACTTTCAATCATCATGTTTAAGCTAGAGACAGTTAAGTAACAACACAACCTCTTGGTTATGGTATTTTTGTACTAGGATCTGATTGGATGATTAGGTTCTAACAAGTGTTTTAACACTTCGTAACTTGGGTTAACTAACTGATGGACGGATTTTTCATATGGTTTAGAAACTTTGTTTGTCACAAGTACAAACTCCAATAAAATAACCTAAGTATTCGAACCTCGGGTCGTCTCTCAAAGGATTGCAGGGAAGTGTGCTTGATTATTGTAACGGCCCAACTTCCAGCATGTCATGATCATACTAAAAGTTGAACGTTACCAACTTGTTTCCCTAACTTAAGTAATATTTAATAACTATAAGCCTGTTCGTTGTTAACACCTCGCGAGTTTCGAGTAATTTTTTTTTAAAACAATAGTAGTTTAGAGTTGCATACATAGAGTATAACAACGAAACATGAGTACACACATTCAAGGAATTGTAGAAGGCAATACATAGAATATCACACCACAATATACATCATAATGCAGAAGCAGCTCAGTTATACTAGTAAGGAATTATAACACAGCATCCTTCAGTTAGTGACTCATATAATATATACACATATATACATAAGACGTCCCGGGACCTGGCCTGTCTAAAAGCCCCTAAGCTGGCACCCAGGCTAGGCTAACTCTATGACATGCCTATTCCATCTGAGCATGCTAGTACAAGTGAGGGAAACACTCTAAGGTACCGTGGTTAGAATGGACGCCTCAAAAGTCTCCTCGTCTCTGATCCAAAAGCCCCTCACAGAAAACCGTTGGGTGGGTGATGATGTCTGGTCGCTGGTGCCCCATCTGGCTCATTGCTACCAGAAGAGATATTCTCGATCTCAGGGTCACGTACTATATAATTACGTATACAAGGTGCTGCACATCGGATGTAATACTCGTAGCTGCGCACTGGGTCGTTGTGGATGTACAGATGATTAATCTCGTAGGGCAGGACTCCCGTGTCCATCTGAAGAGGTGTAAGGGGTAAGAACTGGGGAGTTCTTAGTAAGGTCGGGGTTCATAGTTAAGTCCATTTATAATGTCTGCTTGCAAGTTTCTAAATCCTTTGAAAATTGATGGTTTAACAATCAAATATTCAAAACCTTTTCAAAAGAAATCAGTTAATTAACTATAAATCCAAACTTCTTTTCCAGAGATAAGAATCTAAAAAGTTTCCTAATGGTATGAATGACCAACTTGTCCCAAGCATAGGTTCAATTAAGTCTATGCTGTAAGAGTTTGATTTTTCATACTTTACTAGACTATAAACATAAAAGAAGTTACCTACGCGGTATAAATGATCATCTTGTTCCAAGCATAGGTTCATTAAGTCTATGCTGAATCAATCAAATACTTTATACAAAGCTAGACCTCAAACAAACCAACCACAGCCTTAGGCCCAAACAACTCAATCAACATCCAATCACCACAATCCAAACAATCAGTTACAAACACAAGTAATGAGGTTCAAACACAATCAAGAGCAGTTACGTCAAGTATAGCAGTTAGCAATTAAACAGAGTTGTTCACATAGCCAAACCAATTAAAATATGCACAAACAAGTATGATGCATGTCTGATCCTACTGCAGGTAATGAGCTCATTTGTCGGTTTCGACCCGCACCCGACGCAATCCGACCCTCCAGGTCAGATAAGGCCTTCCCAGAACTTAATCCCAGATTAAGTACCGCATACACTCTACCAAGTACTCTCGACTTGTAGGGCTGGTATTTGCTCAAATCTCAATATACCACAGGTATGCGAATCAGGCCTCTACCAAGCATTCAGCTTGCAGGGCTGGTACATCTCTACCGCAGCCTGATGGGATATTTTTGTGGAAAAACGAATTTCTCCAAAACACCCAAAACTAACCGGCAAGTGCACCGGGTCGCATCAAGTAATAATAACTCACGGGAGTGAGGTCGATCCCACAGGGATTGAAGGATTGAGCAATTTTAGTTTAGTGGTTGATTTAGTCAAGCGAATCAAGATTTGGTTGAGAGATTTGTGATTTGCAGAATTTAAATTGCATGGAAAGTGAAGGGAATGGGTAAATCACATGAAAGTAAAGAGCAGAGAAGGTAAATGTGCTGAATCTTAAAAAACAAGAAATTAAATAGCAGAAACTTAGAACGCAAGAAATGTAAATTGCAGAATCTTAAATTGCAATAAATGTAAATGGCTTGGATTGTAAAGGGAATTGGGAATTGGATTTGCAAAATTTAAACAAGGAAAAGTAAATTGCATTGATCAGACAAGTAGAAGGTAACTTGGATTGAATCGGATCTAAAAACAGAAATGTAAATGAGATTGAAAAGCATTAAACAGAGGATGTAAAATTGGAATTCAGATCTCAGGACCCAAGAGACTAGATAACCAAGTCTAGATCTCAATGCCTTCCTAGATCCAACAAGAGTAATTGCAAAGGAAATGTAAATTGCAGAGAAAGTAGATGAGAGAGCAAGTAACAGAAACTGAAATTCAATTAAGCAGAGAATTAAACAAGATCCCAAGGTGAGATTGAAACAGAAGTTCTTCAATTCTCCAACCAAGATCTGAAGCAAGAAAATTAAAGAGTGCTGGGCAAGAACAAGGAAGAAGAGAGATCAATTCTCCTCCCCAATTCTCTTGAATTAAAATAACAATGCTAGAATGTAAAATGAGCTCTCTGCTGCAAGTATTGAAAAATTCTCAAAAGGAAGCTCTCTTAAAACTTAAATCCTATGCTATTTATACACTTTCTTCAAATGGTCTTCAAGCCTTTAGTTGGGCCTTTGCTCTTGATAGGATTGGGTTGATAGAGGCCTTGGTTGATTGCTCATGGAGTTTGGAGAAGAACCGAATTGAACCGGGTTTGGAATCATGAAAGCTTGAGTAAAAGTTTGAGTAAAAGTTTGAGGCAAACTTTTACTCCAACTTTTCACATCAGCCACCCTCTTTTGCTGATACCAACGTTGGGGCAAAAGTTAGGGGTCAAACTTTTGCTCCAACGTTGGCCCCCCTTGCACACTCATGGCGCCAACGTTAGCCAAAAAGTTAGAGGCTAACGTTGGCGCAAACTTTTGCTCTCCAGGGTGTGTTGTTCATGCGCCAACGTTTGCCAAAACGTTTGAGGCTAACTTTTGCTCCAGCTTTTTGTCCTCTCTTCCTCCTAGCCATTCCTTCTTGCTTCATCCTTTCTCCAAGCTTTCTTCACCTATCATTAATCAGCCAAACACATCAAAGCTATGCTCAAAATCATGAGATATTCATTCTTTCATAATATGTGACAATTATAGCATAAAACCTCATGAAATAGCATGAATTCATACATGGTTGATTAAATCAAAGGAAACATGAAAATCTACCCAATTGGCTTGCTTATGGCTCAAGAAAGTGCATAATTCAATTGAAAACAAAAGAAAAAGGCTAGTGAAACTAGGCTAAGATGACTTGTCATCACAGCCTGTCTGGGAAGCAACATCACAATACGGGCGTCCCCGCATAATATTCACAAGCATCGCCCGAAGGCTCATAAGTCACATATAACCATCTTCATCATCTTTCCACAATCATAAATCAAGCATCACAACATCACAGTGAGCTCATTTTACAATTCTCTGCTTACTCTGTAAGGTCAAGCACACTGCTATATAGCTTTTAATTCCTTTTCTTTCCAACATGTATGAAAGTTTCTAAAACCTCTTTCATTACCATACATACCTCAATACTTTCTCTTGAACTCTTCCTTAGGTGTTTAATAAAGAGAATTAAGGAATTCTGGACTCAAAACTGCCTTCCTGAGGCTTTTAGGAAAAACTGTCTTTTTATCAATATTTTATTGTTATTAATAAAATAATATTATTAAAAAAATAATATTAACAATAAAATAATATTTTAATATTTTAATATTAAAATAATAATATTTTATTCAACTTTCAAAAATTGCATTTTGACCCCTGAACTTTTTGGAAATTGCATTTTGACCCCTTAACTTTTCTTTAATTAACTTTCAATCTCAAACTTTTTAATAATTATAATTTGACCCCAAAATCATCAAAACCAACGTTTTTCTTCTCCTTCAAAGACCAAAAATATTTTTCCAAAAGTTCATCAGATTTCAGCTTGATTTTTAACTAGTTTTTCAATCTTTTCGGTAACCGATTTTTACCTGATTTTGACCAAACCAAAGAGCAACGCTTTAGCCATCAAATACACATCAAAAACACATCAAATATCATGAATTTCATGGCTGGAAAGCCACGTTTTCAAGCAGCAACACCAACAACCTCAGAACCATCAAAAACTTTATTTTCAAGCATTAAACAACAAGATCTCACGATCAAACCATCACACAAACACTCAAAATCAAGCTTCAAGCAACAAGAGCTGATTTAACACTTCAAGAACCAAACCAATCATTGATTAATTTACCAAACCTTACCTCCTTTGCAGCTGCCAAGAATTGAACCAAGAACAAGCTTCCAAAAGCACTTTTACGCCTATTTTAACATCAAAAACAACTTTAGAACCATATGAACCATGAAGGCTGAAGCTTCATGATGGTGAAAAGTAGGTTTTCCTCACCTCAAGGCAGCTAGAAATCACGTTTTCTTATAGCCTGTGGTGATTGAACAAGAGATCTTAAGAGAAAACATGAAGAAAACATCATCAGCTTGAGTTCCCACCATGGATGAAACTTCAAGGAGGAGGAGCAGCCATCATGCCTTGATTTACTCTATGAAAATTGATATAGAAATGAAGAAGAGGAAGAGGTGATCATTTTGGTCGGATTAGATTTTTGATAGGGGTTTTAGTTTGAAAAAGAACGGAGAAAGAAGCTTAGGTGTTCATGGAAGTTTTCATGGAAGTTCTTCCATTTCTCTCTCTAGAATTTCGAATTCTAACTTGTTTAGAAAGTAAAAATGATAGTAATGATGATACATGGGAGAACGTGGGGTTTGAATAAGCATTATCCTAAATTTTGGTGTAAAAATATCTCAAGAAAGGATAATTACAGAAGCTAGATGTATTAGAACACAAGTATTTCTTACTTTCCCCTTAAGAAAGCTTTGCTTGGAGAGCAAGAAAGGAAATATGTGGTGGCTAACTCTGGGAGAGCCACGTCTCACTGGGTGCTGACTCATCAGAGTTTAATAATAAAATATCATTCTGAAGATAATTACGAAAATTAGACACATCAGATTATACTACTTAAGGATAAGCATGAGCTTTACTAGTATAAATAATACTAGTAACATGATAATCATGAGAATAAAAGATATATGATGAAGCATTAGCATTGCTAAGTTCATCTAAGAATGCCGGTATTATCCATTACCGGTAGATTTCTAGCTTAGTTATTATATTATCAAACATAGATCAACATTAACCAAATTAGAGAAAATAATAATATATGAATATTATATTAATATAATTTTTCTCTCGAAATTCGAGACCGGCTCGTCACATAGAGGCAAACTACGGAAATCAGAATTTTGAAATTCGGACCTGAAGTGGTTCAAAAACGCAACTTTTCGCGACGTGCCTGCTTAGATTAGGAGAGGTGTCTGGTGCAATCAAGCTGCTGACTCAGCAGCTTGATGACATAGCACCTGTGTAGTGGAGGTGCTTATAGGCACTAAAATTCCTAAAAATTCCATAAAAATTCCAGTTGATCTCGAAAAAGCGCCGTTTCTTCGAGGCTAAAGGCTAGGCCGTTACAATTATTGGTTATGGCAAAGTGTTTTGGGGTTTTGGAATAAGAAACAAGAAAAGTAAATGGCATGAAAGTAAATGGAAACTCAAATAATGAAAAGGTCCTGGCAAGGGTTGATGGTTAAAGATCTTTATCCTTGTTACTAACCACAATATGATAATTGCAAGGATTAATCCCATTAAGTTATCTTCTAACAAGTAGAGGAAAGTTATATGAGCTACATTAATCCTAATCCATAGGTCCTAACCATCTCACTAATCAATTTAGGGAAAGCTAGAGTCAATAGATACCAACTATCAATCATTTGTACATTATTAACTCAAGTTCACCTAAATTACCATCCCAAGCCAAGAACAAAAAAATCTACTCTAACATCCTTCCAAGTATTTTGTCAAACACTTGGAAGGAATAAAAGGAAAGCATGGTAAATTGAAAACAAGAGTATTAAATCTACAACTACCTAATAACAAGGAATTAACAACAACTCAATTACACCACAATGGAATATAAATCATGAATTGCATTAAAATGAGATCCAAATCCAACAATAGTGTATCAACATAAAAGAGACATCAAAGGGGAAATTGACAAGAAGACTAAGAGAACATAGGTGTAACAACAAGAAATTGAAATGGAAACAAGATGAAAATGGGAAATTAAACCTAAATCTAAGAAGAATTAACCTAATCCTAACCTAATTCTAGAGAGAAGAGGGAGTTTCTCTCTCTAGAAACTAACTAAAGGCTCATCATCATTTATACAAGTGCCCCCCTTCACTCCTCCTCAATTCTGCAGGTAATAGGCTCAGAAAATGAGTTGGATCTGGGCCTAGGAAGCTCAGAAATTGCCCCCAGCGTTTTAACTTTAATGAGGTCACGTTTGAGCATTGACACGTACGCATGGGTCACGCGTATGCGTCGATTGACGTTTTCTACTTTCCACGCATACGCGTTATATCACGCGTACGCATCGCCATGCGACTCCATATTCACGCGTGCACGTTTGGTACGCGTACGCATCGGTGAATGTATCCCAAATCTTTGATTTTCCTTGAAACCTCCATTTTGCATGATTTTTTCTTCATTCCTTTGATCCATTCCTAGCCTTTTCAACCTGAATTCACTAACAAACACATTAAGGCATCTAGTGGAATCAAAGGTGAATAAAAATTAACCAATTAAGGGCCTAAAAAGCATGTTTTCACACTTAAGCACAAATTAAGGAGAATTTACAAAACCATGCTATTTCATCGAATAAGTGTGAAAAAAGGTGATAAAATCCCCTTATTTTAGCATAAAATGCAACACGAAATAGTGGTGCATCAAATCTCCCCACACTTAAACAATAGCATGTTCTCATGCTAAACCAAGAAAGAGACAAAGGGTACTATCATTTATTCAATGTAAACTACCTAAATGCAACCTATCTAAATTTAACTATCTAAATGAATGCAATTACTTGGTCAAAATAAATCAACTTCCAAGAAAGCATATATAAGCATAAGGGCTAAGGGTATTAACAACCAAGCCAAACCACAGTTGAATTGAGTTATTAAAGATTTTACAAACATGCAAGAAAAGAGATGATCATGGTGAAAACATGTAATTGAGCAATCGAACCCTCACCGGATGTGTATCCGCTCTAATCACTCAAGTTTATGGGGTTGATTCACTTGATTCTCTCCTAATCATACTTTCCAAGATTTATTTTTCATCTAACAATCAACAATTATTTCATGCATGCATAAAGTTATCATGAGGTCTTTTCCATAGGTTGTAATGGGGCTAAGGTCAAGGTAGGATTGTATATGGTTAAGTGGACTAGAAATTTGAATCTTTGATTAACTTAAACTTCCCACCTAACCTTTATAGCGACCTATACAAATTGAAAGCTAACCTAACTACCCATTCTTCACTTTTTTTCACACACTCATGCATCTTTTCTTGATCACAACTCATATGCATTGATTTTTATTGAACTTCACTTTGGGGCATTTTGTCCCCCTTTTTTTATTTTTTTTTCTTTTTCTTTTTCTTTCCTTTTCTTTTTTTTTTCTACATATATTTTTTTCATTCTTTTTTCAATAAAGTATATACAAAAGATCAACGCATATGATTTTACATTTAATTAATACATGAGTATGTACCCAATTCCCAATGTTTTTCAATGAAAATGCAAAACACCTTTTTACGTCAACCAATGTCCCAAGTTTTTCCCCACACTTGAATAATACACACTCACTATCCTAAGCTAATCAAAGATCCAAATAAAGGACATTTATTGTTTTTTACTTCAAGGCTTGTAACATGCTAAAATTAAGAACAAGTGGGTTAGTCATAGGCTCAAAGTTGGCTAACAATGGAAGATGAAAGGTAAAGCTATTTGGGTAAGTGAGCTAATGAAATAATGGCCTCAATCATATAAATACATGTATATATAAAATAATGGATATAAAGAATCAAACAAATCAAAGATTACAATCATAGAAAGAGAACAATGCACACACAAGAAGGGAATAAAGTGGTTATATGATGTAACCACACTATTAGGCTCAAATCTCACATGCTTGTGTTCTTAGCTCAAAACATGTTCCACAAGATATGATTCGAGCAAGTTCAATGAAAATTTTTTACTCAAATTAATTGTGGGTTGCCCTATAAGTCATTTCTTGGAAAATTTCATTATTCGACAAAGTTTATTACTTAAATGCAATATTGTGATTGAGAAAGGTAAAAATCCTCAGTTTAATCCCCTTTTCAATCAAACCAAATCTCATATGTAAAAAGGGTAAACCAAGTTCAATGATCCATATTTTTTTCAATCACAACTAAACTGATAAACTAAGATACTATATATATGCTATCAACTAAAAATCTCAAAATATATGTACAAACCAAAGATGCAAAATGCAACATACTAAAAGTATCCAAAATACTAATATGTACAATAATCTAAAGTGCAATAAATGGAAGTGCAAGTACTAAAATAAGACAAAATAAAACAAACTAAGCTGAAGTCTGAAATGGTCACCCAAAATAACATTTCTGCCGATGACGTCGACCTCCCCACACTTAGAATGAAGCATCGTCCCCGATGCTACGAGTGAGCCTAGGTGAGAGGGTCGACATCTGCATTTGGCTGGGGCTCTGGCTGCGGCTGTGGCTCTATGGAAGCCTGAATCTGAGCAGACGCTGCTGCCTGCCTAGCCTCCTGCTGATCCTCCTCTGCCTCAGACTGGTCGAAAGTGTCCGAATCAGGGGGTATGACCGCGCCCAGAGATGCTAGCATCCGAGTCAAGCACTCAAAGCGTCGCTCGTTGCGTCGTTCGCTACGATCCATGCGCTCGATAAGGTGCTGAACTAGTCGGTAGGTCGGCTGGGGTGTTGATGATGGTTGTGGCTGCCTGGCAGCTGTAGATGGTGCAATGGGTCCGGCTGCAACTGAAGAAGATGATGGCCCAGATGCTGCTACTGCTGAGTGGGCTCTGGCTCTACGCGGGGATGGTCTGTCGTCCACCCAGGTCCCCTACGGAATAAATCTCTCCTTTCCGTGGATCGGGGGTGGCGACTCATCATCCTGATACCATGGCACTCCGGCCCACTGAGCCATCTCGGTGACCAAACTGGGAAATGAGAGTGTGCCTCTGACATGTGCTCTCCACATAAACTTCTAATCTGGCGGAGGAAGTACAGCTCTTTCCCCTCCATAATGCACGTAATCAGAACCAGCATGTCGACCGGGATCTCCGTGAGGTACGTGGTAGGCATAGCATAATGAGCAAGAATTTGCTGCCATACCCTCGCCTCCCTAGTCAGATAGTAGAACATCATCCCCTTGGGTTTTGTTTTATTGGTATCCATCTCCCAAGGGACATACGGATGGGAAACTATACTCCTCAATGCATCATAGTCATATGTCAGGCAACGCATCTCCACCTCAGCCTACTGAAAGGCGTTTGTATCACTAGCTTTGGGCTGACAGTGGAGTGCCTCCTCAATATCAGCCTCCAACATCAGAATCTGCCCTCCTCTCCGGTGAATCGAGTCAAGGGTCGGTGTAAATAAGCTGCAATAAAACTCACACACCCATGACTCGTTCATCCTAGCTAACTCCCTGTCCACAAAAGACAAGCCCAACCCCTCAATTCGAAGCTCAATAGATCACCTCAAATATAAAGGGATAGCCAGCTTCTTCTCCAAGTTGAGCTTTCGTTGTAGAAAAAGACGAAAGTGGAGCTCACAGTATAGATTGGGAAATCTCTCTGAATCGGTAGGAGGCAGGAGCTAATCCTCCTTATCCTTATCAGAAAGAATCATCAGAGCATAACCAGAGGTCGCAGAAGTAGTCGAAGACTGAGACCTCATCCAATTCCTGGAGGTAACCTTTGCTTTTCCTTTGCCTCTGTCAGACATCCTGAAAAACAAAAATTGTAGGATACAACATATTAAGCAAAGTAGAGGAATGGAAAAATAGGGAAATAAGCACAGACAGAAAATAGACAACAGAAAGAAATTGAGATACTCTCATGAAGTGAGTCACAGGAATGAATTCTTGGAATGCAAGCAAAACAGAATTCATAAGTCAGGTAGAACACAAACCAAGAATTCATGCAACGATAGTAGAATGCTTGTTTGTTAACTAACAATAATCATCATGCCCGAAAGAATATAAAAGAGTTAATGTGAAAACTAAAAAGAAGAGTTAGAGAGTCAACTAAATCAAAGTTAGAAAAGTAGGTTAGAAATTAGTGGCATGACAATTATGGAACTTAACCAATGGAAGTTCAAAAGGTATAGAAAACAAGCATACTCACATTCATGAGGATGATGCAAGACACTGACGATGAAATATGGAATGCATAAAAGCATAGAAAAGGGATGCTAATTAATCATCATCAATGTTTTTGGTCACTATGTTTGTAAAAATTGGTGTTGCAAAATAAAGAATGCACCCGTGTAACCCTAGGTGAATTGGACAATGAAAAATGGTTACATAAGTGAAATTGCTCCAATAATCACAACTTAGAAGAACCTCACTCAAAAGGAACAAGACTAGGTCACTTGAAGGTTAATGAAAAGACTACCATGGCAATGAAAAATACAATTGAAAATGGCCATGGAGGGTAGAGATTGGACCTAACTTGCGTGAGTTAAAACATAGAAAAGGTTCAAAATGATTTGGTTAATCAAGGTCCTAATTGACACAGAATTCCAACAATTAGTCCCTTGATTCCGTCAATGCACATGAAAGGGAACCAAGATAGAAACGGAAATGCTGACCAAATTAACTCATGAATTAAACTTGGTATAAGCCAAATGAGTCTTAATTCAAAGAGTGCCAAGTTCAATTCCTAAGTTGCAAGTTAACAATAGGGAAATTCCTAAAAAACTTTGTAGCATTCCGGCATTAAATTGGATGTTCCTGAATGACATATAGCAGCAAAACACTCATATGGATTCCAAAATGAATCAAATATGTACAACAAACAGTGATTCCATATGTTCTGGCAGCATTAAGCAAAAGAAAACAGCTTAAATCAACATGGCAGCACCCAAAATTAACAACACAGCAATATGGAAAAGCATACAATACCAACATCATTAATCACTCAACAAAACACATGGATGTTAACTATTTCAGACCGCATGAACGGTGCAGTTATCAGACCTAAATCCTTTAACCATATCTTAAACTACATAACCACATGCAATTCTAACTAACCGAATCAAACAGAAATTAATCAACTAAAATTAACATGAAAAATTAATTAAACGAAAATAAAATAGAGCAATAATTAACAGGGGAAGAACATGGGGAAAATTTGAAGGGGCAGAAGCAGAGAATAGAAGAGGGAAGGAATTTGAGGACAGTGCCAACTAGAGATAGCGGCTACTAATGCGGGAGCAGCGCCGAAATGATGGGACTAAGGCGTCGAGAAGTGGCGTGATGACTTGCATCATTTACCCCTTTTTCTTATCTAAAAGGACCATAAAAAGAGCATAATCTCATTGAATCAATGCAATTTCATGAACCAAATGATATATATTATGGTATATTGCTTTGAAATGGGTTTGTGCTGAATTTTAGGTGAAAAAGAGCAACAAAAGGGAAAGAAATAACAAATAAAGCTGGGCGTGTGAAGCTGGGCGTGCCACTTGAAGCTTTGGGCGTGGCACACCAAGCTTTTGAACCAACTCCCAACAACGGGCGTGCCACTTGGAGCTCTGGGCGTGGCAAGTGATGAGCGGATAATTTGTACGCTTTTTGGCATTGTTTTTAGTATGTTTTTAGTAGGATCTAGTTACTTTTAGGGATGTTTTCACTAGTTTTTATTTTAAATTCACATTTTTGGACTTTACTATGAGTTTGTATGTTTTTCTGTGATTTCAGGTATTTTCTGGCTGAAATTGAGGGACTTGAGCAAAAATCAGATTTAGAGGTTGAAGAAGGACTGCTGATGTTGTTGGATTCTGACGTCCCTGCACTCAAAGTGGATTTTCTGGAGCTACAGAACTCAAAATGGCGCTCTTCCAATTGCGTTGGAAAGTAGACATCTAGGGCTTTCCAGAAATGTATAATAGTCCATACTTTGGCCGAGTTTAGATGACATAAAAGGGCGTTGAATGACAGTTCTACGCTGTTGTCTGGAGTTAAACGCCAGAAACAAGTCACAAACCAGAGTTGAACGCCAGAAATACGTTACAACCTGGCGTTCAACTTCAGAAAGAGCCTCTGCACGTGTAACATTCAAGCTCAGCCCAAGCACATACCAAGTGGGCCCCGGAAGTGGATTTATACATCAATTACTTACTTCTGTAAACCCTAGTAACTAGTTTAGTATAAATAGGACTTTTTACTATTGTATTAGACATCCTGAGTTTTATCTTTGGATCATAGTAGTCTTGGTTACTCCGGTTCCCCTCTGGGACCGAGACCAATGAACTCCATTATCACTTATGTATTTTCAATGGTAGAGTTTCTACACTCCATAGATTAAGGTGTGGAGCTCTGCTGTTCCTCAAATATTAATGCAAAGTACTACTGTTTTCTATTCAATTCATCTTATTTTGCTTCTAAGATATTCATTCGTACTTCAACCTGAATGTGATGAACATGACAATCATCATCATTCCCTATGAACGTATGCCTGACAACCACTTCCGTTCTACCTTAGATTGAATGAGTGTCTCTTAGATCTCTTAATCGGAATCTTCGTGGTGTAAGCTAGAATGATGGCGGCATTCAAGAGAATCCGGAAAGTCTAAACCTTGTCTGTGGTATTCCGAGTAGGATTCAATGATTGAATGACTGTGACGAGCTTCAAACTCGCGAGTGCTGGGCGTAGTGACAGACGCAAAAGGAGGGTGAATCCTATTCCAGCATGATCGGGAACCTCAGATGATTAGCCGTGCCGTGATAGGGCATCTTGGACCATTTTTAGAAGAGGAGGGGATGTAGCCACTGACAACGGTGATGCCCTTGCATAAAGCCAGCCATAGAAAGGAGTAATACTGATTGGATGAAGACAGCAGGAAAGCGGAGGTTCAGAGGAACGATTGCATCTCCTTACGCTTATCTGAAATTCTCACCAATGATTTACATAAGTATTTCTATCCTTCTTTTATTACTACATTTCGAAAACTACATAACTATTTTATATTCGCCTGACTGAGATTTACAAGGTGACCATAGCTTGCTTCATACCAACAATCTCCGTGGGATTCGACCCTTACTCACGTAAGGTATTACTTGGACGACCCAGTGCACTTGCTGGTTAGTTATGCGAAGTTGTGAAGATATGTTTAGACCATGGTTCTGTGCATCCGTTTTTGGTGCCATCACCAGGGAATCAATTTCGAACAATAATTCACAACATGAGTAACAATTTCGCATACCAAGTTTTTGGCGCCGTTGCCGGGGATTGTTCGAGTTTGGACAACTGATGCTTCATCTTGTTGCTCAGATTAGGTAATTTTCTTTTTGTTTCTTTTCAAAAAGTTTTCAAAAATCTTTCAAAAATTTCTCCTTTGTTTTCGAAAAAAAAAATATAAAAAAATAAAAATGTTTTCAAAAATATATTTTTCTTCAGAATTTTTAAGAATGAATTCTAGTGTTTCATGAAGCATGTTGAAGCCTGGCTGGCTGTAAGCTATGTCTAATTTTTTGGACTGGGGTTTCAACTTGCCATCACAAATGAAGAGATTCTCACACACTTAGTTGCTCTATACAAAAAAAAAAAACTATCAATATCTTTTAAAGCTTGGCTAGCTATTAAGCCATGCCTGACCCTTTGATTGGAGTCCTGGAATTCATATTAAAAATTTTATAATCCTTATTTTTCTTTTTTCAAAATGATTTTCGAAAAAATTAAAAGAAAATACAAAAAAAAATCATAAAATCATAAAAATCAAAAATATTTTTTGCGTTTCTTGTTTGAGTCTTGAGTCATGTTATAAGTTTGGTGTCAATTGCATACTCATCTTGCATTTTTCGAAAATTCACATGCATTAATAGTGTTCTTCATGATCTTCAAGTTGTTCTTGGTAAGTCTCCTTGTTTGATCTTTGCATTTGCATGTTTGGTGTCCTTTCTTGTTTTTCATATGCATTCCTGAATTCTTTATGTCTAAGCATTAAAGAATTCTAAGTTTGGTGTCTTGCATGTTTTCTTTGCATTAAAAATTTTTCAAAAATATGTTCTTGATGTTCATCATGATCTTCATAGTGTTCTTGGTGTTCATCTTGACATTCATAGCATTCTTGCATGCATTCATTGTTTTGATCCATAACTTTCATGCATTGCATCATTTTTCTTGTTTTTCTCTCTCCTCATAAAAATTCAAAAATAAAAAAAAAATATCTTTCCCTTTTTCTCTCTTAAAATTTCGAAAATTAGATTTGACTTTTTCAAAAAATTTTAAAATCTAGTTGTTTTTATGAGTCAAATCAAATTTTCAATTTAAAAAAATCTTATCTTTTTCAAAATCTTTTTCAAAAAATCAAACCTTTTTTTTTTCAATTTTTTTAGTTATTTTCGAAAATTTCAAAAATATTTTTCAAAAATCTTTTTCTTATCTTTATCACATAATTTTCGAAAATAACATCATCAATTAATGTTTTGATTCAAAAATTTCAAGTTTGTTACTTGCTTGTTAAGAAAGATTCAAACTTTAAGTTCTAAAATCATATTTTATGATTTCTTGTGAATCAAGTCATTAATTGTGATTTAAAAAATCAAATCTTTTTTTTTAAAAAAACTAATTTCATTCATATGTTTTCAAAAATATCTTCTTATCTTACCTTTTTCAAAAATTTGATTTCAAAATATCTTTTCTAACTTCCTAACTTCTTATCTTTTCAAATTTGTTTCAACTAACTAACTAACTTTTTGTTTGTTTCTTATCTTTTTCAAAACCACCTAACTAACTCTCTCTCTCTCTAATTTTTGAAAATCCTTCTCCCTCATCTCCTTCTAATTATTTATTCATCTACTAACACTTCTCTTCATCTCACATCACTGCTCCTATCCTTACCTTTGTGTTTGGATTCTTCATTCTTCTTCACCCCTATTCCTTTTCTTCTTCTACTAACAATAAGGAACCTCTTTACTGTGACATAGAGGATTCCTCTTCTTTTCTTTTTCTCTTCTCTTTCTTATGAGCAGGAACAAAGAAAAAGGTATTCTTGTTAAAGCTGATCCAGAACCTGAAAGGACTCTGAAGAGGAAACTAAGAGAAGCTAAATTACAACAATCCAGAGACAACCTTATTGAAAATTTCGAACAAGTAAAGGAGATGGCAGCCGAACCCAACAACAATAATGCAAAGAGGATGCTTGGTGACTTTACTGCACCTAATTCCAATTTACATGGAAGAAGCATCTCCATTCCTACCATTGGAGCAAACAACTTTGAGCTGAAACCTCAGCTAGTTTCTCTGATGCAGCAGAACTGCAAGTTTCATGGACTTCCATCGGAAGATCCTTTTCAGTTCTTAACTGAATTCTTGCAGATCTGTGATACTGTTAAGACTAATGGAGTAGATCCTGAAGTCTACAGGCTCATGCTTTTCCCTTTTGCTGTAAGAGACAGAGCTAGAATATGGTTGGACTCTCAACCCAAAGACAGCCTGAACTCTTGGGATAAGCTGGTCACGGCTTTCTTAGCCAAGTTCTTTCCTCCTCAAAAGCTGAGCAAGCTTAGAACTGATGTTCAAACCTTCAGACAAAAAGAAGGCGAATCCCTCTATGAAGCTTGGGAAAGATACAAACAGCTGACCAAAAAGTGTCCTTCTGATATGCTTTCAGAATGGACCATCCTGGATATATTCTATGATGGTTTATCTGAGCTATCAAAGATGTCATTGGATACTTCTGTAGGTGGATCCATTCACCTAAAGAAAACACCTGCAGAAGCTCAAGAACTCATTGACATGGTTGCTAATAACCAGTTTATGTACACTTCTGAGAGGAATCCTGTGAGTAATGGGATGCCTATGAAGAAGGGAGTTCTTGAAATTGATACTCTGAATGCCATATTGGCTCAGAATAAAATAGTGACTCAGCAAGTCAATATGATTTCTCAGAGCCTGAATGGAATGCAAGCTGCATCCAACAGTACTCAAGAGGCATCTTCTGAGGAAGAAGCTTATGATCCTGAGAACCCTGCAATAGCAGAGTTAAAATACCTGGGTGATCCATATGGAAACACCTACAATCCATCATGGAGAAATCACCCAAATCTCTCATGGAAGGATCAAAAGCCTCAACAAGGCTTTAATAATGGTGGAAGAAATAGGTTTAGCAATAGCAAGCCTTTTCCATCATTCACTCAGCAACAGACAGAGAATTCTGAGCAGAATCCATCTAGCTTAGCAAATTTAGTCTCTGATCTATCTAAGGCCACTGTGAGTTTCATGAATGAAACAAGGTCTTCCATTAGAAATTTGGAAGCACAAGTGGGCCAGCTGAGTAAAAGGATCACTGAAATCCCTCCTAGTACTCTCCCAAGCAATACAGAAGAGAATCCAAAAGGAGAGTGCAAGGCCATTGAATTAATTACCATGGCCGAACCCACAAGAGAGGAGAAGGACGTGAATCCCAAGGAGGAAGACCTCCTGGGACGTCTAGTGATCAATAAGGAGCTTCCCTCTGAGGAACCTAAGGAATCTGAGACTCATCTAGAGACCATAGAGATTCCATTGAACCTCCTTATGCCATTCATGAGCTCTGATGAGTATTCCTCTTCTGAAGAGAATGAGGATGTTACTGAAGAGCAAGCTGCCAAGTTCCTTGGTGCAATCATAAAGCTAAATGCCAAATTATTTGGTATTGAAACTTGGGAAGATGAACCTTCCTTGTTCACCAATGAACTAAGTGATCTGGATCAACTGACATTGCCTCAGAAGAGACAGGATCCTGGAAAGTTCATAATACCTTGTACCATAGGCACCATGATCTTTAAGGCTTTGTGTGACCATGGTTCAGGAATAAACCTCATGCCCCTCTCTGAAATAGAGAAACTGGGAATCTATGGGGTGCAAGCTGCTAAAATCTCATTAGAGATGGCAGACAATTCAAGAAAACAGACTTATGGACAAGTAGAGGACGTGTTAGCAAAGGTTGAAGGCCTTTACATCCCTGCTGATTTCATAGTCCTGGATACTGGAAAGGAAGAGGATGAATCTATCATCCTAGGAAGACCTTTCCTAGCCACAGCAAGAGCTGTGATTGATGTGGACAGAGGAGAATTGATCCTTCAATTAAATAAGGACAACCTTGTGTTTACAACTCAAGGATCTCTCTCTGCATCCATGGAGAGGAAGCAGAAACAGCTTCTCTCAAAGCAGAGTCAACCAAAGCCCCCACAATCAAACTCTAAGTTTGGTGTTGGGAGGCCACAACCAAACTCTAAGTTTGGTGTCAAACCCCCATATCCAAACTTTAAGTTTGGTGTTGGGAGGCCTCAACAGAACTCTGCACATCTGTGAGGCTCCATGAGAGCCCACTGTCAAGCTATTAACATTAAAGAAGCGCTTGTTGGGAGGCAACCCAATGTTTAATTATCTAATTTTATTTTTGTTTTTCATGTTTTACTAGGTTCATGATCATGTGGAGTCACAAAATAAATATAACAATTGAAAACGGAATCAAAAACAGCAGAAGAAAAATCACACCCTGGAGGAAGACCTTACTGGCGTTTAAACGCCAGTAAGAAGCATGTTTTGGGCGTTCAACGTCAGAACAGAGCATGGTTCTGGCGCTGAACGCCAAAAATGGGCAGCATCTGGGCGTTTGAACGCCAGAAATGCACCCTGGAGAAGAGCTGGCGCTGAACGCCCAGAACAAGCATGGTTCTGGCGTTCAACGCCAGAAATAGGCTACAAATGGGCGTTCAACGCCCAGAATAAGCACCAACCTGGCGCTGAACGCCCAGAGTTGTGTGCAAGGGCATTTTACATGCCTAATTTGGTACAAGGTTGTAAATCCTTGAACACCTCAGGATCTGTGGACCCCACAGGATCACCTCAGGATCTGTGGACCCCACAGGATCCCCACCTACCTCCACTCACTTCTTCTCACCCCTCTTTCACACAATCCCATAAACACTCTTCCCCAAAACCCTTCACCAATCACCTCAATCTCTCTTCCCCATCACCTCTTCACCACTTACATCCATCCACTCTTCCCCATAAACCTACCTCATAAACTCCACCTACCTTCAAAATTCAAAATCAATTTCCCACCCAAACCCACTCTAAATGGCCGAACCTTCACCCCCCTCCCATCCCTATATATAACCATCCATTCTTCCTCATTTTCACACAACACAACCCTCTCTTCTCTTCTTGGCCGAAACACAACCCCTTCTCCCTCTCCTCCATTTCTTCTTCTTCTTTATCTATTCTTTCTTCTCTTGCTCGGGGGCGAGCAAAATTCTAAGTTTGGTGTGGTAAAAGCATAAGCTTTTTGTTTTACCATTGATGGCACCTAAGATCGGAGAATCCTCTAAAAAAGGGAAAGGGAAGACAAAAGCTTCCACCTCCGAGTCATGGGAGATGGAAAGGTTCATCTCCAAAGCCCATCAAGACCACTTCTATGATGTTGTGGCCAAGAAGAAGGTGATCCCCGAGGTCCCTTTCAAACTCAAAAGAAATGAGTATCCAGAGATCCGACATGAAATTCAAAGAAGAGGTTGGGAAGTTCTAACAAACCCCATCCAACAAGTCGGCATCCTAATGATTCAAGAGTTCTATGCTAATGCATGGATCACTAGGAACCATGATCAAAGTAAGAACCCGAACCCAAAGAATTATATCACCATGGTTCGGGGGAAATACTTAGATTTTAGTTCGGAAAATGTGAGGTTGGCATTCAACTTGCCAAACATGGAAGAAAACGCACGCCCCTACACAAGGAGAGTCAACTTTGATCAAAGTTTGGACCAAGTCCTCATGGACATATGTGTAGAAGGAGCTCAATGGAAGATTGACTCAAAAGGCAAACCGGTTGAACTAAGAAGACTGGACCTGAAGCCTGTAGCTAGAGGATGGTTGGAGTTCATTCAATGCTCAATCATTCCCACTAGCAACCGGTCTGAAGTTACTATAGACCGGGCCATCATGATCCATAGCATCATGATTGGAGAAGAGGTGGAAGTTCATGATATTATACCTCAGGAACTCTACAAGGTGGCTGACAAGTCCTCCACTATGGCAAGGTTAGCCTTTCCTCACCTCATTTGCCACCTATGCAATTCGGCTGGGATTGACATAGAGGGAGATATCCTCATTAAAGAGGACAAGCCCATCACTAAGAAAAAGATGGAGCAAGCAAGATAGCCCATTCACGGAGATCAAGAGGCGCATGAATCTCATCACCATGAGATCCCGGAGATGCCTCAAATGCATTTTCCTCCACAAAACTATTGGGAGCAAATCAATACCTCCCTAGGAGAATTAAGTTCCAACATGGGACAATTAAGGGTGGAACATCAAGAGCACTTCATCATCCTTCATGAAATAAGAGAAGACCAAAAAGCAATGAGGGAGGAGCAACAAAGACAAGGAAGAGACATAGAAGAGCTCAAGGACATCATTGGTTCCTCAAGAAGGAAACGCCATCATCACTAAGGTGGACTCATTCCTTGTTCTTACATTCTCTGTTTTTCGTTTTCTATGTTAAGTGCTTATCTATGTTTGTGTCTTCATTACATGATCATTAGTAGTTAGTAACTATGTCTTAAAGTTATGAATATCCTATGAATCCATCACCTCTCTTAAATAAAAATTGTTTTAATTCAAAAGAACAAGAAGTACATGAGTTTCGAATTTATCCTTGAACTTAGTTTAATTATATTGATGTGGTGACAATGCTTCTTGTTTTCTGAATGTATGCTTGAACAGTGCATATGTCTTTTGAAGTTGTTGTTTAAGAATGTTAAATTTGTTGGCTCTTGAAAGAATGATGACAAGGAGACATGTTATTTGATAATCTGAAAAATCATAAAAATGATTCTTGAAGCAAGAAAAAGCAGCAAAGAACAATGCTTGCAGAAAAAATAATAATAGGCGAAAAAAAAATAGAAAAAGCAAGCAGAAAAAGCCAAAAGCTCTTAAAACCAAGAGGCAAGAGCAAAAAGCCAATAACCCTTAAAACCAAAAGGCAAGGGCAAATAAAAAGGATCCCAAGGCTTTGAGCATCAGTGGATAGGAGGGCCTACAGGAATAAAATCCTGGTCTAAGCGGCTAAACCAAGCTGTCCCTAACCATGTGCTTGTGGCGTGAAGGTGTCAAATGAAAACTTGAGACTGAGCGGTTAAAGTCAAGGTCCAAAGCAAAAGAAGAGTGTGCTTAAGAACCCTGGACACCTCTAATTGGGGACTTTAGCAAAGCTGAGTCACAATCTGAAAAGGTTCACCCAATTATGTGTCTGTGGCATTTATGTATCCGATGGTAATACTGGAAAACAAAGTGCTTAGGGCCACGGCCAAGACTCATAAAATAGCTGTGTTCAAGAATCATCATACTGAACTAGGAGAATCAATAACACTATCTGAACTCTGAGTTCCTATAGATGCCAATCATTCTGAACCTCAATGGATAAAGTGAGATGCCAAAACTATTCAAGAGGCAAAAAAGCTATAAGTCCCGCTCATTTAATTGGAGCTATGTTTCATTGATAGTTTGAAATTTATAGTATATTCTCTTCTTTTTATCCTATTTGATTTTTAGTTTCTTGGGGACAAGCAACAATTTAAGTTTGGTGTTGTGATGAGCGGATAATTTGTACGCTTTTTGGCATTGTTTTTAGTATGTTTTTAGTAGGATCTAGTTACTTTTAGGGATGTTTTCACTAGTTTTTATGTTAAATTCACATTTCTGGACTTTACTATGAGTTTGTGTGTTTTTCTATGATTTCAGGTATTTTCTGGCTGAAATTGAGGGACTTGAGCAAAAAATCAGATTCAGAGGTTAAAGAAGGACTGCTGATGTTGTTGGATTCTGACCTCCCTGCACTCAAAGTAGAATTTCTGGAGCTACAGAAGTCAAAATGGTGCGCTTCTAATTGCGTTGGAAAGTAGACATCCAGGGATTTCCAGCAATGTATAATAGTTCATACTTTGGCCGAGTTTAGACGACATAAAAGGGCGTTGAACGCTAGTTCTACGCTGCTGTCTAGAGTTAAACGCCAAAAACAAGTCACAAACCAGAGTTGAACGCCAGAAATACGTTACAACCTGGCGTTCAACTCCAGAAAGAGCCTCTGCACGATTAACATTCAAGCTCAGCCCAAGCACACACCATGTGGGCCCCGGAAGTGGATTTATACATCAATTACTTACTTCTGTAAACCCTAGTAACTAGTTTAGTATAAATAGGTCTTTTTACTATTGTATTAGACATCCTGAGTTTTATCTTTGGATCATAGTAGTCTTGGTTACTCCGGTTCCCCTCTGGGACCGAGACCAATGAACTCCATTATCACTTATGTATTTTCAACGGTAGAGTTTCTACACTCCATAGATTAAGGTGTGGAGCTCTGCTGTTCCTCAAAGATTAATGCAAAGTACTACTGTTTTCTATTCAATTCATCTTATTTCGCTTCTAAGATATTCATTCGTACTTCAACCTGAATGTGATGAACGTGACAATCATCATCATTCCCTATGAACGTGTGCCTGACAACCACTTCCGTTCTACCTTAGATTGAATGAGTGTCTCTTAGATCTCTTAATCGGAATCTTCGTGGTGTAAGCTAGAATGATGGCGGCATTCAAGAGAATCCGGAAAGTCTAAACCTTGTCTGTGGTATTCCAAGTAGGATTCAATGATTGAATGACTGTGACGAGCTTCAAACTCACGAGTCCTGGGCGTAGTGACAGATGCAAAAGGAGGGTGAATCCTATTCCAGCATGATCGGGAACCTCAGATGATTAGCCGTGCCGTGACAGGGCATCTTGGACCATTTTCACAAGAGGAGGGGATGTGGCCACTGACAACGGTGATGCCCTTGCATATAGCCAGCCATGGAAAGGAGTAAGACTGATTGGATGAAGACAGTAGGAAAGCGGAGGTTCAGAGGAACGATTACATCTCCATACGCTTATCTGAAATTCTCACCAATGATTTACATAAGTATTTCTATCCTTCTTTTATTACTACATTTCGAAAACTACATAACTATTTTATATCCGCTTGATTGAGATTTACAAGGTGATCATAGCTTGCTTCATACCAACAATCTTCGTGGGATTCGACCCTTACTCACGTAAGGTATTACTTGGACGACCCAGTGCACTTGCTGGTTAGTTATGCGAAGTTGTGAAGATATGTTTAGACCATGGTTCTGTACATCCGTTTTTGGTGCCATCGCCAGGGAATCAATTTCGAACAATAATTCACAACCTGAGTAACAATTTCGCATACCAAGTTTTTGGCGCCAGGCCAGCATTCCAGCAAGGGAGATTGAAGAGTTCAACAAGGGCATGCCACTTGATGTCGAAGGCGTGGCACGCCAACCTTAATTGTGAGTTGGGCGTGGCACGCCAAGCTTCAAAGAATGAAGTTCCAACATGGGCGTGCCACTTGGTGCTATGGGTGTGGCACGCCAAGTTTGTGAAGCCAAGATCTCAAAGAGGGCGTGCCACTTGGTGTTTTGGGCATGGCACGCCGGGCTTAAGTTCCAGAGGAGTAATTTTGAGTCCCACTATGGGCGTGGCATGCCAAGAAGTGGGTGTGGCACGCCAAGAAGTGGGCGTGGCACGCCGGGGCATATGCCAGCCTGACCTCCTCTCATTCAAATGAAAATATCTTGATCTACACAACTTTAAATGAGATGAATTCAGCGTCATTAGAAAGTACACATCCAGGGCTTTCCAACCATATATAACACTTTATGATGGACGCTGGAATTGAGGACGATATTGACCCTAAAATCACAAGGAGAAAAACACATCAATGCAGAGTTACCAGCCTGACCTCTTCATCTTCAAATGAACATAAGTTGAGTTGTAGAGGTCCAAATGATCTGATTTTGGTGGCATTGAAAAGCTGACATCAAGAGCTTTCCAAAGATAGATAACACTCTAGGGTGGACATTAAAACGAGAGGTGAAAAAGGCCATTAATTCAGCATTGCAAAACCTGGGTGTGCCACTTGATATCGAAGGCGTGGCACGCCAGCTCTATTTTCATAATGGGCGTGGCGCGCCAGGTTCTTGGCGTGGCAAGCCAGTTCTAATGGCCAGAGAGGAAGATTTTATGCATCATTGAAGGCGTGGCATGCCAAAGAGTGGGCGTGGCACGCCAGTTTCATAACATATGGGCATGACACGCCAAGAAGTGGGCGTGCCACGCCGGGCTACTTGACAGACTGACCTATCCATCTTCAAATGGGCATAACTTGAGCTACAGAGGTTCAAATTAGTCAATTATAGTGGCGTTGGAAAGCTAACATCTAGAGCTTTCCAACAATATATAATACTTCATAGTAGACATTTATGTTGAGGACCAAACAACTCCATCATTTCAGCGTGTCAAATGGGTCACAATCCAAAGAGCAAAATCAAGTGGGAGTGGCACTTGAAACCACACGCCAACTTCACCCTACATCCTACAACCTTCAACCAGGCCCACTCTAACTCTCATTCAAGCCACACTTATCAATCAATCAAGGCCACAAGAATCATCTAGAATAATTCATTTTCATTTCATTGTAATTTGCTTTTAATTTCATTTAAGTTTGTAATTTAGGAGAACCTATATAAAGGCCTTAGTTTCATAGAATTAGTCATTGTTGGATTGGGGGGGGGGTGTTCGGACCTTCTCTGTTAACCATCAGCTTCTTTCCTTTTCTTTCTTACGTTGTAAATATTTTGGTTATGAATTACTAACTGTTTCCATTGGAAAAGAGAGCTCTATTGCTATTTGATGGATTGATTGTTTTTATTCTTCTTATTCTATTCATCTCTCTTTGATTTACTAGAAAGAATTTCGTTCTTCATTCTAGCATTCAATTATATTGGAAAAGAGATTGAATGGAATTGGGTTTTATGGGAACTTTGGAAGAGGAAACATAAAACCATGCTTGAAATTCTTTCTCACACTTTAAAAGGTTTGGGTTTTGGAAGGGATACCGTGACATGGAATCTGTCCATTATTTGGGTCTAGAAAAGTGTATGGTATAATCAAGGACCATTCTTCATCTCTTCTCATGAGCAATTAGATCAAGAAATTGGCTATTGATCAATATTTGAGAGATTGAGTCACTGATAAACCACTATTTCATGGTTTATATTGTGTTTAATTGTGTGATTTTATCATGATCTTTACCCACTTATTCATTAAATAAGCATGCATTTATATTTCCTTCCTAAAGATGTTTTATGGTTGACAACTTGCTTCCTAGAGACTTTTCATTATGTATTTTATTTCTCCCTTATTCCATTCGATGCCGTGATCTGTGCGTTAAGTGTTTCAGGCTTTATAGGGCATGAATGAGTTGGAGATTGGAGGGGAAGCCTGCAAAACTGGAAGGAACACAAGAAATTGAGGAGATGACCAGCAAGAATCGACGCGGCCGCATGGATGACGTGATCGCGCGGCATGGAATAGCATGAGTGACGCGGCCGCATGGACGACGCGTCCGCGTGGCAAAGCAGAAACGCGAATGACGCGTCCGCATGAGCGACGCGATCGCGTGACGTGCGCGATCTGCATAATTTGCAGATTCGCTGGGGACGATTTCGGGCCCTATCTTGACCCAATTTTCGGCCCGAAACAGCAGACTAGAGCCAGAGAACATGTAGAAACCGAAAGGAACATTCATTCTACACAGCTTTAGTTTTAGATCTAGTTTTACTCCTCCTCTAGGTTTTCTCTCTACACATTCATAGTTTTTAGGATTATTATTTTACATTCATAGTTTGGTATATTGAGAAGAGTTATCACCTCATCAAGACTTCATCATTTTAGTTCGTTTTATTTACTTGGTCTTACTCTTCCATGTTCTGTGCATTGTTTAATTTTACCTTTGGAATACTCTTAGGGATATTTAATACAAGGATCACTTTTATTTTTAATTGACTATTTTAATTTTATTTACAATGTCTTTCCTTAATTTCTTTTTATATGCTATGAATTTTACCTTTACAATGAGTGAGTAGTTCCCTAACTTGATGGGGAATTGATTGAAAAGAACCTTTGAGTTGGAAGGCTTGAAAGAAAAATTGTAATTGGGTTTATGGTTGGATTGCCTCCTAATCACTAACACCAATCTCTTTTAATCAAGTGGATTGTAACTTGTGAACGGATGTAGCATTCCAACTTGTTTGACTTTCCTTTACCTAGTAAAGGATAACTAAACAGGATAACCTTTAATTGTCAATTGATTCTGAGAGCATTCCAACAATAATAGGGATTCCAACTAATTAATTCCTAGTCAAGACTTTTATTTACATTATTCAAATTCCCCAATTTAATTTCCTGTTTTCCCAATTCAAACCATTTTGAAAACCTCTGATTAATAAAATAGCACACTTTTCTGTAACTCGTTGGGAGATGACTTGGGATTCATACTCCCAGTATTTTAAATTCAATTTTGTGACACCTTTCGAAATTGATAGGCGGATTTCTGGCAAGTTAAGAACTATACTAGCAACGTATATATTTCAACAATTTTTAATTCGCCAATTTTTGCACACCATCAATTTTTGGCGCCGTTTCTGGGGAGTTGCAATAGAGTGTTAAAGTTATTAATTAGAATTTATTTATTTGTATTTTATTTTATTTTGCTACTATGAGCTCCATGTTTCTTTCGTCAAATGACGCGTTCACTTCCTGATCCGCGCTTGCTAATATTCGATCCTGAATTTGAAAGGACTATTTCACGAATAAGGCGAGCTCGGCGTCGGTTAGTCCGCTCTGAGGGCGGATCTGAAAGTGAACTTGAGGAAGAAACCAGCTCCCGTTCTACTGATTCGGTTGATTCACGTGCAGAAGACATGGCAGAACCTAGGAGAGTTACCATCCAGGAGGAAGGAGCCCCTGATTTTACAATGCAACCGTTTCTAGCGCGTCACCCAGCAGTGGCCACAGATTTTGAAATAAAGACCGCATTGCTCAATTTGATGCCCAAGTTTCATGGCTTACCTGCTCAAGAACCCATCAAGCACCTGAGAGATTTCCAGGTAGCCTGTTCTACTGTCAGGTGTGATGGTACAGATGAAACTTCAATTCTGCTGAAAGCTTTCCCATTTTCTCTTGAGGGAAAAGCAAGAGAGTGGTACTACACTCAACCCCTAGCAAATGTATCCAACTGGGATACGCTTAGAAAAGAGTTTTTGGAGAAATTATTTCCATCTGAAGTTACTGATAAACTGAGGAAAGACATTTCTACTATTGTTCAAGATGACAACGAGACTCTCTTTGAATACTGGGAGCGCTTTAATAATCTTCTGGAAGCATGCCCCCACCACGTGATTGACAAGATAGTGTTACTCAGCTATATCACACAGGGTATGAGGCCCCAAGATAAGACCACATTGGAAAGTGCTAGCAATGGGTCTATGAAGAAGTATAAGACCACTGATGAGGCATGGCAATTGATCAGTGACTTAGCTGAATCTACTAGAAACCTCAGACAGAAGCAAGGCCGTTCAAAAGCCGTTGCAGAAGTATCCTCTAGCAGAGAGACTGCTGCTCTAACTTAGAGTATTTGTGAAATGACCAACTTGCTGAAGCAGATGCAATTGAATGAACAACAAGTTCAGCAAGCTCAACCTCCTTCACCATAGCAAAACCAACAGTTAGTCCCACAGGGAGTTTGCAGAATTTGTACTGATTATAGCCATTATACTGATGAATGCCCACAACTCCAACAGGAAGACAACATGGTGGCATCCACTTATAACTTCTATGACTGCCCCAACCAAGGGTACAATCAAGGTGGAAATAATAACCATGGATGGCAGGACAATTCTAACCATAATTGGAGGGACAACAATAGTAGAGGAGGCAGAGATAATCAAGGAAATCAGAGGTGGAATAATAATAACAACAGACAGCAGAACCAACCTTACAGAGCACCTCACCTGAGGCAGTCCCAAGGACCACAGAATACCCAACAACAAACCTCTCAATTTATTCACCCTTCTTCATCTCCTAATGAAGAGTTACTAAAATTTTTTGAGCGAAGTCAACAGACCATGGAAAATAACATTAATGCCAGTCTGAATGGTCTGACCGCCACTTTACAAGCTCTCGTTTCACAGATTGGATCAATGCAAAATTCCAGTAACCAACCTTCAAGCTCCACTGGAATCTCCTCTCAACCATTACCCAATCCAAAGGGAGGCATTAATGCCATCACCCTGAGGTCCGGAACCACACTGCAGGAGAGGAATCAGGAGGAGCCAAGCTGAAGAGGTAGTAGAAATAGAAGATGTCGAAGAGGAAGAGGACATACAGGACATAGCTGAAAAAGAAGAAGTTTAACCACAGGAGGAAGCACCAAGAGGCGTAGACACTACAGAAAACAACACTCCTATTCCATTTTCACAACTTGCAAGGAAGCCCAGGAAGCAGCTGGAACCCAATCTCAAAATGGTAGAAATATTCAAAAAGGTTGAGGTAACCGTTCCTCTTTTTGATGTTATTCAACAAGTACCTAAATATGCAAAGTTTCTAAAAGATTTATGTATACATAAAGATAAAATTAATGAATTAGAAACTATTCCTTTAGGTAGTTCCATATCTGCTTTATTGGGAGGATTACCTAAGAAGTGTAGTGACCCAGGTCCTTGTATAGTTAGTTGTACTATTGGTGGAGTAGTAATTTATGATTGCATGTGTGATTTAGGAGCATGTGTAGTATAATGCCTTTGTCTATATATGATATTTTGAGGCTCCCTCCCTTAAAAAGGTCGGCAGCTCGTTTTGTGTTAGCAGATAAAAGCATTATTACAGTGGCTGGAGTTGCTGAAGATGTTTTAGTAAACATTAAGGGGCTTACATTTCCCACTGATTTTTATATCTTGGAGATGCCCCATAATGACTCATATAAGCCATGATCAATCCTACTCGGAAGACCATTCCTGAAGACATCAAAATTCAAATTGGATGCTTTTTCAGGAACATACTCTTTTGAAATAGATTGCCGCATAGTAATTTTCAATCTGAATGGAGTCATAAATAACCCTCCAGAAGATCATTCTATCTTCTAGTGTGATGTCATAGATGAAACTGTAGCTGAAGTTCACAAGGGAGAGTCAGAAAAGAAGCACATTGGACAAGGTCCAAGTGTGGGGATCCTCTTAACTGACAATGAGGGCACTTCGCCATTTTCACAAGCTCCAGAAAATCCAGAGCCTACCCATGATTAAAATTTAGAGTTGAAACCCCTCCCTCCACATCTCAAATATGCTTATCTTGAAGATGAGCAGAAGTTTTCGGTCATCATTGCAAGGGAACTTACTTCTCAACAAGAAGAGCAGTTACTTGATGTACTGAGGAAGCACAAGAAGGCAATTGGGTGGAGTTTGGCAGACATAGTAGGCATCAACCCTCAAGTATGTGAACACAGAATATTTTTAGAAGAGGGAGCAAGACCTGTCCGTCAACCCCAAAGAAGATTGAATCCCACTATCTTGGAAGTTGTCAACAATGAAGTGACTAGAGTAGTGGAAGCAGGTATCATCTATCCCATTTCAGACAGCGAATGGGTTAGCCCAGTACAAGTGGTGCCCAAGAAGTCTGGAGTCACTACAGTGAAGAATGAGCATGGAGAGCTCATAGCAACTAGAGTTCAGAATGCTTGGAGAGTCTGCATTGATTACAAGTGTCTCAACTAAGCAACCCGTAAGGATCACTACCCACTTCCATTTATTGATCAAATGCTGGATCGCCTGTCAGGTAAATCACATTATTGCTTTTTAGATGGTTACACAGGTTATTTCCAGATTCATATAGCTCCTGAGGATCAGGTAAAGACCACTTTTACATGTCCTTTTGGGACCTATGCTTACAAACGAATGCCCTTCGGCTTGTGCAATGCACCAGCTACTTTTCAAAGGTGTATGATGAGTCTTTTCTCTGATCTTATTGAGGACTGTATGGAAGTTTTTATGGATGATTTTAGCATTTATGGTGATTCTTTTAGCCTTTGCTTAGATGGATTATCTAGAGTATTGGATAGATGTGTCAGTACAAACCTTGTATTAAATTTTGAAAAATGTCACTTTATGGTAAAACAAGGGATTGTATTAGGACATGTGGTATCTAATACTGGCATTTCTGTAGACCCAACAAAGGTGAATGTTATTTCTAGTTTACCATATCCCTCTTCTGTGAGGGAAGTCCGTTCGTTCCTTGGCCATGCAAGTTTTTATAGGAGATTTATTAAGGACTTTAGTTAGGTAGCACTTCTCTTATCCAGATTACTACAGAAGGATATTGAGTTCGAGTTCAGTGAAGATTACAAGCAAGCGTTTGATAAGCTGAAGACCGCACTGACTCAAGCCCCAATTGTGAGAGGACCAGACTGGAGCCAGCCGTTTGAAATTATGTGCGATGCTTCCAACCATGCAGTAGGAGCAGCGTTGGCTCAACGAGAAGGTAAGGACCCTTTTGTTATTGCTTATGCGTCTAAGACTTTAGACACTGCCCAGTCCAATTATACTACTACTGAGAAAGAGCTTCTTGCTATTGTCTTTGCTCTGGATAAATTCCGAGCTTATTTACTTGGTACTAGAGTAGTAGTGTATTCGGATCATGCAGCTTTAAAGTATCTATTAGCTAAAAAGGAGTCCAAACCAAGGCTTATACATTGGATACTGCTATTACAAGAATTTGATTTAGTAATAAAGGATAGGAGTGGTAACCAGAATTTAGTGGCAGACCACTTGAGTCGCCTTGAGCACATTAAGGATGATTCTACTCCTATAGATGATAATTTCCGATTTGATAACCTGCAAGCAGTATCTGAGGTATCTCCGTGGTATGCACCTGTAGCTAATTATCTAGTTAGCCGCACATTTCCTCCTAACTTTTCTAAGCATCAAAAAGACAAGCTGAAAAGCGAGTCTAAATATTATATATGGGATGACCCATATTTATGGAGATATGGTGCTGATCAGGTAATTAGACGGTGTGTGCCTCAATCAGAATTCCAGTCCATCTTAGAGGCCTATCACTCATCTGAGAGTAGAGGACATTTTGGCCCTCAAGGAACTGCTAGAAAAATCTTGGACTGTGGATTCTGGTGGCCTACTCTTTTTAGAGATGCTGCTGAGTTTTGTAAATCTTGTTTCCCGTGCCAAAAATTTGGTAATATATCCAGGAGGGATGAAATGCCTCAACAAATTATGCTTTTCTGTGAGATTTTTGATGTTTAGGGTATTGACTTCATGGGTCCATTTCCAAATTCAAATGGTTATTTTTATATATTGTTAGCTGTAGATTACATTTCAAAATGGGTGGAAGCAATTCCTACCCGTACTGATGATGCTAACACTGTTGTTTCCTTTGTGAGAAACCATATTATCTGTCGCTTTGGATCCCCACGAGCAATCGTGAGCGATCAAGGCACCCATTTTTGTAACAGGAGACTAACAGGACTAATGAAGAAGCATGGGATAATTCATAAAGTTGCAACAGCATACCATCCTCAGACCAATGGGCAAGCCGAGGTGTCAAACAGAGAGATAAAGCGTATCTTGCAGAAGATAGTTAAACCTCATAGAAGAGACTGGAGCACCAGGCTACAAGATGCACTCTGGGCATACAGAACAGCATACAAAACACCCATTGGGATGAGTCCGTTCCGCTTAGTTTATGGAAAAGCTTGTCATCTCCCTGTTGTGGTAGAGCACAAAGCCTTTTGGGCAGTCAAGGAGTGCAACATGGGGATGGAGAACACCGGAGCTGAAAGGAAGATGCAACTGCAAGAACTGGAAAGCCTTCGCCTAGAAGGTTATGAGAACTCAAGACTATACAAGGAAAAGATGAAGGCTGCACATGATCAGCACATCAAGAGGAAAGAGTTCCAACCTGGGGATTTAGTCCTCCTTTACAAATCTCGTCTGAGGTTTATGCCAGGCAAGTTGAGATCCATATGGGAAGGTCCATACAGAGTAGAGAAGGCCGAACCGTATGGAGTTTATCACCTAAGCCATCCTTCACACTCTGAACTTATCAAAGTTAATGGACACCGTTTGAAGGTATACCATGGCGAGAAGATACAGAAAAATAAGGAGTTTGAGATCTTTCTCTTGGAAGACCCCCACATAGCAGAAGTTGAGCTAGTGGGGCGTCCAACTTACGGACGTTAAAGCAAAGTGCAAGGTGGGAGACAACCCACTATGGTATGATCGTTCTTTTCTTTATTTTTAGTTTTTCCTATTTAATAACTCTTCTCTTTATTAGTACTTTCGTGCATCAGCATTTGCATATATTAAAAAAAAAAGAGAGAGAGAGAGAAGGTGCCACGCGACGCGACCGCATCAGCGATGCGTCCGCGTGGAAAGGAGAGGAGAGAAAAACAAAAATGAACAGAGAGTCACGCTGGAGCGTGGCTGGAGGCGTGCCAATGGCACAATTCTATCCACACGGATGCATGCCCCACGCGTCCGCGTCACCTGGAAATAATGACCTCCCACGCGACCGCGTGCCCCACGCGGCCGCGTGCCCTGATTTTTGACGTAAAACGGGTGCACAGCTAAAAGTTGTGCTAGAGTGGTGCTGGACTGGCGCTGGACGCGCAATCCCCCTCATGCAACCGCGTGCCCCACGCGGCCGCGTCGTACCCCATAAACAGCCCACTCACGCGATCGCATGCCCCATGCGATCGCGACACCCCAAATTTTGCACATATATCAAGTCGAACAGAGAGTTGTGCTGGCGCGAAGCTGCACTCGCGCCAGAAGCCTAACATGGGTCATGCTACCGCGTGGCCGGCGCGATCGCGTCATCTTACTTGAAGCGCAATCACGCGAACGCGTGCCCCACGCGGCCGCGTCGCTTGCGCCGCACAGCTCAACCTGAATTGCCAAAATATCTTATCTTTTTCCTCTCTAATCCTAATCTTTCTTTTCCCTCCTTATTTCTTCCTTCTCTCTTTTTTTACATGGTGTTGGAATTTTATTTGAGTCATTATTCCTCATTATATGCTTGTGGATTGTTGCAAAGTTTTTGACAATTATATATTATTTTCTTTAAAGGGTTGCTTGCATGTTCACTTTAATACTTTATATACCTTTTTCACCATGCATGCTATGTATTTGTGAAAAAGCCCATATGGCATTATGCACTTCTCTGTGTTATTCTACTATTCAATGCTTGCTTTTCACAAATTCCCCTTACTATTATATTAATTGAATTTAATTGTCAATACAAACGTGATGGTTTGTTACAAAGTAATGCTTGGTCTATGCTACTCGTGCCCTTTGCCGGCATGCCAATAAACACCTTGCATTCACTTGTCATCATATGCACTAACTATTTTCCGTTAATGATCTTTCACATGTACTCATGAGCGTGTGTTACCATCATTTACCTTTTGATGTGCATTTATAACCATCCCTTTTTGTTCTCTTCATTGCTATATATCTCTTTGAATTTAATTTACTCTCTCTTCCCCTTTCAGGATGGCCACCAAGAAAGGAAAAGAGAAAGCTACTCCCAAACCTCCAGCAAGAAGAGGAACTAAAAGAGCACTAGTGGCAGAGCCTTCTTTAACTGCAGTCAAGCTCTCAACAAAAAGGGTTAAGAGGATTATCAAGATTGATGAAAAGGAGAAAGCCTTTCCAGCAAAGGACACTGCGCGATTTCCAAATCGCTACTGTGAGCAGATGTTCCCTATTCTAGCTGAAAGGAGTTACAACAACGAACACCTTCTTATCCTCCCGCCCAATATTGCTACTTTTGTTGAGCCGCAAATTGGACGAAGACAATGGGGTTTCCTACAGAAACAGCCAAGGCAGGTCAATCTCTCTTGGGTAGTCGAGTTCTACTCTAACTTCTACCTGCCTACTCTGCAATCTGTCTATGTACGTCAGAAGCAAGTCCCAATTACAGAAGAGGCCATTCAACAAGCTCTAAGTCTTCCCCCTATTCCAGAAGGAATGGATGCCTTTCAAGAAGCCGCTCAAGCACCAGCAGTACCAATTTGACTGGGAAGATGTTCTCAGAGTTATCGCATTACCTGGCAGCCGTTGGATCTACGGATACCATTGTACCCACCCTAAGGGAATATTGGCTTTAGCACTTACCTTGGAGGCTCGCGTATGGGCACAGATCATGTCCCATTACGTCTTTCCGAGCACTTACGAGTCCTCCTTCACTGCGGACATGGCCGTTCTACTATGGTGCATCCTTACAGACCAGCCTCTGAATCTACCAAGACATATCCGGAATGCCATGGGACACGTACAAATTGCGGACAACTTACATTTTCCCGCCATGGTCTTAGATCTTGTCTCAGCAGCCGGAGTTTCCTACAGAGCTGGAGACACCAAAGCCATGCTCCCACGGGATGATCAGTATGTCCCCAATGGGAAGTACCTCAGACTTCCAGCAGCCACTACCAGCCTTCCTACTGCTCCAGTTGAAGATATTCCTTCTTCAACACAACAAGCACCTACAACTGATGAACTGCTCCAGCAGATAATCAGAAGATTGGATCGGCAAGAACAGAAAGCGAAGTTAAGAGAGAGCCATAACGAGCGCCGATTCAAACACCTTAAGGAGCTACTTAAGGGAAAATTCAAGGACTCAGACACCCCGGACTCCACTTCTTTTACCAGCACAGGGAGCCATGATGGTTCCGACTGTGGAGATACTGCTACAGCCCACCCCTGTTCCTGACAGATTGCACCGAGGATGGTGCAAAGCCCTAAGTGTGGGGAGGTCGGTCAGTTCCTGACTTCCGGAGGTGATTTTTCTTCCCTAGCACCAATGAATTAGGATTTTAGTTTGTTTTTCTTTCTTTTATAGAATAGGATAAATTGCATAGTAATAGGTTAGTTGCATGTATGCTCTACTTGATTGAAAAGACAATAAGTTTCTTCTAAGACTCTATATTTGGAACAAAATTTCACTAATTTTTAAAATTTTTATGATAAATTTGCTTGAAGCAATATTTGGAACATGATGTTTGAGCTAAAGAACACACAACCTGTGAAGATTTGAGCCTTTATGCATGTTTACATTATTTAACCATAATTATTTTTTTCCTGTGTGTTTACTTCTCTATGATTGTATTCTGTATTTTGTTTCATCCTATACGTCCAATATTTATTATATTTATATGCTTGCACATGATTGAGGCCATTATTTGTTTAAACTCACTTATCCAAATTAAGCCTACCCTTTTCAATTACCTTTGTTAACCACTTTGAGCCTTTAAATCCCATTTATTCTATATTTCACCACATTACTAGCCTTAAGCGGAAAAACAATTGTATATCCCAAATTGAATCTTTGGTTAGCTTAAGATAGAATTGTGTGCACTAGTTAAGTATGGGAAATTGTGGGAACAAAAGTTATTAAGGGAATGTGTCATGATAATTTAAGGGGAATTTGGATACCTACTCATGTGAAACTATAAGAATAAAAAATCTATGTGCATTGATAAGCTATATTTATTCTTATATTTCTATGTAAAAAAAAAACTCCAAAAATATCTAATAAATAAATTAGGGGACAAAATTACCCCAATTTAAGAATTCAAAAGTTAATGCACATATGATAAAAAAATTAAAATAAAAAGTTGATACATGAGTATGGAATGTAAAAGGGGAATTCTGGGTAGCTAGGTACAAATTCTAAGATTACGCAAGTTATATAGGTTAGGTTGAAGCTTGGGTTAATTAAAGATTCAATTTATAAGCTCATTTGACCATACATGTATCCCTACCTACCTTGGCCCCATTACAACCTTGAAAAGACCTCATGATATTTGCATTAGTATGTTAACTGTTGTTGATTGATTAGGAGAAAAACAAAAGTTACAGAGCATGATTAGAGAAGGATAGAGTGATTACCCTATACACTGGAGAGACTAGAGTGTACATACACCATCAGTGAGGGTTCCATGCTTGAATTTCTATGTTCCCTTCTTTCATAAGCTATCCTCTTGCATTTTTATCTGCTCTTACTTTATAAGAATTGAATTAGTAGAATTTGAATTATAATTGTTTTGAAGAACTTATTTACTTTTGATCAAGTGGACAAGAATCATATAGTTACATTCATATATATATATATATAGGATTGCATTGCACTGCATGAGTTTCTGTATGTTCATACTTGTTTACTTTATCTCCTTTAATTAAGCATGAGGACATGTTAATGTTTAAGTATGGAGAGGTTGATAAACCACTATTTCATGGTTTGTATTGTGTTTAATTGTGTGGTTTTATCATGATCTTTACCCACTTATTCATTAAATAAGCATGCATTTATATTTCCTTCCTAAAGATGTTTTATGGTTGAAAACTTGCTTCCTAGAGACTTTTAATTATGTATTTTATTTCTCCCTTATTCCATTCGATGCCGTGATCTGTGTGTTAAGTGTTTCAGGCTTTATAGGGCATGAATGAGTTGGAGATTGGAGGGGAAGCCTGTAAAAATGGAAGGAACACAAGAAATTGAGGAGATGACCAGCGAGAATCGACCCGGCCGCATGGATGACGGGACCGCGCGGAAGAGAGCAATTTGAAGCGACGCGGCCGCATGGATGACGCGACCGCGCGGCATGGAATATCACGAGTGACGCGGCCGCATGGACGACGCGTCCGCGTGGCAAAGCAGAAACACGAATGACGCGTCTGCATGAGTGACGCGATCGCGTGACGTGCGCGATCTGCATAATTTGCAAATTCGCTGAGGACAATTTTGGTCCCTATCTTGACCCAGTTTTCGGTCCGGAATAGCAGACTAGAGCCAGAGAACATGCAGAAACCGAAGGGAACATTCATTCTACACAGTTTTAGTTTCAGATCTAGTTTTACTCCTCCTCTAGGTTTTCTCTCTACACATTCATAGTTTTTAGGATTAATATTTTACATTCATAGTTTGGGATATTGAGAAGAGTTATCCCCTCATCAAGACTTCGTCATTCTAGTTCGTTTTATTCACTTGGTCTTACTCTTGAGGATATTTAATACAAGAATCACTTTTATTTTTAATTGACTATTTTAATTTTATTTACAATGTCTTTCCTTAATTTATTTTTATATGCTATGAATTTTACCTTTACAATGAGTGAGTAGTTCCCTAACTTGATGGGGAATTGATTGAAAGGAACCTTTGAGTTGGAAGGCTTGAAAGAAAAATTGTAATTGGGTTTATGGTTGGATTGCCTCCTAATCACTAACACCAATCTCTTTTAATCAAGTGGATTGCAACTTGTGAACGGATGTAGCATTCCAACTTGTTTGACTTTCCTTTATCTAGTAAAGGATAACTAAACAGGATAACCTTTAATTGTCAATTAATTCTGAGAGCATTCCAACAATAATAGGGATTCCAACTAATCAATTCCCAGTCAAGGCTTTTATTTACATTATTCAAATTCATCAATTTAATTTCCTGTTTGCCCAATTCAAACCTTTTTGAAAACCTCTGATTAATAAAATAGCACACTTTTCTGCAACTCGTTGGGAGACGACCTGGGATTCATACTCCCAGTATTTTAAATTCAATTTTCTGTGACACCTTTCTAAATTGATAGGCAGATTTCTGGCGAGTTAACTATACTATCAACGTATATATTTCAACAATTTTTAAATCGCCAATTTCTGCACACCATCAGTCACCAAGGAATTGGGGCTCAAGAAATCATGATTGCCAAGAGGTCAATGAGTTGCATGATTGAAGATGTGATGAAATCAATTAATCTGGAGAATGTAATATCTCTTGATCCCAATGTTTATTTTATCTTTCTTTCTTTTATTTACTTTATGGTTATTTACATTTTCTGCACTTTACATTTCCAGCACTTTACTTTCTTGTACGTTACTTTCCTTGCTATTTAATTTCTTGCACTTTATTGCTTTCCTTTACTTTCATGCAATTTACAATTCTATTCGCTTATCAGTCCAATTTGAATAGTCTAACTAGGATAATCACTTAACTATAGTTTGCTTTAATCCATTAATCTCTGTGGGATTCAACCCCACTCCTAGTGGGTTATTACTTGACGATATTTGGTGCGCTTACTGCTGTGCGAAATCGTGATCATTCCATTCCTTGGTAACAGCGCTAAAAACTCAATACGCACGTTCATGATCTTATATCTGTTTCACAACTTCGTACAACTAACCAGCAAGTGCACTGGGTCGTCCAAGTAATAAACCTTACGTGAGTAAGGGTCGATCCCACGGAGATTGTCGTCTTGAAGCAAGCTATGGTCACCTTGTAAATCTCAGTCAGGCGGATTAAATTGTATTAAGAAATTACAGTGGATGAAAATAAATAAAATATAAAATAGGATAGTGGTACTTATGTAATTCATTGGTGAGAATTTCAGATAAGCGTATAGAGATGCTTTCGTTCCTCTAATCTCTGCTTTCCTGCTGTCTTCATCCAATCAATCCTACTCCTTTCCATGGCAAGCTTTATGTAGGGCATCACCATTGTCAATGGCTACATCCCATCCTCCTGTGAAAATGGTCCAATGCGCTGTCACTGCATGGCTAATCATCTGTTGGTTCTCGATCATACTGGAATAGGATTTACTATCCTTTTGCGTCTGTCACTACGCCCAGCACTCGCGTGTTTGAAGCTCGTCACAGCCATCCCTTCTTAGATCCTCCTCGGAATACCACAGACAAGGTTTAGACTTTCTGAATCTCAGGAATGGCCATCCATGGGTTCTAACTTATACTACGAAGACACTAATATCTTGGACTCGGTCCCCTGTATTAGATATCCAAGAGATATCCATTCAATCTAAGGTAGAACGGAAGTGGTTGTCAGGCACGCATTCGTAAGTTGAGAATGATGATGACTGTCATGATCATCACATCCATCATATTGAAGTGCGAATGAATATCTTAGAAGCGGAATAAGTTGAATTGAATAGAAAAACAGTAGTACTTTGCATTAATCTTTGAGGAACAGCAGAGCTCCACACCTTAATCTATGGTGTGTAGAAACTCTACTGTTGAAAAATACATAAGTGAAAGGTTCAGGCATGGCCGAATGGCCAGCCCCCATGATCTAAGAACTAAACGTCCCATGATGTCTAATACAATAGTAAAAAGTCCTATTTATACTAAACTAGTTACTAGGGTTTACAGAATTGAGTAAATAATGTAGAAATCCACTTCCGGGACCCACTTGTTGTGTACTTGGGCTGAGCTTGAAGTTTACACGTGGAAAGGTCATTCTTGGAGTTGAACTCCAGTTTGTAACGTGTTTCCGGCGTTGAACTCCACTTTGCAACTTGTTTCTGGCGTTTGACTCCAGAATGCAACATGGAACTGGCGTTGAACGCAAGTTTACGTCGTCAATCCTTATTTAAAGTATGGAATATTATATATTTCTGGAAAGCCCTGGATGTCTACTTTCCAACGCAATTAGAAGCGTGCCATTTGAAGTTCTGTAGCTCCAGAAAATTCATTTTGAGTGCAGGGAGGTCAGAATCCAACAGCATCTGCAGTCCTTCTTCAGCCTCTGAATCTGATTTTTGCTCAGGTCCCTCAATTTCAGCCAGAAAATACCTGAAATCATAGAAAAATACACAAACTTATAGTAAAGTCCAGAAATGTGATTTTTAATTAAAAACTAATAAAAATATACTAAAAACTAAATAAATCATATTGAAAACTATGTAAAAACAATGACAAAAAGCGTATAAATTATCCGCTCATCACTTGCCAAAGAACGGATTCATTTTAAATGGGAAGTGAATTCCGGTCATAAAGTTTTATGACGTCGTTGTCGGGGATTAATTGTGATTAACAAACTACCGGTTGGTTGATTACCTAGATTAGACATTTTTTTCTTTATTTTTTTTGTTGTTTTTGTCATTTAATTTCTTTTAATTTTCTTTTGCTAGTAAGGTGTTTGTTTTATTTCCTCACTAAGAATTCCTCATCTGTGACAATGGGGATTCCAATTTCTTTTGGTGATTATTGTTTGAGACAGAGCATTTTGCAAGAAAAAAATGGAGTTTACCTCACATTTCAATCAATCATATCATATGGGATATTGCCCACCACCACAAAATGATTCAAGTCATTATCCTAATGGTGGCTGAGAATATCACTAAGGAATGAGACAAAATGATCAATCAAATTTCATGGGAAACTTTCCACCACCACAAAGTGATCCACGTTATTATACTCATGGTGGGTGGGAGTATCAAGAACATGAAATGGGGTGCTTTCCAGGGCCACAAAATGGTCCATATTTTGATGAGTGTAATCACTACTCATGCTGTGGCTGGGAAGATCAAAATCAAATAGGTTTCACTCATTCATACCCCATTCATCAAGAGCCATCACATCTTAATTATCCAACCTCACCTCCTAGTTTTTCATATCAAAATTCTCCATCACTTGAGCATGCCTCAGCATAAAGTTCCATCACATTATCATACAATTCATTTTATCATACAAAAAATTCATTCTATTACACACAAGATTCTTTTCACAGTCTACAAAACTTATTCCATCACCCAAAAAAATCATACCACTCCTAGAACATGAAACCACAAAATAACCAATTCCATCCACAAGCCAACTCTAACCAACTTACACAACCTTCCTTAGAAGCCCTCCTTGAAAGCATTGGGGAGAAAACAAAAATCATTAGAGAAAAGGAAGAGAAGAAAATGAAGAAATTGGAAAGCTTTAGTGAGGAGATAAATAATTCTTTTAAAGAACAAGAAATCTCCCTCAAGAACACTGAAGTGCATATAGACCAACTTGGTAAATACTTAGCAAAACCCACCAATACCTTTCCAAGTGACATTAAGAACATTCCAAGGAAAGAATGCAAGGCCATGGATGGAGTGGTGCTTTGCAAGGAGGATGAAGACCAATTTGTGGGTGAAAAGGAGGAATTGGAAAAACAAGAAAAAGAGGCCCCTATACCAAGTGAGATTCTAATGAAGAAGGAGGAGGTTGTGAGAGTATATAAGCCTAGGGCTCCATACCTGCAGAGGCTACTAAAAGTGACAAATGAACATGCAAACTCACTCCAAAAGGAAGCAATACAAAATCATGCAGAAGAAAGGGAGAAAGTCAATCAAGGGAGTCCATACTCCAATAAAATAGAGAGTTACATAAAGGATGAGTTCATTGAACCACCCATTCAAGAAGCTCTTGATTAAAAAGACACTTCAACCATCACATAATAACCAAGTCTTAAAAGCAAAGAGGTGAAGGCAATCAACAAAAGCACTAAAAAGAGGATTGTGACCAAGATACTAAGGACAACATTCATGAAGAAGAGAAGGTCAACTGCAAACAATCCGACCCCTACCCCAACAAGCAAGTTTACTCAAGCTAACAACAAAAGAGAGCTTGCTGGGAGGCACTTAAAATAGGGGACATTAACTGGCTCATCTTTCCTCTTGAGGTCATTCCTCTTAACAAACTAGAAGAAGAGGAAGAAAGTTGAGAACAACATGTCAAGCTAATGACATTAAAAGAGCGCTTGTTGGAAGGTAACCCAACCATAGGTAACATTTTCTTTATTTACTTAGTTTACATTCAATAACTTGACATATGATTGCATTCTAACTTTGGTGTTGCCTTTCAACAATTTGATTTTCAATCTTCATTGGGTACTTGCATCATTCTAAAATGAAAGTGTCATACTAAGTTTGGTGTTGCCACTTATCTTTCATGCTATGTACCATGCACACCACATATTAATGCAATCACATTGTCTCTGTTTTTAGCTCTTGTGCCTTTATTGTATCTTTAATTTGGTTTGCCTAAGCACATGCATTACTCACATTCTATTATTTAAGACATTCATGACCCATCACAGACCCCATCATGACTGTTTTATTTGTTGTTTGAGGACAAGCAATCATTCTAAGTTTGGTGTGGGAAGGAGAAGAATAAGAGGAAAAGGACAACAACAATGAAAATGAACTACAAGGTGGTAAAATTCCTTTTTCATCTTATTTATTTCCAGTACATTTAAATTGCATGATTGTCTCTTATTTTCCTTGTATACATGTGTGTTGTGAATAAGCATAGCTTGATTGCTAAATTGTAACATGTGCTATGATATCATAATTACCATCTTGAATTTTGTGAGTTCAAGGCAATCTAGTTTCATGATCATAAATAAACAAGGTAATTAAAGAAGAAGTTAGCATGAGCTTATAAGTATTGGAAAGCTAACATGACTATTGTTGCTCAATTGCATTTGAATTTGTTTAATTGAAGTTTTCATCTAGGACATTTTATGAAATTTTTTAAATCATGAAAACCTTGAAGAAGCAAATGCAAGTAAGGCAAGAAAAAGAAAAGGGAAAGAATGAAAAAGCTGAAGGCTCTGAGTACCAATGACAATTCAATTGTTAAATACTTATGGTGTTTATGTATCAAGAAAAAAGCTTGAAAACAAAACACTTAGAGTCAAAGCTAGGCTCAAGTGCAAAAGCACTCCCTCAAAGCTCAAGGCTCTGAGCATCAATGATTATAGAGTAAAGAAAAGAAACAAATGAGCTTAAAGAGTCCTCTAATTAAATGCTTCTGGTGCTTATGTATCAAGTGGTAATACTTGAAAAAAAAGCATTTAGAGTCGTAGCTTTCAACACATGGTGCAAAGCACCCAAGAAGTTAAACTTAGAAAAGAATGAAAAGCTTGTTTCAAGGAAGGAACATAAAGAAACAGATTTCTTAAAATGAGCTAGATAGAAGCATCAATCATTTGAATGTCTTTTGTGATTGTAGCATAATGACTTGTATCATCTACCCTTTTTTCTTGCATAAAAAGGACCATAAAAGGGCATAATCTCATTAAATCATTGCAATTCATACATCAATTGATAAACATTACAGTACATTGCTTTGAAATGAGTTTGTGCTGAATTTCAGAAGAAAAAGACATCAAAAGGGGGGAAAAACAACAAAAGAAGCTGGGCGTGTGAAACGGGCGGGCCACTTGGAGCAAACGCCACAAAATTACATGGGCATGGCACGCTAGTACTAAAGTCCAGAGAGGATCCTCCAGCATTCACATGGGCGTGGCATGCCAGGAGCTGGGCGTGGCACGCCAGTACAACTTTCCAGAGAGCAACAATGAAGGCCACCAAAGGGGCGTGGCACGCCAAACTCACCACTTAATCCATGGGGGTGCCACTTAGTGTCGAAGGCGTGGCACGCCAGCTTTAAACTCACCAAAGCTAAGAAGGATACAAATGAATGGGCGTGCCACTTGAGCAGCTTGGCGTGGCACCTTGGTACAAAATTCCAGAGAGGAAGTTGAAGGTTAAAAAGGCTGGGCGTGCCACTTGAACATCAAGGCGTGGCACGCCAAGTTTCCATCCTTACTTGGGCGTGCCACTTGAGCATCTGGGCATGGCACGCCAAGGTACAAAGTGATGCCAAGGCATCTTAGGCTAGTTTCACTAGCATTTTTTTGTTAGTTTTAGTTGTTTTATGCATTTTCTTGAGCTTAAAGTAACCAAGAATGGTTAAAAGAATAACAAAGCAATGAACCATCCAAACAGTATGATTTTGATGCAAATTCCATGAGTTTTAGTTATATTACTTGAATGCTATGAATGGAAGATTTCTCATGAAATTTTGCAAGACTTTGATGCAATTGTTTGGATGATTTCAGGGAAGAAGAGGTTAGGCAAGGAAGCAACAAAATCAATAAAGGAAGCTTGAATATCACATGTGGAGTTTAAGTTCCAGTTTAAGCCTAAACTGGAGCTTAAACGCCAGAATCATGAAGGCTAAGAAATGCTGAAACTGAAGTTTAACCTCCAGTTTAACCTTAAACTGGAGGTTAAACGCCAGAATGAGAATGCCACTCAGGAAGCATTTCCACGTTTAACCTCCAGTTTAACCTTAAACTGGAGGTTAAACGCCAGAAATGGGAATGCACCAGGGAGCCATTTCCACGTTTAAGCTCCAGTTTAACCTTAAACTGGAGCTTAAACGTGTTCGACCAAGTTTTCTCCTCCAGGGTTGCTTTCTCCATTTCCACGTTTAAGCTCCAGTTTAACCTTAAACTGGAGCTTAAACGTGTTCGACACCTCCAGGGCTACCTTTCTCAGCTTCCACGTTTAAGCTCCAGTTTAACCTTAAACTGGAGCTTAAACGTGTTCGACCTCCCAGATGGCTTTCTCTATTTCCACGTTTAAGCTCCAGTTTAACCTTAAACTGGAGCTTAAACGTGTTCGACCTCCAGGGCTGCCTTTCCTATCTCCACGTTTAAGCTTCAGTTTAACCTTAAACTGAAGCTTAAACGTGTTCGACTAAGTCACCCTCCAGGGCTGCATTCTTCCATTTCCACGTTTAAGCTTCAGTTTAACCTTAAACTGAAGCTTAAACGTGCTTCCACAAAAGGCATCACTGGAAGTGTCTGGCGTTTAAGCTGCAGTTTAAGCTTAAACTGCAACTTAAACGCCACTCTTGGAAAAGGTTTCTGGGCCAAAAATATTGCGGTTTAAGTTAGTATTTGAGCACAAACATTAACTTAAACTTACTCTGGTATGAAACCCAATTGAATATCATGGTTTATGGGATTGGGCCTGAAGGATTGATGAGTCTGAAATTTCAATTTATTGAGTCATGTGTCATTATTTGATTATCACTAAGTTGGCTCAATGAATGTTACAGATTTTGGATCAGCAGCCTCATCAAGATTATGGATCATAAACCCAAGGCAAAAGGAAAGCAGGGAGAGGCCTCAAAGCCCAAGAAACACAACAGAAGCTCAATATAGAAAGTGTATAAATAGGATAGAATTTAAGTTAGAAAGGACTTTTACCTCTTCATTTGGCTAGTTTTCATATCTTTGTAATTGAATTCAGAGCTATGACTCACTAAACCCCTTTTCATTGGGTTAGGGAGCTCTATTATAATTCAATGAATCAATAATAGTTTATCTTCTTCTTCAATCTTTTCTCTTGAATTTTGTTAGAAAGCTTCTCGATCTAATTCCATTGGGTAGTTGTCTTGGGAAAGAAACTACCCATAATTGGAATCCTTCGGAACCTTGGGAAAGGAATGGAGGATTCATGCTAGAGAAGCTTTCTCACAGTGAATTGGATTGGGGTTTGGATGGATATTGTGACATGTAATCCTACCAAATTGTGGTTCATGAAACTGTGTGGTATAATCAGTGATCGAGCATCATCTCTTCTTATGAACATTTAAACCAAGGGATTGGGAATTTGTTTGTTTTTAGAGAGAATTGGTGAGCCAAGGGATTGGGATCCAATCATATAAGATTGCCAAGCAAAATTCAATGAACGCATTGGTTGAGGAAGAGATAAACATGTTTTGATTCGGAGATCTCAATATCTCCTACAACCCAATGAATTCCTCATTTCTGATTTCCACTTTCTCTTTACATTCTGCAATTAAATTCATGCAATCACCCCCATTCCCTTTTAATTTCAGCAATTTAGCTTCTGCTCTTTACTTCATGCAATTTAAGATTCCGCCATTTCAATTTCTTGTCATTTACGTTTCCCGCCAAGTTTACATTCCGCAATTCTCATCTAAATTTTGATTCCGCTCAACTAGAACACACTTCTAATCCGAATTGCTCACTCAACCAATCCTTGTGGGATTCGACCTCACTCTATTGTGAGTTTTTACTTGACGATAACCGGTGCACTTGCCGGAAGGAATTTTGCCGATCGTGCAATTTCCTAAATCGTGGCATAACTAGTTTATGCGCATCAAGTTTATGGCGCCGTTGCCGGGGATTGGTTTTCGATTGACAATTCTCAAATTGGAAGTTAACTAGATTGAGCATTTTTTTTGTTTTGATTAATTCAGTACAAGTTACTTGTTGAATTTTAATTTCTGCACTCTGTTACATGCTTTCTTTCTTTATGCCTTTAAATTCAAGCAACTCACTCACTGACTCACTAACTGTTTGAATTAATTCCTCAACTGCTCTAACCATACTCTTCCATTAACCAAGAGTATTTCACTTGTTTGTTGCCTGTGCTGTGTTCTTGTATGACAGGTAGGAGAGGAGAGACATCAACTCCTCCATATACCGAACCAGAGAGGACCCTTCATAGACTTAGAAGGGAAGCAAGAGGGAAGAGAGTACTGGGAGAAGAGGAATCTGAAGGAGAATCTGAGGACAATTTTGAGGAAGCTTTAGATCTCAACATGGATAGAGAAGTTCACAACAATGAGAGAGCTGATGGAAACAATGTCATTCCTGAGAGGAGGGTTCTTAGTTCATACATAAACCCAACCTCTGGGAATTGTGGTAGCAGCATCCAGAAACCACCCATTCAGGCCAACAATTTTGAGCTCAAACCACAGCTAATATCACTTGTGGAGAATCATTGTTCATTTGGTGGAAGTGCTAATGAAGACCCAAACCAACATCTCACAAAATTCCTGAGAATTTGCGACACTGTGAAGTCCAATGGAGTCCAGGAAGATGCCTATAAACTGCTTTTGTTCCCATTTTCACTTAGGGACAAGGCAGCTAAGTGGCTGGAATCATTCCCAAGGGGGAGCCTAACAACCTGGGACGAGGTGGAAAGCAAGTTTCTGGCACGTTTCTACCCTCCACAAAAGGTCAATAGACTTCGATTTGAGGTTCAGACTTTTAGACAACAAGATGGTGAAACTCTCTACGAGGCATGGGAGAGATTCAAGGATTTGACAAGGAAATGCCCACCAGACATGTTCCATGACTGGGTGCAATTGCATATTTTCTATGATGGACTGTCTTATGAATCAAGGAAGGCTGTAGACCATTCATCAGGAGGTTCATTGAACAGGAAAAAGACTGTGGAAGAAGCCATTGAAGTGATTGAGACAGTGGCTGAGAATGAGTACTACTATGCATCAGAGAGACACAACACTAAGGGAGTCATGGAGCTGAACCATGTTGATACAATTCTAGCCCAAAACAAGGTGTTTGCCAAGCAACTAGCAGAGCTCACCAGGAAATTAGAAACAAAACAAGTGGCTGCAATACACACACAAGATCAAGAGGAAGAAAGTACTGAAGGAGGTGATTGGGAAGAGGCTAATTATGTAGGAAATCAACAAAGGCAACCATATGATCCACATTCCAACACTTACAACCCAGGCTGGAGAAATCACCCAAACTTTGGGTGGGGAAACCAGCAAAACCAACATAACAAGTCCACATACCAAAACTCCAACCAAAGATCATACCAAGCCACACAAAACACTTACTCTCAACCACCATATCATGGCCAAAATATTCAACCTACCCAACCTAACCCGAACCAACAATTTCAAGATCAATTAAACAGGATAGAAGGAGTGCTGGCACACATGGGTCAGGACATAATTGAATTGAAAAGCTTCAGGGATGATGTGAGATCTACCTTAAGAAACCATGGTGAAAAACTCAAGAGGATGGAGTCTCAAGTAGGAGAGCTATCTCAACAGGCCCCCAAATCAACTGCAGTGTTCCCTAGTGACACAGAAAAGAATCCTAAAGGGGAACAAAAGGGAGTGAGATGGGAAGAATGCAAAGCCATCACCATATTGAAAGAAGTCTCAGAAGAAGAAGGAATCAGATCCTCAGAACAGGAGCCAGAAATCTTGAAGGAAGGTGTGGAGGAAGCTAAGCAGGAAAGTGAAATTGAGCAAGCCAAGGGACTGCAAAAAGGCACGATGGAAACATACCAACCAAAAGCACCATTTCCTCAGAGGTTAGGAGGAGGTGAAAAAGGGAAAACCTATTCAAGGTTTTTAGAGACATCTAAGTCTCTCCATATCAATATTCCCTTTCTTGAGATTCTCCATCAAATGCCTACACACATCAAGTATTTAAAGGAATTGTTGAGCAAGAAAAGAGTTTTGAAGGGAGGACAAACGGTAACAATGAACAAAGAATGCAGTGCCCTCATCAAGAAGGACACAGTCTCTAAGAAAACAGACCCAGGAAGTTTTCATATCCCTTGCATCATAGGGGAAACAAAAATTGACAGAGGATTCTGTGATCTAGGAGCTAGCATAAATGTGATGCCTCTAACTCTTATGAAGAGGCTACAACTTAATGAGGTGAGATCCACTGATGTAATCATACAACTGGCTGACAAAACTCAGAAGCAAGCTGAAGGGGTAGTTGAAAATGTGCTGGTGAAAGTGGGGGATTATTACTTCCCCACAGACCTTGTCATTTTGGACATGGAGGAAAGCTACTTACACCCTATCATTCTGGGCAGACCATTTCTAGCCACTACTAGAGCGCTCATAGATGTAGAACAAGGAGAGCTAATTCTGAGAATACATGATGAACAGCTCATTTTCAAAGTTTTCAAACCTGCATCTGAGCCTGAACCAGAACCTGAAAAGCCTAAGGATGATAGTAGCCATCTGTGTTTGGAGGAAAGTAATCCAGCAGCTGAAACTCTAAAACAGTCCTTGGAAGGCAAACAAGAGTTGCAAGAGTTAAAGCCACAAGAATCAATGGAAACAGATCAGAAGGATCCTCCTGGCATAAGGGTCAATGAAGAAATCCTCAAGAGAAAGGGAAGAATGATAGGGAAATTGCCAAGAGGGTGGAGAAACAAGAAAATTCCCACTGAAGGTTTTTCTCCGGGAGATAAAGTGATATCAAGTCATTATCTGCCAATCCCACCTGGCCTCAAAACCATTCCTTCCCAGCTCCCTCAAGTGTTCACAATCAGGAAAGTTCTTTCTATGGAACATTTAGAGGTCATGAAGGAATCAAGTGGGGACGTTTTCATAGTGAGAGGAGAAGACGTCAAGCACTACAATCCACCCTAACAAGGGACAACCGTCAAGCTAGTGACGTTAAAGAAGCGCTTCATGGGAGGCAACCCATGTTTTAATATCCTTACTTTTTTTTTTGTTTTGTTGTGCATTTAATAAAGCATGGTTTCTTATGCATGAACTTGAATCCTCAGGACAACTGCTGAAAGAGTGCACTAAACATTGCATGTAAAATACAATTTGTCTCTAAGTTTCGTGTGCCTGAAGGCAACCCAAATTTTATTCAAAATGCATTCAATTTTTCATTCAAAGTGCATAACCAAAGATTAAGTTTGGTGTTCCTCTTTGAACACGGTTCATGAAAAGCAAGAAGTTCCTCTGGATTTCGAAATTCATGACAAGTATACCATTCGCATGTTTTAATACTTTGGTTTCAATTACTTAGGGTAGTAAATTTGTTTAGAATCAAAGAGCCAAAGTGACTATGATTTATTAGAATTATGCACATTCATTAAGGACAACCAATATGGATTTCATGTCATCAGGAGACTTTACCAAACACTAAGTTTGGTGTCCAGTAATAAGTGTGCATACATATAAAAGTCACGGCTATAAGCTCATGAAGTCAATCATTGATTTACATGTGCAAGTACTATTCATCATTCACATGGACCGAAAAATGATAGCAAACTTGTTTGTTTGTGCAGGTACAAAAGAAAAGACAAAAATGGAGGAAAAAGACAAAGGGAGGTACGGTGCTTGGTCAAAAAGAAAGTTCACAAGTCTTTGAGACTAACACATGGGAAAAGGAAGTTCTGCAAGAAAAGATAGCTACATGTACAACCTAATGCACCCAGAATACTTCCAAGAAAATGAAAAGCAATTCGTCCTTCTCCCTAATTCATATATTTACCATCAAGCCACCCTTCACAAACCACCCTAGCCGTCCATTTTTCACTTACGGGCACTATAAAGAACCACTTGAGGAACGAGTTCCACACCACCAAATCTCCTTCATGCACATTTTCTTTCATCATAGCATAACTATCTTTTGCCGAAAACAACCTCACCACACCTCCAACAACACTTCTTGCTTCACCTTGTCAACTTTAGCTTGTCACTTTCCAAAACTAAAGAACCAATGGCAGCCTCATCTAGCCACAAAAGAAGAAAAGACAAGCAACCAATGGAGGAGAACAGGGAATTCGATGCATGGAGATACAAATCAGTTTTCCATGAAATTCAAGCCGAATGGATGAGACCTAAAAGGGTACTAGCTGAGGTTCCCTTTGACCTTGAAAAGGATTCAAAGAACAGAGAAGTAAGTGGGAGACTAAGTTTGGTGTTCACACACCAACTTAAGACTCAGATACTTACCCACACATAGTTGAGCTAACCACTCAAGTGCTTGAGAAGCAAGCAACTTCATCACTCTTTGCAGGAAAGGAAACAAGGATCTTAAAGCATGAAGCAACAATTAGGAGAAGAAGGAGAAATCAAATTGTTTCCTGGCAACAAAGAGAAAACAAGGAATTTCACAAGGTGGTATTGTTCCTTGATAATTCTTTAAAAAGGGCAAACAAAAGCATGCTTGTTCTGGTTTAAACTGTAAATGTTGAATCTTTCTGGAATGTGAAGTTTTTAGTATATTTGTCTGTTTATGGCTTTGAATAAAGTGAATGCCTAGATGTTTGGATATAACTTCACCTTCTTAAACAAGTGCTTGCCATGCTTGTTCTGTTTCCAAAAATAAAAGAAAAGTTTGAACAAAAGTAACTTGGCTCAATTAGTGACAAATCAAGTAGAATTAAGTGGTGGTATGCATGCTTGATTGTTTAGTCAGATCACTGGAAATAGAGTGTAGAATTATCATTTTTGTGTAGAAATTGAAAACTGTCTATGGATCTTGATGAATAAATGTCTTTGGCCATGAAAAAGAAAGAAAAAGAAGAAGAAAAAAAAAGCCACTGAAAAAGGGCAACCAAAAAGCAAAAAAAAAAAAAAAAATTGAGAAAATAAGCTAGGCACCAATGGTTTGAACTTCTAAGACAAATGCCTGTGGTGCGTATGTATTAAGGATATGCTTGGATGAATAGGTTCTGAGGAGTGCTTCAACACTTGGTAACTTGGGTTAACTAACCCGGGATTATCAACCAAAAGTCCATTATCAAGAGCAACCTAAATACAAAACATTTAGTCACACAAAGAGGTGCTGGGCACCAATGTCTCAAGAAGAAATGTGAACTAAAATGCCTGGAGTGGATATGTGTAGTGCACTGATAAGAAAAAGAAAATGCCAAAGGCTTGTGCAACACATGACACTAAGCAAACAAGGAGCAAAGGAGCTCTAAGAAAAAGAAAAGAAAAACAAAGAAGAGAAAAGTGCCAAGGACATAAGAATAACAAGAGGCCATAGCAGTGTTTGATGGATGCAATGAAAAAGTGATAATCTTACCTGATAAGAATGAAAAAGTGATGCTGCAACTTTCTGCATAAAACCCTTCTGATGAACTTCAAATGCTTACTAATATAGCCAATGTAATTGCTTTCTGTTTCATACTTTCTTCTCAAATAACTCAGGACTTGCTTAGGGACAAGCAAGTATTAAGTTTGGTGTTGTGATGCCAAGGCATCTTAGGCTAGTTTCACTAGCATTTTTTTGTTAGTTTTAGTTGTTTTATGCATTTTCTTGAGCTTAAAGTAACCAAGAATGGTTAAAAGAATAACAAAGCAATGAACCATCCAAACAGTATGATTTTGATGCAAATTCCATGAGTTTTAGTTATATTACTTGAATGCTATGAATGGAAGATTTCTCATGAAATTTTGCAAGACTTTGATGCAATTGTTTGGATGATTTCAGGGAAGAAGAGGTTAGGCAAGGAAGCAACAAAATCAATAAAGGAAGCTTGAATATCACATGTGGAGTTTAAGTTCCAGTTTAAGCCTAAACTGGAGCTTAAACGCCAGAATCATGAAGGCTAAGAAATGCTGAAACTGAAGTTTAACCTCCAGTTTAACCTTAAACTGGAGGTTAAACGCCAGAATGAGAATGCCACTCAGGAAGCATTTCCACGTTTAACCTCCAGTTTAACCTTAAACTGGAGGTTAAACGCCAGAAATGGGAATGCACCAGGGAGCCATTTCCACGTTTAAGCTCCAGTTTAACCTTAAACTGGGGCTTAAACGTGTTCGACCAAGTTTTCTCCTCCAGGGTTGCTTTCTCCATTTCCACGTTTAAGCTCCAGTTTAACCTTAAACTGGAGCTTAAACGTGTTCGACACCTCCAGGGCTACCTTTCTCAGCTTCCACGTTTAAGCTCCAGTTTAACCTTAAACTGGAGCTTAAACGTGTTCGACCTCCCAGATGGCTTTCTCTATTTCCACGTTTAAGCTCCAGTTTAACCTTAAACTGGAGCTTAAACGTGTTCGACCTCCAGGGCTGCCTTTCCTATCTCCACGTTTAAGCTTCAGTTTAACCTTAAACTGAAGCTTAAACGTGTTCGACTAAGTCACCCTCCAGGGCTGCATTCTTCCATTTCCACGTTTAAGCTTCAGTTTAACCTTAAACTGAAGCTTAAACGTGCTTCCACAAAAGGCATCACTGGAAGTGTCTGGCGTTTAAGCTGCAGTTTAAGCTTAAACTGCAACTTAAACGCCACTCTTGGAAAAGGTTTCTGGGCCAAAAATATTGCGGTTTAAGTTAGTATTTGAGCACAAACATTAACTTAAACTTACTCTGGTATGAAACCCAATTGAATATCATGGTTTATGGGATTGGGCCTGAAGGATTGATGAGTCTGAAATTTCAATTTATTGAGTCATGTGTCATTATTTGATTATCACTAAGTTGGCTCAATGAATGTTACAGAATTTGGATCAGCAGCCTCATCAAGATTATGGATCATAAACCCAAGGCAAAAGGAAAGCAGGGAGAGGCCTCAAAGCCCAAGAAACACAACAGAAGCTCAATATAGAAAGTGTATAAATAGGATAGAATTTAAGTTAGAAAGGATTTTTACCTCTTCATTTGGCTAGTTTTCATATCTTTGTAATTGAATTCAGAGCTATGACTCACTAAACCCCTTTTCATTGGGTTAGGGAGCTCTATTGTAATTCAATGAATCAATAATAGTTTATCTTCTTCTTCAATCTTTTCTCTTGAATTTTGTTAGAAAGCTTCTCGATCTAATTCCATTGGGTAGTTGTCTTGGGAAAGAAACTACCCATAATTGGAATCCTTCGGAACCTTGGGAAAGGAATGGAGGATTCATGCTAGAGAAGCTTTCTCACATTGAATTTGATTGGGGTTTGGATGGATATTGTGACATGTAATCCTACCAAATTGTGGTTCATGAAACTGTGTGGTATAATCAGTGATCGAGCATCATCTCTTCTTATGAACATTTAAACCAAGGGATTGGGAATTTGTTTGTTTTTAGAGAGAATTGGTGAGCCAAGGGATTGGGATCCAATCATATAAGATTGCCAAGCAAAATTCAATGAACGCATTGGTTGAGGAAGAGATAAACATGTTTTGATTCGGAGATCTCAATATCTCCTACAACCCAATGAATTCCTCATTTCTGATTTCCACTTTCTCTTTACATTCTGGAATTAAATTCATGCAATCACCCCCATTCCCTTTTAATTTCAGCAATTTAGCTTCTGCTCTTTACTTCATGCAATTTAAGATTCCGCCATTTCAATTTCTTGTCATTTACGTTTCCCGCCAAGTTTACATTCCGCAATTCTCATCTAAATTTTGATTCCGCTCAACTAGAACACACTTCTAATCCGAATTGCTCACTCAACCAATCCTTGTGGGATTCGACCTCACTCTATTGTGAGTTTTTACTTGACGATAACCGGTGCACTTGCCGGAAGGAATTTTGCCGATCGTGCAATTTCCTAAATCGTGGCATAACTAGTTTATGCGCATCACAAAGAAGGCCAAAGCAAAGGATGGGCGTGCCACTTGGTGTCAAAGGCGTGGCACGCCAGCTCAAGATCCTTACTTGGGCGTACCACTTGAATACTAGGCGTGGCACGCCAGCTACTGGAACCAAGGCAAATGATGGACGTGGCACACCAACACCTGGGCGTGGCACACTGGTTATACTTTCTAGAGAGGGAGAAACAAGGCCAACCATATGGGCGTGCCACTTGGTATCGAAGGCATGGCACGCCAGCTTTAAAAATCAACTGGGCATGACACTTGAGTCCCAGGCGTGGCACACCACCATCACGAATCACCCAAGAGAAGACTTGGGCATGCCACTTGAGTTCTGGGCGTGGCACGCCAAGTAGAGGAGCCAAGCACATGAAAGGCGTGGCACGCCAAACTCTGGGCGTGCCACATTAGTTCAACTTTCCAGAGAGATAGATCAAGCACATAGCATGGGCATGGCACGCCAAACCCTGGGCGTGCCACGCCAGTTGAAATTTCCAGAAGCTAACAAAGGGAGGAAAAAGGCATGGGCGTGCCTCTTGGGCTCGAAGGCGTGGCACGCCAGGCTAACCAAGGCTTTAAAAGGGCCTGGGCATGCCACTTGGGCTCGAAGTCATGGCACGCCAGGCTACCCCAAGGTTTAAAAGAACCCTGGGCGTGGCACTTGGGCTCGAAGGCGTGGCACGCCAGGGTGGTCAGTGAAGGGAGGCGTGCCACTTGAGGATTGGGCGTGGCACGCCAAGGCAGAATCAGGGCAAGGCGTAGCACGCCATTAAAGCGCCAATCACACGCCAGCTGGGAGATCACGTTTTATGAGTTTCTTTTCCCTCTAAAATGTAATTTTACTTTTACTTTTGTATTTTTCTTTATTTGCTATTGCTAGGAGTAGTATATATACCCCTTGGAAGTATTGAAGAAGGGGTTAAGTAGTTGAGCTATTAGTTGAAGGATAGTTAGATTCACTTTTTCCATCTTTTACTTTTTCTTGAGCTGTGGGTAGCTAAATTCCCTCTCATTGAGAGAGGGAGCTCTGTTGTACTTGATGGATTAATGATAGTGAATTTCTTCTTCTCTTCGTATTCTCTTTGATTTTCTAGAAGGAATTTCATTCCTCATGCTAGTGTTCAATCACCTTGGAAAAGGGGTTGAATACAAAATGGGTTTCATGGGAGCCTTGGAAAAGGAAACATGAAATCATGCTAGAAATCCCTTATCACACTTGAGTAGGATCTGGGTTTTGGTGTTTGGATATGGTGACATAAAATCCTCCTTCTACTTGGACCTATGATGATGTGTGGTACAATCAGGGACCAAACATATCTCTCTTCATGAGCAATTAGACAAAGGAATTGGCTATTGATCAAGATCTGAGAGATCGAGTCACCAAGGGATTGGGGCTCAATCAATCATGATTGCCAAGAGGTCAATGAATTGCATGATTGAAGAGGATATGAGCTAGATTTAATACAAAGAGACAACATCTCCTAATCTCAATGAATTCCCTCATTCTTATCTTCCACTTTCTTTATAGTTTTCTTTACATTCTGCAATTTCCCATTCCCATTTACTATTAAGTCATTTAAGTTTCTTCTCTTTACTTTCCTGCCATTTCCATTTCTGCCATTTACTACTTTCATTTACATTTGAGTCATTTATGATTTTGCACTGTTACAATTCTGCAATCACAATCTATTCTACCTAAGTTGACTAATTCCCCAATTAATTAAAAATTGCTCAAATCTACCAATCTCTGTGGATACGATCCCACTCCACTGTGGGTTATTACTTGACGATAATTTTCGTGCGCTTGCCAAAAGAACGGATTCACAAAATTTATAATGGGGTGTGAATTCGACTCATCAAGTTTTATGGCGCCGTTGCCGGGGATTGGTTTGAATTTGACAATGATTAAATTGATTGAGGAGCTAGATTAAGCAATTTTATTACCTTATTATTTTCTTTTTAGTCTTTTTTTACTCTTCTATCTACTCTGTTTTCTTTAGTTTTACTTTGATTATGTTAGCTATTCACTGTCCATATTTCCATCCTTCTAACTGTTTGATTAATTGCATCAACCAAGCAAACCACTAATCTTACTATAGTGATTCTTTCACTTGTCCTCCACTTGCTTTTTTGGTTGAATGTATAACAGGTAGAAGGGGAGAAACTTCATCTTCCTTTGATAGTGAAATTGAGAGGACCTTCCTTAGATTAAGGAGGGAAGCAAGAGGCAAAGGCATAGTTGGAAAAGAACTAGTGGAGAAAGATCTGTGAACCACCATGGATGACGAAGTACAGGACAATGTTGGAGGGGATGCTGGAAATCATGTTGGGTAAGAGAGGAGAGTCTTAGGCCCCTACATAAACCCAAATCCAGGAAACTGTGGCAGCAGCATCCTCAAACCACCAATCCATACCAATAACTTTAAGTTGAAACCTCAACTCATCACACTTGTTCAAAATAATTGTTCATATGGAGGAGGAGCCCAAGAGGACCCAAATCAACATCTCAGCACATTCTTGAGGATTTGTGACACTGTAAAGTCCAATGGTGTACACCCTGACACCTACAAACTACTTTTGTTCCCTTTCTCACTTAGAGATAAGGCTGCAAAGTGGTTGGAAGCATTTCCCAATGAGAGTTTAACTACATGGGATGATGTTGTAAACAAATTTCTAGCAAGATTTTACCCCCCTCAAAGAGTCAACAGGCTAAGAGCTGAGGTACAAACTTTCAGACAACAAGACGGTAAAACACTCTATGAGTCCTGGGAGAGGTTCAAGGATTTGACAAGGAAATGCCCGCCTGACATGTTCAATGAGTGGGTGTAACTACACATCTTCTATGAAGGACTGTCATATGAGTCAAAGCAAGTAGTAGATCATTCTTCTCGAGGCTCACTCAACAAGAAGAAAACCATTAAAGAAGCCATAGATGTCATAGAGACTGTAGCCGAGAATGAGTACTTCTATGCTTCAGAAAAAACTCAAAAGAGATGAGTGATGGAACTCAACTCAATGGACGCCCTGCTGGCCCAAAACAAATTGATCACTGCACAACTAGCAGCCTTGACCAAGAAGACAGAGAGTAATCAAGTCTCAGCCATTCAAGCCCAAGCCACCCAACAAGAAGGAGATGCACCAGAAGTTGCCTGTGAACAAGCTAATTATGTGAACAATTCTAGACCCCTATATGACCCAAACTCCAAGACATACAATGCAGGTTGGAAGAACCACCCAAATTTTAGGTGGGGAAACCAACAAAACCACAATCCAGATCATACAAAGCCATACCAATCCAATCAATACCAAAATCACAACCCCAACCATCAACCAAACAATAACAGACCCTACCACAATGCACAAAATACATCATATCATTCCACTCAACCAATGCACAACAACCACCATTAAGACACATCAACCTCAACCATGCAACCATGTGAGATCAAAAGCAACTTTGAGAGAGTAGAAGCTGCAATAGCACAACTGTCATCACAACTGACAGGAGCTATTTCCACTCTTTTGGGGAGACAAACACAAGCTGACAAGAGGATAGATGCCAACCAAGAAGAGTACAGGTCAAATCTGAAGAATCAAGGCGCAGCCATTTCAAAATTGAAAGGACAAGTAGGGATTCTGTCCAAGCAAATTCCTATGTCTACACATACATTTTCCAGTGATACCATGGCTAACCCAAGTGGGGAATGCAAAGCCATCACATTTAGAAGCGGAAAGGGGGTGGAAGAAGCAAACCCAAGCCAGAGAAACCAACAAAAAGAAGCTACAGAAAATCTTGAAAACAAGAATGAAGAGGAGACCCCTACCCCATCATCACCAAAGCCAATCTTGAAGCCTTATGTGCCAAAAGCACCAAATTAACAAAGGCTGAGGAAAGACGGAAAGGATGGCAAGTTCTTTAGATTTTTAGAGATCTTCAAGAAGCTCCAAATTAACATACCATTTGCTGAGGCATTGGAGCAATTGCCATTCTATGCCAAATTTCTGAAGGAGCTCATGACAAGAAAGAGGAATTGGGAAGAAAAAGAGACCATAATGTTAACTGAGGAGTGTAGTGCCATAATACAAAGGAAGCTACCCCAGAAAATGAAGGACCCAGGGAGTTTCCAAATCCCCTGCATCATAGAGGATATCAACATTGAGAAGGCCTTGTGTGACTTAGGAGCTATCATTAATCTCATGTCCCTAACTATGATGAAGAGGATGAAGATTGAGGAAGCCAAGCCAACAAGAATGGCACTCCAATTAGCTGACAGAACCTTCAAGTTCCCACATGGGGTAGTGGAAGACTTGCTGGTGAAAATGGGAGAATTTATTTTCCCAGCTGACTTTGTTGTGTTAGATTTGGAAGAAGAGGCTAACACATCAATCATTCTAGGAAGGCCATTCCTAGCTACTGCTGGAGCCATCATAGATGTACAAAAAGGGGAATTAGTCTTGAGATTACATGAAGAGAAGATGGTCTTCAATGTCTTCAAGGCAATGAGTTACCCCAAGGAATCCATAGGAGAATGCATGATGGTGGACACCATAGAATAGATAGTTCAAGGAGTTTTGGAAGAAGAACAATGTGAATGAGCTATTGAGCTAGAGCAGCAAGCATCAAGTGGAGAACAACCCCAAGGAACCATGGAGAATTCAATAATGTTGAAACCCAAAGACAGTAAAGAAGTAGAGGCACCAAAACTCGAGTTGAAGACCTTACCACCAAGCTTGAAATATGCATATCTGGGTGACAACAACACCTACCTGGTGATCATCAATTCAAGTTTGAGTGAGGAGCAGGAAGAAGAACTTATCCAAGTGCTGAAACAGCATAAGGATGCCATAGGCTGGACACTTGCAAACTTAAAAGGAATCAGCCCTTCAATGTACATGAATAAGATACTACTTGAAGAAGGTGCTAAACCCTTAAAGTAGCAGCAAAGGAGACTGAATCCAACCATGAATAAAGTGGTCCAAAAAGAAGTATTAAAGTTATGGCAAGCAGGGTGATCTACCCCATCTCAAACAGCCCTTGGGTAGGCCCGGTGCAAGTAGTCCCAAAGAAATGAGGGGTCACTATTATACCAAATGAGATGAATACCCACAAGAACCGTGACCAGGTGGTGCATGTGCATTGATTATAGGAAGCTTAATGAGTCCACCAGGAAGGATCACTTCCCCTTACCTTTCATGGATCAGATGCTTGAGAGATTGGCTGGACATGAGTATTACTGCTTCTTGGACAATTATTCGGGCTACAACAAAATTGTTGTAGACCCCAAGGACCAGGAAAAAACTTCATTTACTTGTCCATATGGTGTTTTTGCTTATAGGAGAATGCCCTATGGATTGTGCAATGCACCTGCAACATTCCAAAGGTGCATGCTCTCCATATTTTCAGACATGATTGAAAAATTTATTGAGGTGTTTATGGATGACTTTTCTGTATTTGGTAACTCATATTCTGATTGCTTACACCACTTGGCCTTGGTGCTAAAAAGATGCCAAGAGACCAACCTCGTTTTGAACTGGGAGAAATGCCATTTCATGGTTATAGAGGGGGTGGTCCTTGGTCATAAGATCTACAAAAGGGGCATAGAGGTGGACAAGGCTAAGGTGGAGGTGATTGAAAATTTGCCCCCACCTTGCAATGTCAAGGCAATTAGAAGTTTTCTAGGACATGCTGGCTTCTACAAGAGATTCATTAGAGACTTCTCCAAGGTTGCCAAACCTTTGAGCAACCTACTAGTCTCTAATGTACCTTTTGTTTTTGATGATGAATGCATGATAGCTTTTAAGGAACCTAAAAACAAACTCTCCTCTGCACCTATCATAGCACTACCATGCTGGGATTTACCTTTTGAACTGATGTGTGATGCATCAGATTTTGCCGTGGGTGCTGTCTTAGGACAGAGGAAGGATAAATTGGTACATGTCATTTATTATGCTAGCAAGGTTCTTAATAAGAATCAAAGGAACTATACCACTACAGAGAAGGAATTACTTGCCATTGTCTTTGCTTTTGATAAATTTAGATCATATCTTATTGGTTCTAAAGTAATTGTATTCACTGATCATGCAGCACTCAAATACTTGCTCACCGAACAAGACTCCAAGCCCAGACTAATAATATGAATTCTGCTGCTCCAAGAATTTGACATTGAAATTAAAGACAGGAGTGGAGCAAAGAACAAAGTGGCTGACCACCTCTCAAGAATACCACAAGAAGAAGATGGGGTATACCAAGTTGCAGTGAATGAAAGCTTTCCTGATGAGCAGTTGATGATGATACAAGAGGCCCATTGGTTTGCTGACATAGTGAACTTCAAGGCTATTGGGGAATTACCAACTAACATCAATAAGCATATGAGGAAAAAGCTAGTCAAAGATGCTAAACACTACATCTGGGATGAGCCCTATTTGTTCAAAAAGTGTGCTGATAGAATCTTAAGAAGGTGTATTTCCCATGAGGAAGGGCAAGAAGTGCTATGGCAGTGTCATGGATCTGCATATGGAGGCCACTTTAGTGGAGATAGAATTGCAGCCAAGGTGCTACAATATGGATTCTACTGGCCAACCATCTTCAAAGATGCAAAAGAATTGGTGACAAGATATGATGAATGCCAAAAGGCTGGCAATTTACCCAGGAGAAATGAGATGCCACAGAGGTTCATAATGGAGTTAGAATTGTTTGATGTGTGGGAAATTGATTTTATGGGACCCCTCCCATCCTCATACTCAAACAGTTATATATTGGTGGCTGTGGATTATGTATCAAAGTGGGTAGAAGCCATAGCCACTCCAACAAATGATAACAAAGTTGTAATGAGCTTTTTGAGAAAGAACATCTTCAGCAGATTTGGGGTGCCTAGAGCTCTCATCAATGATGGAGGGATACACTTCTCCAATAGGCAACTCGAATCACTCCTTTCCAAGTATGGAGTCAAGCACAAGGTGGCAACCCCATATCACCCACAGACCAATAGACAAGCAGAGATTTCAAGCAGAGAGCTTAAAAGAATTCTTGAAAAAACTATTGGAGGCTCAAGAAAGGATTGGTCTAAAAAGATGGATGATGCATTATGGGCCTACAAGACAGCCTTCAAAACACCGATTGGAATGTCTCCATACCAATTGGTGTTTGGTAAGGCTTGTCACTTACCAGTTGAGCTTGAGCATAGAGCATTTTGGGCTATAAAAATATTGAACTTTGATGAACAAGCTGCTGGAGAAAGGAGGCTTATGCAGCTAAATAAGCTGGAGGAGTTTAGGAATAAGGTATATGAGAGTACAAAGATCTACAAAGAGAATGCAAAAAGGTGGCATGATCAGAAAATAGCAAGGAGGGAGTTCACTGAAGGGCAAAAGGTGCTGTTGTATAATTCGAGACTCAAGTTCTTCCTTGGGAAGCTTAAGTCTCGATGGTCAGGCCCCTTCACCATCCTCAATCTATCCCCCTATGGCCATGTAGAGCTCATAGAAGACAAAACACAAAGGACCTTCACTGGATTACCTAGAGGACTCACTGGATGAGAAGAGAGTGAGCTACAACCTCAGCTAACAAGGAAGAACGTCAAGCTAATGATGATAAAGAAGTGCTAGTTGGGAGGCACCCCAATACTTTATATCCTTTTGATTTATTGCTTTCCTAGAAGTAGTTAAAATTTGCCTATTTAGATAGTTTGAGTTTCAGTTGAAAATTTATGTTTTCTTGCCTTCTAAGAAGTAGATTGTAGATAGTGGATTAAGAATTTTGTTTTCTGTTTTGGTAGTTAGGAGACCCTTATATTCTATTTGCTTTTGGTATAAAAATACAATTTGATGAATACCTGTGCTAATGACGAGCTATTGGGCTGAGAGCTAGCTAAAAATCTATGTTTAGTGTGGCCACCAATTTACTTAATCTAGGCTTACTAATCTTGAACAAATTATGATTAAAAGTAAGCCCAGAGATTAAGTTTGGTGTGGCCACCACCACACATCACCATCTAGCAAAGCCCAATACTACTAAATCTGAAAGTATTTAATATATTGGGGAGAGCCGAAATGTGGTTTAAATATGTTCAATAGAGGATGAAAGCAAAAGTATATGAAAAGATTGGAATTATTCTACCTTTATGAACACATTAGAAACCCAATGATAAACCCAATTTATTATGATGTAATAGGATTAAGTTTGGTGTCCCCAAAGGACACCCATCAGTTGCAAATTTAGCCATCCATATCAAAGAGGAATATAGAGGATTCTTTTGTTATTACTAATGAGGTTTCAATTTTATTTTCAAGAGAGAGAATGGGACCCACATGATTGATAGCACGTAAAGCAAACAGGTCAAAGTGTACTTGCACTTTGGAACTCAAAACATGCAGGAAGAGAAGTGGGATAAGGATTGGCGCCTCTTCCCACACTAGGCGCCACTCCCCAAGTGGGAAAACATTGAATTCCTTTACTTTCCACCATTCGAACCCCACTTTACACACCTATAAAAACCACTACTTTTCCCACTTCTCCCCACACTTCAAACCTCATTTCATAGATGAAAGAAAGACTCCACAAAGCATTCCTTCCTTTCATCTCTTTTTCTTTCCTCTTAGCCTTCTTTCACTACTTCCCTACCCTTTTCTTGATCGGGACGATCAAGCTCTAAGTTTAGTGTTGGAGCAAACCTTTGTTTTGCTTACTCTTTTTTGCAACCTTCCCCAATACCTTCTTCAAATCTTTAAACATACCTCCTCAATCTAATGGCACCACCAAAAACCTCAACAGCATCAAAGAAAAGAAAGACTACGGAACCAACTTCTGAATCATCAAGTTCGGGTTTCAATGAGTATAAGTTTCTCTCCTCATTCAACCAAAACCAGTTTCATGGTTGGGTGAGTGAGAGGGGGATCATCCCAGAGGTCGGTTTCCAGCTGGGGAGGAATGAGCACCCTGAGATCAACAGGGAGATAAACAATAGAGGCCGGGCACTCTTGTGCAACCCACCACGGAGGGTAGTGGAAAGCTTGGTGAGAGAGTTCTATGCTAATGTCGTGCCTCAGCCAAGACAACTTTATGGCTATCTTAGCTATGCAAGGGGGAAGTCCATTGATTACAGCCCCACTAACATAGAGAGGACGCTGATGGTGAAGCGGACAACCTTCACCCGGAGCTATGAGGAGGGAATAAAGCAACAAGACCCAGGATTTGATGAAATCCTAAATAAAATCTGTGTTTTGAATGTGCAGTAGATAAATGACAAGGATGGAAGGCCCAACCAACAGAGAAGAAGAGACTTGAGCCCCCAAGCTAGAGGGTGGCTGGATTTTGTGAGGAGGTCCCTAATCCCTACATCCAACACATCAGAGGTGACCAAAGAGAGAGCTATGCTCATATACAGCATCATGAAAGGTGAGAATGTCAATGTTGGGGAATTGATTGCCAACAACATCAACAAAATTCTGAAAAGCACCAAAGATAGCTCAAGGTTGGCATTCCCCAACATCATCCAAAAACTGTGTGATGAAGCAGTGGTGGAGAGGATAATTGATGAAGTGCTAGTGGAGCAAAAAAAAACCCATAACTGCCAAGAAGATGGCCAAAGTGGTGGCTGTCAACCCACTTCAAAGGGCCAGGGAGCATATGGCTCATGCTCATGAGCCACATGTGCAACAACAACAAGAAGAAGAAGAGGTAGAGGAGCAACCACATTTCCTAGCACTCTAACCACCACCATATCAACAATACCAACCATTTCCAGAGGGATTCAATTGGGAACAATTGCAAGGAGATGTACACCAAATGAAGGGAGACCTATGCCATCTGAGGAAGGATGTCAATCAACTCAAGGAGACTCAACACACAAGTGAAACTGAATCACTTGTGTAATGCTGTGGCCACTCTAAACCCAGGATACCCAACATTCATGCAAGGGATGGAGGAGTTAAGTGCAAGATAAGAAGAAATTCTGGCCAAGCATAAGGAGGATGAAAGAAACTACATGAGAAGGCTAGGATTTTGGAAGCCTAAGGACAAGAAAGCACAAGAAGGATACTCCAACAAAGATGAAGATGACTCTTCCCCTTCCAAGAAAGACAAAGGCAAAGGGCCAATGAACTGAAGTTGAAGCTGCTCAAGGTTGTTAAGTCCCATGGTTGACACTCTCTAAATTCTGAATCATGTTTAAGTTTTTCTCTCTGTTTTAATTTCTGTTTTTGAATAATTGCAACATTAGGATAGTTTATTTTCACTGCCTAGTTTTTTTTATCATGAAGTCTTTTGTGAGTCCTTTTTAATTTCAAGAAAGAAAATGCAATGTGTTTCAAGTTTTTACAATATCAATAAAAGCATAGTTTGTCTTCATAAGAATTGTTGTGAGTTGCAAGAATAAAAGAGATTAAGGCCAGGAGAGATCATTCAAAAACTAAGAAATAGGAAACTAAGTGTAGAACCTTGAATGAATAAAAGGGAAAAATAAATCATAAAAGGCAACCAGTCTTAGGAGGTATGACAAGTAAAGGTTAAGGGGTATTTCTTGAACATCTATAGAACCAAGAAGTAGTAAGCAATAAAGACCCAAGGCTCTGAGCATCAACTACTAGGAGGGAAAGAAGCATTAAGAAACTCCCAAGAGTTAGAGAACCTAGTAGATGCTTGTGGTAGAGATGTGTCAAGAAGAGGCCTGGGCAAGTAAATTCTTGGGGGTGTTTCAACACCTAGTACCCTAAAGCCAACTGGTTTGGGAGTGCTAATTGAAAGCCTAATTAAAGGGTTGTCTTGAGACAAAACACTTAGAGTCGTGGCAATAAATGGAAAAGAAAGAACAAACAAAAAGAAAATGAAATAACTCTCGCTACTTCAAGGTGACAATCAATAAAAAGGACCTATGAAGCTTATACTTGAAGGAACCCTCAAGGATCTAGAAACATCTGTGACATTGAAACAAAATTATTCATGCATGTGTTAAGAACTTAGTCCTAATCTTACTCATGTTTGCATCTATTCAAGGTCAAAGTGTTAAGTCATAAAAAGGGGCTACTCACACTAATTTACTTGGGACAAGCAAAGCTTAAGTTTGGTGTTGTGATGACTTGCATCATCTACCCTTTTTTTCTTGCATAATGATGAGAGAACTTTTGCGTGGTCTAGAAATTTGCGGATAAATCCTCGTTGCAAGTATAGTTTCTAAACCTTCAAAAGTCCTTTCATACAAACATTTTGGTTGTCACAGGTAACAAACCCCTAAATAAATTGATAACCGAAGTATTCAAACCTCGGGTCGTCTTCTCAAGGAACTGCAGGGAAGTATGTTCTTATTATTGGTTATGGAGATTGTAGATTGGGGTTTTGAGAATGAGAAGTGAATAGTTTAATTAGCAATTAAAGTAAATGAAGAACAGGCAATTTAAATGGCAAGTAAAATAAATAAATGACTGTAAATAAAATTTTGGCAAGGTATGAGAAATTAGAGGTCCTATCCTAGTTATCCTTATCAATGATGATGAGAATTGAATCTTAATTCCGCTTTGTTAACCATTACTAAGATAAAGGAAGGTCAAGGGATTAATTGGTTTGATCTTCGAATCCTATTTATTTTCTTAGAAAAGATTGGGATTATTGAAGTTTAATTCAATCAACAAAGATAACAATTATCAATCATGTTTGAGTTTGATAACTCCCGAGTTACTGATTTCTTAACCAAGGCCAAAAGGAGAAAAATAAATCTACCGGAATAAAAATGCCTTCAGATGGGAATAACAATAATGTAAACAAAAAAAAAGCAATAATAAACTGAAATACCTCAAATAACATTAATTCAAAAGAGTAATCTGTGACATGGAAGAATTCATAAATTAAATTGCAAAATCAAATAACCAACTAAAGTAATGGAATGAATAAAAAGTGAAAGGGAAGCTTAAAGTAAAGGAACATTGAACCTGGGATCGAGAGTCACTCCTAAAACTAAGAGAAATCCTAAATCCTAATCCTAAGAGAGAAGAGAGAGGAGAGAACCTCTCTCTAAACTAAATTTAAATCATGAAAACTAACTAAAGTGGAGTCTCTCTCTGAATGGATGCATTCCCCCACTTCATAACCTCTGGTCTATGCCTTCTGGACTTGGATTTGGGCCAAAAAGGGCTTCAGAATTCGATGGGAGCGTTTTCTGCAATTTCTGGTGCGTGGCCTCTGTCACGCGTCCGCGTGGGTCACGCGGTCGCATCATTCGGAGTTTTTCTTGGCACGCGGTCGCGTCAGTCATGCGGCCGCATCATATGTGTTCTGCTTAAGGCGCGCGGTCGCGTCAGTCATGCGGCCGCGTCGCTGCTTCTTCGCGCTTGGGATGCGTCCGCGTCACCCATGCGATCGCATGGATGCCAGTTTCTCCAAGAACTCCGATTTGTGCATAAAGGTAATTAAAATAATTAATTTTAAAGCATAGGAAACATGTTTTTCACATACATCACATAATAAGGAAGGGAAAGTAAAACCAAGCAATTAATATGAATAAGTGGGTGAAGGATTGAATAAATCACTTAAACTAAGCACAAAATATATCATAAAATATGGGTTTATCAACCTCCCCACACTTAAACAATAGCATGTCCTCATGCTAAATCCAAGAGTAATGTTAGGTTGAAGTCGTGGAATGTCATGCAATGCAATCTAATCTAAATGCAACTACCTAAATGAATGATGCATCATGCAATTCTAATTTTTATTCACTTGTATATAAAGCTTGCATGTAGTTGAATTAATTCACATTTCCAAGGAGTCATATATATATATATATAGCCAAACCTTAGATAGTTGATAAAGTGCCTTTACAATTGAAATGGGAGAGAAAAACATTTTATAAACTTGCAAGACAATTAATAATTTTAGCATAGATATATGTTAATGAGCTATTGAACCCTCACTGGATGTTGTGTTTACTCTCTAGTCACTCAGTGTTTATTGGGTTAATCACTCTATTCTTCTTTTTATTCTTACTTTCTATAACATTGTTCTTCATCTAACCAATCAACAATTATAGAATATAGACATACAAAAAATCATAAGGTCTTTAGTTAAGGTTGTAATGGGGCCAAGGTAAAGGTAAGGGTATATGTATAAGGCTAAGTGAGCTAATAAGTGAATCCTTAATTAGTCTAAGATCTCACCTAACATACATACTTTCTAAAGCAAAGCTTCTTTACCTATTTTCCTATATTTTCCCACTTTTGATGTTACATGCTCATGCCTTAATGTTTGTTATTTTTATCCCATGTGCATTGCTTTATTTCACATTTGGGGAATTCTTTTGTGTCCCCTTTATTCAAATACTGAAAAATAAATTTTTTTAATGCACATGGTAATTCAATTATTTTGATTTTACATGAGCATGCTTCCCAAAACTTTTATTTTGAATTATTTTATTCTTGTCAACTTTTCTACCCTTTTGTTTTTATCATCCATGTTCCCAATAGGTTTCCCACATGTAAACCATACACAATTTCTATCTTAAGCTAACCAAGGATTCAACTTGATATTTTTATATTGTTTTTCTGCTTAAGGCTAGTAATGTGGTTTATAGAATAAAAGGGGATTTAAAGGCTCAAGAGGGCTAACAAGGGTGATGTAAAAGGTAGGCTATTTTGGGATAAGTGAGCTAAAATCAAATAATGGCCTCAATCACTCTCTTGGTATGTAGTTATATTCTATAATTGGACATATAGATTAAAACAATGTAAAGAACATCAGAATAAAAAAGAAGGGCGGAACATACAGGAATAAAATATTATGGTTTGAATGTAACCATATAATTAAGCTCAAAACTCACAGGCTGTGTGTTCTCTAGCTCAAAAATCATTTATCACTTATGTATGTCATGCAGGTTTAGTTAAAAATTCCCATTATTCTCAATGTAAAACTTAAGGTGGCTTTAAAGTTCTAGTGTTTCTCCTTGATGAAATATTGTTAACTTACTAACATGTAATGCTATATATACAAGGTGTATGGATTGTTTCTATTATGTTCAAGTTCCTAATTTACTTCTTTTTTATATTTTCAATTTAAACTAAGCTATCTTATGCTAAAAAAAGGTAAACTATACTAATTAATCCACAATTTCTATAACTAATAAGTTAGAATTGCTACTAAACTAAATGGCTAAAATATGAACTAAAGTGCAAAATGCAGAAATAGAGTAAAAATACATAAAAATAGCAATATATAAGTAGTTAAAAAATAAAAATAAAAAATAAAAAGAAAAATACAGAAAAGTAGCAAAATAAATAAAAAGAGTATGTAGTGGTTCACCAAAAAAATGTACGCTAGAGATGGCGACCTCCCCACACTTAAAATGAAGCATCGTCCCTGATGCTCACTCAAGCAGGGTGTGAAGGGGTGTCATCACTGGAAGGACGGGTAGCTGGTGGAGGTGCAGTGGTGGTGGCAGTGGTGGAGGTGCAGTGGTGGTGGCAGGGGTAGCTGTAGAGGAGGAGGGGCCGGCAGATGGTGTGGCTATGTCAGCAGTAGCAGTGAGGAAAGGAGGTCTGTAGCCCAAATCCAGAAAGTTCCTACTGTGAGGGATAATCTTCTTGCATTCTGCAGCAGGTGGCTTCTCATCAGCATCCTCCCAAGGCACGTCAGCTCGACGGCCTAGCTGTGTAATTAGATAAGGAAAGGGAAGAGTGCCTTGAATGTGGACCCTGGCCATGTGGTACCGGATAAAGCGTGGCAGGTACAGGTCCTTACCCTCCATCACACACCATAGGAGGGTGATCATAGCGGCTGGTATCTCAGTCTCGTGAGTACTCGGCATAATAAAGTTGCTAAGTATCTGATGCCATAGCTGAGCCTCATCATTCAGGTAAATCCGCTTGATTCCCTTTGGCATGGTAGTGTTCTACCCATAATCCAAGGAACGGTCGGGTCAAGGGCTATCCGGGCCTTAACTGCATCCCAATCAAACTTCATGAAGCGCATATCTTCCTCAGCTTTCTGATAACCATCCAGCTGATCAGTTTTAGGCAAAAGCTTCAGAACATCTTCAATGGCCTCTTCAGCGACCAGAATCTGCTTTCCTCTAAGGTTCACTGCATCTAGAAGGTTTTGAAGTAATTGCCGTAGAATTCCCGGACCCAAGATGCATTGACCTCAGTTAGGTTTCTCTCCAGGAAAAACCAGCCTCTTTAGTTGATCTGATCAGAGGTGTATTGCTGGAGTTCTTCTGGGATCTTCAAAGTCCTCTCTAGGTATAGGTTCCTGGAGGTTGCAAACCCCGGATACTTTAGCTCACAGTATCAGTTTGCAAACTTTATGGGATCAGTGGCAGGGATTAGCTAATCGGCCTTCTCCTGCGGGGTAAAATTTTTTTCCCGCAAGGAGTCATCGTGCATAGAAAACCAGGATATAGTGAAAACAAGAAAACAAATAGGCAAATAATCAAAAGAAACACAATGTGGCAAAGGAGCAATAGGATAAGGAAAATGAGTTAAGTACATGTGCATTAAGGATTGAATAGGAGTAAAAAGTTCGAAAAGGAGAATTCACAATCCAAAATGTAATTGAATTCATGTTAAATAGAAAAATTAACATCATGCCATGGTTAGAATGTTAAAAGAAAGTGAAAGAAAATCAGAAGAGAAGTTTTGAAAGGTTAGGTTGGTTAGAATTGAAAAAGAGTTTAGGAAGTTAACATTAGTGAGTTAGTAAAAAGTGGGTTAAAGTAAGTGGCATAATGAAAATATTCCAAGTTACAAGTATTCACAGTTAGAAGCTATAAGTAACTCATATCCAAATAAGGAAAACAGGTTGATGATGATTCAAATAGATATATAAATAGCAAAAATTGGAATCAAACATAACAAATGCAAAGTATGAACCAGGAAATAAAAAAGAATAAGAAAGCTTGCCCTGGCATTCATGAATTGTTTTGGTTAAATCTAAGGAAAGCACAGTTGAAAATGCCAAAATCAAGACATGAATGGAAATATTTTACAGAGATTTGGGCAGCATTCCGGCTAAAATTGGATTGTCCCAGAAAATAAACAACAACAGAATAGTTCATATGAATCAAAAATAAAGCTGCAATTACATATAAGGAATAAGAACATGAAAAATCAGAGTAAAGAGCAGCATGAAACAAGAAATTACAGCATATGAACAAAACTAACATCACAGCAACAGCAGAATTGCGAAAATAATGAAACAAGAAACACGAACAGCGCAATTAAACAGATCTAAATCCACTAACCACATCCTAGGCTACCTAACAACCTAAAATCCACTACAACATGCATACCTAACTAGCCTAATGACGAACATAAACAGAAAAATATGAATTAACTATGAAGGATAGAAGGGTGCCGTTCGACGGAACCTGGTAGGCGTAAGAAAGAGAGTGGGGCAGAGAGGTGGCTGGGGATGACGGCGGTGGCGTCCGGCGCGACGGAAGAGGGTGGCGCGGCGGCGGTGGCTGCTGTTCGGAGGAAGGGAGGGAAAGGTAGGGGTAATGGGGGTAGGGGGTAATAGGAGAAGGGAGGGGGGGCGTGTGGTGACGGGGCGGCAGCGGTGGGTGGTGGTCGCGGAGGGGGGCGTGTTTTTGGAGGGGAAAGAAGAAGGAAGAAGAAGAAAGAAGGGGGAAGGAGGAAGGGGGTGGGTGGTGGCAGCGTCTGGGTGGTCGACAACGTGATGGTGGTTCGGTGGTGGTGGCTGGGTGGTGGTGGTGTGATTGGAGAAGAAGAGAGGGAAGAGAGGGGTTTGGGGGGTGGCGCGACTGATAGGGGTCGCGTGACTGGGGGGTTATAAATTTGAATCCACCCGATCGCTTGGGGCACGCGGTCGCGTGGTTGGGCTGAAATGGTGGTTGACGCGATCGCATGAATGGCGCCATCGCATGGAATAGCGAAAAGAGTGAATAACGTGATCGCCTGGGGCATGCGATCGCGTCGCTGGAATTTGTGCGAAACGCACAATTCCAGCATCATTTTAGCGCAACTCTCTGTCTCCTTTGGAGTGTTTGTGCGATCCATGCGACGCGATCGCGTCACTCACGCTGTCGTGTGGGATGTGTGTTGTGCAAGTGGCGCGATCGCGTGAGTGACGCGATCGCGTGGGTCTTTTGTGCAAAACGCACAATGGCCGCACGATTCCAGCCTAACTTTCTGGACGTTGGATCTTTACGCCGATCTCCAGGGCACGCGGCCGCGTGAATGACGCGGTGGCGTGGGAAGTGTTTTTCGTAACTTGACGCGATCGCATGAATGATGCGGTCACGTCGCGCACCTTTTTTTTTATGCAGGTATGCAATTATGCAGTATGCAGAATGCAATGATTAATATGAATGAGATGCAAAACTCCAGGTTCCATAAAATAAAACTTGAAAACAAATAAAACTAAATAAAAATTGAAAAAGGGACGATCATACCATGGTGGGTTGTCTCCCACCTAGCACTTTTAGTTAAAGTGCTTAAGTTGGACATTGGATGAGCTTCCTGTTATGACGGCTTATGCTTAAATTCATCCATAAATCTCCACCAATGCTTGGAATGCCAATAGCCTCCGGGGTCCCAAACTAGGCATGTGAAGCTTCTGAGCAGCTTCAAACAGATTGTCCGGCTCCCGGGGTGACGAATGTCAGCATAGATTCCAGGATCCCAAACTTTGCTTTTAAATCCGCCTTCGTCTTGATCTATACTTATCCATCTGGGCGGTTTAGAAATTAGATTCTCACCAGGATAACCAAACATTTTCCGAGATCCATCTGATTGATCATGATGCCAATCCGTGCACTTCGAGTTGAAGCGTGGAACCTTATTGAACCTCGTGCACCAGCTCTGAGTACGAGCCATTTCCCTTTTACTCTTAAAGCCGCAGAGAGCTCTAAGCTGGCCATCTGTTTCAAGAAAACCATATTCAAGTGGAAAAATACAGTTAAAGGTTAAGGATTGTACCCACTTAAAACTTGTATTGTGTGGTAATGGCCTTGGGATAGGTGGTTCCAGTGGTTCTGTGAGTTCTACCCCCTTGTGCTCTTCTGTGAAATTCTCCACTTCCTTGCAAGATTCTTCAAATGTATCCATGTTCTGATCAAAGCCATCTATGTCTTCCTCATCACTTAAGTCATATACTGGAGGTTGTGAGAAATCTACCTTCGTATCATCTTCGTATTCACTTGGGGAAGATTCTTCGATCTCAGAGAATTCGCTTGTGGATGCAAGTTCATTACTAGGAGAACTTGACTTGTGACTATCATCATCAAGGAAATTTGCTTCTTGGGTTATTCTGTCTAGTTCTTCATGAAAGACTTGCTTTGGGGATTGCGCACAATCCTCCTTAGCATCAATTGTAACATCCTTGACAGAATGCTCTACAACTTTGAATTCCCATGGAGGTTCAGCATCTCCTAAGTCTTCAACCAACTCTTCTTCTTCAATAATGACAGCTTCCTCTACTTGTTCCAGTACGAAACCATGCTCTATCTTGTCTACTGGAGTTTCTAGTATTTCCTTCATGCTACGCTCTTCATTAGATTGTCCACATGGGGCTGTGGGATGTCCTTGAATGTTCGAACGTCTAGCAGATAATTGCCTTACTGCTTGCTCCAGTTGATGAAGGGTTGTTTGAAGTTGATCTACTATTTTCTTGAGGCGAACCTCTGATTCTCGGGGTGATAGCTTTGGATATGGCACAGGGGAAAGTGGAGGTGTTTGGGAGTGATTGGATTGGAACTGGGATAAATGAGGATCATACGGTGGCGAATGGTGAAAAGGAGCTTGTGAGTGTGGTGGTTCGAAGTTACGTTGAGAGGATGGCCTATAAGCACAGGATGGGGCTTGTTGGTGATTACAAGGTTGTCCACCATGTCTATTTGCTTGGTATGCATTGTAGAATGGTCTTTGTCCATGATATCTTGGAGGGTGTTGTTGCCTAAAGGGTTGATCAGATCCTCTTGGCTCCATCCATCTTTCGTTGCTCTGACCTTGATGCATGTTCCTGTTATAACTTCCATTCCTTTCAATAACATTAGAACCAAACTCAAAGCGGAAGGGGTGAGAATTCATAGTAGCTAAAAAGAAATAAAGAGGGGAAAAATAAAGAAAAATAAACAAGTAAAAGAAAAATATTTACAATAACCAATAATAAGACACACGATTGCAGCTCCCCAGCAACGGCGCCATTTTGATGAGAGAACTTTTGCGTGGTCTAGAAATTTACGGATAAATCCTCGTTGCAAGTATAGTTTCTAAACCTTCAAAAGTCCTTTCATACAAACATTTTGTTTGTCACAAGTAACAAACCCCCTAAATAAATTGATAACCGAAGTATTCAAACCTTGGGTCGTCTTCTCAAGGAACTGCAGGGAAGTATGTTCTTATTATTGGTTATGGAGATTGTAAATTGGGGTTTTAAGAATGAGGAGTGAATAGTTTAATTAGCAATTAAAGTAAATGAAGAACAGGCAATTTAAATGGCAAGTAAAATAAATAAATGACTGTAAATAAACTTTTGGCAAGGTATGAGAAATTAGAGGTCCTATCCTAGTTATCCTTATCAATGATGATGAGAATTGAATCTTAATTCCACTTTGTTAACCTTTACTAAGATAAAGGAAGGTCAAGGGATCAATTGGTTTGATCTTCAAATCCTATTTATTTCCTAAGAAAAGATTGGGATTATTGAAGTTCAATTCAATCAACAAAGATGACAATTATCAATCATGTTTGAGTTTGATAACTCCTAAGTTACTGATTTCTTAACCAAGGCCAAAAGGAGAAAAATAAATCTACCGGAATAAAAATGCCTTCAGATGAGAATAACAATAATGTAAATAAAAGAAAAGCAATAATAAACTGAAATACCTGATGACAAGTCATCTTAGCCTAGTTTCACTAGTCTTTTTTCTTTGTTTTCATTTAGTTTTATGCACTTTCTTAAGCCATAAGTAAGTTAATTGGGTTGAATTTCATGTTTCCTTTGATTCAATCAACCATGGATAAATTAATGCATTTTCATGAGTTTTTGTGCCATAATTGCTCATATGACAAGAAGAAGAACAACTCTCATGATTATGGCATAGCTTTGATATAATTGTTGATTGATGATAGGTGGAATAAAGCTTGGAAGAAGGTTGCAAGAATGGGCTTGAAAAGAGGGATCAACGTTTGAGCTAACGTTTGCGTCAAACGTTAACTCAAACGTGAGAAGCAGATGAAGAACACCCTGGAGAAGAGCCAACGTTTGCGCCAACGTTTGCCTCAAATGTTGAGGCAAATGTTGGCTGAAGAAGAAGCAAGGGAAGGCAACGTTTGCGCCAACGTTTGCCTCAAACGTGAGGTCAAACGTTGGCGCCAAAAAGAATGAAAAAGAGCACTCCTGGGCACGGCAACGTTTGAGCCAACGTTTGCCTCAAACGTGAGGTCAAACGTTGGCTACATTTTGGCAAGGAAGAGCATGGCAAAGCACCCCTGATTGATGGTTTAGATGAGCTACGTTTGCGCCAACGTTTGCCTCAAACGTTGGGCCAAACATTGGCCAAAAAGGGAGCCTGGGAAGAACCACGTTTGAGCTCACGTTTGACCTCAAACGTTGGCTCAAACGTGGATGACAGCAAGATGGGTATCTGCATAATGCCTCACACCAGGGACGTTTGAGTCAACATTTGCCTCAAACGTTGACTCAAACGTGAATGGTTCATGGCCCGGTTCACAAGTGGATTTCTTCCCAATACCAAGAGCAATCAACAGAGGCTATTATCAACCCAATTCCATCAAGACTAAAGGCCCAATTCAAGGCTTAATGATCATTTGAAGAAAGTGTATAAATAGCTTAGGATTTGAAGTTTTAAGGAGCTTTTCTTTTTAGAGTTTTCTTTAAGAATTTTCATAGTATTCATAGTAGAGAGCTTTTGGGTTTTGAGCTGTTTGGAGATTCTGAGTCTTGGGGAAGGAGAATTGAATTCTCTTCCTCTTAGTTTTCTTGTTTTTTTTCAATTTCATCTACACTTGTCTTGAGTCTTGGGTGTTGAAAAATTGAGAAAATTCTGTCTCAATCTCACCTTGAGATCTCTCTGTTTTTCTTACTGCAGCTTCTGGAAAATTGAACTTGGATTTACATTTCTACATTGCTCTCTTCTTTAATTTGGCATTTGCTCTCTAAATTTGGATCTAAGAAGGCATTGAGATCTAGACTTAGTTATCTAGTCTCTTGGGTCCTGAGATCTATTGGTTTCCATTTTAATTTCCTTGTTTAATTACTACACCAAGTTTATTTTCCTTTTAGTTTTGAGATCCGGTTCAACTAATTACATCAACTACTCTTCATTCTGTTAAGTTTTGCTTTTCCCTGTTTAATTCCTGCAGATCCAATTCCCACTCCCCTTTTATTTTTCAAGTCATTTATATTTCTTGCACTTTAAGTTTCTGCAATTTTCATTACTTGCACTTTAAGATTCAGCTCTTTTTCTTTTTGTTCCCTTTAATTTCCTGCAAATCACCCACTCCCCTTTACATTCTATGCAATTTAATTCCTGTTAACACATTTCACACAATCAAAACTTGTTTTCTTGACTAATTCAACCACTAAACTAAAGTTGCTCAATCCTTCAATCCCTGTGGGATCGACCTCACTCCCGTGAGTTTTATTACTTGATGCGACCCGGTACACTTGCCGGTGAGTTTTGTGTCGGATCGTTTTCCGCACATCAAGTTTTTGGCACCATTGTCGGGGATTGAATAGATTGACAATGATTAAGTGAGGTGATAGTTTAGATCAAGCACTTTTTCTTTAATTTTGACTAACCTACTAACTGTTTGAATTTTTGCTTAAGCTAACTAAAACTTCATTCTAGCAATAGATTGAAGTATCATTGGTTATGTGTTTCTCTTGTTTTGTTTGTATGTCAGGTACAGGGGGAGCTACTCCTATCTTATCCGAAGCTGACCAGAGGACTCTCAGGAGATTAAGAAGAGATGAAAGAGGGAAAGGTATTGTTGGAGAGGAAGAATCTGAGGAAGAATATCACGAGATGGAAGGAGATCCATCTAATCCCAATCCACCACAGAGGAGAGTGTTGGCCTCCTACACTTTTGCAAATCCCAGACACTGTGGAAGCAGCATCTTAACCCCCAATGTCAATGCAAACAATTTTGAGCTAAAATCACAACTCATTACACTTGTCCAGAACAATTGTTCCTATGGAGGCAGCCCATTGGAAGATCCCAACCAGCATTTATCTACCTTTTTAAGGATTTGTGACACTGTCAAATCCAATGGCGTGAATCCTGAAACTTACAAGCTTCTGTTGTTCCCGTTCTCATTAAAGGACAAGGCTGCACAATGGCTTGAAACTTTTCCCCAAGGAAGTATCACTAGTTGGGATGATTTGGTGACTAAGTTTCTAGCCAAATTCTACCCACCCCAAAGGATCATCAGGCTAAAAACTGAGGTTCAGACTTTCACACAATCAAACGCCGAATCCTTGTATGAAGCATGGGAGAGGTACAAAGCCTTAATCAGAAAGTGTCCTCCGGAGATGTTCAATGAATGGGATGTGCTGCAGAATTTCTATGAAGGCCTAACATTGAAATCTCAAGAGGTGTTAGATCACTCTGCTGGAGGTTCATTACAACTGATGAAAACTACTGACGAAGCCTAGAATCTTGTGGACATGGTGGCCAACAATCAATATTTCTTTGCTCATCAAAGAACCCGCCAACCATCACAGAGAAAGGGGGTACTAGAACTGGAAGGAGTAGACTCCATTTTGGCTCAAAACAAGATGATGCAACAACAAATTCAACAACAATTTAAACAAATGGCCAAAAGGATTGACAGCCTTCAAATAGCAGCTGTGAACACAAGCTACCCATCAACTGTATGGGTGCAGAATGAAGAAAGCCAAGAAGAGCAACAACAGGAGCAAGTGCAGTACATGCATAACCAAAACTCTGGACAGAATGAAGTTTATGGTGATACCTACAATCCATCCTGGAAGAACCATCCAAATCTCAGATGGGGAGACAATCACAACCAGAACCAATAACCATGGCAGAAGAACTAAAACCAAAACACTTCAAGAAACAACCAAAACCACAACCAGCAGCAAACTAACCAAAACCCTTACAGAAAACCTCAAAACAACTACCCCAACCCCAACCATTATCAATCCAATAACCAACCCACCAACCAAAATACATACCATCCACCATCCACATCTCACAACCCACCACAAGCATCCCCAGAATCTCAAAGAATCACTAGGAAACCTTGATAGACAAAATGTGGAAACACCAAGAAATGACAACCAAGAACCATGAAGCCTCCATGAAGAGCCTAGAGAGGCAGGTTGGGCAAATCTCCAAGCAGATTTCTGTTGAGAGACCTTCAAGCTCACTACCAAGTGACACCATTCCTAATCCAAAAGAAGAGTTCAAAGCTGTACAACTACGGAGTGGAAAGACATTGGTAGACAACAACAAGGAGATAACCAAGAAGCCTTTGGATAGCAACAAAGAATCATCAAAGAAAGGGGAAGCTAGCAATGAAGACATGACAACAAGAAGAAATGCCCCAGAGAAGCTCAAAGATAAAGACAACCAGCCACATAGTTCAAAGGAAGCAATTCAGAGACAGTAGCAAGTGGAGAAGAATTTTACACCTCCATTACCCTATCCTCAAGGGTTCAGCAAGGAGACTAAGGACCAATACTTCCCAAAATTTCTTGAAGTCTTCAAGAAGTTAGAGATCAATATTCCCTTAGCTGAGGCACTTGAGCAAATGCCTCTGTATGCCAAGTTCTTGAAAGAACTTATCAACAAGAAGAGGAGTTGGCAAGTTAATGAAACTATACTGCTTACTGAGGAATGCAGAGCACTAATCCAGAAGGGACTTCCTCCTAAACTCGAAGACCCTGGAAGCTTCTTTCTACCCTGCGCCATTGGTAGCATGACCATCAATAAGGCGATGTGTGACTTAGGAGCTAGTATCAATCTAATGCCTGCCTCTCTAGTGAAAAAGCTAAGCATAAAAGAGGTGAAGCCAGTACAAATGTCTCTAGAATTGGTGGACAAGTCAGTGATATGCCCTACGGGTATGGTTGAGAACCTTCTAGTTAAGGTAGACAGATTCATCTTCCCTGCAGATTTTGTGATCTTAGATTCAGATCAGGATGAGGGTGACTCCATTATACTGGGAAGACCATTCTTGGCCACTGCTAGGGCCATCATAGACATAGAACAAGGAGAATTAACCCTCAGGATGCATGATGAAAGTGTCACTCTGAGTATACTGCCAGAAACACAGTTCAGTAATGAAAAGAAGGATAGTACAGAAACCGACAAAGAGAATCTGCAATGGAAGGAGGGAATCAACAAGACAAACAACAGCTACCCTCCCAAGCAAGAGATAGTTGATACAGCAGGTCAAAAAGAGAAAGAGAATGTGCAAAATAATGAAGAAATTCAAGAGGACATTATAGTATTGGCAACTAAGAAAAGAAATCTCAAGAGGAAGCCTGTTGTCAAAGGAGAAGGGTCAACAAAAGGAGGGAAGAAAAACAAAAACAGAATCAAAAAGGGTTGGAAGAGCAAGAAAATTCCAACAGAAGGGCTTTTCAAAGGTGACAAAGTGCAATTGGTCTATCAACAGCTGGGAGCAGGCCAATAGACTGATGATTACTACACTGTGAACAAAATACTCTCACTAGAGCATGCTGAAATAGAGCACCAAGGGACAAAGAAGAAGCTCACAGTCAGAGGGAACAAGTTGAGGCACTACAATCATCAACCACCATAAAAGAAAGCCCCAGTGTCAAGCTAGTGACAATAAAAGAGCGCTCCATGGGAGGCAACCCATGATTTAAGATTCCTGTTGTTTTAAATTCAATAAGTCATGATCACCCTAGCATGATTTTTCTTCTCATAACATACTTAATGAATGCATGTACTGTTTTAAAATATATGCCAAGACTTCTAAGTTTGGTGTGCCCTCAAGCACACCAAATCAGTTTTTCAAACATTCTTAGACTATATGCTCAGTCATTTCGATGAAGCATATGACCAAACATTAAGTTTGGTGTCTGCATATGTAGAGTTTTCAGCAGATCATTTCTTGTTCATGAAATCAAAATCATGCACAGATGGATCATACATTATTACCTTCTAGGACTTTACGATCGAAAAGAAATGATATCCTGTTATGAAGGTATCAATTGTGATAATTTGCTAGCATTTTGCAATTACCCCTTAACAAAAGACAAGTTTCGTGTTCGTCAAACCTTGATTCACTAATTAAGGGACACAATTGATTCTTCATGAAAAAAAAAAAAAACTCTCTTGCCACCGTTGGATAATATTTGTCTTTGTTGTTTTGTGGTGATAGTTAGGTGGTCAAAGGAATATTCAATGAAAGGGACAAGACAAGGAGGGGCATAGAATGAAGTCAAAGATGCATCACATGCTTCAAGGGGTGATTCTGCACACTCTTGGAAAGAGAACGTTGAAAACCGTTAAGGAGGCAAGCTTTGTCCTTATTCAACTTGCATGCACACCGTTGATTTGTAAGATGTCCAATTGCATCCCAATCCTCCATTGATCAAATAAGTTATTATAAAGCACCACACTCAAACCATGCACATGAACGAAGAAGTCATACACTCCTTGCATTCCAACCATTCAAACTCCATTCCCTTCATCATTACTCATCATATAATCTCAAACTCACAAATCTCTTCTTCCAAAAGTATACCAAAACCCTGAACCTTCCACGCACAACCTTAACCTCAAAAAGATCAAGTATGGCCTCTTCCTCAAGAACCAAACGAAGGAGAGGAAAGGAGCCCATGGTTGAAGAAAGCACCCCTGATTTTGATCAGTGGAAATTCAGAACATGGTATCATCAAACACAATGGGGATGGATGAGAGATAAAAAAATATACCCGGAAGTTCCACTTCTATTGCCGGACGATGAGTGCCAAGAAATGAAAGCCAAGATTAGGAAGAGGAGGTGGGAAGAGCTCATTTCACCAATCACCAGGATCAATGCAAACATCATATGGGAATTCTATGCTAATACCCCAAGGATCGAGATGAATCAAGCTCCAACTTACAAGAGTTATGTGCAGGGGACTGAAGTAGATTTTAGCCCAAATACTATCATGAAAGTATTGAAGCTGAGGACAGCCCATTTTGATAAGCCAGGATACCATCAAAGGCTAAATGAAGAGCAAAACTATGATGAGATTGCCAGTGAAATTAGTGTGGTCAACACGGAGTGGGTAGGAACTACTAAAAACAAGTACAAATACTTGACAAGAGGAGATCTTACCCTTGAAGCAAAAGGTTGGTATGAGCTACTGAAGAGATCAATCTTAGGCACAGTAAACAACTCGGAGGTCAATAAGAAGAGAGCTATCATGTTATATTGCATAATAATGGGAGGGGAAGTGAAGGTTCATGAGATCATTGTAAGTGACATTCAAAGGATAGCAGAGAAGAATTCGGCTGAAGGGTGGCTACACTACCCAAGCATCATTATGCGTTTATGCATGAAAGCTAAAGTGCCAATGGAGGAGGCAAACCCAACATGGTTGAACCCGGGCATGCCTATAAGCATTGAAAGAATGATGATTGTTACTGAAGCACAGCAGAGCCGAAGACTACCAAGAAGGCAAAGAAATGAACCAATGGAGGAAGAAGAGCCACAAGAGGAAGAGGAACAGCAACACATTCCACCACATAACACTCTGGATATGATTCAGATGCAGGAAGCAATTGGAAGATTATCACAACAGTACATGAGAATTCAAGAAAGGCAAGAGGAATACCATTCACAATACATGAAACACCAACAAGAGCAAGAGGAATGGCAGCTGAAAATAATGAATCAACAAAGGGAGTTTGAGTCAAAATTCTTCGTGATGCAAGAGGAGCATGCTTTTCAATCTCACGAATCATTTGGAAAGTTAGCACAAATGCAAGCTGAAAATATGAGGGCTTTCAAAGAGTTTACAACCCTTCAAGATGCAAGATATGAAGTCCAAGCTGACTACAACATAAATAGTCAAATCAAATTGAACTATATTGGAGAGCATCTGCACAACATGGATCCAACATTTCCAACTTTCGATGAATTCTTTAAAGGGAAAAGTGAGATAGAAGTAAGCAAGGCTATGAGACTTGAAGATAGAGTAGAGGAGACGATGAATAGAGTTGGGTTCTGACGGGGTCAACAGACAACAGACATGGACACAGGGAACACCAGCGCTCAAGCAAATGAAAGAAGGAAGAAAAAGCATGATAAATGAAAGGTGGACTTGCTCCTTGATCATCACTCTAAAAAAAAAAAAAGAGAAGCATGCATCATTATCTGTTTAAAAAGTCTTTGCATCTTTAGTGGTTGTTTTAATTAGTAATCTTTGCATCATGTTTATCTTTCTTGAAATAAGAATGCTAGTCTAAGTGTACCTGTGTGTTTACTTTCACTTAACTAATGCATGCTTTGTCCCCTAAGTCTTTTCAATTCAATAAAAGAAATGTTTGAAACATGAAGTAAGATGGTTCACTGCTAGCTAGAAGTCAAATAATAGTAAGTGGTGGCATGTATGTGTGATTGTGTGGCAACTCACTATTAGTGAATAAAAGGAATAGACTGTTCTCTTTTTAAGAAGAAAGTAGTTCATTGTCTATGAATCTCAACAAAATAAAAGTCCTTGGGTGAAAAGAAAAACAAAAAGAAAAAAATAAAAAGCCAAAAGTGGCAACAGAACAAAAGGAAGAAAAAGAAGAAACAAAGCTAGACACCAATAGCTTGAACCTTAGAATATATGCCTGTGGTGTCTTTGTACTAGGATCTGCTCAGATTATTAAGTTCTTTGGAGTGCATCAACACTCGATAACTTGGGTTAACTAACCCGGGATTATCAACTAAAAGTCCACTATCAAGAGCAACTTGGCTACAAGACATTTAGTAACCCAAAGAGGTGCTGGGCATCAATGTTCTAAGAAGGCATGTGAGCCAAGTGTCTAAAGTGAATAATGTGTCAAGCATAAATAAAGAAAAGAGCTTGCTACACATGACACTGAACTAAAGTTTATAAAGAAAAGAAAATTCAGTAAACAAGGACAAAGGAATAATGAGAGGTCATAACAGTGTGTTACTTGATGCTTAGAGGAAACTTTCTAGGCCCACTTGTCAATAAGAAGTGAGTAGTTACATATCTGCATAAAACCCCATGAGCTACCAATAATACTCTGCTAACATGAGCATTCTCTTTTGTTTTCATTCTTTCTTCTTAATAATTCTGTTCTTGCTTGGGGACAAGCAAGTTTTAAGTTTGGTGTTGTGATGACAAGTCATCTTAGCCTAGTTTCACTAGTCTTTTTCCTTTGTTTTCATTCAGTTTTATGCACTTTCTTAAGCCATAAGTAAGTCAATTGGGTTGAATTTCATGTTTCCTTTGATTCAATCAACCATGGATAAATTGATGCATTTTTGGTGCACAAATTGTGAATCACACTTTTCACAACTCGTACCACTAACCAGCAAGGGCACTGGGTCGTCCAAGTAATACCTCACGTGAGTAAGGGTCGAATCCCACGGAGGTTGTTGGTTTGAAGCAATCTATGGTTATCTTGTAAATCTTAGTCAGGAAGTCAATTATGTTTATCAGTTGAATTGCAAATAAACAAGAGAGCATGGATTAAAGGTTACTTGTTGTGCAGTAATGGAGAATATGTTGGAGTTCTGGAGATGCTTTGTCTTCTGAATCTCTGCTTTCCTCTGTCTTCTAATTCACGCACGCACGTCCTCCTATGGCAAGCTGTGTGTTGGTGGATCACCATTGTCAATGGCTACCTTCCATCCTTCCAGTGAAAACTACGCTCACGCGCTCTGTCACAGCACGGCTAATCACCGGTTGGTTCTCGATCCAGTTGGAATAGGATTTACTATCCTTTTGCGTCTGTCACTAACGCCCAGCCTTCAGGAGTTTGAAGCTCGTCACAGTCATTCAATCCTTGAATCCTACTCGGAATACCACAGACAAGGTTTAGACTTTCCGGATTCTCATGAATGCCGCCATCAGTTCTAGCTTATACCACGGAGATTCTGATTAAGGAATCTAAGAGATACTCATTCAATCGTATATAGAACGGAGGTGGTTGTCAGGCACACATTCATGATTTGAGGAAGGTGATGAGTGTCACAGATCATCACCTCCATCACAGTTAAGCGCGAATGAACATCTTAGATAGGAACAAGCGTGTTTAAATGGAAAACAGAAATACTTGCATTAATTCATCGAGACACAACAGAGCTCCTCACCCCCAACAATGGGGTTTAGAGACTCATGCCGTCAGAAGAATACAAAGTTTTGATCTAAAATGTTATGAGGTACAAAATAAGTCTCTAAAAGTTGTTTTAAATACTAAACTAGTAGCCTAGGTTTACAAAAAGTGAGTAGACTATGATGGATGATGCAGAGATCCACTTCTGGGGCTGAGATTTAAGCAAGTCACGTGCAGAGGCCATTTGTGGAGTTGAACGCCAGTTTTTGTGCCAGTTTGGGCGTTCAACTCCAGCTTTTGATCCTTTTCTGGCGCTGGACACCAGAATTGGGCCGAGAACTGGCGTTGAACGCCAGTTTACATCATCTATTCTTGTGCAAAGTATGGACTATTATATATTTCTGGGAAGCCCTGGATGTCTACTTTCCAACGCAATTGGAAGCATGCCATTTCGAGTTCTGTAGCTCCAGAAAATCCACTTTGAGTACAGGGAGGTCAGAATCCAGCAGCATCAGCAGTCCTTTTTCAGCCTGAATCAGATTTTTGCTCAGCTCCTTCAATTTCAGCCAGAAAAATACCTGAAATTACAGAAAAACACACAATTCATAGTAAAGTCCAGAAATATGAATTTTTCCTAAAAACTAATGAAAATAGACTAAAAACTAACTAAAACATACTCAAAACTATATAAAATTAAACCCAAAAAGCGTATAAAATATCCGCTCATCACAACACCAAACTTAAACTGTTGCTTGTCCTCAAGCAACTAGACAAATAAAATAGAAGACTAATAGGTTGAGAAGCAATAATATCTCAGAGTTCTTGATTGAAGCTCAGATTCTAATTAGATGAGCGGGACTAGTAGCTTTTTGCTTCTGAACAGTTTTGGCATCTCACTTTATCCATTGAAGCTCAGAGTGATTGGCATCTATAGGAACTTAGAATTTAGATAGTGTTATTGATTCTCTTAGTTCAGTGTGATGATTCTTGAACATAGCTTCTTTATGAGTCTTGGCCGTGGCCCTAAGCACTTTGTTTTCCAGTATTACCACCGGATACATAAATGCCACAGACACATAATTGGGTGAACCTTTTTCAGATTGTGACTCAGCTTTGCTAAAGTCCCCAATTAGAGGTGTCCAGAGTTCTTAAGCACACTCTTCTTTTAGCTTTGGATCTTGACTTTAACCGCTCAGTCTCAAGTTTTCACTTGACACCTTCATGCCACAAGCACATGGTTAGGGACAGCTTGGTTTAGCTGCTTAGACCAGGATTTTATTCCTTTAGGCCCTCCTATCCACTGATGCTCAAAGCCTTGGGATCCCTTTTATTTGCCCTTGCCTTTTGGTTTTAAGGGTTATTGGCTTTTTCTGCTTGCTTTTTCTTTTTCTTTCTATTCTTTTTTTTTTCTGCAAGCTTTGTTCTTTGCTGCTTTTTCTTGCTTCAAGAATCATTTTTATAATTTTTCAGATTATCAATAACATGTCTCATGTTCATCATTCTTTCAAGAGCCAACATATTTAACAGTCTTAAACAACAAATTCAAAAGACATATGCACTGTTCAAGCATTCATTCAGAAGACAGAAAGCATTGCCACCACATTTAACTAATTAGAATTTCTCTTATTAAAACTCGAAATTTTATTGCCTCTTATTCAAAAGATCTACTACTTTATTCGTGTTTGCTGATGATGAGAAAAATAAACTATAGCTTAATTGGAGATAAAATCAAAATAGATACTAATTACTACTATATGACTCCTAAGGTAAACTTTTATAAGGACACTGTCACAGAGTTAAGGTAGAAATTGGAAATTAACAACCTTTATTCTGGGGGCACGGGGGTTCCTCTGATCCTTGGGGTGCTTGGTCCTACAAGAGAAGACTTTTGGCGCTTTAATTCCCTTAAGTCACGCCCTTGCTCCTCTTGTTCTTTAAACATATAGGTCAGCATTTGACTGTGTTCCTTCTGTTCTTTTATTATTTGCTCCATAGCTTCCTGTATCTTGGTAACAGACATCTCAAGGTACTCCCAATATTCAGATTGAGGGATCACTGGGAGGAATTCCTGTGCTCTCTTCTTAATGGGATCATCCTGTGCTTGTTGTTTTTCCATTGATGCTTTGGTGATTGGCTTCTCAATTGAGATATACTCAGTTATTCCCATCCTCACTCCAGCGTCCTTGCAGAGCAGAGAAATCACGTTTGGATAAGCCAACCTGGCCTCTTTAGCATTTTTGTTAGCAATTTTGTAGAGTTCAGCCGAAATCAGCTGATGAACCTCCACTTCCTTTCCAATCATGATGCAATGGATCATCACTGCTCTTTTAACTGTGACTTCAGAACGGTTGCTAGTAGGCAACAGAGAATGCCCAATGAAGTCTAGCCATCCTCTGGCGACTGGTTTGAGATCCTCCCTCTTGAGTTGATTTGGGACACCCTTTGTGTTGGTGGTCCAGCTGGCTCCAGGGATATATATGTCCTCTAGAATCTTATCCAGGTCAATGTCTGCTCTCATCATCCTCCTGTTGAAGGAGTCTGGATCATCCTTTAGCTGAGGTAGCTTTAAGATCTCCCTGATCTTGTCAGGGGTGGTATGAACAATCTTTCCTCTGACCATGGTCCGAAATTCATAGAAGGCAGTTCCAGATAGTTTTTGCTTGTCAGTTTGCCACATATTAGCATAGAACTCCTGGACCATGTTCCTTCCCACTTTCGTTTCAGGATTAGCTAAGACTTCCCAGTTCCTGATTCGAATTTGCTCCTGGATCTCCGGATATTCATCTTCTTTCAGATCGAATCTAACTTCCGGGATCACTGATCTCAGACCCATTACTTTAAGATAATGGTCTGAATGTTCTTTAGATAAGAACTTCCCTTGATTCCAAAGTGGTTTTGGAATGCTCTCTTTCTTGCCTTTTGGAGTGGGTTGTTTTCCTTTAGGAGCCATGATCTTAGTGATCTCGGATAAACACACCAAACTTAGAGGTTTGCTTGTCCTCAAGCAAAAGAAAAGAAAGGAGAGGGATAGAAGGAGAGCTAGGTGCAATTGTTCATAGAGGAGGAGGGAGGCCGAACCCAAATTTAAAGGGATGGGGGGTGGGTTTTCGAAAAATTGGAAAAGATAAGATAAGAAGATTGAGTTGAAAAAGATAAGATAGAAAATATAGTTTAATTTTGAAGAGATATGATAGATTTTTGAAAAAGATAAATCTGAATTTTGAAAAAGATAATATGGAGATTTGAAAAAGATATGGATTAGTTGAAAAGATTTTAGAGTGAAAAAGATAGATTTGTTTTCAGAAAAGATTTGAAAAGAGTTGGATTGAATTTGGAAAGATGGATTTTTAGAAATTAAGGATTTTAGAAATCAGGGTTCTTGACATGTTCATGTAAAAATCATGAATTGAAGCATAAAATTTGAAATTAGAATGGAAATACGTGTGGAAAAATGAATTTGGCTCCTCCCTGCCTTCCTGGCGTTTGAACGCCCAAACGCTGCCTGTTTTGGGCGTTCAGCGCCCAAATGCTATTCTCCTGGGTGTTCAACGCCCAGCTGCTGCCATTACTGGCATTCAACGCCCAGTGGGTGCCCATTTCTGGCGTTGAACGCCCAGATTGCTACCATTACTGGCGTTCAGTGGCCAGTGGATGCCCATTTTGGGCGTTGAACGCCCAAAATATACTTTTACTGGCGTTTTCTTGCCAGTGAGCTCTTTTTCTCTGTTTTGTGTGCCGGGGTCTTCTGTAAATGATTATTTACCTTGTTGTCAATGAACTCTATATAAACAAATAAAAATAAAAATAAAAATAGAAATAGGGCAAAATGCTTAGAGGATTGTTGCCCCATGGCTGGGTTGCCTCCCAGCAAGCGCTTCTTTATTGTCTTTAGCTGGACCTTGCTGAGCTTTTAATCTAGCTTCAGCCTTGAGCATTCTTGCTCAATGTTGCCTTCAAGATAATGCTTGATTCTCTGTCCATTGACAATGAACTTCTTATCAGAATCAATATCTTGAAGCTCCACATAACCATATGGTGATACACTTGTAATCACGTATGGTCCCCTCCACCGGGATTTCAGTTTCCCAGGGAATAGCCTGAGTCTAGAGTTAAACAACAGGACCTTCTGTCCTGGTTCAAAGATTCTAGATGGCAGCTTTCTGTCATGCCATTTTTTTTATTTTTCTTTATAAAGCTTGGCATTTTCGAAAGCTGTGAATCTGAATTCCTCTAGCTCATTTAGCTGGAGCAATCGTTTTTCTCCTGCTAATTTGGCATCAAAGTTTAGGAATCTGGTTGCCCAGTAGGCCTTATGTTCTAGTTCCACGGGCAGGTGACATGCCTTACCATACACGAGTTGGTATGGAGATGTCCCTATGGGGGTCTTGAATGCTGTCCTGTAAGCCCACAGAGCATCATCCAAGCTCCGTGCCCAATCCTTTCTACGGGTATTTACTGTCCGTTCCAGGATTCTCTTTAATTCTCTATTAGAGACTTCAGCTTACCCATTAGTTTGTGGATGATATGGAGTGGCCACCTTGTGGCGAATTTCATACCAAACCATGGCAGAGTAAAGCTGTTTATTGCAGAAGTGAGTGCCCCCATCACTGATTAGTACTCTAGGGACACCAAACCTGCTAAAGATATGTTTCTGGAGGAACTTCAACACTGTTTTAGTATCATTGGTGGGTGTGGCAATAGCCTCAACCCATTTTGATACATAATCAACTGCCACCAGAATATAAGTGTTTGAGTATGATGGTGGGAAAGGTCCCATGAAGTCAATTCCCCATACGTCAAACAACTCGATTTCCAAGATTCCTTGTTGAGGCATGGCGTAACCATGAGGCAGATTACCAGCTCTTTGGCAACTGTCACAATTACGTACAAACTCTCGGGAATCTTTATAGAGTGTGGGCCAATAGAAGCCACATTAGAGGACCTTGGTGGCTGTTCGCTCACCTCCGAAATGGCCTCTATATTGAGATCCATGGCAATGCCACAGGATCCTCTGTGCTTCTTCTCTAGGCTCGCACCTATGGATTATTCCGTCTGCACATCTCTTAAAGAGATAAGGTTCATCCCACAAGTAATACTTGGCATCAGTAATTAATTTCTTCTTTTGTATCCTGTTGTACTCCTTGGGTATGAACCTTGCAGCTTTATAGTTTGCAATATCGGCAAACCATGGTGCTTCCTGAATGGCAAATAAATGCTCATCAGGAAATGTCTCAGAGATCTCAAGAAAGGGGAGGGACGTCCCTTCCATTGGCTCTATCCGGGACAGATGATCAGCCACTTGGTTCTCTGTCCCTTTTCTGTCTCTTATTTCTATATCAAACTCTTGCAGAAGCAATACCCATCTGATGAGCCTGGGTTTTGAATCCTGCTTTGTGAGTAGATATTTAAGAGCAGCATGGTCGGTATACACAATCACTTTTGATCCTACTAAGTACGATCTGAACTTGTCAATGGCGTAAACCACTGCAAGTAATTCTTTTTCTGTGGTTGTGTAATTTTTCTGGGCATCATTTAGAACGCGACTAGCATAATAAATGACATGCAGAAGCTTGTTATGCCTCTGTCCCAGTACTGCACCAATGGCGTGATCACTGGCATCACACATTATCTCAAATGGTAATGTCCAGTCTGGTGCAGAAATGACTGGTGCTGTGACCAGCTTAGCTTTCAGCGTCTCAAACGCCTGCAGGCACTCTGTGTCAAACACAAATGGCGTGTCAGCAGCTAGCAGATTGCTTAGAGGTTTTGCGATTTTTGAAAAATCCTTTATAAACCTCCTATAGAATCCTGCATGCCCCAGAAAGCTTCTGATTGCCTTAACATTGGCAGGTGGTGGTAATTTTTCAATTACCTCAATTTTTGCTTGATCCACCTCTATTCCCTTGTTTGAGATTTTATGCCCAAGAACAATTCCTTCAGTCACCATGAAGTGACACTTTTCCCAGTTTCAGGTGATCGAGACAGGAGCTGAATGAGTCTCCATATACTGAGAAGTCATCCATGAAGACTTCCTGAAATTTTTCCACCATGTCAGGGAAAATAGAGAGCATGCATCTCTGGAATGTTGCAGGCGCATTACATAGCCCAAAAGGCATCCTTCTATAAGCAAACACTCCGGATGGACATGTGAATGCTATTTTCTCTTGATCCTGGGGATCTACTGCAATCTGGGTATAGCCTGAGTAGCCATCCAAAAAGCAGTAATAATCATGACCTGCTAGTCTTTCTAGCATCTGGTCTATGAATGGTAAAGGAAAATGATCCTTTCTGGTGGCTGTATTGAGCCTTCTGTAGTCAATACACATGCGCCACCCTGTAACCGTTCTTGTAGGAACCAGTTCATTTTTTTCATTATGAATCACTGTCATGCCTCCCTTTTTTGGGACGACTTGAACAGGGCTCACCCAGGGGCTATCAGAAATAGGATAAATAATCCCAGCCTCCAATAATTTGGTGACCTCTTTCTGCACCACTTCTTTCATGGCTGGAAATAAGCCGCCTCTGTGGTTAAACCGCTGGTTTGGCATTATCCTCCAATAAGATTTTGTGCATGCATCTAGCTGGGCTTATGCCCTTAAGGTCACTTATGGACCACCCAAGAGCTGTCTTGTGTGTCCTTAGCACTTGAATAAGTGCTTCCTCTTCCTGTGAATTTAAAGCAGAGCTTATGATCACTGGAAAAGTGTCACCTTCTCCCAGAAATGCATATTTCAAGGATGGTGGTAATGGCTTGAGCTCAGGTTTAGGAGGTTTTTCCTCTTTCAGAAGAAAGTTCAGAGGCTCTTTCATGTCCTCTGAATCCTCCAAATCAGGCTGAAAATCTTTAAAGATGTCTTCCAACTCTGATTCGAGACTCTCAGCCATGTTGATCTCTTCTACTAAAGAGTCAATAAGATCAACTTTCATGCAGTCTGTTGATGTGTCTGGATGCTGCATGGCTTTGACAGCGTTCAACTTGAACTCATCATCATTGACTCTCAAGGTTATTTCCCCCTGTTGAACGTCAATGAGGGATCGTCCAGTTGCTAGGAAGGGTCTTCCTAGAATGAGAGTAGCACTCTTGTGCACCTCCATTTCCAGCACAACAAAGTCAGTGGGAAAGGCGAATGGCCCAACTCTGACAATCATGTCTTCAATCACGCCTGATGGGTATTTAGTAGAACCATCAGCAAGTTGGAGACATATCCGGGTTGGTTTAACTTCTTCAGTTAAGCCAAGCTTTCTGATAGTGGATGCAGGTATTAGGTTGATGCTTGCCCCAAGATCGCATAAAGCTGTCTTGGTGCAATTACCCTCTAATATGCATGGTATCAGAAAACTCCTAGGGTCTTTAAGCTTTTCAGGAAAGCTCTTCAGAATGACTGCACTGCATTCTTCAGTAAGGAGAACTCTTTCTGTTTCTCTCCAATCCTTCTTATGACTCAAGATCTCTTTCATGAACTTGGCATAAGAGGGTATTTGCTCAAGTGCTTCTGCAAATGGAATCTTTATTTCAAGAGTCCTGAGATAATCTGCAAAGCAAGCAAATTGCTTATCCTGCTCCTCTTTCCGGAGTTTTTGAGGATAAGGTATCTTGGCTTTATATTCTTCAACCTTAGTTGCTGCAGGTTTATTGCCTACAGAAGTGGTTGAAGAAGCCTTTTTAGAGGGGATGTCATCAGCACTTGTGTGTGTCTGATCCCTCACTGGCAATTGAGTGCCAGAGTTAGAAGCTGGAGTGAAACTGGACGCCAGCTCCTTGTCTGCTCCTGGCGTCTGAACGCCAGAGCTGTGCCCATTTTGGGCATTCAGTGCCAGATCCTGCCCATTTTGGGAGTTCAACGCCAGATCCTTGCCCATTTCTGGCGTTGAACGCCAATCCTGCTTTGTTTCTGGCGTTGAACGCCAGTTTTGGCCATGGTCTGGGCGTTCAGCGCCAGCCTTCCACCAATTTTCTGGCGTTTTAGCGCCAGAATTATTTTTCCCTGGGCTCTTACTGTCCTCAGGTGAATTTTGGGTGGTTTGCTCATTTCTTAGCTTTTTGCTGCCTTGAGGTGGGGTATTTAATGTTTTCCCACTTCTTAGTTGAATTGCTTGGCATTCTTCTACTATTTGCCTCGACAGCTGCTGCTTTGTTTGCTTAAACTGTTCGTCCATATGTATATTAGCCATCCTTGTCTCTTGTAACCTGTCTTTAAATTCGGCTAGCTGCTTTGTTAGAAAATCCAATTGCTGATTGAATTCAGTAGCTTGTTTTATAGGACTGAGTTCAGCAGTTACTATTTTAACCTCTTCATTCATGGAAGGGTTGCTGCTTAGGTACAGATGCTGATTCTTGGCAACTGTATCAATGAGCTCTTGAGCCTCTTCAATTGTCTTTCTCATGTGGATAGATCCACCAGCTGAGTAATCTAGAGACATCTGAGTTTCTTCTGCAAGCCCATAGTAGAAGATGTCTACCTGAACCCACTCTGAAAAAATTTCAGAGGGGCATTTTCGTAGCATCTCTCTGTATCTCTCCCAGGCATCATAAAGAGATTCATTATCTCCTTGTTTAAAGCCTTGGTTGTCCAGCCTTAGCTGTGTCATCCTTTTTGGAGGAAAATACTGATTCAGGAATTTTTCTGTCAGCTGTTTCCATGTCCTTATGCTGGCTTTAGGTTGGTTATTTAACCACCTCTTAGCTTGATCTTTTACAGCAAATGGAAACAGTAATAGTCTGTAGACATCCTGATCTATTTCTTTATCATGTAATCTGTCAGTAATTTGTAAAAACTGTGCCAGAAACTCTGTAGGTTCTTCCTGTGGAAGACCAGAATACTGGCAACTTTGCTGCACCATGATAATGAGCTGAGGATTCAACTCAAAGCTACTGACTCCAATGGAGGGTATGCAGATACTACTCCCATATGAAGCAGTAGAGGGGTTAGAATATGACCCCAGAGTCCTCCTGGACTGTTCATTTCCGCTTAGGTCCATGATGGAGAAAGGGAGATGATATAAAATAGAAAAAATATTTTTATTTATTTATTTATTAATTTATTTCGAAAAGAAAATAAATCAAAATAAAATAAAAAAATGAGTAAAAGATTTTCGAAAAAGTGAGGAGAAAGAGAGTGGTTAGGAGATTTTGAAAAAGATATGATGATTTTTGAAAAAGCTTTTAAATTTTGAAATGAAAATCTGAAATTTTTTTTAGGAGAGAGAAAAACAACAAGATAACACAGGATTTAAAATTTTTAGATCTGAGGTTCCTTATTTTCGAAAATTTTGGGGGGAAAAGACACCAAGGAACACCAAACTTAAAAATTTTAAGATCAACACACAAGGAAAACTTAAGAACACTAAGGAAGAACACCAAACTTAAAATTTTAGAAACCCAAAATAAATTTTCGAAAAACTCAAAAAAATCAACAAGAAAACACCAAACTTAAAGTTTGACACAGGATTTAATAGAAAAATTATTTTAAATTTTTTTTTTTGAAAAAGATTTTAAAAAGAAAATAAGAATTCTAAGATTCTAACACAAGTAAAAGAAAAATATTTACAATAACCAATAATAAGACACACGATTGCAGCTCCCCAACAACGGCGCCATTTTGATGAGAGAACTTTTGCGTGGTCTAGAAATTTACGGATAAATCCTCGTTGCAAGTATAGTTTCTAAACCTTCAAAAGTCCTTTCATACAAACATTTTGGTTGTCACAAGTAACAAAACCCTAAAAAAATTGATAACCGAAGTATTCAAACCTCGGGTCGTCTTCTCAAGGAACTGCAGGGAAGTATGTTCTTATTATTGGTTATGGAGATTGTAAATTGGGGTTTTAAGAATGAGGAGTGAATAGTTTAATTAGCAATTAAAGTAAATGAAGAACAGGCAATTTAAATGGCAAGTAAAATAAATAAATGTCTGTAAATAAACTTTTGGCAAGGTATGAGAAATTAGAGGTCCTATCCTAGTTATCCTTATCAATGATGATGAGAATTGAATCTTAATTCCACTTTGTTAACCTTTACTAAGATAAAGGAAGGTCAAGGGATTAATTGGTTTGATCTTCAAATCCTATTTATTTCCTAAGAAAAGATTGGGATTATTGAAGTTCAATTCAATCAACAAAGATAACAATTATCAATCATGTTTGAGTTTGATAACTCCCGAGTTACTGATTTCTTAACCAAGGCCAAAAGGAGAAAAATAAATCTACCGGAATAAAAATGCCTTCAGATGAGAATAACAATAATGTAAATAAAAGAAAAGTAATAATAAACTGAAATACCTGATGACAAGTCATCTTAGCCTAGTTTCACTAGTCTTTTTTCTTTGTTTTCATTTAGTTTTATGCACTTTCTTAAGCCATAAGTAAGTTAATTGGGTTGAATTTCATGTTTCCTTTGATTCAATCAACCATGGATAAATTAATGCATTTTCATGAGTTTTTGTGCCATAATTGCTCATATGACAAGAAGAAGAACAACTCTCATGATTATGGCATAGCTTTGATATAATTGTTGATTGGTGATAGGTGGAATAAAGCTTGGAAGAAGGTTGCAAGAATGGGCTTGAAAAGAGGGATCAACGTTTGAGCTAACGTTTGCCTCAAACGTTAACTCAAACGTGAGAAGCAGATGAAGAACACCTTGGAGAAGAGCCAACATTTGTGCCAACGTTTGCCTCAAACGTTGAGGCAAACGTTGGCTGAAGAAGAAGCAAGGGAAGGCAATGTTTGCGCCAACGTTTGCCCCAAACGTGAGGTCAAACGTTGGCGCCAAAAAGAATGAAAAAGAGCACTCCTGGACATGGCAACGTTTGAGCCAACGTTTGCCTCAAACGTGAGGTCAAACGTTGCCTACATTTTGGCAAGGAAGAACATGGCAAAGCACCCCTGATTGATGGTTTAGATGAGCCACGTTTGCGCCAACGTTTGCCTCAAACGTTGGGCCAAACGTTGGCCAAAAAGGGAGCCTGGGAAGAACCACATTTGAGCTCACGTTTTACCTCAAACGTTGGCTCGAACGTGGATGCCAGCTAGAAGGGTATCTACATAATGCCTCACACAAGGGACGTTTGAGTCAACGTTTGCCTCAAATGTTGACTCAAACGTGAATGGTTCATGGCCCGGTTCAGAAGTGGATTTCATCCCAACACCAAGAGCAATCAACAGAGGCTATTATCAACCCAATTCCATCAAGACTAAAGGCCCAATTCAAGGCTTAATGATCATTTGAAGAAAGTGTATAAATAGCTTAGGATTTGAAGTTTTAAGGAGCTTTTCTTTTTAGAGTTTTCTTTAAGAATTTTCATAGTATTCATAGTAGAGAGCTTTTGGGTTTTGAGCTGTATGGAGATTCTGAGTCTTGGGGAAGGAGAATTGAATTCTCTTCCTCTTAGTTTTCTTGTTTTTTTCAATTTCATCTACACTTGTCTTGAGTCTTGGGTGTTGAAGAATTGAGGAAATTCTGTCTCAATCTCACCTTGAGATCTCTCTGTTTTTCTTACTGCAGCTTCTGGAAAATTGAACTTGGATTTACATTTCTACATTGCTCTCTTCTTTAATTTGGCATTTGCTCTTTAAATTTGGATCTAAGAAGGCATTGAGATCTAGACTTAGTTATCTAGTCTCTTGGGTCCTGAGATCTATTGGTTTCCATTTTAATTTCCTTGTTTAATTACTACACCAAGTTTATTTTCCTTTTAGTTTTGAGATCCGGTTCAACTAATTACATCAACTACTCTTCATTCTGTTAAGTTTTGCTTTTCCCTGTTTAATTCCTGCAGATCCAATTCCCACTCCCCTTTTATTTTTCAAGTCATTTATATTTCTTGCACTTTAAGTTTCTGCAATTTTCATTACTTGCACTTTAAGATTCAACTCTTTTTCTTTTTGTTCCCTTTAATTTCCTGCAAATCACCCACTCCCTTTTACATTCTATGCAATTTAATTCCTGTCAACACAATTTTCACAGAATCAACACTTGTTTGCTTGACTAATTCAACCACTAAACTAAAGTTGCTCAATCCTTCAATCCCTGTGGGATCGACCTCACTCCCGTGAGTTTTATTACTTGATGCGACCCGGTACACTTGCCGGTGAGTTTTGTGTCGGATCGTTTTCCGCACATCAAGTTTTTGGCGCCGTTGCCGGGGATTGAATAGATTGACAATGATTAAGTGAGGTGATAGTTTAGATCAAGCACTTTTTCTTTAATTTTGACTAACCTACTAACTGTTTGAATTTTTGCTTAAGCTAACTAAAACTTCATTCTAGCAATAGATTGAAGTATCACTGGTTATATGTTTCTCTTGTTTTGTTTGTATGCCAGGTACAGGGAGAGCTACTCCTATCTTATCCGAAGCTGACCAGAGGACTCTCAGGAGATTAAGAAGAGCTGAAAGAGGGAAAGGTATTGTTGGAGAGGAAGAATCTGAGGAAGAATATCACGAGATGGAAAGAGATCCATCTAATCCTAATCCACCACAGAGGATAGTGTTGGCCTCCTATACTTTTGCAAATCCCAGATACTGTGGAAGCAGCATCTTAACCCCCAATGTGAATGCAAACAATTTTGAGCTAAAACCACAACTCATTACACTTGTCCAGAACAATTGTTCCTATGGAGGCAGCCCATTGGAAGATCCCAACCAGCATTTATCTACCTTTTTAAGGATTTGTGACACTGTCAAATCCAATGGCGTGAATCCTGAAACTTACAAGCTTCTGTTGTTCCCGTTCTCATTAAAGGACAAGGCTGCACAATGGCTTGAAACTTTTCCCCAAGGAAGTATCACTAGTTGGGATGATTTGGTGACTAAGTTTCTAGCCAAATTCTACCCACCCCAAAGGATCATCAGGCTGAAAACTGAGGTTCAGACTTTCACACAATCAGACGCCGAATCCTTGTATGAAGCATGGGAGAGGTACAAAGCCTTAATCAGAAAGTGTCCTCCGGAGATGTTCAATGAATGGGATGTGCCGCAGAATTTCTATGAAGGCCTAACATTGAAATCTCAAGAGGCGTTAGATCACTTTGCTGGAGGTTCATTACAACTGATGAAAACTGTTGAGGAAGCCTAGAATCTTGTGGGTGAAGGATTGAATAAATCACTTAAACTAAGCACAAAATATATCATAAAATATGGGTTTATCACATAAAAAGACATCACAAAATATCATTAAATCATTGCAATTCATGCATCAATTGATAAACATTACAGTACATTGCTTTGAAATGAGTTTGTGCTGAATTTCAGGAGAAAAAGACATCAAAAAGGGGGAGAGAACAACAAAAGAAGCTGGGCGTGTGAAATGGGCGTGCCACTTGGAGCAAACGCCACAAAATCACATGGGCGTGGCATGCTAGAAGTTGGGCGTGGCACGCCAGTACTAAAGTCCAGAGAGGATCCTCCAGCCTTCACATTGACGTGGCACGCCAGTACAACATTCCAGAGAGCAACAATGAAGGCCACCAAAGGGGCGTGGCACGCCAAACTCACCACTTAATCTATGGGCGTGCCACCTAGTGTCGAAGGCGTGGCACGCCAGCTTTAAAATCAATTTGGTGTGCCACTTGAGGAACCAAGCGTGGCACGCCAAAGCTAAGAAGGACAAAAGTGAATGGGCGTGCCACTTGAGCAGCTTGGCATGGCACGCTGGTAGAAAATTCCAGAGAGGAAGTTGAAGGTTAAAAAGAATGGGCATGCCACTTCAGCATCAACACGTGGCACGCCAAGTTTCCATCTTTACTTGGGCGTGCCACTTGAGCATCTGGGCATGGCACGCCAAGTTACAAAGAAGGCCAAAGCAAAGGCTGGCCGTGCCACTTGGTGTTGAAGGCGTGGCACGCCAGCTCAAGATCCTTACCTGGGCATGCCACTTGAATACTAGGCGTGGCATGCCAGCTATTGGAACCAAGGCAAATGATGGGCATAGCACGCCAACACCTGGGCGTGGCACGCTGGTTATACTTTCCAGAGAGGGAGAAACAAGGCCAACCATATAGGCGTGCCACTTGGTATCGAAGGCGGGGCACGCCAGCTTTAAAAACTAACTGGGCGTGTCACTTGAGTCCTAGGCGTGGGACGCCACTATCACCAATCACCCAAGAGAAGACCTGGGCGTGCCACTTGAGTTCTGGGCGTGGCACGCCAAGCAGAGGAGCCAAGCACATGAAGGGTGTGGCACGCCAAACTCTGGGAGTGCCACATTAGTTCAACTTTCCAGAGAGATAGATCAAGCACATAGCATGGACATGGCACGCCAAACCCTGGGTGTGCCACACCAGTTCAAATTTCCAGAAGCTAACAAAGAGAGGGAAAAGGCCTGGGCGTGCCACTTGGGCTCGAAGGCGTGGCACGCCAGGCTACCCAAGGTTTAAAAGAACCCTGGGCGTGCCACTTGGGCTCGAAGGCATGGCACGCCAGGGTGGTCAGTGAAAGGAGGCGTGCCACTTGAGGATTGGGCGTGGCACGCCAAGGCAGAATTAGGGCAAGGCGTGGCACGCCATTGAAGCGCCAATCACACACTAGCTAGGAGATCACGTTTTATGAGTTTCTTTCTCCTCCAAAATGTAATTTTACTTTTACTTTTGTATTTTTATTTATTTGCTATTGCTAGGAGTAGTATATATACCCCTTGGAAGTACTAAAAAAGGGGTTAAGCAGTTGAGCTATTAGTTGAAGGATAGTTAGATTCACTTTTTCCATCTTTTACTTTTTCTTGAGCTATGGGTAGGTAAATTCCCTCTTATTGAGAGAGGGAGCTCTGTTGTACTTGATGGATTAATGATAGTGAATTCTTCTTCTCTTCATCTTCTCTTTGATTCGGTAGAAGGAATTTCGTTCCTCATGCTAGTATTCAATCACCTTGGAAAAGGGGTTAATACAAAATGGGTTTCATGGGAGCCTTGGAAAAGGAAACATGAAATCATGCTAGAAATCCCTTATCACACTTGAGTAGGATATGGGTTTTGGTGTTTGGATATGGTGACATAAAGTCCTCCCTTTACTTGGACCTATGATGATGTGTTGTATAATCAGGGACCAAGCATATCTCTCTTTATGAGCAATTAGACCAAGGAATTGGCTATTGATCAAGATCTGAGAGATTGAGTCACCAAGGGATTGGGGCTCAATCAATCATGATTGCCAAGAGGTCAATGAGTTACATGATTGAAGAGGATATGAGCTGGATTTAATCCAAAGAGACAACATCTGCTAATCTCAATGAATTCCCTCATTCTTATCTTCCACTTTCTTTATAGTTTTCTTTACATTCTGCAATTCCCCATTCCCATTTACTATTAAGTCATTTAAGTTTCTGCTCTTTACTTTCCTACCATTTCCAATTCTGCCATTTACTGCTTTCATTTACTTTTGAGTCATTTATAATTCTGCACTGTTACAATTCTGCAATCAAAATCTATTCTACCTAACTTGACTAATTCCCCAATTGATTAAGAATTTCTCAAATCTACCAATCTCTGTGGATACGATCCCACTCCACTGTGGGTTATTACTTGACGATAATTTTGGTGCGCTTGCCAAAAGAACGCATTCACAAATTTTATAATGGGGCGTGAATTCGACTCATCATAGCATGCATAAGAAACTAGCCAACCATGAACATAAAAATTGCTACTCTTCTCACCTTGGTTTGCAAAATCTATTTCACGATTCTTTGTTTGCTTGAGGACAAGCAAAGTTTAAGTTTGGTGTTGTGATAACTTGCATCATTTACCCCTTTTTCTTATCTAAATGGACCACAAAAAGAGCATAATCTCATTGAATCAATGCAATTTTATGAACCAAATGATATATATTATGGTACATTTCTTTGAAATGGGTTTGTGCTGAATTTTAGGTAAAAAAGAGCAACAAAAGGGGAAGGAAATAACAAATAAAGCTGGGTGTGTAAAGCTGGGCATGCCACTTGAAGCTCTAGGCGTGGCACACCAAGCTTTTGAACCAACTCTCAACAATGGGCGTGCCACTTGAAGCTCTAAGCGTGGCACGCCAGGCTAGCATTCCAGCAAGGGAGATTGAAGAGTTCAACATGGGCGTGACACTTGATGTCGAAGGTGTGGCACGCCAACCTCAATTGTGACTTGGGCGTGCCACTTGGGTTCTAGGCGTGGCACGCCAAGCTTGAAAGAATGAAGTTCCAACATGGGCGTGCCACTTGGTGCTATGGGAGTGGCACGCCAAGTTTGTGAAGCCAAAATCCCAAAGAGGGCGTGCCAATTGGTGTCTTGGGCATGGCACGCTAGGCTTAAGTTCCAGAGGAGTAATTTTGAGCCCCACTATGGGTGTGGCACGCCAAGAAGTGGGCATGGCACGTTGGGGCATATGCCAGCCTGACCTCCTCTCAATCAAATAAAAATATCTTGAGCTTCACAACTCTAAATGGAATGAATCTAGTGCCATTATACAGTAGACATCCAGAGCTTTCCAACCATATATAACACTTTATGGTGGACATAATAATTGAGGAAGATATTGACCCCGAAAACACAAGAAGAAAAACACATCACTGCAGAGTTACCCGCCTGACCTCTTCATCTTCAAAGGAACATAACTTGCATTGTAGAGATCCAAATGCTCTGCTTTAGGAGGCGTTGGAAAGTTGACATCAAGTGCTTTCCAACTATATATAACATTTTAGGGTGGACATTAAAACTAGAGGTGAAAATGGCCATTAATTTATCATTGCAAAACCTGGGCGTGCCACTTGATATCGAAGGCGTGGCACGCCAGCTCTATTTTCATCATTGGCGTGGCACGCCAGATTCTGGGCATGGCACGCCAGTTCCAATGGCCAGCTAGGAAGATTTTGTGCATCATTAAAGGTGTGGCACGCCAGTTTCATAACATATGGGCGTGGCACGACAAGAAGTCGGCGTGGCACGCCGGACTACTTGACAGACTGACCTATCCACCTTCAAATGGGCATAACATGAGCTACAGAGGTCCAAATGAGTTGGTTCTAGCGGAATTATAAAGATAACATCTAGAGCTTTCCAACAATATATAATAATTTATAATGGACATTTAGATTAAGGCCTAAACAACTCTATCATTTCAGCGTATCAAATGGGTCACAATCCAAAGAGCAAAATCAAGTGGGAGTGGCACTTGAAACCACACGCCAACTTCTCCCTGCAGCCTCCAACCTTCAACCAAGCCCACTCCAACTCTCATTCAAACCACACTTATCAATCAATCAAGGCCATAAGAAGCATCTAGTATAGTTCATTTTCATTTCATTGTAATTTGCTTTTAATTTCACTTAAGTTTGTAATTTAGGAGACCCTATATAAAGGCCTTAGTTTCATAGAATTAGTCATGGCTGGTTTGGGGGAAGTCTTCAGAACCTCTCTATTAACCATCAGCTTCTTTCCTTTTCTTTCTTACGTTGTAAATATTTTAGTTATGAATTACTATTTGATGGAATGATTGTTTTTATTCTTCTTCTTCTATTCATCTCTCTTTGATTTACTAGAAAGAATTTCGTTCTTCATTCTAGCATTCAATTATCTTAGAAAAGAGATTGAATGCAATTGGGTTTTATGTGAACCTTGGGCGAGGAAACATAAAACCATGCTTGAAATTCTTTTTCACACTTGAATAGATTTGGGTTTTGGAAGGGATACGGTGACATGAAATCTCTCTATTATTTGGGTCTAGGAAAGTGTGTGGTATAATCAGGGACCATTCTTCATCTCTTCTCATGAGCAATTAGAGCAAGGAATTGGCTATTGATCAAGATTTGAGAGATTGAGTCACCAAGGAATTGGGGCTCAATCAATCATGATTGCCAATAGGTCAATGAGTTGCATGATTGAAGATGAAATGAAATCAATTAATCCGGAGAATGCAATATCTCTGGATCCCAATGTTTATTTTATCTTTCTTTCTTTTATTTACTTTATGGTTATTTACGTTTTCTGCACTTTACATTTCCAGCACTTTACTTTCTTGTAGTTTACTTTCCTTTCTATTTACTTTCTTGCACTTTATTGCTTTCCTTTACTTTCATGCAATTTACAATTCTATTTGCTTATCACTCCAATCCGAATAGTCTAACTAGGATAATCAGTTAACTATTGTTTGCTTTAATCCGTTAATCTCTGTGGGATTCAACCCCATTCCTAGTGGGTTATTACTTGACGATATTTGGTGCGCTTGCCAAAGAACGAATTCATTTTAAATGGGGAGTGAATTCCGCTCATCAAGGCACAGACTCAGAGAACAGGGGAGCAACATGGAACAGGGCACCAGATTCTGCCCTGGGTGCAGAAACAGTAGAGAAAGAAGGAAAGGGGAAAGGAGAGAAGAAAGGCGGTTGTGGTAGTGATGGAAAGGAGTTTACATGCGGCAATGAGGGACCACGGCAGTGCTGTTGGTGGTAGAGAAGGTGAAAAGCTGAGAAGGGTAAGGGAAGATAGAAGAGGAAAAACGAGAAGATAAAGGGGAAAAGAGAACGATCGACGGTGGGTTGGTCACCGGAGTGGTGGCCGATAGTGGCGGTTGAAGAGACTTGGGAGTGGTTATGGTAGTTCTGAGTTTGAAGGGAGAAGAAGAGATGGAACGTTGAGAGGGGAAAGGGACGCGTCTGGCTAGAGCTTGCGCGTCAGGGGTGTTAACGATTTTGACTCCACGCGTACGCATCCCTGACGCGTGCGCGTGGGTGGCAGAAAAGAGAGTAGATGCGTACGTGTCCTTGACACTAACGCGCGAAGGGAGAGAGTGCACGGTGACACGTACGCGTGAGATATGCGTACGTGTGGGATGGATTTGTGCCTCACGCACAAAGTGGGCATGAAGTAGGCACAATTCTCTGGAAAATGTATGGGGGCTATGTTGGCACATCGACGCGTACGCGTGCCTGCCCCCCCTCCCCCTTTTTTTTAAGAGCACTAAAACAGAGCTTAAAGCTCTCCTAACACTCTCTACAACTCAAAACCAACCAAAATTCAAATTAACAACAAATCTTTGGTTTTTCAAAAAAACTTTTCAAATATAAGACACACAAAACTTACACTACAAGCAAAATACAATTCAAGATACATGTGCAATTTAAACGAGCTAACAACTAAAGCATTAAAACAAAAATATTCAAAGAAGAAAAACTACTTACAATGGCAACTCAAGTCACTCATTGATTATATCTGTAAGAGAATGGAAAGAGTTTACCATGGTGGGGTGTCTCCCACCTAGCACTTTTAGTTTTTGTCCTTAAGTTGGACAATTGGGAAGCTCCTTGTGTCATGGCGGCTTATGCTTGTATTCATCCTTTAACCTCAAAGGATGCTTGCTCCTTAAACGGTTGTCAGAATTTCCAACCGACTTCACCAACCTTGGGGAAAGTTCTTCCCAAGATATGAGCTCCCAAAATTTGTCTTGATGTTGTGATCCGGGATCCTATATATTATTTTCACACCCATCTTCTAATTGATCATCATGGTTCTAATTGGACGGTAAGCACATAGAATTCTCCTCAGAGCACCAACTCTTACTTCTAGACCCAAACAATCTAGCTCTACACCAATCCTTGCAATCAAACTATGAACATGCAACCATCATGAACTTCGATTTGCAATGCCAACCACTAACTATCTCCCTTTTGCTCTTAAAGCCACAAAGAGCTCTGAGTTGTCCATCCGTCTCAAGCAAACCATATTCTAGTGGAATCATAAAGCTTAGCGATGAGAGATTTACCCACTTGAATGAAAGAATAGATGGTGATGGCTTGGGGAGAAATACTTTCAACGGCCTTACAAGCTTCACTCCCTTGTGTTCTTCTTTGATGACTTCCACTTGACAACTTCTTTCAACTTCTTCTTGCTCGTCAACTTCTTCCAAATCCTCCTCATCATCAATTAAATCAAACCTTGGAGGTTGTGTGAAGTCCACTTCAACATCAACTTCACATCCATTGGAAGAATCTTCAACAAAGTCACCAATGTCACTTGGTGTAGAGTTGTCATTGTTGACCTCAAATTCATACCCAATGGGAATGATTCAATTTTAGACAAGAATTCATTAATGATTGACTCCATCTCTTGATTAACCTCTTCAAAGTCTCCAACTATGATATGCTTTGGAGGTTGTACACCCTCCTCAACATCAATTTCGAGCTTCTTGGATGGAGGTTCTTGAGATTCCCATAGTGGCTCCGCATCTCCTAGGTCTTCAACCACTTCTTCCTTTTCTTCAACAATCATAGCTTCATCCAATTGTTCCAATACAAAATCCCATTCCTTATTCTCCACCGGAGTTTCTAATCTCTTCTTCATGCTACGCTTTTCTATTGATTCTTCACAATTGGCAATGGAAGTGCCTTGAGTGCATGAGTACCTGAAGGCTAAAATATTTACTGCCTTTATCAAGGTCGTCGTGGATTCTAAGACCTCCCTTTTCATCTCTTCTTGCCTTTGAAGTTATAAAGTGAGAGAATCATCCATTGGAGCTTGGGGTGGATAGGAGGGTTCATCATTTTGGGGGAAGGTTTCATAATAGGAAGGTGGTTCATCTTGATGGAAATATGGAGATGGTGTTGATGAGCGAATATTTTATACGCTTTTTGGGGTTAATTTCATGTAGTTTTTAGGATGTTTTAGTTAAGTTTTTAGTATATTTTCATTAGTTTCTAGGAAAAATTCATATTTCTGGACTTTACTATGAGTTTGTGTGCTTTTCTATAATTTCAGGTATTTTCTGGCTGAAATTGAGGGAGCTGAGCAAAAATCTGATTTGGGCTGAAAAAGGATTGCTGATGTTGTTGGATTCTGACCTCTCGACACTCGGAATGGATTTTTTGGAGCTACTTGAGTCTAATTGGCGCGCTTCCAATTGCGTTGGAAAGTAGACATCCAGGGCTTTCCAGCAATACATAATAGTTCATACTTTGCTTAAGGATAGACAACGTAAACTGGCGTTCAACGCCAGTTCCATGTTGCAGTCTGGCATCCAGCGCCAGAAACAGGTTACAAGTTGGAGTTCAACGCCAGAATCAGGTTACAACCTGGCGTTGAATGCCCAAATCAGCCCAGGCACGTGAGAAGCATTAGTCTCAGCCCCAGCACACACCAAGTGGGCCCCAAAAGTTGATTTCTGCACTATCTATCATAGTTTACTCATTTTCTGTAAACCTAGGTTACTAGTTTAGTATTTAAACAACTTTTAGAAATTTATTTTGTATCTCATGACATTTTAGATCTGAAATTTGTACCTTTTAACGGCATGAGTCTCTAAACTCGATTGTTGGGGGTGAGGAGCTCTGCTATGTTTCGATGAATTAATGCAACTATTTCTGTTTTCCATTCAAACATGCGTGTTCCTATCTAAGATATTCATTCGCGCTTAATTATAGAGAAGGTGATGATCCGTGACACTCATCACCTTCCTCAATCCATGAACGTGTGTCTGACAACCACCTCCGTTCTACATCAGATTGAATGAGTATCTCTTAGATTCCTTAATCAGAATCTTTGTGGTATAAGCTAGATTGATGGCGGCATCCATGAGAATCCAGAATGTCTAAACCTTGTCTGTGGTATTCCGAGTAGGATTCTGGGATTGGATGGCTGTGACGAGCTTCAAACTCGCGAGTGTTGGGCGTAGTGACAGAGGCAAAAGGATCAATGGATCCTATTCCAGCATGAGTGGGAACCGACAGATGATTAGCCGTGTAGTGACAGTGCACGTGGACCCTTTTCACTGAGAGGATGGATGGTAGCCATTGACAACGGTGATCCACCAACACACAGCTCGCCATGGAAGGAACTTTGCACTTTTGCATGCATGAGGGAAGAGGAATACAAGTGAAAAGCTTAAATTCAGAAGACAAAGCATCTCCAAAACCCCAACATATTCTCCATTACTGCATAATAAGTATTTATTTCATAATCTCGTATTTTTCGTAATTCAATTTGATAAGTGAATTGTTTTCCTGACTAAGAGTTACAAGATAACCATAGATTGCTTCAAGCCAACAATCTCCGTGGGATTCGACCCTTACTCACGTAAGGTATTACTTGGACGACCCAGTGCACTTGCTGGTTAGTTGTGCGGAATTACATAGTGTGAAGTAATTTTCGTGCACCAAGTTTTTGGCGCTGTTTCCGGGGATTATTCGAGTTTGGACAACTAACGGTTCATTTTGTTGCTTAGATTAGGAAAAATTTTTCTTTTTGGTTTAGAGTCTTCTATTATTGTTTTTGGTTGAAATTTTCTTTTTCTAAATCCTTATTTTCTCTTTTCTTTTAATTTTTCAAAAATTTTATAAACTGATAATTGAGTTCTTCTGTTTGAGTTTAGTTTCATATTTTAAGTTTGGTGTCAATTGCATGTTTTTATTTTCTTTTTAAAACAAAAAAAGTTTTATTCTTAGTTATAAAATCTTTCTTTTCAAAAATAATTTTTCTTTGATTAAATCTTGTGCCAAACTTTAAGTTTGGTGTTTTCTTGTTAATCTTTTGATAATTTTCGAAAATTTTATTTTGGTTTTCTAAAAATTTTATGTTTGGTGTGCTACCTTCATGTTCTTGTTGTTCTTGTGATTCTTCAAAGTGTTCTTGAGTCTTTCTTGTGTTTTGATCTTAAAATTTTTAAGTTTGGTGTTCCTTGGTGTTTTCCCTCCAAAATTTTCGAAAACAAGGAGCTTTAGATTTAAAAATTTTAAGTTCTGTGTCATTTGTGTGTTTCTCTTTCATCATAAAATTCAAAAATAAAAAAAAAAATATCTTTTCTTCATTCCACTCATAATTTTCGAAAAATTAGCATTAAAGTAGTCATCAAATTTAAAAATCATATCTTTTTCAAATCATATCTTTTCCAATCAAATCCTTTCAATCTTACCTTTTTCAAAACTTCCTAACCATATTTTTTTTCTCTTTCTCTCTCTCCATTTTTCGAAAATCTTCACCCATTTTTATTTATTTTATTTTAATTTATTTTACTTTCAAAATAAATAAATAAACAAAAATATTTTTTCTCTATTTTACATCATCTCCCCTTCTCCATCATGGATCTAAGTGGAAATGAATAGTTCAGAAGGACTCTGGGGTCATATGCTAACCCCACCACTGCTTCATATGGGAGTAGTATCAGTATACCCTCCATTGGAGTCAGTAGCTTTGAGTTGAATCCTCAGCTCATTATCATGGTGCAGCAAAGTTGCCAGTATTCCAGTCTTCCACAGGAAGAACCTACAGAGTTTCTGGCACAGTTTTTACAAATTGCTGATACAGTACTGATGCCAAGGCATCTTAGGCTAGTTTCACTAGCATTTTTCTGTTAGTTTTAGTTGTTTTATGCATTTTCTTGAGCTTAAAGTAACCAAGAATGGTTAAATGAATAACAAAGCAATGAACCATCCAAACAGTATGATTTTGATGCAAATTCCATGAGTTTTTAGTTATATTACTTGAATGCTATGAATGGAAGATTTCTCATGAAATTTTGCAAGACTTTGATGCAGTTGTTTGGATGATTTCAGGGAAGAAGAGGCTAGGCAAGGAAGCAACAAAATCAATACAGGAAGCTTGAATATCACATGTGGAGTTTAAGTTCCAGTTTAAGCTTAAACTGGAACTCAAACTACCAAGCCATATAATGCTGGGAACTATCAGTGGCGTTTAAGCTCCAGTTTAAGCTTAAACTGGAGCTTAAACGCCAAAATCATGAAAGCAGAGGAAAAGCTGAAAGTGGCGTTTAACCTCCAGTTTAACCTTAAACTGGAAGTTAAACGCCAGAAATGAGAAATGCACCAGGGAGCCATTTCCACGTTTAAGCTCCAGTTTAAGCTTAAACTGGAGCTTAAACGTGTTCGACCATTCTCCTCCAGGGTTGCTTTCTTCATTTCCACGTTTAAGCTTCAGTTTAACCTTAAACTGAAGCTTAAACGTGTTCGACAATCCACACTCCAGACTTGCCTTCTTCCATTTCCACGTTTAAGCTTCAGTTTAACCTTAAACTGAAGCTTAAACGTGTTCGACAACTCCACACTCCAGACTTGCCTTCTTCCATTTCCACGTTTAAGCTTCAGTTTAACCTTAAACTGAAGCTTAAACGTGCTTGAATTATACCACCTCCAGGAGTGTCCAACGTTTAAGTTGCAGTTTAAGCTTAAACTGCAACTTAAACGCCACTAATTGAAAAGGTTTCTGGGCCAAAGATATTGCAGTTTAAGTTAGCATTTGAGTACAAACATTAACTTAAACGTACTCTGGTATGAAACCCAATTGAATATCATGGTTTATGGGATTGGGCCTGAAGAATTCATGAGTCTGGAATTTCAAATTGTTGAGTCATGTGTCATTACTTGATTATCACTAAGTTGGCTCAATGAATGTTACAGAATTGGATCAGCAGCCTCATCAGGATTATGGATCATAAACCCAAAGCAAAAGGAAATCAGGGAAAGGCCTCAAAGCCCAAGAAACACAACAGAAGCTCAATTTAGAAAGTGTATAAATAGGATAGAATTTAAGTTGGTTGGTACTCGGGGGGGAATTTTGGGGGATCACTTTTTCTAGTTTTCATACTTTTTGTAATTGAATTCAGAGCTATGACTCACCAAACCCACTTTCATTGGGTTAGGGAGCTCTATTGTAATTCAATGAATCAATAATAGTTTTTATCTTCTTCTTCAATCTTTTCTCTTGAATTTTGTTAGAAAGCTTCTCGATCTAATTCCATTGGTTAGTTGTCTTGGGAAAGAAACTATCCATAATTGGAATCCTTCGGAACCTTGGGAAAGGAATGGAGGATTCATGCTAGAGAAGCTTTCTCACAGCGAATTGGATTGGGGTTTGGATGGATATTGTGACATGTAATCCTACCAAATTGTGGTTCATGAAACTGTGTGGTATAATCAGTGATCGAGCATCATCTCTTCTTATGAACATTTAAACCAAGGGATTGGGAATTTGTTTGTTTTTAGAGAGAATTGGTGAGCCAAGGGATTGGGATCCAATCATATAAGATTGCCAAGCAAAATTCAATGAATGCATTGGTTGAGGAAGGGATAAAAAAAAATGTTTGATTCGGAGATCTCAATATCTCCTGAAACCCAATGAATTCCCCATTTCTGATCTATCACTTCTCTTTACATTCTGCAATTAAATTCATGCAATCACCCCGATCCCTCTTTAATTTCAGCAATTTAGCTTCTCGCTCTTTAATTCATGCAATTTTACATTCCGCAATTCTCATCTAAATCTTGATTCCGCTCAACTAGAACACACTTCTAATCCGAATTGCTCACTCAACCAATCCTTGTGGGATTCGACCTCACTCTATTGTGAGTTTTTACTTGACGATAACCGGTGCACTTGCCGGAAGGAATTTTTGCCGATCGTGCAATTTCTTAAAATCGTAGCATCAAGTTTATGGCGCCGTTGCCGGGGATTGGTTTTCGATTGACAATTCTCAAATTGGAAGTTAACTAGATTGAGCATTTTTCTTGCTTTGTTAATTCAGTTCAAGTTACTTGTTGAATTTTAATTTCTGCACTCTGTTACATGCTTTCTTTCTTTATGCCTTTAAATTCAAGCAACTAACTCACTGACTCACTAACTATTTGAATTAATTCCTCAACTGTTCTAACCATACTCTTCCATTAACCAAGAGTATTTCACTTGTTTGTTGCCTGTGCTGTGTTTTTGTATGACAGGTAGGAGAGGAGAGACATCAACTCCTCATTATACCGAACCAGAGAGGACCCTTCATAAACTTAGAAGGGAAGTAAGAGGGAAGAGAGTACTGGGAGAAGAAGAATCTGAAGGAGAATCTGAGGACAATTTTGAGGAAGCTCTAGATCTCAACATGGATAGAGAAGTTCACAACCATGAGAGAGCTGATGGAAACAATGCCATTCCCGAGAGGAGGGTTCTTGGTTCATACATAAACCCAACCTCTGGGAATTATGGTAGCAGCATTCAGAAACCACCCATTCAGGCCAACAATTTTGAACTCAAACCACAGCTAATATCACTTGTGGAGGATCATTGTTCATTTGGTGGGAGTGCTAATGAAGATCCAAACCAACATCTCACAAAATTCCTGAGAATTTGCGACACTGTGAAGTCCAATGGAGTCCAGGAAGATACCTATAAACTACTCTTGTTCCCATTTTCACTTAGGGACAAGGCAGCTAAGTGGCTGGAATCATTCCCAAGGGGGAGCCTAACAACTTGGGATGAGGTGGAAAGCAAGTTTCTGGCACGTTTCTACCCCCACAAAAGGTCAATAGGCTTCGATCTGAGGTTCAGACTTTTAGACAACAAGATGGTGAAACTCTCTACGAGGCATGGGAGAGGTTCAAGGATTTGACAAGGAAATGCCCACCAGACATGTTCCATGACTGGGTGCAATTGCATATTTTCTATGATGGACTTTCTTATGAATCAAGGAAGGCTGTAGACCATTCATCAGGAGGTTCATTGAACAGGAAAAAGACTGTGGAAGAAGCCATTGAAGTGATTGAGACAGTGGCTTAGAATGAGTACTACTATGCTTCAGAGAGACACCACACTAAGGGAGTCATGGAGCTGAACCATGTTGATACAATTTTAGCCCAAAACAAGGTGTTTGCCAAGCAACTAGCAGAGCTCACCAGGAAATTAGAAACAAAGCAAGTGGCTGCAATACACACACAAGATCAAGAGGAAGTAAGCACTGAAGGAGGTGATTGGGAAGAGGCCAATTATGTAGGAAATCAACAAAGGCAACCATATGATCCACATTCCAACACTTACAACCCAGGCTGGAAAAACCACCCAAACTTTGGGTGGAGAAACCAGCAAAACCAACATAACAAGTCCACATACCAAAACTCCAACCAAAGATCATACCAAGCCACACAAAACACTTACTCCCAACCATCATATCATGGCCAAAATAATCAACCTACCCAACCTAATCCGAACCAACAATTTCAAGATCAATTAAACAGGATAGAAGGAATGCTGGCAAACATGGGTCAGGACATAAGTGAGTTGAAAAGCTTTAGGGATGATGTGAGATCTACCTTAAGGAACCATGGTGAAAAACTCAAGAGGATGGAGTCTCAAGTAGGAGAGCTATCTCAACAGGCCCCCAAGTCAACTGCAGTGTTCCCTAGAGACACAGAAAAGAATCCTAAAGGGGAACAAAAAGGAGTGAGATGGGAAGAATGCAAGGCCATCACCATATTGAAGGAAGTCTCAGAAGAAGAAGGAATCAGACCCTCAGAACAGGAGCCAGAAATCTTGAAGGAAGGTGTGGAAGAAGCTAAGCAGAAAAGTGAAACTGAGCAAGCCAAGGAACTGCAAAAAGGCATGCTGGAAACATACCAACCAAAAGCACCATTTCCTCAGAGGTTAGGAGGAGGTGAAAAAGGGAAAACCTATTCAAGGTTTTTAGAGACATTTAAGTCTCTCCATATCAATATTCCCTTCCTTGAGATTCTCTAGCAGATGCCTACACATATCAAGTATTTAAAGGAATTGCTGAGCAAGAAAAGAGTTTTGAAGGGAGGACAAACTGTAATAATGAACAAAGAATGCAGTGCCCTCATCAAGAAGGACATAGTCTCTAAGAAAACAGACCCAGGAAGTTTTCATATCCCCTGCATCATAGGGGAAACAAAAATTGACAGAGGATTCTGTGATCTAGGAGCTAGCATAAATGTGATGCCTCTGACTCTTATGAAGAGGCTACAACTGAATGAGGTGAGATCCACTGATGTAATCATACAACTGGCTGACAAAACTCAGAAGCAAGCTGAAGGGGTAGTTGAGAATGTGCTGGTGAAAGTGGGAAATTATTTCTTCCCCATAGACTTTGTCATTTTGGACATGGAGGAAAGCTACCTACACCCTATCATTCTGGGAAGGCCATTTCTAGCCACTGCTAGAGCGCTCATAGATGTAGAACAAGGAGAGCTAATTTTGAGAATACATGATGAACAGCTCATTTTCAATGTTTTCAAACCTGCATCTGAGCCTGAACCAGAACCTGAAAAGCCTAAGGATGATAGTAGCCATCTGTGTTTGGAGGAAAGAAATCCAGCAGCTGAAACTCTGAAATAGTCCTTGGAAGGCAAACAAGAATTGCAAGAGTTAAAGCCACAAGAATCAATAGAAACAGATCAGAAGGATCCTCCTGGCATAAGGGTCAATGAAGAAATCCTCAAGAGAAAGGGAAGAATTATAAAGAAATTGCCAAGAGGGTGGAGAAACAAGAAAATTCCCACTGAAGGTTTCTCTCCGGGAGATAAAGTGATATCAAGTCATTATCTGCCAATCCCACCTGGCCTCAAAACCATTCCTTCCCAGCTCCCTCAAGTGTTCACAATCAGGAAAGTTCTTTCTATGGAACATTTGGAAATCATGAAGGAATCAAATGGGGACGTTTTCATAGTGAGAGAAGAGGACATCAAGCACTACAATCCACCCTAACAAGGGGCAACCGTCAAGCTAATGACGTTAAAGAAGCGCTTGTTGGGAAGCAACCCAACCTGAGGTAATACTCCCTTGCTGTTTCTTTTATTTGTTTCAATAAAAAGGTGAAGTAGTTTCTGTGCATTGCAAAGAATTAAGTTTGGTGTTTCACACCAAACAATGAATTCGTGGATCAATAATTCAAAGGGGAATGTGTGACTCTAAGTTTGGTGTTCCACCACACAGATCAACTGAACACAACAACCTTTGAATTATATGAAAGGAACAACCATTCTAAGCAATCACAGGAATGCTTAAAATCCTTAGCAGCAACTTCATTCCAAGGAGAATTCAAGGACTCAAAGAGCAGAGGAGTAAGTAGAAGACTAAGTTTGGTGTTCACACACCAACTTAAGACTCAGACACTTGCCCATACATAGTTGAGCTAACCACTCAAGTGCTTGAGAAGCAAGCAACTTCATCACTCTTTGCAGGAAAGGAAACAAGGATCTGAGAAAGAACATGAAGCAACAACTAGGAGAAGAAGGAGAAATCAAATTGTTTCCTGGCAACAAAGAGAAAACAAGAAATTTCACAAGGTGGTGGTGTTCCTTGACCATTCTTTAAAAGGCAAACAAAAGCATGCTTGTTCTGGTTTAAACTGTAATTGTTGAATCTTTCTGGAATGTGAAGTTTTTAGTATGAGTGTCTGTTTACTGCTTTGAATAAAGTGAATGCCTAGATGTTTGGATATAACTTCACCTTCTTAAACAAATGCTTGCCATGCTTGTTCTGTTTCCAAAAATAAAAGAAAAGTTTGAACAAAAGTAGCTTGGCTCAATTAGTGACAAATCAAGTAGAATTAAGTGGTGGTATGCATGCTTGATTGTTTAGTCAGATCACTGGAAATTGAGTGTAGAATTATCATTTTTGTGTAGAAGTTTGAATACTGTCTATGGATCTTGATGAATAAATGTCTTTGGCCATGAAAAAGAAAGAAAAAGAAGAAGAAAAAGCCACTGAAAAAGGGCAACCAAAAAAAAAAAAAATTTTTTTTGAGAAAATAAGCTAGGCACCAATGGTTTGAACTTCTGAGACAAATGCCTGTGGTGTTTATGTATTAAGGATATGCTTGGATGAATAGGTTCTGAGGAGTGTTTCAACACTTGGTAACTTGGGTTAACTAACCCGGGATTATCAACCAAAAGTCCATTATCAAGAGCAACCTAAATACAAAACATTTAGTCACACAAAGAGGTGCTGGGCACCAATGTCTCAAGAAGAAATGTGAACTAAAATGCCTGTAGTGGATATGTGTAGTGCACTGATAAGAAAAAGAAAATGCCAAAGGCTTGTGCAACACATGACACTAAGCAAACAAGGAGCAAAGGAGCTCTAAGAAAAAGAAAAGAAAAACAAAGAAGAGAAAAGTGCCAAGGACATAAGAATAAAAAGAGGCCATAGCAGTGTTTGATGGATGCAATGAAAAAGTGATAATCTTACCTGATAAGAATGAAAAAGTGATGCTGCAACTTTCTGCATAAAACCCTTTTGATGAACTTCAAATGCTTGCTAATATAGCCAATGTAATTGCTTTCTGTTTCATACTTTCCTCTCAAATAACTCAGGACTTGCTTAGGGACAAGCAAGCATTAAGTTTGGTGTTGTGATGCCAAGGCATCTTAGGCTAGTTTCACTAGCATTTTTCTGTTAGTTTTAGTTGTTTTATGCATTTTCTTGAGCTTAAAGTAACCAAGAATGGTTAAATGAATAACAAAGCAATGAACCATCCAAACAGTATGATTTTGATGCAAATTCCATGAGTTTTTAGTTATATTACTTGAATGCTATGAATGGAAGATTTCTCATGAAATTTTGCAAGACTTTGATGCAGTTGTTTGGATGATTTCAGGGAAGAAGAGGCTAGGCAAGGAAGCAACAAAATCAAAAAAGGAAGCTTGAATATCACATGTGGAGTTTAAGTTCCAGTTTAAGCTTAAACTGGAACTCAAACTACCAAGCCATATAATGCTGGGAACTATCAGTGGCGTTTAAGCTCCAGTTTAAGCTTAAACTAGAGCTTAAACGCCAAAATCATGAAAGCTGAGGAAAAGCTGAAAGTGGCGTTTAACCTCCAGTTTAACCTTAAACTGGAAGTTAAACGCCAGAAATGAAAAATGCACCAGGGAGCCATTTCCACGTTTAAGCTCCAGTTTAAGCTTAAACTGGAGCTTAAACGTGTTCGACCATTCTCCTCCAGGGTTGCTTTCTTCATTTCCACGTTTAAGCTTCAGTTTAACCTTAAACTGAAGCTTAAACGTGTTTGACAATCCACACTCCAGACTTGCCTTCTTCCATTTCCACGTTTAAGCTTCAGTTTAACCTTAAACTGAAGCTTAAACGTGTCGACAACTCCACACTCCAGACTTGCCTTCTTCCATTTCCACGTTTAAGCTTCAGTTTAACCTTAAACTGAAGCTTAAACGTGCTTGAATTATACCACCTCCAGGAGTGTCCAACGTTTAAGTTGCAGTTTAAGCTTAAACTGCAACTTAAACGCCACTAATTGAAAAGGTTTCTGGGCCAAAGATATTGCAGTTTAAGTTAGCATTTGAGCACAAACATTAACTTAAACGTACTCTGGTATGAAACCCAATTGAATATCATGGTTTATGGGATTGGGCCTGAAGAATTGATGAGTCTGGAATCTCAAATTGTTGAGTCATGTGTCATTACTTGATTATCACTAAGTTGGCTCAATGAATGTTACAGAATTGGATCAGCAGCCTTATCAGGATTATGGATTATAAACCCAAAGCAAAAGGAAATCAGGGAAAGGCCTCAAAGCCCAAGAAACACAACAGAAGCTCAATTTAGAAAGTGTATAAATAGGATAGAATTTAAGTTGGTTGGCACTCTCGGGGGGGAATTTTGGGGGATCACTTTTTCTAGTTTTCATACTTTTTGTAATTGAATTCAGAGCTATGACTCACTAAACCCCTTTCATTGGGTTAGGGAGCTCTATTGTAATTCAATGAATCAATAATAGTTTTTATCTTCTTCTTCAATCTTTTCTCTTGAATTTTGTTAGAAAGCTTCTCGATCTAATTCCATTGGTTAGTTGTCTTGGGAAAGAAACTATCCATAATTGGAATCCTTCGGAACCTTGGGAAAGGAATGGAGGATTCATGCTAGAGAAGCTTTCTCACAGCGAATTGGATTGGGGTTTGGATGGATATTGTGACATGTAATCCTACCAAATTGTGGTTCATGAAACTGTGTGGTATAATCAATGATCGAGCATCATCTCTTCTTATGAACATTTAAACCAAGGGATTGGGAATTTGTTTGTTTTTAGAGAGAATTGGTGAGCCAAGGGATTGGGATCCAATCATATAAGATTGCCAAGCAAAATTCAATGAATGCATTGGTTGAGGAAGGGATAAAAAAAATGTTTGATTCGGAGATCTCAATATCTCCTGAAACCCAATGAATTCCCCATTTCTGATCTATCACTTCTCTTTACATTCTGCAATTAAATTCATGCAATCACCCCGATCCCTCTTTAATTTCAGCAATTTAGCTTCTCGCTCTTTAATTCATGCAATTTTACATTCCGCAATTCTCATCTAAATCTTGATTCCGCTCAACTAGAACACACTTCTAATCCGAATTGCTCACTCAACCAATCCTTGTGGGATTCGACCTCACTCTATTGTGAGTTTTTACTTGACGATAACCGGTGCACTTGCCGGAAGGAATTTTTGCCGATCGTGCAATTTCTTAAAATCGTAGCATCAAGTACATGATAAGAAAGTAGATCAGGATGTCTACAGATTATTACTTTTCCCATTTTCTGTAAAAGACCAAGCTAAGAGGTGGTTAAATAACCAACCTAAGGCTAGCATAAAGACATGGAAACAGCTGACAGAAAAATTCCTGAATCAATACTTTCCTCTAAAATGGATGACACAGCTAAGGCTAGACATCCAAGGCTTTAAACAAGGAGATAATGAATCTCTTTATGATGCCTGGGAGAGATACAGAGAGATGCTAAGAAAATGCCCCTCTGAAATGTTTTCAGAGTGGGTTCAGCTAGACATCCTCTATTATGGGCTTACAGAAAGAGCTCAGATGTCTCTAGACTACTCAGCTGGTGGATCTATCCACATGAGAAAAACAATTGAAGAAGCTCAAGAGCTCATTGATACAGTTGCCAGAAATCAGCATCTGTACCTAAGCAGTGACCCTTCCATGAAAGAAGAGGCTAAAACAGTAACTGCTGAACTCAGTCCTGTAGAACAAGCTGCTGAATTCAATCAGCAATTGGATTTTCTAACAAAGAAGTTAGCCAAATTCAAGGATAGACTACAAGAGACAAGGATGGCTAATATAAATATGGAAGTACAATTAAAGCAAACAAAGTAGCAGCTGTCAAAACAAATAACAGAAGAATGCCAAGCAGTTCAATTAAGAAGTGGGAAAACATTAAATACCCCACCTCAAGGCAGCAGGAAGCCAATAAATGAGCAAACTACCCAAAATCCATCTGAGGACAGTAAGAGCCCGGGGAAAAATAATTCTGGCACTGAAACGCCAGAAATTGGGTGGAAGGCTGGCACTGAACGCCCAAACCATGCTCAAGACTGGCATTCAACGCCAGAAACAAGCAAGGAACTGGCGTTGAACGCCCAAAGAAAGCACAGTTCTAGCATTCAGACGCAAGGAACAGATGAGGAGTTAGCGTCTAACGTCACTCCAGCTTCCAACCCTGGCACTCAATTGCCAGTGAGTGATCAGACACACACAAGTGCTGATGACAACCCCTCTAAAAAGGCTTCTTCAACAACTTCTGTAGGAAATAAACCTGCAGCAACCAAAGTTGAGGAATATAAAGCCAAGATACCTTATCCTAAAAAACTCCACCAAGAGGAGCAGGATAAGCAATTTGCTCGCTTTGCAGATTATCTCAGGACTCTTGAAATAAAGATTCCGTTTGCAGAGGCACTTGAGCAAATACCTTCTTACGCCAAGTTCATGAAAGAGATCTTGAGTCATAAGAAGGATTGGAGAGAAACTGAAAGAGTTCTCCTCACTGAAGAATGCAGTGCAGTCATTCTGAAAAGCTTTCCAGAAAAGCTTAAAGATCCCAGAAGCTTTCTGATACCATGCACATTAGAAGGTAATTGCACCAGGACAGCTCTATGCGATCCTGGGGCAAGCATCAACCTAATACCTGCATCCACCATCAGAAAGCTTGGTTTAACTGAAGAAGTTAAACCGACCCGGATATGTCTCTAACTTGCTGATGGCTCCATTAAATACCCATCAGGCGTGATTGAGGACATGATTATTAGGGTTGGGCCATTCGCCTTTCCCACTGACTTTGTAGTGCTGGAAATGGAGGAGCACAAGAGTGCTACTCTCATTCTAGGAAGACCCTTCCTAGCAACTGGACGAACTCTGATTGATGTCCAACAGGGGGAAATAACCCTGAGAGTCAATGAGGATGAGTTTAAGTTGAATGCTCTCAAGGCCATGCAGCATCCAGACACACCAAAAGACTACATGAAAGTTGACCTTATTGACTCTCTGGTGGAGGAGATCAACATGGCTGAGAGTCTCGAATCAGAGCTGGAATACATCTTTAAAGATGTTCCGCCTGATCTAGAGGATTCAGAGGAATTGAAAGAGCCTCTGAAATTTCCTCAGGAAGAGGAAAAACCTCCAAAACCCGAGCTTAAAACATTACCACCATCCCTGAAATATGCATTTCTGGGAGAAGGTGACACTTTTCCAGTGATCATAAGCTCTGCTTTAAATCCTCAGGAAGAGGAAGCACTAATTCAAGTGCTAAGGACACACAAGACAGCTCTTGGGTGGTCCATAGGTGACCTTAAGGGCATAAGCCCAGCTAGATGCATGCACAAGATCTTATTGAAGGATAATGCTAAGCCAGTGGTTCAACCACAAAGGCGGCTAAATCCAGCCATGAAGGAAGTGGTGCAGAAAGAGGTCACCAAATTACTGGAGGAGGGGATTATTTATCCTATTTCTGATAGCCCCTGGGTGAGCCCTGTCCAAGTTGTCCCCAAAAAGGGAGGCATGACAGTGGTTCATAATGAAAAAAATGAACTGGTTCCTACAAGAACAGTTACAGGGTGGCGCATGTGTATTGACTACAGAAGGCTCAATACAGCCACCAGAAAGGATCATTTTCCTTTACCATTTATAGACCAGATGCTAGAAAGACTAGCAGGTCATGATTATTACTGCTTTTTGGATGGCTATTCAGGCTATAACCAAATTATAGTAGATCCCCAGGATCAAGAGAAAACAGCATTCACATGTCCATCTAGAGTGTTTGCTTACAGAAGGATGCCATTTGGGCTGTGTAATGCGCTTGCAACCTTTCAGAGATGCATGCTCTCTATTTTCTCTGATATGGTGGAAAAATTTCTGGAAGTCTTCATGGATGACTTCTCAGTATATGGAGAGTCATTCAGCTCCTGTCTTGATCACCTGACACTGGTTCTGAAAAGATGCCAAGAGACCAACCTGGTTTTAAATTGGGAAAAATGTCACTTTATGGTGACTGAAGGGATTGTCCTTGGGCATAAAATTTCAAACAAGGGAATAGAGGTGGATCAAGCTAAAATAGAGGTAATTGAAAAATTACCACCAACTGCCAATGTTAAGGAAATCAGAAGCTTTCTGGGGCATGCAGGATTTTATAGGAGGTTTATAAAGGATTTTTCAAAAATTGCAAAACCTCTAAGCAACCTGCTAGCTGCTGACATGCCATTTGTGTTTGACACACAATGCCTGCAGGCGTTTGAAACTCTGAAAACTAAGCTGGTCACAGCACCAGTTATCTCTGCACCAGACTGGATATTACCATTCGAATTAATGTGTGATGCCAGTGATCACGCCATTGGTGCAGTACTGGGGCAGAGGCATGACAAACTTCTGCATGTCATTTATTATGCTAGCCGTGTTTTAAATGATGCCCAGAAAAATTACACAACCACAGAAAAGGAATTGCTTGCAGTGGTCTATGCCATTGACAAGTTTAGATCATACTTAGTAGGATCAAAAGTGATTGTGTACACTGACCATGTTGCTCTTAAATATCTACTTACAAAGTAGGATTCAAAACCCAGGCTTATAAGATGGGTATTGCTTCTGCAAGAGTTTGATATAGAAATAAGAGATAGAAAAAGAACAGAAAACCAAGTGGCTGATCATCTGTCCCGAATAGAGCCAGTAGAAGGGGCGACCTCTCCCTCTATTAAGATCTCTGAAATCTTTCTGGATGAGCATTTGTTCGCCATTCAGGAAACACCATGGTTTGCAGACATTGCAAACTATAAAGCTGCAAGGTTCTTACCCAAGGTGTACAGCAGGCAACAAAAGAAAAAATTAATTTCTGATGCAAAATACTACTTGTGGGATGAATCCTATCTCTTTAAGAGATTTACAGACGAAATAATCCGTAGGTGTGTGCCTAGAGAAGAAGCACAGAGCATCTTATGGCATTGCCATGGGTCACAATATGGAGGTCATTTCGGAGGTGAGCGAACAGCCACCAAGGTCCTCCGATGTGGTTTCTACTGGCCTACACTCTACGAAGATTCCCAAGAGTTTGTACGTAACTGTGACAGTTGCCAGAGAGCTGGTAATTTGCCTCATAGTTACGCCATGCCTCAACAAGGAATCTTGGAGATTGAGTTGTTTAATGTATGGGAAATTGATTTCATGGGGCCTTTCCCACCATCATACTCAAACACTTATATTCTGGTGGCAGTTGACTATGTATCAAAATGGGTAGAGGCTATTGCCACACCCACCAATGATACTAAAACTGTGCTTTAGTTCCTCCAGAAACATATATTCAGCAGGTTTGGTGTCCCTAGGGTACTAATCAGTGATGGGGGCACTCACTTCTGCAACAAACAGAGAAATGGGCAAGCTGAAGTTTCTAACAGAGAACTAAAAAGAATCCTGGAACGGACTGTAAGTACCCGTAGAAAGGATTGGGCACGAAGCTTGGATGATGCTCTGTGGGCTTACAGAACAGCATTCAAGACTCCTATAGGGACCTCTCCGTACCAACTTGAGTATGGTAAGGCTTGTCACCTGCTCGTGGAACTGGAACATAAGGCCTACTGGGCAAACAGATTCCTAAACTTTGTGCCAAACTAGCTGGAGAAAAAAGATTGCTCCAGCTGAATGAGCTAGAGGAATTCAGATTCACTGCTTTCGAAAATGCCAAGCTTTATAAAGAGAAATCTAAAAGGTGACATGACAGAAAGCTGTCATCTAGAATCTTTGAACCAGGATAAAAGGTTCTGTTGTTTAACCTTAGGCTCAGGCTATTTCCCGAGAAACTGAAATCCCGGTCGAGGGGACCATATACGATTACAAGTGTATCACCATATGGTTATGTGGAGCTTCAAGACATTGACTCTGATAGTAAGTTCATTGTTAACGGACAGAGAATCAAGCACTATCTTGAAGGTAATATTAAGCAAGAGTGCTCAAGGCTGAGGCTAGATTAAAAAGCTCAGCAAGGTCCAGCTAAAGACAATAAAGAAGCGCTTGCTGGGAGGCAACCCAGCCATTGGCATCACTTTCTCTGGAATTTTGCCCTATTCTTGATTTTATTTGTTTATATAAAGTTCATTGTTAATAAGGTAAAGAGTCCATTGCATAAGTTCACAGAGTTACAGAAGGATTCAACGCACAAAAGAAGCATCTACTGGGCGTTCAATTGGGCATTCAACGCCCAAAAGAAGCATCCACTAGGCGTTGAACGCCAGTAAGGATAGATATCTGGGCGTTAAACGCCAGAAAGAAGCTCCTTCTGGGCGTTTAATGCCAGATTTACAGCGTCCTGGGTGTTCAGAAAAACGCCTAGTGACAAAGGAGTTCCTGGCGTTCAACGCCAGAAAGAAGCAACAGCTGGGCGTTGAACGCCCAGGAGAAGCAGCAATTGGGCGTTAAACGCCCAAAACATGCAGCATTTGGGCGTTTAACGCTAGGATGGTGGGGAGGAGGTAAATTCATTTTTTTTTCATATTTTTCATTTTAATTTTGATTTTCATGTTTCAATTCATGATTTCTTGCATAAACATGTTACAGACCCTGATTTCTAAGAACCCTACTTTCTAAAAACCCTACTTTAAAAATATCAAATGTATCTTAATCCATAAACACAAATTCTTTTTCAATCCAATCCAACCCTTTTTCAAATTTTCCAAAATAAATCTATCTCTTTTCCTTCTAAAATCTATCTTATCTTTTTAATATTTTCGAAAATCCCACCCCCCTCCCTTTTAAAACCACATTCGGCCTCCCTCCTTTCATCTACCATTCGACACAACCTCTCCTTCTACCCATCTCCTTTCTCTTCTTTTGCTTGAGGACAAGCAAACCTCTAAGTTTGGTGTGTTTATCCGTGATCACTAAACCATACCCACTAAGATCATGACTCCTAAAGGAAAACAACCCACTCCAAGAGGCAAGAAAGAGAGTATTCCAAAACCACTTTGGAATCAAGGGAGGTTCTTAACCAAAAAACATTCAGACCATTACTACAAAATAATGGCTCTAAGATCAGTGATCCTGGAAGTCAAGTTCGATCTGAAAGAAGATGAATATCCGGAGATCCAAGAGTAGATTTGAAACAGGAACTGGGAAGTCCTAGCTAATCCTGAAACGAAAGTGGGAAGGAATATGGTTCAGGAATTCTACGCTAATCTGTGGCAAACAGACAAACAGAGAATATCTGGAACTGCCCTCTATGACTATCGGACTATGGTCAAAGGAAAGATTGTTCACATCCACCCTGACAAAATCAGGGAGATCTTTAAGCTACCTCAGCTGAAAGATGACCCAGACTCCTTCAGTAGGAGAATGATGAGAACAAACAAGGGCCTGGATAAGATTCTAGAGGATATATGCATCCTTGGAGCCAGGTGGACCACCAGCAGCAAGGGTGTCCCAAATCAACTCAAGAGAGAAGATCTCAAACCAGTCGCCAGAGGATAGCTGGACTTCATTGGGTGTTCTATATTGCCCACTAGCAACCGTTCTGAAGTCACCGTCAAAAGAGCAGTGATAATCCATTGCATTATGTTGGGAAAAGAAGTGGAAGTTCATCAACTGATTCCATCTGAATTTTACATACTTGCAAACAAGAACTCCAAAGATGCCAGGTTGGCTTATCCAAGCCTAATCTCTATGCTATGCAAAGATGCTGGAGTAAGGATGGGAATAACAGAGTACATCTCAGTGGAGCAACCAATCACTAAAACCACAATGGAAAAACAACAAATGCAAGATGACCCCATCAAGAGGAGGCCGCAAGAATTCCTCCCGGAAGTCCCTCAATTTGAATATTGGGAACAGCTTGAAGCATCTGTCACCAAGTTGCAAGAATCTATGGACCAAATAAAGGTAGAACAGCAAAATCAAAATAGTATGCTCTGCAAACTGCTCAGGAAACAAGAAGAGCAAGGGCGTGACTTAAAGGAACTGAAGCGTCAGAAGTTATCTCTGGAAGGACCAAGCACCCCACAGACTAGAGGAACATCCACATCCCAAACTCAAGGTTGTTGAGTTCTAATCTTAGCCTTAACTCTGTGATAATTGTTCTTATTTGAGTTTTACTTTAAAAGTTATAGTAGTAATTAGTAGTGATTTTATCTCCAATTAAGCTATAATTTATTTTTCTCATCATCATTAAACATGAATAAAATAGAAGATTTTCTTTAGAATAAGGAGGCAATATTTTTTGAGTTTTTAATAAAACAAATTCTAATTGTTTACATGTGGTGGCAATGCTTTCTGCCTTCTGAATGAATGCTTGAATAGTGCATATGTCTTTGGAATTTGATGCTCTTGAATGTTAAATATGTTGGCTCTTGAAAGAATGATGAACATGAGACATGTTATTGGTAATCTGAAAAATCAAAAAAATGATTCTTGAAGCAAGAAAAAGCAGTGAATACAAAGCTTGCAAAAAAAAAAAAAGCAAGCAGAAAAAGCCAATAGCCCTTAAAACCAAAAGGCAAGGGTAATAAAAAGGATCCAAGGCTTTGAGCATCAGTGGATAGGAGGGCCTGAGGAAACCAAATCCTGGTCTAAGCGGCTAAACCAAGTTGTCCCTAACCATGTGCTTGTGGCGTGAAGGTGTCAAGTGAAAACTTGAGACTGAGCGGTTAAAGTCAAGATCCAAAGCAAAAAGAAAAGTGTGCTTAAGAACCCTGGACACCTCTAATTGGGGACTTTAGCAAAGCTGAGTCACAATCTGGAAAGGTTAACCCAATTATGTGTCTGTGGCATTTATGTATCCGGTGGTAATACTGGAAAACAAAGTGCTTAGGGCCACGGCCAAGACTCATAAAGTAGCTGTATTCAAGAATCAACATACTGAACTAGGAGAATCAATAACACTATTTGAATTCTAAGTTCCTATAGATGCCAATCATTCTGAGCTTCAATGGATAAAGTGAGATGCCAAAACTGTTCAGAAGCAAAAAGCTACTAGTCTCACTCATCTAATTAGAATTTGAGCTTCAATCAAAAACTATGAGATATTATTGCTTCATGACTTATTTGTATTTTATTTTATTCGTCTAGTTGCTTGGGGACAAGCAACAGTTTAAGTTTGGTGTTGTGATGAGCAGATATTTTATACGCTTTTTGGGGTTAATTTCATGTAGTTTTTAGGATGTTTTAGTTAAGTTTTTATTATATTTTCATTAGTTTCTAGGAAAAATTCATATTTCTGGACTTTACTATGAGTTTGTGTGCTTTTCTGTAATTTCAGGTATTTTCTGGCTGAAATTGAGGGAGCTGAGCAAAAATCTGATTCGGGCTGAAAAAGGATTGCTGATGCTGTTGGATTCTGACCTCTCTGCACTCGGAATGGATTTTTTGGAGCTACAGGTATTTAATTGGCGCGCTTCCAATTGCGTTGGAATGTAGACATCCAGGTCTTTCCAGTAATATATAATAGTTTATACTTTGCTCGAGGATAGACGACGTAAACTGGCGTTCAACGCCAGTTCCATGTTGCAGTCTCGCATCCAGCGCCAGAAGCAGGTTACAACCTGGCGTTGAACGCCCAAAACAGCCCAGACATGTGAGAAGCTTTAGTCTCAGCCCCAGCACACACCAAGTGGACCCTAGAAGTGGATTTATGCACTATCTATCATAGTTTACTCATTTTCTGTAAACCTAGGTTACTAGTTTAGTATTTAAACAACTTTTAGAAATTTATTTTATATCTCATGACATTTTAGATCTAAAATTTGTACCTTCTTACGGCATGAGTCTCTAAACTCCATTGTTGGGGGTGAGGAGCTCTGCTGTGTTTCGATGAATTAATGCAACTATTTCTATTTTCCATTCAAACATGCGTGTTCCTATCTAAGATATTCATTCGCGCTTAATTATAGAGAAGGTGATGATCCGTGACACTCATCACCTTCCTCAATCCATGAACATGTGTCTGACAACTACCTCCGTTCTACATCAGATTGAATGAGTATCTCTTAGATTCCTTAATCAGAATCTTTGTGGTATAAGCTAGATTGATGGCGGCATCCATGAGAATCCGGAAAGTCTAAACCTTGTCTATGGTATTCCGAGTAGGATTCTGGGATTGGATGGCTGTGACGAGCTTCAAACTCGTGAGTGTTGGGCGTAATGACAGACGCAAAAGGATCAATAGATCCTATTCTAACATGAGTGGGAACCGACAAATGATTAGCCGTGTAGTGACAGCGCACGTAGACCCTTTTCACTGAGAGGATGAATGGTAGCCATTGACAACGGTGATCCACCAACACACAGCTTGCCATGGAAGGAACTTTGCACTTTTGCATGCATGAGGGAAGAGGAATACAAGAGAAAAGCTGAAATTCAGAAGACAAAGCATCTCCAAAACCCCAACATATTCTCCATTACTGCATAATAAGTATTTATTTCATACTCTCGTATTTTTCGTAGTTCAATTTGATAAGTGAATTGTTTTCCTGACTAAGAGTTACAAGATAACCATAGATTGCTTCAAGCCAACAATCTCCGTGGGATTCGACCCTTACTCACGTAAGGTATTACTTGGACGACCCAGTGTAATTGCTGGTTAGTTGTGCGGAATTACATAGTGTGAAGTAATTTTCGTGCACCAGGTGTGTATTGAGGTGGTTCATGAGAGTATTTATATTGGAATATGGGTGGTTCTATAGGTTTTCTCTCATAATGGTCACAAGGATGAGGTAAGGGTGATTGGTTATGTGATGGATGAGGGTCATAGGAAGGTGTTTGGTAAAAAAGGGCTTGTGAGAATGGTTGAGGGTTATGTTGAGGATGAGGTTCATAAGCATATGGTGGGGCTTGTTGGTAACTACAAGAGGGTCTACCATAGCCATTAGATTGATACGCATTAGGAGTGGAATTATACCCATAAGAAACCGGAGGAAGTTGTTGCCAAGAAGGTTGGCCATAAGCTTTAGGCTCCTCCCACCCTTGATTGTCCCATCCTTGATACATATCTTCATTGTAATCTCCACTTCCTACAACATAGTTGTAACCAAACTCATAGCCAAAATGGTGAGAATCCATGATAACAAGAGCAAATGAAAACAAATTCTAATAAGAAACAAAAAAGGACCAAATCCTATAACATGAAAAAACTAAAAAGCAATTCAAAAATCAAGCTATTCACAATATTAACATATGTACAATAACTAATAACAAGGCACACAATTGCAAAGCCCCGGCAACGGCGCCATTTTGATGGACGAATTTTTTGTATGGTTTAGAATTTCACAAATAAATTCTCATTGCAAGTATAGTTTCTAAACCAACAAACAATCCTCAATAAAAAATTTGTTTGTCACAAGTATAAACCCCAATAAAATAACCGATGTATTCGAACCTCGGGTCGTCTCTCAAAGGAATCGCAGGGAAGTGTGTGATGGCTAGAATTATTTTCAGTCTAGAATTTCTCTTATAGAAATAAGAACTTCGTTGTAAGCATAGCTCCAAACCAACAAACAACTCTCACATCAAATTTAGATTGGTTTTGTCACGTGTACAAACCCCAATAAGAATTAACCGAAGTATTTAAACCTCGGGTCATCTCACAAGGAATTACAATGAAGTGGTCAATTATTGGCTCTGAAGGAACAAGGGGTTTGCTTTCTAAAAGGGCAAGGAAATAAATGACAAGAAAAGTAAATCATGCAAATAAAGAAAGCAAATAACAAAGAGAGACATTCATGGCAAGGGTTGAGAATATAGGCTTTCTATCCTAGTCACTAATAACAATAATTAACAAGAATTTATCCTATTTTATCATCTCTAATGTGGAAGAAGGTGTAAGTTATCTTCCATGAGAGAAAGTCAAACAAGACTAGTTAATCTCAATCCAAAAATCCTAATCAACTCACTAATAGAATTGGTAAGAGATTAGAGTCAATGGGAAGCATATTAACTAACAACTCTGATTACCAACATGAGTTGGGTATTCATGACTCAAGATTACCTAATTACTCTTTCCAAGACAAGAATGCTCAAAATCTACTCTAACATCCAACCAAGCATTTTGTCAAACACTTGGAAGGCATAAAAGGAAAGCATAGTAAAAGTGCAAGAAATATAAATCTACCAACTACCACTTGCAAGGAAAGTAAAATTCACAACTCAAATAAACAATAAAAGAACATCAAACATCAAATTTCATTAAATGTAAACCAAATCCAACATGAGCATTCAGAAACATGGAAGAAGCATAAAAGTAAAATTAACAAAAGAAAGCAAGAGAGTTACATCACTAGAGCATAAAAATGTAGAAGAAATAAGATGAAAGCAAAAAATGAAACATGGATCTATGATGCAATTAACCCTAGGAACCCTAATTCTAGAGAGAATAGCGATCTTCTCTCTCTAGAAACTAAGCTACATGATGCAAAAACTCCAAACAATTGCTCCCCCCTTGCCCAAGCTTGAATTCTGCATGAAATAGCATCAGAAATGAGTTGGATTGGGCCCAAAATGCTTCAGAAATCACTGGCCACGAGTTGCCTTTCATGAGTCACATGCAGCAACCCACTCATACGCGTGATGCACACGTACGCGTCCCTCAACGCCAGGCAACTATGACAAATTTTATATCATTTTGAAGCCCCAGATGTTAGCTTTCCAATGCAACTAGAACCTCCCCATTTGGACCTTTGTAGCTCAAGTTATGATCGATTGAGTGCGAAGAGGTCAGGATTGACAGCTTTGCGATTCCTTCATTTCTTCATGAGTTCTCCCACTTTGCATGCTTTTCTCTTCATTTCTTCCATGCAATACTTGCCTTATGAACCTAAAATCACTCAATAAACACATAAAGGCATCGAATGGAATTTAAAGTGAATTAAAATCACCAATTTAAGGGCCTAAAAAGCATGTTTTCACACTTAAGCACAAATTAAGGGAGAATTACAAAACCATGCTATTTCATTAAATAAATGTGAGAAAAGTTGATAAAATCCACCAAATTAAGCATAAGATAAACCACAAAATTGGGGTTTATCAGTGTGCTTGATTATTGGTTATGGCAAAGTGTTTTGGGGTTTTGGAATAAGAAACAAGAAAAGTAAATGGCAAGAAAGTAAATGGAAACTCAAATAATGAAAAGGTCTTGGCAAGGGTTGATGGTTAAGAATCTTTATCCTTGTTACTAAGCACAATATGATAATTGCAAGGATTAATCCCATTAAGTTATCTTCTAACAAGTAGAGGATAGTTAAATGAGCTACATTAATCCTAATCCATAGGTCCTAACCATCTCACTAATCAATTTAGCGAAAGTTAGAGTCAATGGATACTAACTATCAATCATTTGGACATTAGTAACTCAAATTCACCTAAATTACCATCCCAAGCCAAGAACACAAAAATCTACTCTAACATCCTTCCAAGTAATTTGTCAAACACTTGGAAGGCATAAAAGGAAACCATGGTAAATTGAAAACAAGAGTATTAAATCTACAACTACCTAATAACAAGGAATTAACAACAACTCAATTACAAAACAAGGGAATATAAAACATGAATTGCATTAAAATGAGATCCAAATCTAACAATAGTGTATCAACATAAAAGAGACATCAAAGGGGAAATTGACAAGAAAACTAAGAGAACATAGGTGTAACAACAAGAAATTGAAATGGAAACAAGATGAAAATGGGAAATTAAACCTAAATCTAAGAAGAATTAATCTAATCCTAACCTAATTCTAGAGAGAAAAGGGAGCTTCTCTCTCTAGAAAATAACTAAAGGCTCATCATCATTCATACAAGTGCCCCCCTTCACTCCTCCTCAATTCCACATGTAATAGGCTCAGAAAATGAGTTGGATCTCGGCCTGGAAAGCTCAGAAATCGCCCCCAGCGTTTTCACTATAATGAGGTCACATGCGAGCATCGACGCGTACGCGTGGGTTATGCATATGCGTCGATTAACGTTTTTAGTTTCCACACGTATGCATCATGTCACGCGTACGCGTCGCCATGTGACTCCATATCCACCCGTACACGTTTGGTACACATACGCATAGGTGAATGCATCCCAAATCTTTGATTTTCCTTGAAATCTCCATTTTGCATGCTTTTCTCTTCACTCCTTTGACCCATTCCTAGCCTTTTCAACCTGAATTCACTAACAAACACATCAAAGTATCTAGTGGAATCAAAGGTGAATAAAAATTAACCAATTAAGGGCCTAAAAAGTATGTTTTCACACTTAAGGACAAATTAAGGAGAATTTACAAAACCATGCTATTTCATCGAATAAGTGTGAGAAAAGGTGATAAAATCCCCTCAATTCAGCATAAAATACACCACGAAATAGTGGTGCATCAAATCTCCCCACATTTAAACAATAGAATATCCTCCTGCTAAACCAATAAAGAGACAAAGGGTACTATCATTTATTCAATGTAAACCACCTAAATGCAACCTATCTAAATTCAACTATCTAAATAAATGCAATTACTTGGTCAAAATAAATCAACTTCCAAGAAAGCATATATAAACATAAGGGCTAAGGATATTAACAACCAAGCCAAACCACAATTGAATTGAGTTATTAAAGATTTTACAAACTTGCAAGAAAAATCAAACTCCAAGGATCAATGAATAACCTGGAAATCAATAAGAGTGAACTTCAAATATATCTTGCATCAAAACCCCATAAACCAGATTTAATTTTCTTTCAATAAGGACACATATTTCTCTCTGTTTTCATTCATTCTTTTTATTGTTTCACTACTTGCTTAGGGACAAGCAAGATTTAAGTTTAGTGTTGTGATGCCTAGGAATCTTAGTCTAGTTTCACAAGCCTTTTTCAGTTGCTTTCATATGGTTTCATACACTTTCATGAGCAATAAGTAAGTATTTGGATGAGAATTCCATGCATACCTTGATTCAATTAAACATGGTTAATTATGAGCATTTTCATGAGATTTATACAAGAAATTACTTGATGCTATGAATGGTGCAAGAATCTTGTGATTATGGCAAAGCTTTGATGCATTTGTTTGGTTGATGATAGGTGAAAAGAAGCAGAGGAAGGGTGAGAAAGAAGCAGAGAAGGCAACGTTGGTGGCCAAAGTTAGCTCACCAACGTTGCCACCAACGTTCCAAAGAGCTAAAGTGCAACGTTGGTGGCCAAAGTTGGCTCACCAATGTTGCTGGTAACCTTTTGAAGAGAAAGGATGCCAACGTTGGAGGGAGCGTTGGTGAGCCAATACTACCCCTAACGTCCTTCATAAATATCAAAAGTTAGAGCTGGTTGGATTGCTTAATGTGTGATGCATGGGTTTATACCGGTTCGAAATTCCACAAAATACTTCCGTTGTTAGTATAGTCCAAACCGATAATCAACTCTCGAATCAAATTTAGATGGAATTGGTTGTCACAAGTTCAACCCTAATAAAAGTAACCGAAGTATTCAAACCTCGAATTGTCTCACAAGGAATGGGCAAACATGTACTTCAACATTGGTTAGAATTCTGGGGTTGCAAGTCATGAGCAAGAATTTAAACTAAGAAACTTAACAAGCAAGAAATCTTAAAGTGCAAGGAACTAATTCAAGTAACTAAAGCAAGGAATGAGCAACTCCAAACTAATAAGAGAACATCCGATATAATTCTACTCTAAGCTAGGCAAGTAACTATACTAAGACAAAGCAATTGAAATATTTTTGGGTTCCAAATATGATTGATAAAAGTAACTCTTGGCTAGGCATAGGAGTTGGGATCACTATCCTTGTCTAATAACCATATCTTGACAATTATGAGGAACCAAGCTCATTAAGTTTACTTCTATACTTGAAGTATATTAAATGGCTTGGTCAACATCAATCCATAAGGTCCAACCTAGCTACCAGTTGACTTAGTAGTAGGCTAGTGTCAATGGTTATCAAATTAACCACTAAGGGTTCTCAAATCATCAATTCCATTAGACCCAATGACTCAAGTTTACCCAATTCCCTTAGCCTAGGCCAAGAGTAAAGAAAACTACTCCATAATCAAAGGAAACATTTCATCAAACACATGGTGAGCATTACTAAAAGACTTATTCAAAATGAAATTAATTTGAAGTTAACAAGTACCCACTAAAAATTATCAATGGAAAATCACTCAAACAACACAATTAATCATGGAAATCATCAATGTAACGCTAACAATTCAAGATCCACAAGATTCATGTAATGGGTAGAAAATGACAATTGACAAGAAAACATAAATATAACACAAGATCTAAACAAAATTATACTAAGAAATTCAAATTAAGTAATCAAAACTAGAAATCTACAAGATCCAATTCAAAATTCTACAAGGGAAGATCAAATCAAAACTAGATCTAGAGAGGAACAAAGGTTTCTCTCTCTAGAAGAACCAAAAACCAAAAACTAGCTAAAATTGTGTCTAAGTGTGAATGAAAGATCCCCCCCCCTTTTCCCCCTAGGATTCTTAGGTCTTTTCCATGCAAAACCAGCTCGAATTTGGGCCTCTTCAGCCTCAGAAATCGCCAGGCACGATTTCCTTTAATGAGGTCACGTGCAGCTTGTCACGCGTACGCGCCATGCACGCGTCCGCGCCGATTGATTTCTGCGATCCACGCGTGTGCGTCGACGGAGATTTCGCTAATCCACGAGGATGCGCTAATCTTCGCGCGCCATTCCCAACTGTCCGCACCTACGCTTGCGCGTGAGGTGCGCGTGCGCGCCGATGCTAAACTCCCCAAAATTCAATTCTTTATGTTCCTTCTACTTGTGTATGCTTCCTTTCTCTCTTCTAGACCATTCTTGCCCTGTAAACTCTGAAATCACTCAACAAAAATATCACGGCATCGAATGGTAATAAAAGAGGATCAAAATATAGAAATTTTAAGGCAAAAGGATCATATTTTCCATCGTGAAGCAATATTAGGAAGAGAACACAAAACCATGCAATTGTTGTGAATAAGTGTGGAAAATATTGACAAAACCCCTCAAATTCTACACAATATAAACCAAAAAATTAGGGTTTATCAAACATCCCAAAACTTAAACCAAGCATGTCCTCATGCTAAAAATAAAAAGACCAAAGACCTTGGTAAGAAAGGGTTCATGAAGAGCAAAATACCTAAATGAATGCATGCAACTAATGTAAAAGCATCTACCTACTTGGTCAATGGTAAATCTATCTTCCAAGAACACGTATGAGTATATAGGGTGAAAATGACATGTAGTCCATAAATGCTACCAATTTGAACCTCAATATGAAGTGCATTTAACTTGCTAGATGAACGCTTGTGAAAGCCGGGAACAAGGAGTTGAGCATCGAGCCCTCACCGGAAGTGTATCCGCTCTATTCACTCAATTTTATAGGGTTCGTCACTCAATCGTCTCCTAATCATGCTTTCTAAGATTTGTCTTTCATCTAACAATCAACAATTACTCAATGCATGCGTACAAGTATCAAGAGGTCTTATTCGTAGGTTGTAATAGGGCTAGGGTGAAGGTAAGGATGTATATGGTCAAGTGAGTTTAAAATTTGAGTCCTTGATTAACCTAAGATCTCACCAAACACATAAAATAACCTATACAATTCTAATACGATACCTAGCTACCCATGGGTTTCACTTTTTCACATACTCATGCATTCTTTTTAATTCATATCCCATATGCATTGATATTATTACTTTATCTTGAGGCATTTTTGTCCCCTTTTTATCGCTTTCTTTTTGTATATTTTTGTTTTTTTTTTATTTTCTATTTATTTTTCTTACATTCTTTTTCCTTCATTCCCCTATATACATATATTTTTTTCTTTTCTTTGTTTGTCCCCTTTTTGGGTTTCATTTACAAAAGTATCAATGCATATGGTTTAATCATTCAATACATGAGTATGTTCCCAATTCCCAAAATTTTCAATTTTACAACAAAGACACACCTTTACATCTACCCAAGTTCCCAAGTACACCCTCCCATTCGAATGACACACACCCTCCTTCACCTAAGCTAATCAAGGATCCAAATCTAGGGACATTCATTGTTTTTCACTTAGGGGTGTTGATGTGCTCCATTTAAGAACAAAAAAGGGTTTATCATGGGCTCAAAATTGGTTAGCAACGGTAGATAAAAAGGTTAAGGACGTGGGAAAAGTGACTTTTGAAATAATGGCCTCAATCATGTAAATGCATTCATACACAAAGTAATGGACATATAGAATCAGACAAAGCAATGATTGCAATCATAGAGAGAGAATAATGCACACAAGAATGGAAAATAGTGGTTAGAAGATATAACCGCAAAATAAGGCTCAAAACTCACATGCTTGTGCCCTTAGCTCAAATACTATGTTCCAGATTACATTCTTCAAGAAAGTTTATCACAAAATTTTTTTTTTCTAAATTGGTAGAGTACCCTGAAAATACAATTTCTTGAAAAAGAAGTCATCACCCTAACCAAGTAGTCCTTATTAAGAAAAACTAACTAAACATGCACGATGTCCTAATTAACAAAACAAAGGAAAAATAAAGTCCATAGATGTTAAGAAGAGGAGATTATTACCCACGGAGATCGGTCAAACAACCTCCCCACACATTAAGAATTAGCACGGTCCTCCATGCTACTAGTGGTGCGCGGAATTGCAATCTCACCTTTGCAACTCCGTATAACTAACCAGCAAGTGCACTGGGTCGTCCAAGTAATACCTTACGTGAGTAACGGTCGATCCCATGGAGATTGTCGGCTTGAAGCAAACTATGGTTATCTTGTAAATCTTAGTCAGGAGATTAGTGATCAAAATGATTTTTTTGTTTATGAAAAGTAAATAAAATGAATTGAGCGTTACTTGTGATTCAATAATGAGGAACAGATTGAGGTTTTGGAGATGCTCTGTCGTCTGAATCTCTGCTTTCCTACTGTCTTCTTCTCCAAACACGCATGGCTTCCTTCAATGGCAAGCTGTATGTTGGTGGATCATCGTTGTCAATGGCTACCATCCGTCCTCTCGGATGAAAAATACCAAGCAAGATTTCTGTACGGCTAATCATCTGTCAGTTTTCACTTGTGTCAGAATAGTATCTCTCTACCTTTTTGCACACTATCACTACGCCCAACATTCGTGAGTTTGAAGCTCGTCACAGTAATCCCGTTCCAGATCCTACTCAGAATACCACAGACAAGGTTTAGACATTCCAGGTCTCAAGAATGCTGCCAATTGGTTCTAGCCTCTACCACGAAGGTTCTAATCTCATGGAATCGAATGCTCTGTTGTCAGAGAGGCAAGTTGAATCCGTGGATCAGAGACCCAAGAGATACACACTCAAGCTGTCGCTCAATGACTACGTTAAGCTCAAACAGAATGGGAGTGGTTTTCAGGAACGTGTTCATAAAGTTAAGAATGATGATGAGTGTCACGGATCATCACATTCTTCATATTGAAGTACGAGTGAGTATCTTAAAACAGAAGCAAGCGTAATTGAATAGAAAATAATAGTAATTGCATTAATCCATTGAAACACAGTAGAGCTCCTCACCCCCACCTATGTGGTTTAGAGACTCATGTTGTAGGAGAAAAAATACTATATGTAAAATGTCACGAGTTGCTAAGTGAATCTCTAAAAGTAGTTTTTATACTAAACTAGTAACTTAGGTTTACAGAAAATGAGTAATTAGGTGTAGATAGTGCAGAATTCCACTTCTGGGACTCACTTGGTGAGTGTTTGGGCTGAGTTTTCAAGATTCCACGTGCATATGCCTCAAATTGGATTTAAACGCCACCCTGGGTGCCAAAATGGGCGTTTAACGCCAAGAAGTGTGCCAGTTCTGGCGTTTTACGCCAAAAAAGTGTCTCTGAATGGCGTTTAATGCCAGTTTGGGGCATCAAATCTCAGGCAAATTATGGACTATTATATATTTCTGGAAAGCCCAAGATGTCTAGTTTCCAAAACATTTGAAAGTGCGCCAATTGGGCTTCTGTAGCTCCAGAAAATGCACTTCGAGTGCAGGAGGGTCAGAATCCAACAGCATCTGCAGTCCTTTCTCAGCCTCTGAATCAGATTTTTGCTCAGGTCCCTCAATTTCAGCCAGAAAATACCTGAAATTACAGAAAAACCCACAAACTCATATTAAAGTCCAAAAATGTGATTTTTGCATAAAAACTAATAAAAATATAATAAAAAGTAACTAAAACACACTAAAAACTATGTAAAAACAATGCCAAAAGGGTATAAATAGGATAAAAAAGAAGAGAAAATTGTTGCTTGTCCCCAAGCAACTAAAAACAAAATAGGATAAAAAAGAAGAGAAAATACAATAAATTTCAAAATATCAATGAAGCTTAGTTCCAATTAGATGAGCGGGACTAGTAGCTTTTTGCTTCTGAACAGTTTTGGCATCTTACTTTATCATTTGAAGTTCAAAATGATTGGCATCTATAGGAACTCAGAATTCAGATAGTGTTATTGATTCTCTTAGTTTAGCATGTTGATTCTTGAACACAGCTACTTTAAGAGTCTTGGTCGTGACCCTAAGCATTTTGTTTTCCAGTATTACCACGAGATACATAAATGCCACAGACACATAATTGGGTGAACCTTTTCAGATTGTGACTCAGCTTTGCTAGAGTCCCCAATTAGAGGTACCCAGAGTTCTTAAGCACACTTTCTTTGCTTTGGACCATGACTTTAACCGCTCAGTCTCAAGCTTTCCACTTGACACCTTCACGCCACAAGCACATGTTTAAGGACAGCTTGATTTAGCCGCTTAGGCCAGGATTTTATTCCTTTGGGCCTTCCTATCCATTAATGCTCAAAGCCTTGGATCCTTTTTACCCTTGCCTTTTAGTTTAAAGGGTTACTGGCTTTTTCTGCTTTCTTTTTTCTTTTTCTTTCTATTTTCTTTTTTTTTTCTTTATTTTCGCTTTTTTTTTTCGCCAAGCTTTTGCTTTTCACTGCTTTTTCTTGCTTCAAGAATCAATTTTATGATTTTTTAGATTATCAATAACATTTCTCTTTTTTCATTATTCTTTCAAGAGCCATCAATTTTAACATTCATAAACTTCACTATAAAAAATATGCACTGTTCAAGCATTCATTCAGAAAACAAAAAGTATTGCCACCACATCAAAATAATTAAACTAATTTCCAGATAAATTTCGAAATTATGCACTTCTTGTTCTTTTGCAAATAAAAACATTTTTCATTTAAGAAAGGTGAGAGATTCATGGAATCATTCATAGCTTTAAGACATGGACACTAAACACTAATGATCATGTAATGAAGACACAAACATAGTCAAAACATAAAGCATAAAAACCAAAAATAGAAAAGAAAATAAACAAGGAGATTAAAGAACGGGTCCACCTTAGTGATGGTGGCTTCTTCTTCCTTGCCTTTGTTGCTCCTCTTTCTAGAGGTTTCTTCGGCCTTAGGTGCCATTAATGGTTATGGAAAGCAAAAAGCTGAGCTTTTCCACACCAAACTTAAAAGCTTTGCTCGTCCTCGAGCAAAATAAGATAGAGGGAGTAGAAGAAGAATGATGCAATTAATTATGAAAACTTATTACTGTATACAAAAAAATTAAAAAGAGTTAAAAAAAGAATTTGAAAAGATATATAAGTTTTGAAAATGTTTTGGAAGAAATTGAAAAGAATTGAAAAAGAATTAAAAAGAATTGGAAAGATTATTAATTTTTGAAAATAGAAATTGAAAGATGAACGTTTAAAATATGTTTGATGCAAAAAATTATGAATTAAAACATAAAAAATTGGAAAAAATCGAATTCGGAACGAAATTACCTCCCTTGTGTCATCCTGGTGTTAAACGCCCAGAATGCTATCCATTCTGGCGTTTAACGCCCACTTGACTGCCTCTTTGGGCATTTAACGCCCAACTAGATACCCTGGCTGGCGTTAAACGCCAGGAATCCTTCTTTACTGGGCATTTTTCTGAACGACCAGAATGTTGCCATTTATGGCGTTAAACACCCAGAATGCTACCCATTCTAGCATTTAACGCCCAGAATGCTGCCTACATGGGCGTTAAACGCCCATTCTGCTATTCTTACTGGCGTTTAGACGCCAGTAAGCTTGTCCTCCAGGGTGTGCTGTTTTTTATGCTATTTTTTATTCTGCTTTAATTCTGCAGCTATTTTTGTGACTCCACATGATCATCAACCTAAAGAAAACATAAACTAACAATGGAAAATGAATTGAAAACGTAATTAACATAGATAAATAAGATTGGGTTGCCTCCCAATAAGCGCTTCTTTACTGTCATTAGTTGGACTTTTACTGAGCTATTTAATTTAGTGTCAGTTTTGAGCACTCTTGTTCAACATTGCCTTCAAGATAATGTTTGACTCTCTGTCCATTAACAATGAACTTTTTGTCAGAGTCAATATCCTGAAGCTCTACATATCTATATTGTGACACACTTGTAATCACAAATGGTCCCTTCCACTGGGATTTCAATTTCCCGGGGAATAATCTGAGCCTAGAGTTAAACAGCAGAACCTTCTGTCCTAGCTCAAAGACTCTAGATGACAGCTTTCTGTCATGCCATCTTTTTGCTTTCTCCTTGTAAGTTTTAGCATTTTCGAAAGTATTGAGTCTGAACTCCTCCAGCTCATTCAACTAGAGTAATCTTTTCTCTCCAGCTACCTTAGCATTAATGTTTAAAAACCTGGTTGCCCAGTAGGCCTTGTGCTCAAGTTCCACTAGCAGATGACAGGCTTTTCCATACACAAGCTGGTATGGAGAAGTCCCTATAGGAGTCTTGAATGCGGTTCTGTATACCCACAAAGCATCATCCAGACTTCTTGTCCAATCCCTTCTACGGGTACTTACAGTCTGTTCCAGGATTCGTTTTAGTTCTCTGTTTGAGACTTCAGCCTACCTATTTATCTGTGGATGATATTGAGTTGCCATTTTGTGGTTAATTCCATATCAGATCAGAGCAGAGTCAAGCTATTTATTGCAAAAATGAGTGCCTCCATCACTGATCAGTACCCTAGGGACACCAAACCTGCTGAAGATATGCTTCTGGAGGAACATCATCACTGTCTTAGTATCATTAGTGGGTGTTACAATTGCCTCTACCCATTTAGATACATAGTCCACCGCCACCAGAATATAAGTGTTTGAATATGATGGTGGGAAAGGCCCCATAAAGTCAGTACCCCATAAATCAAACAACTCAATCTCTAAGGTCCCTTGCTGAGGTATGGCATAATCGTGAGGCAGATTACCGGCTTTCTGGTAGCTGTCATAGTTACGTACAAATTCTCAGGAGTCTCTATAGAGAGTAGGCCAGTAGAAGCCACATTGGAGAACCTTTGTGGCTGTTCGCTCACCTCCAAAATGTCCTCCATATTGTGATCCATGGTAATTCCATAGGAAATTATGTGCCTCTTCTCTAGGCACACATCTATAGATTATTCCGTCTGCACATCTCTTAAAGAGATATGGTTCATCCCACAAGTAGTACTTTGCATCAGAAACCAACTTTTTTGTTTGCTGCTTACTGTACTCTTTGGGTATGAAACTCACAGCTTTATAGTTTACAATGTCTGCAAACCACGGTACCTCCTAAATGGCAAAGAGTTGCTCATTCGAAAAAGTTTCAGAGATCTCAGTAGGAGGGAGGGACGCTCCTGCTACTGGTTCTATCCGGGACATGTGATCATCTACTTGGTTCTCGGTCCCTTTTCTGTCTCTTATTTCTATATCAAACTCTTGCAGAAGCAACACCCATCTTATGAGTCTGGGTTTTGAATCCTGCTTTGTGAGGAGATATTCTATAGCAGCATGGTCAGTGTACACAATCACTTTTGATCCCACTAAATAAGATCTGAACTTGTCAATGGCATAAACCACTGCAAGCAACTCCTTTTCTGTGGTTGTGTAATTCTTCTGCGCGTCATTTAAAACACGGCTAGCATAATAAATGACATGCAGAAGCTTGTCATGCCTCTGTCCCAATACTGCACCAATGGCATGGTCACTAGCATCACACAATCGTTCAAATGGTAATGTCCAGTCTGGTGCAGAAATGACTGGTGCTGTGACTAGCTTAGCTTTCAGAGTCTCAAATGTAACAACCCTGATTTTCGAGAATATGAGATCTTTTCTGAAAGTACGGATTTCTCCGGAAGATCAGTAAAGGGAACACCTCTGTTATATCATCAAGCATCTCAATCCTCATTATCATTATGTCATCCTTAAGTTAGAACCTCCTCTGAGGCAAGCTCGATAATGCAATCGCGAAGAACCTTGTTTTTGAACCGTATCGGTTGGCAGTTTTGATTTTTAATTTTCGTAAATAGTCTCTGTTTGATGAACCGGACTCGATTCATGAGAGGAGAGAGATAATAGTATAATATTATCATTATATTAGTATTAGAAAAAGCTTGAATGACATTATAAGGTTATCTGGTCTGTTTTTGTTAAAAACAGAAAATCGGTTTAACCGGGTTTACGGTTTACTGGTGCAGCTTAGCACCAGCACTCTCTGATGAATTTAGCAATGCTAAGGCCTCATTATAAATGTTCTATTCTCATAATAAATATGTTACTAGTGTCATTTATGCTAGTAGCTCAGAAAATAATTTTTAGAGATGTTTTTACGAGTGTTCCGGTACACCTAGTTTTAGTAGTTGTACACCAGAGATATTTTAATATTATTTTAATCCACCTCCAAGCCAACCAGTCACAACTCACCTTACACCCCCAAGACCTCCAAGGCTGTCTCATTTCATCATTTTGGCCGAAAATAACAAGAGAGAAAAGAGAGAAACTTTCATGAACACTTAATCTTCAAAGCTTGATTTCTTCTGAACTAAAACTCAAATCAAAACTCCGATTTCACCAAAATAATCCTCTCTTCTTCCTCTACATAACCATGTAACTTATCAAGGCTGGAAATAAGTTGAGATGGCTGTCTCCCTCCCTTTTCAACTCGGTTTTCAAGAAAAACCATGCAAAACATGTGTTTTCTTGATGTTCTTCCTTAGGAATCATGCTTAACTTGACTTGAGGGCCAAGAAACATTAATTTTCAGAAAGTCTAAGGTGAGATATCTCTTCCTAACATACTGAGTGAGATTTGGTCAGTTGAGAGTTTTTGGATTTAAAGTTGTTCTTGATGTGATTTAGGAGGAAAAAGTGCTTAAGGACCACCTGAAAGTTTAACCAAATTAGGAGCAGCAAAACCAGGTAGGGATTGACGAATTTAATCTTGATTGATTGTGTTTGAGTTGTGTGATTATGATATGGTTTGGCTGTGCTTGAAATTGATTGTTTGTATGAGTAATTCTTGTTGAAATTTTGGTGAAAATTTGATGAAATTTGATGATATTCAACTTTGAATTTGTGTTCTTCATGGCTGCTGGAAAAACGAACCATAGACCTTAATTTGGGGTTCAATTTGTGTTAAAATCATGTAGAAAATATGGGGTTTTAGTGGCTACAATTTTATTTTGAATTATGGTAAAAATCGGTTGCTGAAAAGACTGAAAAACGGGTAAAAACAGAGAAAGAATCTGAAGAATATACGAAGAACACGAAGAACACCTTTTAGATCTTTGAAAGGGCAAGGAAGTAAATATTTTGGTGTTTGAGGGGTTATTTTGTAATTTCTGAAAGTTAGGGTGGTTAAAGTAGAAATATTAAAAGTTACCGGGGTAAAAAGTTAATTTTAAAGGTTAAAAGGTAAAGGCAAGGTAATTTTCGAAAATTTAATAATAAAATAATAAATAATAATAAAATATTAAATAATAATATTTAATTAAAAATAATATTTTAATAAAAATAATAAAATAATGCGGAAAAGGCAGTTTTCTATAAAAGCTTTAGAAAGACAACTTTAAGTGCAGAATCTCATAATTACCTTCATAAAACACTTAGGGAGTGGTAAGAACATATTAGTGAGGCAAAGATAAAAGAAAGACAAAAAGTTGAAGAAAAGATAAAAACTAAAGAAAAGTCTGTAAGGTTTTAATAACAGAAAAACAGACAGAAATTAGTGAACGAACTAGGGCAACATAGTTAGTCCTTGAGTTGCGACTAGGGTTAGGTATTATATGAAAAGTTAAACTGTTTTAGTATAGACTTAATGAACCTATACTTGGGACAGGCAAACTATTCATACCGAAATTTACATAAACTTTAAATACATACGTTAAGCAGAGAAATCAGAGCAGAGTATAGAAACACAGAAAACAGAGTAACCAAAGTAAACTAAAGAGATAAAGAGAAAAAGAGTAATATAGATACAGATGAAAAGAGTAATCAGAGAAGAGAAAAGAGATACAGAGAACAGAGTAATTAAAACAGAGTAAAGAGATACAGAGAACAGAGTAATTAAAACAGAGTAAAGAGATACAGAGAAAAGAGAAACCAGAACAGAGTTAAGAGATATAAAGAGAAGAGTAATATAATAAAGAGCTATATTTATATATATATATATATATATATATATATATATATATATATATATATTAGTTGCTTGATGCAACCCAGAGCTATATTTAATATATATTAGTTGCTTAATGCAACCCAGAGCTTCTGTAGGGAAACTAAGTTACCTACAGCTATTTTTCGCTTCCCCAGAGCAGAGCAGACTATATATATTTTCCTGCAGTAAGCAGAGGCTGTCTCAAATGAGCGGCTATTATTATATGCGCATTTATTTAGGAACGGAAAATCGTATTCGGGAAATTGGCATTACTCGTGACCGGATAAATGTCGGGATTGCGGGCAGCCAACCGACACATGAGCTCATGGCCTGCGCTAGGGCTAGACATGCATCATTCTTGTCTGCGCATCATTCTCTGTTGCATTCCTTTCTGTGTGTGATCTATTTCTTTGTGTTTGTCTGCTTGTATGCTATTTTTATGTTTTATTTTCTTGTATTCTTTTGTTTGTGTTCTGCTTTCTATTGTCTCTACTTTCTCTTTCTGTCTTTATCTTTTGTTTACTGCTTCGCTATATTCTATTATTCGTCTGCTAATCGACCCCAAATAAATGAACGTAACTAATAACCCCGGCCCTACTAAGAACTCCCCAGTTCTTACCCCTTCTCTCTCCCTTCCCCCTTCAGATGGAAGTAAGAGTACCTTACCGTAGTTCGTTGATGATGGTTCTGCAAAGAGGATTCTGCTCTAGATAGTCTTCTGAGTCTAGGGTGAATATCGTTCTCTGATTATATGTATATACTGTGAGACCAGCCAACGTCTGCACCCCGTTCGTATGCGCACTTTAACCTAAATCCTGTGTACGAGATTCCTATTGTGTGGCTACTTCAAGAGGTACCAGAGAGACATTCTGTGGAAAAGTTTGATCGTGCAGAGGAGTAGCAGATGATGTTCTATCTTTTGATGACGTTCCACTTGACTTGAGTTTTGAAGACCTAGAACGTACCTTCCCTTGCTTTAGTAGTTTAGAGGGACTAAGTGAGTATAGAGTCTAGGCTAGCCTAGGTGCCAGCTTAGGAACCTCTTGAACAGGTCAGGACCTCGGATGTTGTATGTATATATATGTATATAGATATTATTTAGCTATATCTAGGGGTGTTCTAACGAACAGTCTATATGCTAATAAAGGCTGAATCACCGAACGTTGTCAACTACTTGTGATGTATTTTTGTGTGGTTGTTTATAACTGTTTTATCTGTTATTACTTGTGAATTGATTATGACTGATTCCGCCTATTAATCCAAATGTTTTCAAAAAAAAAAAATACACCTCACAAATTAACTACGCGTTTAACAACGAATCAGGCTCATATGATAAATAATAGATAATAATTAGGAAGACGAATTGGTAGCGCTCAGTTTCCGGTATGATCTAGACATATTGAAAATTGGGTCGTTACAATTTGGTATCAGAGCAGTTCGTTCCCAGTAGAGCCTGGGGAGTGGACTGACTATGCTTCATTGCATACTCTGTTGTGTGTCTCATGCGTATAGGATATCCCAGTGATATATGTTGCATTATTATCTCAGTGTTTTCATTTTGGGAATGTTCACACTTGACTTGAAGTGTTAAGACTGATCACCTTAACAATGATTGTTTGGTGTGAACAAGACTACAATGGGTTCATGGAGACGAGGCGTACGGGAAGAAATTCCTAATGTTAACTACGAGAGGGAACAGGAAACGTTTATGCCTACCATGAACAACGTGGCTGAAGTAGTGCGTGAAGCTGCTGTAGCAGCGGCTAGGGCTGTTGAACGTCTCGGAGTGAGAATGGAAACGAGAATGAATACGGAGAAGATAATGGGAATGATGAGAACAACTTAGGGCATCCTGAAAGACCTATGACCCTTGCGACATTTCTGAAGGTTAATCCGCCTAAGTTCAAGGGTACACTCATTGCGACTGACACTGATAATTGGTTTCGAGGTATTGAACGATCACTGAGAGCGCAACATGTTTCGGAAGGACAGCACGTGGAATTTGCTACTTATATGCTCGAGGGAGAAGCTGGGTACTGGTGGCAGGGGATACAGCGACTGCTACAACAGAATGAAAATGACATTCCTTAGGATATCTTTAGGGACAAATTTTATAAAAAGTATTTTCCGGGAGCAGCACGAGATGCTAAGGAGATGGAGCTTATGCAGTTGAAACAAGGGGATATGACTATTGCTGAGTATGCCCGTAAGTTCGATGACTTGTGCCGTTTCTCCAAGATTTGTCAAGGAAACCCAGAAGACTTTGAGGAATGGAGGTATTTAAAGTTTGAAGGAGGACTCCGAGAAGAACTGATGAATTCTGTTGTTTCGCTAGAGATACGAAATTTTGCTGAACTAGTGAATAAAAGTAAACTAGTGGAAGAATGTTCAAAGAAGGTGGCGATAGCTTGAGCAGGTCGTAGGAAGGGTTCACAAAGAGACTTTGTTCAAAATTTAGCCCCTCAAGGTCGCAACTTTAAAGCCATTGGTCAATTCCAGTGTTGGAATCGAAACCACCGAGATGTCAGCCTTTTAACTCGCAATAATCGTAGTGACAATAACTGTGACATTGAACAAGGACATGAGAGTCAACCTCACCAAGCTCAAAGTGGTGTAGTATGCCCAACTTGTGGAAAGCATCATGGTAGTAGGCTTTGTCGGTTCATAACAGGTTTATGTTACTACTGTAATAAGGAAGGACATCGGGCAAGAGACTGTCGAAAAAGAATGGTAGATGAGTCCGCTGGCAATACTATTTATCGCTCGAGGTAAAGTAAGGCAAGGCAATGGTAAACGAGCCCGTCAGGCTTACATAAACCCTGCATGTAAGCAATGCGGAAAAGAGCATAGTAACAGGTCTTGCCAGTTTGGATCACCTAACTGCTATGCTTGTGGAGAACTTGGACATATTGCCAAGGATTGTCCAAAGGGATATACTCAAAATTCAGCTAGAACCCAGCAACAAGGATGAGTGTTTGTTATCACTATTGACGATGTTGAGCAATCGGATGCCCTCATTCAATGTCAGGTTATGTCAAGAATCAATTTCTAACTGTACTGTATGATTCAGGTGCATCGCATTCTTTATTTCTCTAACTATTGCTCACGAGTTAGGATTATATTTCTTTAAATTGAATTTTTACTTGATTGTCCATACACCTGCATCCCAAAATGCTTTGACCAGTTTAGTGTGCCTGCAAGTACCATTCGCTATTAGGAACAGAACTTTTATACACTATCTAATCTGTTTGCCTCCATATGGTTTAGAAGTTATTTTAGGATTAGATTGGTTATCTAAGTATCATGTTTTCCTTGATTATTTTAAAAGAACTGTTGTTATTCTATCTGATAGTCTATGTACTAAACCATTTCTGTCCCACACCTTATATCTGAATTCTGTAAGAGTTACCTTAGGCGGGAGTGATTGTGAGGGGTATGTTCTATTAGCGGCTAGCTCGAATGATAGTGAATTAAGCTTAGAACGAATCTGAATGATGAAGGAATTTCCTGATGTTTTCTTGGACGACATACCTGAGTCTCCTCCTCAGCGAGGGATAGAATTCAGCATTGATCTAGTACCTGGAACCGGACCGATTTCCATAGCACTGTACTGGATGTCACCATTGCTTGCAGAGCTGAAGAAGCTGTGAGATAGGATCGTAGTGGCCTATGGAGGTACAAGAAAAGAATTTGTGTGCCTAACTCTGGAGAATTGCGACAAAAGATTCTTGTTGAAGCTCACCAAAGTAGATTTTCTATGCATCCTGGAGTGACAAAGATGTATCGAGATTTGAAACAAATGTTCTGGTGGCCGGGCTTAAAGAAATAAGTAGCTGATTATGTCTCAAAGTGTTTAACCTGCCAGAAGATGAAGGTGGAACATCAGAAGCTGTCAGGAACCCTGCAACCCTTAGAAATACCACAATGGAAATGGGAGCAGATTTCTATGGATTTTGTCACGGGATTGCCAAGGACCTCAACAGGACAAGATGCCATCTGGGTAATTGTGGACAGGTTGACAAAGTCAGCGCACTTCATTCTGATTCGAGTTGACTATACTTTAGAAAGGCTGGCACGGATATATATTCAAGAAATCATACGATTGCATGGGATACCTTTGTTAATTATTTCAGATCGAGATCCGATGTTTACATCCAGATTCTGGAGAGCTTTCCAGAAAGCGTTGGGAACAGAATTGCACATGAGTACAACATACCATCCTCAGACAGACGGACACAGAGCAGACAATCCAGACATTAGAAGACATGTTACGATCATGTATGATAGACAACCAAAGCAGCTGGGATAAGTATTTGCTGTTGGTCGAATTTGTCTACAACAACAGTTGCCAATAAAGTATCGGGATGACACCATATGAAGCTCTCTACAAAAGAAGATGTCGGACACCATTGTGTTGGAATGACGATGGAGAAGCTAGTGTCTTAGGTCCAAACTTAGTGTAAGAAACTACTGAGAAGATAAAGGAGATTCGTCGGAAGATCCAGACAGCATAAGGCCGCCAAAAAAGCTATGCCGATAATAGATGTAGACCCTTAGAGTTTAGTGACGGAAACCGTGTCTTTCTAGAAGTAACCTTGATTACTGGAATAGGTAGAGCCCTTAAGACTAAAAAGCTTAACCCACGATACATAGAACCTTTCCAAATACTTAAAAGAGTCGGTCTAGTAGTTTATCAAATAGTTCTTCCTCCTTATTTATTAAACCTTCATGATGTTTTTCATGTCTCGCAACTTAAGAAATATATTCCCGACAAGAGTCACGTTTTACAACCAGAGATAGTACAGTTACGAAATGATTTGACATATCAAGCATCACCGGTTTAGATCGTAGAAAGAAGTGATAAACAGCTAAAAGGAAAGACTGTTCGCTTAGTCAAAGTAGCATGGGAACCAAGAGGAGAAGAAGAGCACACTTGGGAACTGGAAGATAAGATAAAAGCTGATTACCCGCATTTATTCCTAGGTAACTGAAATTTCGAGGACAAAATTTTCTTTTAGGAGGGTAGAATGTAACAACCCTGATTTTCGAGAATATGAGATCTTTTCTGAAAGTACGGATTTCTCCGGAAGATCAGTAAAGGGAACACCTCTGTTATATCATCAAGCATCTCAATCCTCATTATCATTATGTCATCCTTAAGTTAGAACCTCCTCTGAGGCAAGCTCGATAATGCAATCGTGAAGAACCTTGTTTTTGAACCATATCGGTTGGCAGTTTTGATTTTTAATTTTCGTAAATAGTCTCTGTTTGACGAACCGGACTCGATTCATGAGAGGAGAGAGATAATAGTATAATATTATCATTATATTAGTATTAGAAAATGCTTGAATGACATTATAAGGTTATCTGGTCTGTTTTTGTTAAAAACAGAAAATCGGTTTAACCGGGTTTACGGTTTACTGGTGCAGCTTAGCACCAGCACTCTCTGATGAATTTAGCAATGCTAAGGCCTCATTATAAATGTTCTATTCTCATAATAAATATGTTACTAGTGTCATTTATGCTAGTAGCTCAGAAAATAATTTTTAGAGATGTTTTTACGAGTGTTCCGGTACACCTAGTTTTAGTAGTTGTACACCAGAGATATTTTAATATTATTTTAATCCACCTCCAAGCCAACCAATCACAACTCACCTTACACCCCCAAGACCTCCAAGGCTGTCTCATTTCATCATTTTGGCCGAAAATAACAAGAGAGAAAAGAGAGAAACTTTCATGAACACTTAATCTTCAAAGCTTGATTTCTTCTGAACTAAAACTCAAATCAAAACTCCGATTTCACCAAAATGATCCTCTCTTCTTCCTCTACATAACCATGTAACTTATCAAGGCTGGAAATAAGTTGAGATGGCTGTCTCCCTCCCTTTTCAACTCGGTTTTCAAGGAAAACCATGCAAAACATGTGTTTTCTTGATGTTCTTCCTTAGGAATCATGCTTAACTTGACTTGAGGGCCAAGAAACATTAATTTTCAGAAAGTCTAAGGTGAGATATCTCTTTCTAACATACTGAGTGAGATTTGGTCAGTTGAGAGTTTTTGGATTTAAAGTTGTTCTTGATGTGATTTAGGAGGAAAAAGTGCTTAAGGACCACCTGAAAGTTTAACCAAATTAGGAGCAGCAAAACCAGGTAGGGATTGACGAATTTAATCTTTATTGATTGTGTTTGAGTTGTGTGATTATGATATGGTTTGGCTGTGCTTGAAATTGATTGTTTGTATGAGTAATTCTTGTTGAAATTTTGGTGAAAATTTGATGAAATTTGATGATATTCAACTTTGAATTTGTGTTCTTCATGGCTGCTGGAAAAACGAACCCTAGACCTTAAATTGGAGTTCAATTTGTGTTAAAATCATGTAGAAAATATGGGGTTTTAGTGGCTGCAATTTTATTTTGAATTATGGTAAAAATCGGTTGCTGAAAAGACTGAAAAACGGGTAAAAACAGAGAAAGAATCTGAAGAATATACGAAGAACACGAAGAACACTTTGAGTGTGGTGAAGAACATTGAAGAACACCTTTTAGATCTTTGAAAGGGCAAGGAAGTAAATATTTTGGTGTTTGAGGGGTTATTTTGTAATTTCTGAAAGTTAGGGTGGTTAAAGTAGAAATATTAAAAGTTACCGGGGTAAAAAGTTAATTTTAAAGGTTAAAAGGTAAAGGCAAGGTAATTTTTGAAAATTTAATAATAAAATAATAAATAATAATAAAATATTAAATAATAATATTTAATTAAAAATAATATTTTAATAAAAATAATAAAATAATGCGGAAAAGGCAGTTTTCTATAAAAGCTTTAGAAAGACAACTTTAAGTGCAGAATCTCATAATTACCCTCATAAAACACTTAGGGAGTGGTAAGAACATATTAGTGAGGCAAAGATAAAAGAAAGACAAAAAGTTGAAGAAAAGATAAAAACTAAAGAAAAGTCTGTAAGGTTTTAATAACAGAAAAACAGACAGAAATTAGTGAACGAACTAGGGCAACATAGTTAGTCCTTGAGTTGCGACTAGGGTTAGGTATTATATGAAAAGTTAAACTGTTTTAGTATAGACTTAATGAACCTATACTTGTGACAGGCAAACTATTCATACCGAAATTTACATAAACTTTAAATACATACGTTAAGCAGAGAAATCAGAGCAGAGTAGAGAAACACAGAAAACAGAGTAACCAGAGTAAAGTAAAGAGATAAAGAGAAAAAGAGTAATATAGATACAGATGAAAAGAGTAATCAGAGAAGAGAAAAGAGATACAGAGAACAGAGTAATTAAAACAGAGTAAAGAGATACAGAGAACAGAGTAATTAAAACAGAGTAAAGAGATACAAAGAAAAGAGAAACCAGAACAGAGTTAAGAGATATAAAGAGAAAAGTAATATAATAAAGAGCTATATTTATATATATATATATATATATATTTATATATATATATATATATATATATATATTAGTTGCTTGATGCAACCCAGAGCTATATTTATATATATATATATATATATATTAGTTGCTTGATATAACCCAGAGCTATATTTAATATATATTAGTTGCTTAATGCAACCCAGAGCTTCTGTAGGGAAACTAAGTTACCTACAGCTATTTTCCGCTTCCTCAGAGCAGAGCAGAGTATATATATTTTCCTGCAGTAAGCAGAGGCTGTCTCAAATGAGCGGCTATTATTATATGCGCATTTATTTAGGAACGGAAAATCGTATTCGGGAAATCGGCATTACTCGTGACCGGATAAATGTCGGGATTGCTGGCAGCCAACCGACACATGAGCTCATGGCCTGCGCTAGGGCTAGACATGCATCATTCTTGTCTGCGCATCATTCTCTGTTGCATTCCTTTATGTGTGTGATCTATTTCTTTGTGTTTGTCTGCTTGTATGCTATTTTTATGTTTTATTTTCTTGTATTCTTTTGTTTGTGTTCTGCTTTCTATTGTCTCTACTTTCTCTTTCTGTCTTTATCTTTTGTTTACTGCTTCACTATATTCTATTATTCGTCTGCTAATCGACCCCAAATAAATGAACGTAACTAATAACCCCGGCCCTACTAAGAACTCCCCAGTTCTTACCCCTTCTCTCTCCCTTCCCCCTTCAGATGGAAGTAAGAGTACCTTACCGTAGTTTGTTGATGATGGTTTTGCAAAGAGGATTCTGCTCTAGATAGTCTTCTGAGTCTAGGGTGAATATCGTTCTCTGATTATATGTATATACTGTGAGACCAGCCAACGTCTGCACCCCGTTCGTATGCGCACTTTAACCTAAATCCTGTGTACGAGATTCCTATTGTGTGGCTACTTCAAGAGGTACCAGAGAGACGTTCTGTGGAAAAGTTTGATCGTGCAGAGGAGTAGCAGATGATGTTCTATCTTTTGATGACGTTCCACTTGACTTGAGTTTTGAAGACCTAGAACGTACCTTCCCTCGCTTTAGTAGTTTAGAGGGACTAGGTGAGTATAGAGTCTAGGCTAGCCTAGGTGCCAGCTTAGGGACCTCTTGAACAGGTCAGGACCTGGGATGTTGTATGTATATATATGTATATAGATATTATTTAGCTATATCTAGGGGTGTTCTAACTAACAGTCTATATGCTAATAAAGGCTGAATCACCGAACGTTGTCAACTACTTGTGATGTATTTTTGTGTGGTTGTTTATAACTGTTTTATCTGTTATTACTTGTGAATTGATTATGACTGATTCCGCCTATTAATCCAAATGTTTTCAAAAAAAAATACACCTCACAAATTAACTACGCGTTTAACAACGAATCAGGCTCATATGATAAATAATAGATAATAATTAGGAAGACGAATTGGTAGCGCTCAGTTTCCAGTATGATCTAGACATATTGAAAATTGGGTCGTTACATCAAACGCTAGCAGACACTCTGTGTCAAAGATAAATAGTATATCAGCAGCTAGCAGATTACCCAGAGGTTTTGCAATTTTTGAAAAATCCTTTATAAACCTCCTATAGAACCATGCATGCCCCAGAAAGCTTCTGATTGCCTTAACATTGGCAGGTGGTGGTAATTTTTCAATTACCTCTACCTTAGCTTTATCCATCTCTATTCCCTTGTTCGAAATTTTGTGCCCAAGCACAATTCCTTCAATCACCATAAAGTGACACTTCTCCCAGTTTAAAACCAGGTTAGTCTCTTGGCACCTTTTCAGAACAAGTGCTAGATGGTAAAGACAGGAGCTGAATGAGTCTCCAAATACTGAGAAGTCATCCATGAAGACTTCTAGAAATTTCTCCACCATATCAGAGAAGATAGAGAGCATGCACCTCTGAAAGGTTGCAGGTGCATTGCACAGACCAAATGGCATCCTTCTATAGGCAAATACTCCAAATGGACATGTGAATGCTGTTTTCTCTTGGTCCTGAGGATCTACTGCAATTTGGTTGTAACCTGAATAGCCATCCAAAGAGTAGTAGTATTCATGACCTGCTAGTCTCTCTAGCATCTGGTCTATGAATGGTAAAGGAAAATGATCCTTTCTGGTGGCTGTATTGAGCCTTCTGTAGTCAATACACATACGCCACCCTGTAACTGTTCTTGTAGGAACCAGTTCATTTTTTTCATTATAAACCACTGTCATGCCTCCCTTCTTGGGGATAACTTGGATAGGGCTCACCTAGGGGCTATCAGAAATAGGATAAATAATCCCAGCCTCTAGTAACTTAGTGACCTCTTTCTGCACCACCTCCTTCATGGCTGGATTCAGCCGCTTCTGTGGTTGAACCACTAGCATAGCATCATCCTCCAATAGGATTTTGTGCATGCATCTGGCTGGGCTAATGCCCTTGAGATCACTTATGGACCACCCAAGAGCTGTCTTGTGTGTTCTTAGCATCTGAATTAGTGCTTTCTCTTCCTGTGGCTTTAAAGCAGAGCTTATGATTACTGAAAAAGTGTCAACTTCTCCTATAAATGCATATTTCAGGGATGGTGGTAGTGGTTTGAGCTCGGGTTTAGGAGGCTTCTCCTCTTCCTGAGGAGTTTTCAGAGGTTCTTCTATTTTCTCTGGTTCCTCCAGATCAGGCTGAACATGTTTAAAAATGTCCTCCAGCTCTGATTCAAGACTCTCAGTCATATTGACCTCTTCTACCAGGGAGTCAATAATATCGGTGCTCATGTAGTCCTTTGATGTGTTTGGATACTGCATAGCCTTGATAGCATTCAACTTAAACTCATCCTCATTGACTCTCAGGGTTATCTCCCCTTTTTAGACGTCAATGAGGGTTCATCCAATTGCTACGAAAGGTCTTCTTAGAATGAGAGTTGCACTCTTGTGCTCCTCCATTTCTAGCACTACAAAGTCAGTGGGAAAGGCAAATGGCCCAACCTTGAAAATCATGTCCTCAATTACGCCTGATGGAATTTTAATGGAGCCATCAGCAAGTTGGAGAAATATTTGGGTTGGTTTGACTTCTTTAGTCAAACCAAGCTTTCTGATAGTGGATGCAGGTATCAGGTTGATACTTGCCCCAAGATCACATAAAACTGTCTTGGTACAAGCATCCTCTAATGTGCATGGTATCATAAAGCTTCTGGGATCTTTAAGCTTCTCTGGTAAGCTTTTTAAAATGACTGCACTGCATTCTTCAGTGAGAAAAACTTTTTCAGTCTCTCTCCAATCCTTCTAATGACTTAAGATCTCTTTCATGAACTTAGCATAAGATGGTATTTGCTTAAGTGCCTGTGCAAACGGAATCTTTATTTCAAGAGTCCTGAGATAGTTTGCAAAGCGGGCAAATTGTTTATCCTGTTCCGCTTGGCGGAGTTTCTGAGGATAAGGCATCTTCGCTTTATATTCTTCAACCTTGGTTGCTACAGGTTTATTTCCTACAAAAGTGGTTGGAGAAGCCTGCTTAAGGGGGTTATTATCAGCACTTGCAGGTGTCTGATCCCTTATTGGCATTTGAACGCCATAATTGGGTGCTTTTTGGGCGTTCAACGCCAGATTACCACCCTTTTTTGGCATTTGAACGCCAGAATTCGCCATCCACTGGGCGTTTAATGCCAACTTCTGGCCCTTTTCTGGCGTTTGAACGCCAGAATCATTTCTCTCTGGGCTCCTACTGTCCTCAGAGGGATTTTGGGCAGTGGTTTGGTCATCCTCTGTCAAATGTTCTTTTCTTGGCTTCCTGCTGCTTTGAGTTGAGACATTCAATGTCTTTCCACTTCTTAAATGAACAACTTGGCATTCTTCTATTATCTGTTTAGATAACTGCTATCTTGTCTGATTCAAGTGTTTTTCCATATTCTGGTTAGCATCTTTGGTTTCTAGTAGCATCTCTTTAAATTCTGCTAACTGTTTTGTTATAGAAAATAGTTGCTGATTAAGTTCAGCAATTTGTTCTGGAGGACTAAGTTCAGTGGATACTGCCTCAGCCTCTTCTTTCATGGAGGTCTCACCACTTGAGTACAGGTTCTGATTTCTGGCAACTGTATCAATAAGCTCTTGAGCCTCTTCAATTGTCTTTCTCATGTGTATAGATCCACCAGCTGAGTGGTCTAGAGATATCTGGGCCTTTTCTGTAAGCCCGTAGTAGAAGATGTCTAAATGCACCCCTTCTAAAAACATTTCAGAGGGGCATTTCCTTAGCATCTCTCTGTACCTCTCCCAGGCATTATAAAGAGATTCATTTTCCTTTTGTTTAAAGCCTTGGATGTCCAGCCTTAGCCGTGTCATTTTTTTTGGAGGGAAATATTAATTCAGGAATTTGTCTGATAACTGTTTTCATGATCTTTAGCTAGCTGTGGGTTGGTTATTTGACCACCTCTTAGCTTGATCTTTTACAGCAAATGGAAACAGTAATAATCTGTAGATATCCTGATCTACTTCCTTATCACGTACTGTGTTAGCAATTTGTAAGAACTGTGCCAGAAACTCAGTAGGTTCTTCCTGTGGAAAACTGAAATACTGGCAATTTTGCTGCACCATGATAATGAGCTGAGGGTTTAGCTTAAAATTGCTGGCACTGATGGGGGGTATACAAATACTACTCCCATATGAAGCAGTAGTGGGGTTAGCATATGACCTCAGAGTCCTTCTGGACTGTTCATTTCCACTTAGGTCCATGATGGAGAAAAGGAAGTGATGTGGATTGTAAATAAAAAATTTATTATTTTCTCTTTTTTTTTTTGAAAACCGAAATTAAAAATAAAATAAAATAAAATAAAATAAATGAAAAACTGAATATATGTTCAAAAATTAGAATAAAAAGAAATAAAAGAAAATTGAAAACTAATATAATTAACTAATTAAAAAGATTTGAAAAATTGTAGGTGAGGATTTTTGAAAAATTAAGAGAGAGAAAGTGGTTAGGATATTTTAAAAAAGATATGTCTTAAAATCAAAGATACTTGTAAGAAAATAAATTAAAGAAAAGATTTGAAAAAGATTTGATTTTAAGATTTGAGATTAGAAAAGATAAGATAAGTTAGGTAAGAGAAGATAAGGAATTTTAAGAGAAGATAAGTTTTTAAAAAAAAAAGTTTTGAAATTTAAATTTTAAATTTTGAATTTTGAATTTTGAAAAAAGTCAACAATATAAGATAAAGATTTGAAAAAGATTTAAATTTTGAAAAGGTTTGATTTTTAAAATTTTAAATTTAAATTTTGAAATTTGAATTTTAAATTTTGGAATTTAACTGAAATTTGAAAATTGAACTTGAAATAAGATAAGATAAGATTTTGAAAAAGATATAATTTTTGAAAAAGATAAAGATAAGATAAGATAAAAAATTTAAAATAAAAATCTGAATTTTTTTATGTAAATTTCGAAAATTCAATTAAAATAAATAGAAAAGATATTTTTTATTTTTTTTAATTTAATGAGGAAAGAGAAAAATAATAAAATGACACCAAACTTAGAATTTTTAGATCAAAACAAAGAAAACAAACAAGAAAACTTTAAATGTCAAGATGAACACTAAGTAATACCTTACGTGAGTAAGGGTCGATCCCACGGAGATTGTCTGCTTGAAGCAAGCTATGGTTATCTTGTAAATCTTAGTCAGGAGATTAGTGATCAAAATGATTTTTTTGTTTATGAAAATTAAATAACATGAATTGAGGGTTACTTGTGATTCAATAATGAGGAACAGGTTGAGGTTCCGGAGATGCTCTGTCGTCTGAATCTCTACTTTCCTACTGTCTTCTTCTCCAAACACGCATGGTTTCCTTCAATGGCAAGCTGTATGTTGGTGGATCACCGTTGTCAATGGCTACCATCCATCCTCTCGGATGAAAAATACCAAGCACGATTTCTATACGGCTAATCATCTGTCGGTTCTCACTTGTGTCGGAATAGGATCTCTCTATCCTTTTGCACACTGTCACTGCGCCCAACATTCGTGAGTTTGAAGCTCATCACAGTCATCCCGTTCCAGATCCTACTCGGAATACCAGAGATAAGGTTTAGACTTTCCGGATCTCAGGAATGTTGCCAATTAGTTCTAGCCTCTACCACGAAGGTTCTAATCTCATGGATTCGAATGCTCTATTGTCAGGAGAGACAAGTTGAATCTGTGGATCAGAGACCCAAGAGATACACACTCAAGCTATCACCCAATGACTACGTTGAGCTCAGATAGAACGGGAGTGGTTGTCAGGCACGCGTTCATAAAGTTGAGAACGATGATAAGTGTCACGGATCATCACATTCTTCATATTGAAGTACGAGTGAGTATTGATGACAAGTTATCTTAGCCTAGTTTCACTAGCCTTTTTCTTTTGTTTTCGATTGATTTATGCACTTTCTTGAGCCATAAGAAAGCCAACTGGGTAGATTTCCATGTTTCCTTTGATTCAATCAACCATGTATGAATTAATGCAATTTCATGAGATTTTATGCTATAATTGTCATATATTATGAAAGAATAACAAACTCATGATTTTAAGCAAAGCTTTGATGTGTTTGGTTGATTGATGATAGGTGAAAAGAGTTTTGAAGAAGGTTGAAGAAAGAAGGAATGGCTGGGAGCAAGAGAGAACAAAAAGCTTGAGCAAAAGTTTGCCTCAAACTTTAGCTCAAACTTTTAAAAGAGTTGAAAACACTCCAGAGGAAAAAAGCTTGAGCAAAAGTTTGACCTCAAACTTTAGCTCAAACTTTTGGGAGAAAAGCTTGAGCCAATGTTTGCCTCAAACGTTTTGGCAAACGTTGGCATCACAAAATCAATACGCTGGAGGAAAAAGCTTGCGCCAACGTTTGAGGTCAAACTTTTGCTCAAACGTTGGCGCCACACTTGCACACCCTGGAGGAGAAAAGCTTGCGCCAACGTTTGCCTCAAGCTTTTTGGCAAACGTTGGCGCCACACACATTTACAAGGGGGCCAACGTTTGAGCAAAAGTTTGACCTCAAACTTTGGCTCAAACGTTGGTAGCAGCAAAGTGAAGCCATCTGGTGTAAAAAGTTTGAGTAAAAGTTTGCCTCAAACTTTTACTCAAACTTTTACTCAAGCTTTTATGTTTTTCAACCCGGTTCACAATGGATCTTTCTCCAACTCCAAGAGCAATCAACCAAGGCCTTTATCAACCCAATTCCATCAAGAACAAAGGCCTAATTCAAGGCTTGAAGACCATTTGAAGAAAGTGTATAAATAGCTTAGGATTTAAGTTTTAGGGGAGTTTTTTTTCTTTTCCTTTTAGAACTTTCCGTTTTAGTTTTGCTGAGAGCTTTTGGTTTTGGAATTAATTTGAGTTTCTGAGTTCGGGGAAGGAGAATTGAATTCTCTTCTTCTTAGTTTTCTTGTTTTCAATTTCAATTACATTTGTCTTGGATCTTGGGTTGAAGAATTGAGGAAATTCTATCTCAATCTCACCTTGAGATCTCTCTGTCTCACTTTACTGCACTTTTGGAAATTGAATTTGGTTTTGCTTCTTCTACTGCTTGACCTTTAATTTCTTGCAATTGAATTCTACATTTGGATCTAGGAAGGCATTGAGATCTAGATTCGGTTATCTAGTCTCTTGGGTCCTGAGATCTGAAATTTCCTTTTTATTTCTCTGTTGAATGCTTCTTCAAGCAATTTACATTTTCTGTTTGAGATCTACTGCAATTAAATCTATCTTTTACTTCCCTACTTGTTGCAATTTTACTTTTCCTTGTTTAAATTCTGCAAATCCACTTCCCAATTCCCTTTACAATTCAAGCCATTTACATTTCTTGCACTTTAAGATTCTGCAATTTACATTTCTTGCGTTCTAAGTTTCTGCCATTTAATTTCTTGTTCTTTAAGATTCAGCACATTATTTTCTGTTCTCCTTAATTTCATGCAATTTACCCATTCCCTTTACTTTCCATGCAAATTAAATTCTGTTAATCACAAATCACTCAACCAAATCTTGATTCGCTTGACTAAATCAACCACTAAACTAAAATTGCTCAATCCTTCAATCCCTGTGGGATCGACCTCACTCTCGTGAGTTTTTATTACTTGATGCGACCCGGCGCACTTGCCGGTTAGATTTGTGTGTTTGGAATTTATTTTCCGAAAATACACATCAAGTTTTTGGTGCCGTTGCCGGGGATTGAAATAGATTGACAATGATTAAGTGAAGTGGAGATCTAGATCTAGCATTTTTCTTTTCTGTTTCTCTAATTTTTGACTAACACACTAACTGTTTGAAATTTTGCTTAAACTAAACTTCATTCTAGCAATAGATTGAAGTGTTACTAGTGGTGTTTCTTTTGTTTTGTTTGTATGTCAGGTACAGGGTGAACCACTCCTATTTTATCTGAAATTGACCAGAGAACTCTTAGAAGGCTAAGAAGAGCTGAAAGAGGGAAAAATATTGTTGGAGAGGAAGAATCTGAGGAAGAATATCACGAGATGGAAGGAGATCCATCTAATCCTGAAGGAGCAGCCAATAACAACAATAATCCACCACAGAGAAGAGTTTTGGCTTCCTACACAAGTGCAGATCCTAGACATTGTGGGAGTAGCATTCTTACCCCAAATGTTAATGCAAATAACTTTGAACTAAAGCCACAACTCATCACCTTGGTTCAAAATAATTGTTCCTATGGAGGAGGATCACTTGAAGACCCTAACCAACACTTATCCACCTTCTTGAGGATTTGTGACACTGTCAAAACCAATGGTGTGCACCCTGACAGTTACAAGCTACTATTATTTCCATTTTCTCTCAGAGACAAGGCCACTCAATGGTTGGAATCCTTCCCAAGAGGCAGCATCAACAATTGGGATAATCTAGTAACAAAGTTCCTTGCCAAGTTTTACCCACCTCAAAGGGTTATTAGATTAAAGACTGAAGTGCAAACATTCACACAAATGGATGCTGAACCCTTGTATGAGGCATGGGAACGATACAAAGCTCTAATCAGGAAGTGTCCACCAGGAATGTTCAGTGAGTGGGACAGATTGCAGAATTTCTATGAAGGCTTGACACTGAAATCTCAAGAGGCTTTGGATTATTCAGCAGGAGGTTCTTTACAATTGATGAAAACAGCAGAGGAAGCCCAAAATCTCATTGATATGGTGGCCAACAACCAATATTTCTTTGCTCACCAAAGGCAACGCCAACCATCACAAAGGAAAGGAGTGATGGAGTTGGAAGGAGTGGACTCAATCTTGGCTCAAAACAAAATGATGCAGCAGTAAATTCAACAACAATTTGAGCAGATGGCCAAGAGGATTGATAGCCTCCAAGTTACAGCAGTTAACAAAAGCCAACCAACAACTCCTTGGGGGCAGAATGAGGAGAACCAAGAAGAACAACAACAAGAGCAAGTGCAGTATATGCACAACCAAGGACCAAATGAAGTGTATGGTGATACATACAATCCATCCTGGAAGAACCACCCAAACCTCAGATGGAGAGATAATCATACCCAAAACCAACAACCATGGCAGAGGAACTCAAACCAAAATACATTAAGAAACAACCAAAACCACAACCAGCAGCAAACTAACCAAAACCCCTGCAGAAAACCTCAAAACAACTACCCCAACCCCAACCATTACCAATCTAATAACCAACCCACCAACCAAAATGCCTACCATCCACCATCCACATCTCACAACCCACCACAAGCATCACCTGAATCTCAAAGACTTACCAACTTGGAAACCTTAATAGACAAAATGTGGAAACACCAAGAAATGACAACCAAGAACCATGAAGCCTCCATGAAGAGCCTAGAGAGGCAAATTGGCCAAATCTCCAAACAGATTTCTGTTGAGAGACCTTCAAGCTCACTACCGAGTGACACAATCCCATATCCTAAGGAAGAATGCAAGGCAATACAATTAAGGAGTGGGAGAACATTGATGAGCAACAATGACACTACAAAGAAGTAAGTAGAAAGCAGCAAAAGACCAACAGAAGATGAAAAGCAAACAAAGGCAGATGAAGCCAAGGATCAAGTTGTGATGCCAAACAAGAGCACTGAGAAACTCAAAGAGAAGAATAACCAACCACACAATTCAAAGGAAGTGATTCAGGGACAGCAGCAAGTAGGAAAAAGCATCACACCTCCACTGCCATATCCCCAGAGATTCAGCAAAGAGACTAAGGACCAACATTTTCATAAATTCCTTGAAACTTTCAAAAAGCTGGAAATCAATATTCCCTTTGCTGAAGCACTTGAGCAAATGCCTCTATATGCCAAGTTTTTGAAGGAGCTTATCAACAAGAAAAGAGGTTGGAATGAGAAAGAGACCATACTGCTTACTGAGGAATGCAGGGCTTTGATTCAAAAAGGGCTCCCTCCCAAGCTTGAAGACCCTGGGAGCTTTTTGCTGCCTTGCACCGTTGGGGAATTAACTATCACTAAGGCAATGTGCGATCTAGGAGCAAGTATTAACTTAATTCCCTCCTCTTTGGTAAAAAAACTGCATATAGAGGAAGTTAAACCGGTACAGATGTCTCTAGAGCTGGTAGATAAGTCAATGGTATACCCCAGGGGTGTAATTGAAAACCTTCTAGTCAAGGTGGACAAATTCATATACCCTGCAGATTTTGTGGTTCTAAATTCAGATGAGGATGAAAGTGACTCCATCATACTTGGGAGACCGTTCTTGGCCACTGCCAGGGCTATCATAGACGTAGAGCAAGGAGAATTAACTCTCAGAATGCATGATAAGAGTGTCACTCTGAAAGTAGTACCAGAAGTGCAGTTCAGTGATGAGAAGAAAGACTATATGGAACTCGACAAGGAAGAATCACAGTTAAAGAAAGAAAGCAACAAGGTGATTCACAGCAACATCCCAAGGCAAAAGATTGTGCAGAATTATGAAGAAGTTCAATAGGATATTGGAGTATTAGCCACTAAAAAGAGAGATCTCCAAAGCGAGCCTACGGCCAAAAGGGAAAGGTTAACAAAAGGAAGCAAGAAACACAGAAACAAAACAAAAAGGGGTTGGAAGAACAGGAGGATTCCAACAGAAGGGCTTTCCAAAGATGGCAAAGTGCAATTGATATATCAACAACTGGGAGCAAGCCAATAGACTGATGACTATTACACTGTCAGCAACATACTCTCATTGGAGCATGCTGAAATTGAACACCAGAGAACAAAGAAGAGGATTACAGTCAGGGGAGACAAGTTGAGGCACTACAATCCTCAACCACCATAAAAGAAAGCTCCACTGTCAAGCTAGTGACAATAAAAGAGCGCTCCATGGGAGGCAACCCATGATTTAAGTTTTCTGTCAGTTTAAATTCAATAAGCTATGATCAACTGAGCATGAATATTTTTTTTCATGAACATACTTAATGAATGCATGCACTGTTTTGAAACATATGCTAAGACTTCCAAGTTTGGTGTGCCTTCAAGCACACCAAACCAGTGTTACAAACATTTTCAAACCATATGCTTAGTTATCCTGATGAAGCATATGACCAAACACTAAGTTTGGTGTTTTTCTTCTCATGAAAATTAAAAATCATGCATCAATGATCATACATTGTCTCTTTCTGAGACTTTTCAATTAAAAAGAAATCATATTCTGTGATGAAGGCATCAATTGTGATTAACTACTAGCATCTCACATTTACCCCTTAAGCAAGAGACAAGTTTGGTGTTCATCAAACCTTGATGCACTGATTAAGGGACACAATTGATCCTTCATGAAAAAAAAAAGAGAAAAAGGAAAATTATGATGAAAACATTTCTTATAAACATTTAACCAAGAGTGACATTGGGATTTCAAGAACACTAGTTGGAGGAAGAAACATTTTTAAACTATATGACCAAACATTAAGTTTGGTGTCCTCCAAGAAAAGTCACGGTTACAATGGATATAAGGAATGAGAGTTCATATAGTTGTGAATAAAGGAAGCATTCTTGCCACGGTTTGATAATGTTGATCCTTGATGTCTTGTTGTGATGACTAGGTGGTCAAAGAACACTCAATGAAAGAGACAAGACAAAGGGAGAGCATAGCATGAGGACAAAATCCCATCACATGTCTCAAAAAGTGAATCTGCCACTCCTTGGAATGATCACGGTATAGACCATTGAAGAAGCAAGTTTTGTCTTCATTCACCCTCACATGCACACCTTTGATTCACATAGTGTCCAATTGCATCCTAGCCTTTCATTATTCATTTAAGTAACACACCACCTTCAAGCCATGCACATAACCGAATGGTTGCATACCTCTGCACTCCAACCATTCAAACTCCATTCCCATCATCATTCTTCATCATATAAGCTCAGCCTCAATCACTTTTCTTGTCAAAATCTCCAACTTTTTTCACACTCCTTTTAACCTCAAAGAGATCAAACAACCAAGTGGTCATGGCCTCTTCCTCAAGAACCAAACGAAGAAAAGGGAAAGATCCCATGATGGAGGAGAGTACACCCGAATATGACCGATGGAGGTTTAGATCTTGGTTCCATCAATTACAACTTCAATGGATGAATGAGAAGAAGATATATCCAGAGGTTCCTTTCATGCTACCAGATGAAGGGTGCCAAGAAATGAAGGACAAGATTAGAAAGAGGAAATGGGAAGAACTCGTCTCACCTATCACTCGAGTCAATGCAAATATCATAAGAGAGTTCTATGCCAATATCCCAAGACTTAACACGGGTGAAGCCCCAACGTACAAGAGTTATGTACGGGGGATGGAAGTAGACTTTAGCTCAGACGCCATCAAGAAAGTCTTGGGACTAAAATCAGTCCGCTTTAGTGAACCTGGATACCACCAAAGGGTAAATGGAGATCCGGATTATGATAGAATTTCTAGAGATATTTGTATGGAGAACTCAGAGTGGGAAGGAGATGCCAAGAACAAATACAAGTATCTGAGGAGAGGAAACCTTACCCCGGAAGCAAAGGGATGGTATGAGCTATTGAAAAGATCAATTTTGGGCACAGTAAACACCTTAGAAGTCAACAGGAAGAGAGCTGTTATGTTGCATTGCATTATTGTGGGAGGAGAGGTGAAGGTTCATGAAATCCTTGCAAAAGACATTCAAAAACTTGCAAAGAAGAATTCGGCCGGGTCTTGGTTGTACTACCCAAGCACCATTATGAGGTTGTGCACAAAAGCTAAAGTACCAATGGAGGACGAGAATCCAACATGGTTGAACCCGGGTATGCCTATAACCATTGAAAGAATGATGATGGCTACTGAAGCGCATCAAGGCCGAAGACCACATGGAAGAAGGCAAAGAGAAGAACCAATGGAGGAAGAAGAGTTACAAGAGGAAGAAGAACCACAAGAGGAAGAGGAACAGCAACACATTCCACCACATAACACTTTGGACATGACTCAGATGCAGGAAGCAATTGGAAGATTATCACAACAGTACATGAGAATTCAAGAAAGGCAAGAGGAATACCATTCACTATACATGAAAAACCAACAAGAGCAAGAAGAACGGGAGCTAAGAATGATGAACAAACAAAGTGAGTTTGAGTCAAAATTCTTCGCGATGCAAGAGGAGCATGCCTTTCAATCTCACGAATCGTTTGGAAAGTTGGTACAAATGCAAGCTAAAAATCTGAGGCCTCTCAAAGAGTTCACAACCCTCCAATATGCAAGATATGAAGTCCAAGCCGATTACAACATAAATAGTCAAATCAAACTGAACTATATTGGAGAGCACCTGCATAACATGGATCTAGCTGATCCAACTTTCGATGAATTCTTCAAAGGGAGAAGTGAGATAGAAGTAAGCAATGCTATGAAGCTTGAAGATAGAGTAGAGGAGGCGATGAATAGAGCTGGGTTCTGGCGGGATCAACAGACAACAGACATGGACACAGGGAACACCAGCAACCAAGTATATGAAAGAAGAAAGAAAAAGCATGACAAATGAAAGGTGGACTTGCTCCTTGTTCATCACTACAAAGAAAAAAAACATGCATCTTATTTGTTTAAAATAGTCTTTGCATTATGTTTGTTTCCCTTAAAATAAGTAAGCTAGTCTAATTGTGTGCTTGTGTGTTTACTTTCACTTAACAAAAAGCATGCTTTGTCCCCTGCAGTTTCAATTCAATAAAAGAAATGTTTGAATGAGAAGTGAGATAGTTCTCTGTTAGATAGAAGTACAATAAAAGTAAGTGGTGGTATGTGTGTGTGATTGTATGATAGCTCACTTTTAGTGAATAAGAGAACTAGGATGTCTCCTTCTAAGTAGAAAGTGGCCTACTGTCTATGAATCTCAATCAAATAAAATTCCTTGGTTAAAAAGAAAAACAAATAGAGAAAAGAAAAAGCCAAAAATGGGCAATAGAATAAAAAAAAAAAGAAACAAGGCTAGACACCAATAGCTTGAACCTTAGAATATATGCCTGTGGTGTCTTTGTACTAGGATCTGCTTGGATTATTAAGTTCTTTGGAGTGCATCAACACTTGGTGACTTGGGTTAACTAACCCGGGATCATCAGCTGAAAGTCCACTATCAAGAGCAACCTAACTACAAGGCATTTAGTAACCCAAAGAGGTGCTGGGCATCAATGTTTTAAGAAGGAATGTAAGCCAAGTGTCTATAGTGAATAATTTGTCAAGTATAAAGAAAGAAAAGAACTTGTTACACATGACACTGAACTAAAGCTTTTAGAAAAAAAATAATAGTCAAGGACAAAGGAATAATGAGAGGTCATAGCAGTGTGTTGCTTGATGCTTGAAGGGGGCTTTCTAGGCCTAAAAGTCAATAAGAAGTGAGTGTTTACATATCCACAGAAAACCCCATGAACTACCAATAATACTCTGCTAGCATAAACATCCTCTTCTATTTCATTCTTTCTTCTCAATAATTCTTTTCTTGCTTGGGGACAAGCAAGCTTTAAGTTTGGTGTTGTGATGACAAGTCATCTTAGCCTAGTTTCACTAGCCTTTTTCTTTTGTTTTCGATTGATTTATGCACTTTCTTGAGCCATAAGCAAGCCAACTGGTAGATTTCCATGTTTCCTTTGATTCAATCAACCATGTATGAATTAATGCAATTTCATGAGATTTTATGCTATAATTGTCATATATTATGAAAGAATAACAAACTCATGATTTTAAGCAAAGCTTTGATGTGTTTGGTTGATTGATGATAGGTGAAAAGAGTTTTGAAGAAGGTTGAAGAAAGAAGGAATGGCTAGGAGCAAGAGAGAACAAAAAGCTTGAGCAAAAGTTTGCCTCAAACTTTAGCTCAAACTTTTAAAAGAGTTGAAAACACTCCAGAGGAAAAAAGCTTGAGCAAAAGTTTGACCTCAAACTTTAGCTCAAACTTTTGGGAGAAAAGCTTGAGCCAACGTTTGCCTCAAACGTTTTGGCAAACGTTGGCATCACAAAATCAATATGCTGGAGGAAAAAGCTTGCGCCAACGTTTGAGGTCAAACTTTTGCTCAAACGTTGGCGCCACACTTGCACACCCTGGAGGAGAAAAGCTTGCGCCAACGTTTGCCTCAAGCTTTTTGGCAAACGTTGGCGCCACACACATTTACAAGGGGGCCAACGTTTGAGCAAAAGTTTGACCTCAAACCTTGGCTCAAACGTTGGTAGCAGCAAAGTGAAGCCATCTGGTGTAAAAAGTTTGAGTAAAAGTTTGCCTCAAACTTTTACTCAAACTTTTACTCAAGCTTTTATGTTTTTCAACACGGTTCACAATGGATCTTTCTCCAACTCCAAGAGCAATCAACCAAGGCCTTTATCAACCCAATTCCATCAAGAACAAAGGCCCAATTCAAGGCTTGAAGACCATTTGAAGAAAGTGTATAAATAGCTTAGGATTTAAGTTTTAGGGGAGTTTTTTTTTCTTTTCCTTTTAGAACTTTCCGTTTTAGTTTTGCTGAGAGCTTTTGGTTTTGGAATTAATTTGAGTTTCTGAGTTCGGGGAAGGAGAATTGAATTCTCTTCTTCTTAGTTTTCTTGTTTTCAATTTCAATTACATTTGTGTTGGATCTTGGGTTGAAGAATTGAGGAAATTCTGTCTCAATCTCACCTTGAGATCTCTTTGTCTCACTTTACTGCACTTTTGGAAATTGAATTTGGTTTTCCTTCTTCTACTGCTTGACCTTTAATTTCTTGCAATTGAATACTACATTTGGATCTAGGAAGGCATTGAGATCTAGACTCGGTAATCTAGTCTCTTGGGTCCTGAGATCTGAAATTTCCTTTTTATTTCTCTGTTGAATGCTTCTTCAAGCAATTTACATTTTTTGTTTGAGATCTACTGCAATTAAATCTATCTTTTACTTCCCTGCTTGTTGCATTTTTACTTTTCCTTGTTTAAATTCTGCAAATCTACTTCCCAATTCCCTTTACAATTCAAGCCATTTACATTTCTTGAACTTTAAGATTCTGCAATTTACATTTCTTGCGTTCTAAGTTTCTGCCATTTAATTTCTTGTTCTTTAAGATTCAGCACTTTATTTTCTGTTCTCCTTAATTCCATGCAATTTACCCATTCCCTTTACTTTCCATGCAAATTAAATTCTGTTAATCACAAATCACTCAACCAAATCTTGATTCGCTTGACTAAATCAACCACTAAACTAAAATTGCTCAATCCTTCAATCCCTGTGGGATCGACCTCACTCCCGTGAGTTTTTATTACTTGATGCGACCCGGTGCACTTGCCGTTTAGATTTGTGTGTTTGGAATTCATTTTCCGAAAATACACATCAAGTATCTTAGAACAGAAGCAAGCGTAATTGAATAGAAAATAATAGTAATTGAATTAATCCATTGAAACACAACAGAGCTCCTCAGCCCCACCTATGGGGTTTAGAGACTCATGCGGTAGGAGATACAATATTAGATGTAAAATGTCATGATTTGCTAAATGAATCTCTAAAAGTAGTTTTTATACTAAACTAGTAACTTAGGTTTACAAAAAATGAGTAATTAGGTGTAGATAGCGCAGAATTCCACTTCCGGGGCCCACTTGGTGAGTGTTTGGGCTGAGCTTTCAAGCTTCCACGTGCATATGCTTCAAATTGGAGTTAAACGCCACCCTGGGTGCCAAAATAGGCGTTTAACGCCAAGAAGTGTGCCAGTTCTAGCGTTTTACGCCAGAAAAGGGTCTTTGGCTGGCGTTTAACGCTACATTGGACCATCAAATCTCGGGCAAAGCATGGACTATTATATATTGATGGAAAGCCCATGATGTCTACTTTCCAACGCAATTAAGAGTGCGCCAATTGGGCTTTAGTAACTCCAGAAAATTCACTTTGAGTGCAGGAGGGTCAGAATCCAACAGCATCTACAGTCCTTTCTCAGCCTCTGAATCAGATTTTTGCTCAGGTCCCTCAATTTCAGCCAGAAAATACCTGAAATTACAGAAAAACCCATAAACTCATAGTAAAGTCTAGAAATGTGATTTTTGCATAAAAACTAATAAAAATATAATAGAAAGTAATTAAAACACACTAAAAACTATGTAAAAACAATGCCAAAAAGGGTATAAATTATCCGCTCATCAACTAGCAAGGCACAAATGGTGGTCAGGGTTGGAACTCCTACTACCCGTTCATGAGTTCTTTCTTCACTTAAGTACGAGGTGGATGTGGAGATCTCCGATTCTTCCACAGAAGGAGTCAAGTAACTCAGAAGCTTCTTGATGTAAGCATATCGGAGTTGGTTCTGCCGTTCATATCTATCTATCTTCTTGTGGATGTCTTCAAGCCTTTCATAGGAGGATCTTTGTGATGTGAAAGGAGTGGTAGGAATAACCGAGGGGGTAGCTATCTCAAGGGTGTTGTGTTCCGCTGAAGGCTTGAGATATTTTCCAGTTAGGACCACGTCGCCCTCTACCGAAATTATCGCTTTTCGATCTTTAGTCTCTCGGGGAACACCAGCAGCAGCAACTAACTCCGTCACCAAGGTCGGGAAAGGTAGGTTACCCTTGGCATGAACACGACCCATGGCTTGGTGGATGAGGCGAGCAATGTTAACCGGCCGCCGTGTGAGTATACACCAAACTAGTAAGGCGAGGTCCGCGGTGATCAAGGTCTCGTGAGTGCTGGAAAACACATAATGAGACAAGATATGAGTCCATGCTCGAGCCTCTACGGTCAGAAAGCGCGCAAGAATGCCCTTGGGTCGGGGCCTGAGGTACCCTTGGGCCCAAAATGCATCCGGTTCGACAATAACCCGGCGGATAGCATCCCAATAAAAAACATAATCAAAGTCATCGCGCTGTCAGAGGGTCTCTTGGTAACCATCTATCTCATCCGGTACGGGTGGGACATGGAGTACTTCTTGAATAGCTTTCTCGAAAACTCGAACTTGCTTCTGGCATATGAAGATAGTCTGAAGAGAAGGTGAGAAGTAATTAGTGTAGAACTCTACCACCCACGAGAGATTAGCTTCTTGTGGTTTCTTCAGGAGAAAGCCCAATCCTCGTCGCTCAATGCGAGGTATGATAAACTGAACTACATGACCCGGAGGGTTAAGAAGGGTTCAGAATGATAATTCTGTGGAATCACAATGGGGAACGTGAGTTCGCAATAGCGGTTGGGAAACCTAGTGGAATCTCTCGCTGGGTTGTCCTTCTCTTGGTCATCAATCTTAGTGATGCTTCGCGCCTTATTGGGGAGAGGCTTGGCCTTGAGCGTATGTTGCGCTTTGGCAGTGGCTTTTTGAGGTGCCCTTTAGAAGACATTAAACTCAAGGAGACCACACTCAAATTATAACATGCTAGTAAAAAAAAAGTGCCACAAAAGAAAAGGTATCATGCAAACATGACAGCTGTAACATACAAGCAAGATAACCATTGAAATACGGAGCAATGTACTAGCATGGAATGCAAGAGTGAAAAGGGCATGCAAGTAAGGCATGAGAAGAACAAACTCGAGCATTGCTAACAACCCCAAATGACATATGTAAGAAAGATAAAAGCGCGAAGAATTCAAATTCCCAATCTAGCTCCAAGACATGAAGGCATACAAAAGGAATGAAGTGGAGTTAGAGAGAAGTGAAATTCAATTCTTGCAATATGACCTAATGAAGCATGTCATGGGTATGCACCTACAAGTGGTAAGAATAAAGTGTAAAGAGGCAATGCGCAATGAGAAGGCAAGCGTATTGATAGAAGAGCACCAATTTAGAAGCATGGTGTCAAAATTGACTAAAAATATGATAGGTGCAATTCAACAAACACTTGGCGTGCAACATGAAAATCATAAGCACAATGAGTGAATGCAAAGGTGCAATACCCCAAATTGATATACCCAACATCAAACAACATCACATAATCATAATGGATTCACAAGATAACAATTAACCCATCAAAGCAAGTGGTAATAACAAAATTCATTATCCATAGAAATAGCAAAGTAAAAGGAGAAAGCAAATAAACAAGATAGAATTTAACAAAATATAACTAAGAGAATTAACAGAAGGTAAAGACATTCAATGAAGAAAGAAAAGCATAAAGTAAAAACAAAAAGAATAGAAAAGAATATGACCTTGGGTGGAGTAGAGAAGATGAGGTGCAAGTAAGAGAAAAGGAAAGAGGGAAGAGAGAAAGAGGAGAGAGAAAATGGGACCGCCGGAAGTGTTGGTCGCTGGTGGATGAAGTTGCCGGTGGCGGTGGGTGAGAGAAATGGTGAAGGGGGAAGGTAAAGAAGAAGGTAGAAGAAGAAGAAGAAGAAAAGAAAGAAAGAAGGAAAGAAGGAATGGAGAAATGGGTGAAATAGGGCGCGCTAGTGATTTTCTGCGTCGCAAGATCGACGCGCGAGCGCACGCCACGCGTACGCGCGGAATGAGAGAAAGGGAGAGACGCGCGAGCGCCACCCACGCGGATGCGTGGGTGGAGAAATAAGCGAGGGACACGAACGCGTCACAGTGCGCGCAAGCGTGAAATGATTGCGCGTTTTGCGCAATGCTTGCGCAAGTCTCAGGTGCCAAGTACTGAGGGAATGTGTGCTGGGCGATCCACGCGTACACGTCATGTGTGCGCACGCGTGGTTGGGCAGGTGGTCGAGCGACGCGTAAGCATCAATTGCGTGCACGCATGACAAGGAGTTGCGCGTTTTGCGCAATGCTTGCACAATACTCGCACAACTCTCGGGTCGAACGTACCAAGTACGGCATGCAGAACAACCGACGTGTATGCGCGGATAGTGTTGGGGGCAGGAGACGCGCGGGCGTACTTCACGCAGACGCGTGAATATGGGTTTGCGCATTTCGCGCGTTGCTAGCGCATTGGTCGCGCAACTCTCGGGTTGAATGCCCATCCTTGCGAATATGCAAGGGACGCGCGCGCGTCCTGCACGCTTATGCGTGCATCCTTTTTGTTTTTTTTTTTACAACATAGAAAAAGGTATTCTAAGACATTCCTGGCAGGTATTCAAGCTAGATAGTCAAGAAAACACTTACAAATTCATGCACCATTCAAAACAAAGCATTTTCTCTAACTTCGACAATTCATCCATACCAAGAATAATGAAATCTATATGCACATCCTAACAGTTCAACAGAATCAACAAAGCTAGCATTCCTAAGCAATCAACAACACCAAGAAATCACAAAATTCACAAAAATCTAAAGCTGTCATGATACACAAGGAAGATCTTACCACGGTGGGGTGCCTCCCACCAAGCACTTTTTTTTAATGTCCTTAAGTTGGACGGTCAGTCGCTTAAGCCTCTTCTCCTCTAGGTGCATCCATAAGCAGGAACACCTCTAGCTCCTTAGGAGACTTGTAGCCATGGTACTTCTTCACCCTATGTCCATTCACCTTGAAAGTTGCCTCGTTTCTAGGGTCAAACAATTCCACCACTCCATAGGGCTTTACCTCCTTCACCTTGAAGGGTCCTTCCCATCTAGAGCGGATCTTGCCAGGCATGAATCTATGCCTCGAGTTATATAGGAGAACCTCATCACCTTCTTGAAAATCCTTCTTTCGGATATGGTGGTCACGAAATGCCTTAGTCTTTTCCTTGTAGATCCGGGAATTCTCATATGCTTCATTCCTAAAACACTCAAGCTCCTCTAGCTGTAATTTTCTGGCTACACCCGACTTGGTGAAATCCATGATACACTGCTTTACTGCCCAATAGGCTTTATGCTCAATTTCCACCGGAAGGTGGCATGCCTTACCATAGACAATCTGGAAGGGACTCATCCCTAATGGAGTCTTGTAGGCAGTCCTATACGCCTATAAATAGAACTTTTTACTATTGTATTTACATCTTCGGATCATCTTTGATCAGTTTTATGCTATCTTAGACCTTTATGGGGGCTGGCCACTCGGCCATGCCTGGACCTTGTTCTTATGTATTTTCAACGGTAGAGTTTCTACACACCATAGATTAAGGTGTGGAGCTCTGCTGTTCCTCATGAATTAATACAAAGTACTATTGTTTTTCTATTCAATTCAAGCTTATTCTGATTCTAAGATATTCATTCGCACCTCAATATGAATGTGATGATCGTGACAATCATCATCATTCCCAACCTATGAACGCGTGCCTGACAACCACTTCCGTTCTACCTTAGATTGAATGAGTATCTCTGGGATTCCTTAAGCATCGTTGTGGTAAAGGCCGTAATGCCAGAGGAATCATTACCACAGGGCATAGAGGGGGAGGTCATAAGCGTCTATACCGTAAAATCGATTTTTTCCGGAATGAAAAAGACATATATGGTAGAATCGTAACCATAGAATACGACCCTAATTGAAATGCATACATCTGTCTCATACACTATGGGGATGGTGAGAAATGATATATTTTACACCCCAGAGGGGCTATAATTGGAGATACCATTATTTCTGGTACAGAAGTTCCTATTAAAATGGGAAATTCCCTACCTTTGAGTGCGGTTTGAACTATTGATTTACGTAATTGGAAGTAACCAATTAGGTTTACGGCGAAACCTAGAAATCGATCGCTGATCCAGATTGAGTACCTCCACAGGATAGACCTCAACAGAAAACTGAAGAGTATCGGCAGCAAGTGATTGAGTTCAGTAGTTCCTCATATAAAATTATTGACTCTAGAGATATAGTAATATGGAGATGACAAAATTGTTTCAAGCACCGACAGAACCAGAGGCGCCCCTTGTTTCGAAGAGGGGGCGGGTTATTCACATTTCATTTGATGGTCAAAGGCGAATTGAAAGCTAAGCAGTGGTAATTCTAAGGATTGGATTCCCCGGGGAAAAATAGAGATGTCTCCTACGTTACCCGAACTATGCGTAAGTAGCGACGTAATTTCATAGAGTTATTCGGTCTGAATGCTACATGAAGAACATAAG